>NC_143476.1:61961293-62621043 GCF_987193195.1 Phasianus colchicus | reverse complement strand
ATTATCACTTGTGGCATAGCTGAAAATGTGGAAGTAGAAACAGAAGATTTTCTTCTGTTCAGGGATTCTTCAGACTCTAGACTTCCAAAAACTTCATAAAAACAGTTGCCTTCATCTTCACACATAAATACACATGCTCACAGAGCATACATTAACTTCAATAAATAAATAAAGCAGGAAAATAGAACAGTTTGATAATGATCTTTAGTCTTGGATGATGACTGTCTCTACAAGAACATTTAAGAATTGGTTTGCCAGGTGTGTAGGGAATTGTGTTAGGCATAAGAAAAAGGAGAAAGTGAAATATAATACTGCAAGTTTAAATTAGATTTGTAAATTGTTCCTTAAATTCAAAAAGGAAAGAAAAAGTAAATATTTTCCCTAAAGCATTTCAAAGATTTCCAGAGGTTTCTTCTGTGATAATTTTCTCTAAAAATAAAAATATTATTTTTTATCCACAAGCAAGGTACATAGCTTAAGCAGTGTCAGATTACAGAAAAAATATTCCTTGTACTCAGATGTCACAGACTAACAATTATATGCACGTCTTCTCATTCAGCATTTTTTTTTCTACAAAAATTAATAGAAATATGAAGAGAAGAGTTTTTACCTCATAAGAACCAGCAATGTGGGTTCTGGAAGTAGATTTTTTAAAAAAAGCAGTAATATGTATGTTTAGTTATGTACTAGACACACAAGTGTAGAGGTCTGAATTAGTTGAACCAGGTCTCCTGAGCGGAGTCTGAGTTATAGAACATGTGAGTGTGAGAGTATGAAGCAGTGGGCAGCAGGCAGCTTGCACAGCCACAACAGCCCTGAGACCTACACACTCTCAGCATTAGACATTTTACTCTCGGTAAAGCATGCAAATTAGTGCAAGATCTGTAGGAGTATTATTCCAGTTAGTAAAACACTTTGAAAAGTATTTCATGGTGATCATTGTCCTTTGCTATCTAACTAGCCTTTTGAAAATAAATATGAAATGACTTAAGTTTTCTTGTGGCAAAGTTCATTCTTTATTATTCTTTGTTGATGCTGTTTCTGTTTTTTGTTTTGTTTTGTTTTGTTTTGTTTGGTTGATTGTTTGTTTTGTTTTGTTTTGTTTTGTCTTGCTTTGTTTTGTTTTCACAATTCATGATTTTCAGTTCCTAATTGAGTGAGCTTCCTGTTGCACAAACATATTTTCATCCTACTATGGAATCATGAAGTGTTCTCTGGAGAATAAGTTTTAAGTGGCTTAAGTTCTAACTTGTCATGATGGAGCATGTAGGAAGGATAAGAGAAAAGAAAGTGACAAAGCATGTCACCATGGGCCCTGAGAACAGAACCTAGATTTCCTGAGTGTTTTATCTGTAACCCTCTTAAATCCAGATAATCCTGTCTGTGAACAAGAATTCATAAGATGTTTTAGCTGTGGAAAACCCAACTGAAGCTAGTAGGAGGCCTTCCACAGTGCATATACCACTTTTAAAGTTTTAGAAGTCTTTATGTTGAAAAATAATGCTGAAATATGGAAATTAATCTTGTAAACAGTTATTGTGAATGCAAAATTTTCATGCCATGCATGTTAGTAAAGAAAATTACATGTTTAGGCACTAGAAGAATCAGAACATTTTTATTTCCCAAACCACCTGTAAATAAAAATTTTAGGTTATACAGTGGTGGGTTTCTTTGTTAAATCTTACAAACCATCTTGTTGACTTTTTGTTGTTGTTGTTATTATTATTATTAAACATCTAAGTTATCTGGAATTGCTACTTTCTTTGAATCATGAAAGAAGTCCTCTAAGCTGCAACTGTTATTTTCTTTTGTGATGGCTTCAAAAGACAGAAATTTTTTCCTTCTTCAGATCTGACTAACCCAGGCTTGAGGATATTTGCCATAGGAGTAAGAAGAAGACATCCCTAAAGTTGCTTGTATTATTTTCCTACTCTGGATGAGTACTCTGTCTCAATTTCCAGTATCTGGTAAATGTAACCTTTGAAAGTAAAAACAGCCACAAAATCAGAACACCAAATGTGTATATGATTTGTATGACACAACACATCTATATATAACTATTTGACCTCTGGAAGTCATACTTTGAAGTATTTAAAGTTTTGTTTTGCAATTGTAGTTTTCTTATTGGGTGTGTCAAGTATTGAAAAATATATATTAAAAAAATAAAATAGCTCATTAATCACTTAGAGAAAACACAAAATAACACAGAGAGCTGAACAGAAATATGTTGAGCAAGCAATTAGTCAAAATTACATTCTCAATGAATGTTTACTAGTATTATGTAAGTCTGATGGTTCTCTTATATCTTCCATGTTTGTACCACGTTCAGAGTGAGGAAAAGTTCCATAAACCAGAAAAATATCAAAAACAAACAAACAAACAAAAAACAAACAGACAACAACAACAAAACAAGCAGATATTGCAAAACTTCTCTTTCTGACTTCTATCTATGTCTTTGTGTGATAACTACCATGGCATTCTGTGCTTTCATTTTAGCATTTTTGCATTATCTAATCTGTATTTTCCGAAAATTACTTTTTTGTTGTTGTTACTATTATGGCTCTTGTTAAGAAGAGATTAATTATGGTGAAAATTTCATTTCTAGGAACTCTAGCTTGCACATTTGGCTGTAAACTAATTGCCTTTATACAGCATACAAATACCTTTAAAATATATTTATAACATCTCTCCTCTTTTGAACTCAAATAAATGTAGAATGTCATCAAACTATCAAAAATATACAGAACTCAGCTGAAAATTAACATCACTTTTTCATTGTGCTTTTCATTGTGAGAAACAGAACAAAATAAAACAATACGAATAAACACAACTGCACCCACAGACATTCAAAGTCACATTCATCTTAGTAGATGAAGAAAAGAGAAGCATGAATAACACTATTGGATTAAACCACGTATTAAACCATTAAACCTAGACAGAACTGATGGATCTTATTCTGATAACCACAATAGTGCGTGCATGCACTACGGAGATACAGTCTAAAATGAGCCAGAGCTTATGTTCAGGTTGACTTCAGCAGGTTTGGAATGACCTAATCTGCGAGAAAGCCATCACAGAGGCATGATAGTGTGATACAAAAGTTCATTTCCCTTTAAAAATTCTTTGCATACTTCATTGTTTTTGCATTTGAAGTAAAATGGAAAATATATAAAAAGTTTCAATAGGTGGAGAACAATACTGCATTAAGGAAATCTCCAAGCAGACAGCTTATCTATAAATATTTTTTTCTTCTTCTTCTTTTCTTTCTTTTTTTTTCTTTTTTTCTTTTTTTCTTTTTTTTTTTTTCATAAATGGAAGAATATTATCATTAGCAAGTGTTGCTAATTGTCATTCAACTATATTCCAGTGCTTTATTCAAAGTACATCGTTAATATCCTTAAAATTTATTGACAGGATTTTCAGTTGAGTTTATGGGAATATTAAATAAGAACCATAATGAAGTGAGATTCCAGAATTAAGGCTAAAATATAACCCCAAATTTAACTCCTAATATGTGAAAAGTGACAGAATAGTTCTAATATATTTGCTCTCATTTTAAACTTGAATTGTCATTTAGATTAATGGGTCTACTTATGTTATCATTTGATTTTTCAACCGTCCTAGAAGTACTATAGAGATGATATTTAGCAAGAGTCCAGTGTTTTTAAATTACCTTTGGAGACTAAGAGCACTCTTGGATCATTTTTAATTACAATACATATTTCTGGCAGTGTCCAGCATTGATAAGGAATGAGACTTAGAGTTTTTACTAAGCTTACTGGTTTTGTTTTGCAGAGAGGAATTTAAGAATTAAATTCTGCTTTAAAGAAAATAAATAAATAAATAAATAAATAATGAAGAAAAGAGGAGAGCAGACAGGCTCTCCTTCATATTTTCTCTTTACACTGCTGAATAAAAAAACTGCCCAAATTCATAGAGTTATAGAATCACAGAATGGCCTGGGTTGAAAAGGACCATAAGTATAATCTAGTTTCAACACCCTGCTATATGCAGGGTTGCCAACCACTAAACTAGGCTGCCCAGAGCCACACCAAGCCTTGCCTTGAATACGTCCAGGGATAGGGCATCCACAACCACTTTGGGCATCCAGCATGTCACCATCCTCTGTGTGAAAAACTTCCTCCTAATATCTAACCTAAACTCCCCTGTTTAAAACCATTCCCCTTTGTCCTATCAACAATTCCTTCTGTCTTAGCATTTTAAAGAAATGTAGTTGACATAGACTAAAATATCTATTATTGCAGTGCCTTCAGTATTTTAATTTACCTTGACAAAACAAGGCTTTGAGGATGGTGTAAGATTTCCTGCTGAGCAAGCTTTTGAATATTCTAGCAGACTGTTTCCATGTTAAAAGAAACAGCAAACTTTTGGGCACTCAAGTGGTCACCACTTCCTGCTTTTAGGCCAAACACAGATACTTCGTTGCTAGCCTATCTTTGCATTTTGCTTAGGTCAGCCTTTCTCTACTTCTTCTTATTGCTTTCCTTGTCTTAATTTGCCCAATTCAGTAGTCATATCCAATCACACAGTAAATTCCATTAGCTTTCCCCCCCCCCCCCCCCTTTTGACAATTTCCAATGTTCATAACTTTGGTCTGTTCTCAAATTCACAGCTGCATTGTGTTTGAACAGCCCTTGTTCACATGGAAATTGCATACTGCATGCATTATATTTTACAGCTCCTAATCAAGTTGCTATATGAATGCTTCAATGTAGGTGGCAAATGTAGTTCTGAAGAGGATATGAGTAGCACTAGCGTTCCTCATTTAAAATGTAAATTATCAGCTAAGTTTCTGGGAAGTAAATAAAATAGTATTTTTTTATTTGATGTGCTAGACAATAGCAAAACCTTTCAGACATTGTAGTACTGCTTTATTATAATCAGTCATTCTCTGATCAGAGTGCCTGATGAAAATCCCTTAACATTTTGAACCAATACAATTGTGATGAATGTGAAATGCTATTCTCACAGAGTAGTTATTGTTTCATATACTGTCTGTCTCCTAGTTTTGTGGTTCCTCTCATCAGAAAATGATCTTTTTTTTCAGATGATTTTTTTGAACATGACAAAATCTCCGAACAGGGAGAGTTAAAACTAGACATTTCAAGTGTAGCTAACAGCAGTGATCATCTTCTTGTTTCCAACTCAACCACTGCTTAAGCTATATCTTCAGAGTTCAGCCCCAGCATGTTTTAGCACAAGGCTGACAGACCAAAACTACTTTCAGTGATGATATAGCTTATCCAAACTGACAGCATTAGACAAACTATATCAGAAAACAAAACAAAACAGAACAAAACAAAGCAACAAAGGAAGCACAGTCACATTTGGCCTGCTTTCCCACACCTAAATGGGTTAAAAATTTTGCATTTTTCAAAAACACTTAAGAATATTTTAAGAACAATTGAGAGCACGTTGGTCAACAGTGCAGACTACAGGGTGGTATGTAGGGAGATATACCATTGACAACTTCATACATGCTACCTCACATTCTAGGAACAACTTTGCCATTAAAGTAAAAGTTATGCCTAGAACACATAATATTTTCAGGTAAGAGAATGCCATATTAAATTGTAGGAAATAGAGTAGGTAAGCACAGTGTATCTAATTCAGGAGATAGAATTACAGTCAGAACAGTATTCTGTGTGGATGTGCATATGAAATGAATGTGTGTAGCTTTATTCCTACTTTAGGAAAAAAATCAAATCTGCCAATATACGTTGATGTTTAGTAAATACTTGTAGAGGTAACAGTGGAAGTGAGCATAGTGAGGTGGTAGGTGGTGTGCTTGGTGTGTTTCAGGAACATGGAAGACTCCAGATAGCCATGCAGAATTTTATGTGTGGCATGCAGGCTTTTGTTCATTGCTAATGAAAATGTGTAGCTAATGGTACTGAATATGCTGAAAAACTGTTTTCTAGCAGAGAATATTTTCTATCAAATAGTGTTATTGTGTTCTTTGTATCTGTTGTGGAAACATCTATAAATAGGCGGCATTACTTATGGAGCAAACAGTGCGTTTTTTTCAGTATTATATCTATTCCAATTTTTAATCTGATTTTAAAAATCCTATTTATGGAGTTCCTTCTTAGAATTAAAGTCTTAGTAATAAATCACATCATGTAAAACAAGAGAAAATTATGAAAGGACAATCTTTGTTTTGTTTCATGCAACATGGTAAGAACCATCCTACAGAATATACACAGTGAACTGGCACACTAGGCTCTTGTTCTCTCTCATTTGTCTGCAGCCTCTAACATCACTGTTCCTCTTCATTTGGTTTTAGAAAGTTTACTGTATGTTGGTGAATATAGAATCATTCATCACGTGGATATGTCATAACAACACAGGAAAAAGAAAAAAAAGGTGCTTGTTCAGAATGGGTTTGGCCAGACTAGCACTTTGCTTTGGATCTATGAAGAAAATTTGCTGATGACACTCATGCATTTTACATGAATAGGTAGTTGCAGGAATGATAAGCTAAATAAATTCTGTTCTATTTTTTTTTTTTTCCCCTCTCTCTTTGAACATTACTCCTTTTCACTTTCAGATACATCAAGACAGTCATTTGGTGATTTAATGTTTTAAACATTTTTTGCTCAAGAGTCATTTTATGAGGCCTTCAGAGTCCGAGAAAAAAAATGAAAATGATGGGATTCTCAAGAAAACAAATTTGGTGACCTAATTTGGCCTTTGTTCTCCTGCAGTGTCACCTTTCTGTGCTCTCTCAAGACACAAGATATGCAGAATTGCCAGCAGCAGCAGCACTTTTTAATTATCACAAATATCTGAAATGTCCTCACAAAGCTTAGAACAACCTCAGAAAAAAAGGCAATTAAGAAGCAAATCTAGGATACATAGATTTATCAATATGTTGGAATAAATTTGGTAGTGATATTCAGAGAACATAGCAGTCATCAAAATTTTTTATCAAAACATATGTATTTCTATCTCCATCAGGTGCTGAAGCACTGTGTCGGAGCAACACCATGTTTTTAAACCACAAAACAAGTTTGACTTTCAGCATGTACACTTAAATTTATATGCTATATGCCTCTGTATTCTATAATCATATCTCTACACATGTGCAGGCGCTAATACAGTAAACTCAGTAATGTATGTTATTAGTGCTCCTTAAAATTGTTCTGATAAGACTAACTACACAGTTACAAAAGTATCCCCCTTTGCAGGAGTAATTTTCAATGTGCTTCAGAAAAGCCACTGAAAATTATGTATAAAAGCTGAAAATGACTTGCATTTTTCAAAGTTTCAAATCAAAAAGTGAAACAAAAACTGATCTATCCCATTATTCCATTGCCGAACCCCACTTTTGTCTTTTTGCCCCCAATGCATTTCATGGCCTCTCCGTTTCAAGGAGCATGCTCAGAACTTTTGTGCGGCTATTTGGTTACACTATTGCCCTGCCTAAGGGTTATTGCTATAAACTCTGCATGTCACTGAATTAAGCCAATGAAATTCAATTGTGCTGTTCACTATATAAACCAGTGAATGTCACCTCTCCTTTGAAAAACAGTTGAGTCCAATTAACATCCTAAATGTGAAGTCTTCCTTCCAGTTTTGCTGGAGCAGCTAAACATATTTTTGTATTATGCTTTTTATAATGTATTGGTATTTACAGTTTTAAAGGATTAACCAGCATTAGGGAATCTACTTTAAACTGCTGTGAATAAAAGATAGAGCTGTAGAAGTTAGCTGCTTGCTCTACTTTTGCATTATGATAGTTTATGTTTGTACTGCAGCAGGCACAGCAAATTATTTTCATAGCCCAGTTTTAGCTGTTCATTTTTGTGGTTGTTCCACAGTCTTTTTTTTTTTTTTTTTTTTTTAATATATATGGTCAATGCTTCCATAGTGTACTGGTGACACACTTTTTATATGGAATCAAAACATACCTCTGATGGCAAAGAATTTTCCTGCATCTTCTTGTCATGTGATTAGCACATGCTTGACAAGAGATGGGCTCATTGTTATGCAATAATGTGATTGAGAACAATAGCTGTACATTATTTTCTAAAACCTCCACATGTTACTTTGATACAGATCTCAAGAAAGTTCAGTGCTGTACGGTTTTATAGGATTCCTCACCAGTTATTCTTGGATTTGTGGATTGCCAGTGCAATTTATCCTACTGAGTTTTCCAGCCTTAAGATTCTTTTTCCCCAGAGGTCCTAAAATCTTTAAGGACTAATGAGAAATAGGCAAATTGCTTCTGGTCACCACTTACTCAGGGGTCATTTCAGTTCATCTATTGCCATACTGGACTTACTGATCATGCATTATATAGAAGAGGTGCCGCATAAATCCTTTTCCAGTCCCTATGAAATTTGTATCAGCATGTCAGATGCCACCACTACAGTAGTTCATGTATTCCCTAGCTTCTCTTGATGTCTCTAAAACAAAGGGCAGCTAAGAACATGTTGCACTACATTTTTCCCTATGTGCAAGCCAGTTCCCAAACTGCCCTCTTATTTTTCTGAGGAGCAAGGCAGGAGACATTTATGTACATTCATGATAAATCATGTGCTTTCTGGAACGTTCAGCACACATATAGAAAAACTCACACACAATAGATATGTTGATTAGGCAGAGGAAGACTGGATCAACTTCCCTACAATCAGAAAAATGCATATCAAGAAATAGGCAATGTGAATATGTTACACTACAGTGAGCATTTCTGTAGGGAGTTAAAAAAGATGAGGCAAACAGTAATTAATTAAAATGAACACCACCTCATAAAAATAGGTTTCCCTGGCTGAAAATTAGATCACAACGGTCAGGAAATAAGGGCAGAATACAAGCATCAGAATTCAAGCAAATTCATTTAGAAAATATTGTAGCTTTAAAAGTTCATGGTATCATGAAATATATTAATCTACAGATACAGGAAAAATCATTAAAAATTCTTCATCCTTGCCTGTTAATGAAATAAATAATCAACAGAAAAAAATCAGCTTGCTACAGCATATTGAAAATGGCAAGACTGCAGCTGCTACGTGGCAAGTGAAGGGAAAATATTCTGCACCCCCCACACTTTCATTTATTTTCACCACAATATAAACTGTCTATAAAGTGTCATATAATGCATTTTCATTTAAAAAAAAAAAATATATAGAATGTGTATTTTTCTATTTTAACATAAAATTCTACCTAAACATCTATCTCGGTATCCTATTTTAACGTGAGAATGACTTGGATTTGTTTAAATCTCAAGCTTATGAACATTTACATGCATGTTTACTGATGTTAAAACATGGCTGCACATGTTTGTCAAGCACATTAATCACTGCAGCATCAGCTTTTATTTGGAGAATGCTGCAAGAAAATTGAGAATTTGAAGTATATTTTTTCCTATTTATCTGTGAAACAGTCTACACAATTTTACTTTAAAATATTTATATTGTGGAGCAAAGGAAAAAATTGTGGGTATTTTATACGCATTAAAAAAAAAAAAAAAAAAAAAGAAGAAGAAGAAGAAGAAGAAGAGGAATACCTCAGCATCTTTTATATTTAAGATTTCTCTAGTTGATCAACTTGCTACAACAGTGATCCTGGACAGCATAGACATACAGCTCTACAGGGAAACAATGAAACTAGATGAGGTCAGAAAAGCTATTTTCTGGTGAATCTCATCTTTATTTCATCACTTATCCATCCTCCTGATGCATGATGATGCATCATGTCCCAGTTCTTTTCCAAAATGTCATTAAGAAGCATTTATGTGAAGCTTTGAAAATGCAAAAAAAAAAAATATTTTTATATAGCTAATGCATTATTGTAAAAATGTTCTATACTTTTTGCTTGTTTCTTATTATGTTAAAGAAACAATGTAAATAAATGCATTTGAATTTCATATTAAAGTAATCATGCTCACCTGCAATATAAGATCAGTGGTGTGAAATCTAACATATTTTTTTCAGATGAAATATATTTTGCAGCAATAGCTGAATCATGATATCTAAACCATAAATAGAAATTCTGTTGTAGCAGTAGATTTTTCTTTAGTAGTAGTGGTCATCTACTCTGAACATCCTCTGGCACTTCTTTATGCTGTTCCCAGGCATTCTGGCATTGGTGACCAGGGAGAAAAGATTACCACCTTCCTTTCCATTTCCTTTCCTCAGGAAGTTGTAGAGAACAATGAGGCGGCCACTCAGCCTCCTCTGAAGCAAACTGGAAGGACCAAGAGATCTCAGCCTCTTCTGATAAGACACATTTAGGTCATTTTGCCAATTTTATTGATATCCTCTGGATGCTTTCAGGAACCTTAGCCTACTTTAAAAAATGGTGGAAACCAGAAATGCACATAATATTCAAGCTGAAGCTACGTGAGTGCCAAGTATAGTGTGAGTTAAATACATTGGATCTGTCTGAAAAAGAAATAAAGATAATAGGCACATTTCTTCATCCCTATATATCGTTCCAAGCTAGAAGAAGAATGAATCGTAACGGATTTGGTCTGCAACTATAAGAGCTATCCAATTACTGCTTTTTTTTTTTTTTTTTTTTTTTAAAAAAAAGCCTTATCTTTAATAAATCTGAAGCAAACTTGCTATTCAGTGGTGAGAATTTCCTGTTTTTGTATGAAAGTGTTGTACAGCATGATGTGAGATAAATATACCTTTACCTGTGTTTTAAAGAAAAACAATAACAACAGCAAGAAAAATATAGATTTCATTCGATAGCCATTACTTTGTCTGTGGTTTGGATCAAAAGTCAAAAATTGGCAGGGGAACATTTTGATGTTAAGAAATGTTATACTCTTTGGCTGTTCCTATGGAAAAATAAGCAAATTGGCTAAATTATAAGGAAATGAAAATCAGCCATAATCATTACTGACATTAAGAACTTGGCAATCAAATTCCCCAAGTATGACATCAGTCCAAACCTGTAGGGGCTGAGCTGCTTTCTGCTGCTGAGGGCATCAGTATGAAAAGCAGAAATCCCCTCCACTGAAGCTCTCAGAGTCCCTTTGCTGGTATGCGGGCCATATATATGGGCCATATGGGAGATGAGAGCAGAAGTAAGACACAAGAGGAGTGAGATAGTGGTAGAAACAAAGTGAAAGGTGTAACTAGGGCTGAAAATTTGTGTATGAAAAGGAAAATTGATGAGTGGTTGTGAGGAAGTATTTGAATGCAAAATAGGACCAGAGCAGAGTACTGAAGTAAGAAAAAATAGAGAGAAGAAAGAAATAAAATCAAGTAATACATAGATTCAAAAGAAAAAGAATGATGAGAGTAATCCAAGATTTATGAGTCTCAACTTTCAATTTTTTAAGGAAGAAACATCTATCTTCTCTTGTCTAAGAATTTTGTAGTACCTGTGCCTACACTGCGTGCCCTAACCGTTGCTGTCCAGTAGGATACTAAGGATTGTCACTAATATCATGTTGTCATCAGTTTCTCATTTGTAAGCACTGGTTGGAAAAAAAATTATGATGCAGCTGTTCAAAATTCCAGTCTTGCCAATTTGATTTCACTTGGCATGCTGCTTTAAGTATTTGCTTTTAAATAGTAAAAATTCTGTTCTGGAACCTGTCTTACTTTAAAATAAAATTATGAATTGTGGAAAAGTTGCCAAAATTAAAGTTGCAGCCTCGTTTTCTTCTCTTTGCATTTATTTAACAATACAGAATTTTCACTTTCCTTCTTGCCTGAATGTTTAGAAATCGATAGATGATATTTAGATGTTCAGACAGAAAAATAACTGAAAATGCACATGCAGGAACAAGAACAGCCAAAAACCAGGAACAAGCAGTTACACTGGAAAATGTATAAATGTAACTATAAATGAAGCTTTGCAATTCCTGTTAGTTGTGCTGAAAATATTGAATCAATTAAAAAAAAAAAAAAAAAAAGTGACACTTTACTCGTCATAAGCAGGAAGGAGCTCTCCATTTAAGAGGAGAAAAATAAAGCTGAAATAGAATATCTTCAATCCTGTCTGACACACAAATGATTTATATGTTTGCATTTTTCCCTAACGTGTTAAGCATTTTTATTTTATGCTGTCTCCTCAGACTGTGGTAATGTGAAGTTCATTTCCCATGAGAAGTTATATTTTTAATGTCAAATTTAATTATGTATAAAGAAAAGAATCCAAGAGAAAGTCTATTTGGAGAACTAGGGCAAGCAGACTACTATTCCTCTATCATTAAAAAAAAAAAAAAAAAAAAAAAAAAAAAAAAATCAATAGAAACTGAGCCCAGCTTTCTAAGTATGTTTATATATATAATTTACTGTTAGCTTTTTACTTAGTTTGTTGATTCTCAGAAAACAGGCTACACTTTAACTGCAAAAACGATCATCCAGTTTCAGAAATAAAATCTACTTAAGCAGTTATCTATGCAGTAGTAAGATTTCATCCTGATAATATTCTGGGAAAATCATCATGACATGGTTAAAACAATGGATTTAAAATATAAAGTCTATATAAAACAACTCAGTAATAATGTAAGCAACTATAGTCTTGAAGGATAAAAACTCATCTTTTTTTTTCAAATGTCTAATTATATTATTTTTTATGAAAATGTCTTATATGTGCTTTTTAAATCATTAGTGTAGATCACAACATACTTGACTATATAGGAGGAATTAGTTATGATTTATGGAAACCTGGTTTGAAAAACTAGCATATGTTTATCTGCATATACATGCATCAGACTAGTTTAGAAGACTACCTGCAAATAAATAATACAGTAATTGTAGAGCCTTCTATGAAAGATTTACTTTAAGGAAACCACCAAGGAAATTAAATACTTTAAACTATGTTTAAGAACCATGAAGGATTTGACAGATTCAAAACAACAACAACAACAACAAACAGAAAAAAAAAATAACCCTGAAAACACATAGCTAAGATTGTCCTTAACTAACCCTCCTGTCCATAGTAATGTGAGCTAAGGTATGCCTTCCTTAATAAGAAACTCAATGATTTTATTAGTTTAAGTAAAAATTTTCTGATGTTTACACAGAGTTTCAGGACATGTAATATTTATATACGAACTCAATTCCCACATGCTCAGCAGTTCTCTGTAACAGCTCAAGCATTGTCAAGCTTTTACCTCTGCAAATGTTGCCTTTACTCTGTTCTGAGGGCATAGTACTGTGAAATCTAAATTTTCTGGGGCATTAAATTGATGTGCTATTTCATAACACACACCCCTTTAATACATTTTTTTGTTTGTTTGTTTGAATTAAATGATGGAAATGGTCATATTACTATAATGTCAAATGTTGCAGTTATGCTACTAGTTACACAGGTCAGGCTTTAATGCTAGGGAATGAAAAAATATTTTCAAAGGTCAAGGTGATTGGACAGACAGAAGATTGACCAGGATTATAATAAATAATTTCTGAAAATCCCAATTAAGACTACAGTTTAAACTGTTTATTCTAACCAGTTTGCCTTTAGGATGAAGAATAAAGATGATGTTCAACTGGAACAAAGTAATTAATTCTTCAGAGACCCCAGTATTCTACACTGCACATTTCAGTTTAGAACAGTTACCTTAAGTGAGATAGGAAAAGTACAAAGAATGTCTTTAAAACAAAAGATTTCAGCGTACTCTTTGCTCAGTAATATTCATAACATACTCAGACAAGTATGTTACAGAGTAGGAAATGATTCCTAGATAAGTATCAGCAAAACAACTTAAAGAGAAAGTTATTTTACAGACTGACTTCTATTATTGCAGCATCTATGTGTTCTTTATTTTTTTTATGTTTTTCCTACTTATTTCAAATTGAAGAATATTTACTATTATTCAATTTTTTAATTTTATTTTTATTTTTTTTCCTGTTGAAAAGCAACATCCTAAGGATAAAAATCACAGTCCTTCTGCTTAGTAGAGTCATATATACAGCTGCCGGGCACTGGATGCCATGCAGTTTTAGAGATAAGTTTGAATTCATGAACTTAATGGTATTTTTAACTAGCCATACAACAGAATAGGTCACTGGGTATGAAGAACAAAGGTGACTGTGGTGGTGAGAAAAGTAAAAATACAAAAGTTGTCAACCCTTCTACGTCCTCTGACTCACATCACAGTTTAGTAAAGTCAAATTGACAGTAACTGACAGTAGCTATTGTAATCTGGGAGGGGTGCCCGGCTTGAGGCATTGTGCATAGTCCATGCCATCTGTGTGTCACAGACATAGATGATTAGATCTTAAGAGGTTGCCCTATGTATCAGAATTACTCAGAGTACATATATTATTTTTTTTCTTTGCACACTGTCCATCTTTCCAGTGCACTGAGTCTTGGAGCAAGTGAAAGAATCTTTCTTCCATGCCCTGTGAGGTCCTTTGGAGTACCACAAAAATTTTGAAAGTTGCTGTCATGTCTAAGTAGTTTGCCAGAGTGTATGATTCTAATACCTTTCATGTGCCATTGTTATGTATGTCTGTGTTGCTGAGAATGCTTGGTAATCTCTCCTACACCTTGATGACACAGCTGATGAATCAAAACAGTGAGCATGATGCTCTGGCTCATGAAGACTTGACTAATGCCAGACTTCCAGTGGTAACTACCACAGGAGCTCCAACACAGGGGATGACTGTGCTTCCTATTGCCTAAAAGAGATCCATTATGTTCCTGTATAAGCTTGAACTGTATTTTCTGACAAGGTTGCTGTTGACTATTAATTCTGCATATTATCTGGAAAGTTGACAAATAGGTTTATTTGGATAGAGGAAATAGATTTGTTTAGTTTCACCTTTAAGAATAAAAAGTGTGGTATGGAGACAGACATTAAACTGGTCCTTGTTTGGCCAGTAAATGTGAAAGACCAGTAACAATGAAAATGACAGTTATAGAATAAAGGTTTTGCCATAGTGTTGGGACACTCTTTCCACTATGATCAGAGAACAGAGATGAGTCCAAATCAGATCTCTCCATTGTGCTGCCTTGGAACAGGAAGTATAACCTTTGAAGAATTACTTTATTGACTTCATTTTGCCATGTCTTCCTCCATTTTCTGCCTTGTTCAGGATAGTCTGCATTCTGCCCGATTACTTCTCCTTGATCTTTCCATTTGAGATTTAGACCTAATATGTAGAGCTTACAATCTTAAAATAAACTTGTGAAATTAATATTGTTATTCTTTGTTTATCTGTAACGTCATCATAAAATATTGTTTGTACTTGTTGTCAATTAAGGCAGTTTGTAGGGACTGCAGCATAAAACGAAGCCAATCCGTAGATGAAATTTCCTACCTGATTACTGGTTCAGTGTTCTTTTCTGTAAGAACTACTGTGTCTCTGCATATTTTTGTAAGCTTCTGACTATGTCATCGAGGAAGAAAAATGGACTGCCTTGCACCTTTCTGCACAGTGAGCAAGGATGAGATGAAGAAGAAAAAAATTGCTTAGGTAGGAGGAAAGAACTAGAAAGGATAAAATGTTTTCTTTTCAGACAGCTTTGCTGACAAGTGAAAGAAAAGGAGAGATGGAAAAAATCTGTTAGTGCTAGAGGAGGAGGAAGTAACCATTTTCATGTTGCACATGCCATGGACATAATCTCAAGGGATTTTTAGTAAGAACTACATGAAGAGAGGAAAGAACCGAGAAAGCTCATGAAACATGGATTTTTGCTATATGTGTGGGCGAGTTGTAATTGTTGACAAGCTTCTTCCTTGAAAGTGGCAGGAGGGTCATTATGGCTTATTCACAGAGGAATGTAAATAAGACTGCAGACATGTGGATGATAGCAAGTATCTGAAATCGCATGACCTGACTTTTCTAAGGCTGCTGCTGAAAAAGAGATTTTCAGGTCAGATGAAAGGGTTCTTGGTTTGATCAGGTACTACAAATAGAATAATATGGTGCAGTTAATGTCACTTTCTCAGAAGTCATCAGTGATCACACTTATCTCACATCTTTTACTAAGTCAATCAGGTTCTGCATTTTCTGGAGAGTGTGGGGAATCCTAGGCTTGAGGACATATTTGAGGGAGAGACAAAGGAAAGGTTGATCCAGTGAGCACGAAAGAATCGAGGCGGCTGAAAGAAAAGCAGATTCTTGGACTGGGTTTAGTGAAATTAATAACTACCCAGCATTTGCTCTAATAAAGTAGATCAGAAAAAGACTCAGGCCTCAGGCTGTCAATAAACCATCTGGCTGTTGGCTGTGTGGGAAGCCTGACTCTGAATGGTGCAGAGTGAGAGGAGAGTATGAAGAAGAATCACAGCTTGTGAGATAGTCATCTGCTACAGGGAAACTATCCTCAAAGAAAACGGTACAAATTTCAGCATTTTGGCCTGTTCAGATTTGAACTGCCAAAGCAGCTTTCTGTCTGCTTTTAATTTAATTTAATTTAATTTAATTTAATTTAATTTAATTTAATTTTATTTTATTTTATTTTATTTTATTTTATTTCATTTCATTTCATTTCATTTCATTTCATTTCATTTCATTTTTTATGATGAGAGTTTTGAATCTGTTTCACTATTTGTGTTATTTTAATTTTCCATGGGCATAGAGGTAAAATGGGACATTTAAAGTGGGACAGAAGCAAACTGGGATCTTATGAATCAAATCAGTACTAGAGTTAAAAAACACATTTCATTTGAAGAATTTGCTGAATAGCGATGAAGTCTTATATTCAACATATGCAAAACTGTTGCTCAGCTGAAACTTAGCCAGGTACATACCTATTCCTTTCTCAGTCTTTATTCTTAAATATTCAATAGTAGATCTACAAGCTGCTTTATTTAACTTAAAAGTACAAATTTATGTTAGAGAAATCACCTAATTTTTTAAAATATAAAACATTATTATTATTTTTTTTTTTTCTATAGCAGCCTTTCTGGCAGTTAAGATTACCCAGGATTAAGTGAACTTCCTTGTTTTTAACAGTTTGTTTATTTGAGGTCTGCATTCTCTATGTACATATAGTGTATTATAACACTGATACAATCACAAGAATCCTCTACTAGAACCAGCAGTATCTCCAAATGATTCAACATTTCCCACTAACACAAGCAATCAAGTACACCATCAACTGCAACAATTCCACAACCTTATATTATTAAATCAAATATTTCGTTAAAAACTTTTTTCGTACTCCAACAGTGCTAGAGGGCAAAAATGTTTTGGTCCTGTGTCTTGGATGTTCCATTACCATCCAACAAATCTTGCACTAAGAAAGAATGTTGCAACTATTATGTCACCAAGTAATTAATACTTGTTGTTTCTACCTGTTTTTTTTTTTTTTTTTTTTTTTTCCAATGTTATTTAGGATTTCCCTTTAATTTACGATGGCTTTTTTTTTTTCTTTTTTTTTTTCCTAAGTTTTGTTAGAATTACAATACACCACAGTGTTTTTAAAATAGAGGTATCGCAGAGAAGTAAATTTCCAAACAAGTGAATATAGCCAGTATTGAACTCTGCACCATTTTTTTTATTTTTTTTTTTTTTTTTTCCTGTAACCACTGATTTTTACGAGATCTTTAACTTTGGTTATGTTATGATAGATAATAATTAAATTAATAAATAAGATTTCTAAACAATGAAAATTTCAAATCCTCCAAAAGTTTCTGTGAAGTGGAATTTCATAGAAGGAAGATATTTTAGAAGGTTATACTCTGGAGCAAATATGAAATAAAATAATGGGAAAATCAATGCATCAGAAACTTATACTAGGCTAAAATTCAAAGTAACAGCTCATATTCTGTAAGGAGCACAAGGATGATATATCCTTCATTATGGAAAAAAAAGTATTTTCTGTTAAATAAGTATATTGAAAAAACAGCACAGGATGCAAAATATGTGTGTGTGTATAGGTCACGTGTGTTTTTGAAACCAGTTATAGGTCTGTGATTAAGCACAGAAGATCACATTTTGAACTGATATTCTGTTCTAAATAGGAAGGAATAAGAAAACAAAAATACTTTTATTTATATTTGTTTCATTTGCTATGTCTGCAGCTATTATTATTACATACTCATTATTCATACAGACCACGACATCATTTTCAAGACTGGTTTGCAATTTTATTAGTAATTCCTTTATTTACCCTCTAAAGCTCAAATTAAAAGGTGGTCTTCAACAAACACGAGCTCTGTACTTGAACTGCAATCACAACATCTTTTATTCCCTGTGCTGGAGGCTGTGCAGTAGTTTGGAAATTAAGTCCTCATGCACTGTCTTAAGATGGCCTGAGAGGTAGAGCAGACTAATTTAGAATTATCTTTCTGAAAGGATGTTTTGCAGAGAAAAGAAAGGGGGCAGGGTACCCTACAATGTACTGTAATGCTAATTGAGGCATACTTGATATTTGAAAAAAGAGAGACAGAGATGGAATAATAATCTGTTATCTTCCTTGTAAAAAAAATAAAAAATAAATAAAATAAAATAAAGAAAAAAAAAATCTGACTGCGTTATAATTCACTTATTGATATATCTGAGTTTTGACAGTTTCTTATCTGTCAGTGGTTTCTTAAATGACAGATTTTCATTACACATACAGAAGTCTGAAATCTCAGTGTCAAAGATGTCAGTGTCCTGATCACACATTCGTAGTGATTTTATGAAAAAGCTAACGTAGTCTCCACAAACTCATTCCTCATTTCTACACAAAATAGTTAAATTTCCTTTTATATTTAAATTATTTAAAATAAATTATTTAAAAATAAATAGTTTGGAAAAATGAAGATTTTTCTCCAGCATCGCTTATGTTCTTTTAAGCTTAGTTTCTGTGTAGTAAGTAGTTAACTCATGCCCTGTAGAGAAAACTTAGATGAATAAGAAACTGTTATTTTGGTAAGTCTACAAAAACAAAACTATAAATTCATGAAAAAAAAAAAAAAAAAAAAAACAATTTGTGCAGTTCTTTGCTCATTCATGAGAAGTTATGACTAAATTAAGTGTGGTAAGTGAATTTGCATCATTATTCATTAATGTTGCATCATACAAATTTCTCCATGGCAACTTTATGGCTAATAGCATTTTATGCACGACTCCTCTATCCTCAAATAAATAGAACTGAAGAATTCTTGCTTCAGATTAAATTCTACTTTGTGAAGGATAAAATGGGACAATCATTCTGTTTTCATGAGCTACTGGATGAGTGCTAGTTTGATGTTTCAGTGGCAAGTAAAACTCTATCACATGTTAAAAATGTATAGCAAAGATTTGAAACAGGTCCTGGATCACTAATTTTTTTTTTTTTTTTTTTTTTTTTAATTGAAGTTGCAGGGAAGACAGCTCTCAGGGAGATGAAGTAATCTGTAGGTGATTACAAGATGGCTGCAGGCTCCTGAAAAAAAAAACAACCTTGAAGAAACAAAAATAATATTGTTGGTAACTAAATTTGCTGTAATGTATACAAGCCTCTGTAATATATTTGTAATGTATGTAGCCTCTACATAAACAATTACTGCACAAGAGGAGTGCCGTTCTGTCTTCTTTTCCCTTCTCCAGAAAAAGTAAATGCCAAGCCAGTTACTATGAAGGTACTGAATAAACTCCAGCAATACAGAATTCCGAACAGAAAATATGCAGTATTGAAAATGGATTTTGATAGTCAATTTAATACATTACATTTTTGTCTTGTGTGCAATTTTGTCTCCTGGTCTTAATTCAAACTCATTTAACACTGTTTACTTAATGGTATTCTTTTACTATCTGCTAACTCGTATCCAGTACAGTAGTACAACTAACACAAAGGTGCTTTGGTGCCAAGTTTCTGAGATTATCATTCAGGGAATGCCTCTAAACCTGTAACAGTATAACTGAAGAAGGACGAGGTTTTGAAGTGGATTTTAAGCAGATGTCTAGAAAGAGTAGCATAGGTCAGAAACACTCCCAGACTTCTGCCAGCAAATCTCTGTTTCAGTCTCCCCAATTGCCTGCCAATTTGCCACAGCAATTCATTGAGTACAAACGATGAAAACTATCAACACTTAGTCAGAAATATTATCTATATGAAATTTGAATACATTAATAAAAATTCCAAAAGGAAATGAAGTATTACTTTTACAATAATGCATAACAAGTAATGACATAATTTTAAAATTTATTTACTTATACTTTTTCTTTTTTTCTTTTTTTTTCTTTCTTTTTTTTTTTTTTAAAGTTTTATCTGCTTGGTGTAACAATATTAACTAAAACTTAATAGGATGTTTAAACTTCAAGCTTTTATTGAAAATGTACCTTTTACTTTAGCATTTTTTCTATTGTAAACAAATTGAATGTTGCAAAGCAAAAAGACTCTAGCAGTGCTATCAGGGAATTTCCATGTCATTAAAGTATGGAAAAGATTACTCTGGTGGAGAGTAACTGTGCAATAATGGACACAAAGTTTGACAAGACTTCTGAACACCCAATTCAAAGCCTCTGTGCTCAATAATCATCAACAGGAACAATCAGATCTGAACCAAGATCCCTGTACTGAAAGAATGCATCTATCAATTTAGTTAGCAGAAATAAGGTCCAGTATATCTTTCTCAATGGCTATTGCCAACATGATGATTTCTGTATCATAAACATGAGAATAAACTTCCTTCAGCTATGTAATCACAAGAAAGCAGAGAACACTGAGAATTAATAGAAACTTCTGCATCAGAGATTGTGGTGAGACATCTTATAGATACAGCTGTCTATGTAAGAAAAAGCATAGAAGGCTAAAAGGAGCATGTTAATGGCTACTACTACTTTTTATGGGCAGTGTCTAACATAGTCTGTAAATGTAATTTCAGCTGCAAGTGATGACTACAAAATGGTCGTTTTTATTCTCTTTCCTTATTTGGACAGCAGAAGGCTTCAAATTGGGGCATTTTCATAGAATCCTTAGAGTTGGAAGGGACCTTTTAATGTCATTTAGTTCAAGTCCCTTGCAGTGAACAGACATCCACAGCTTGATCAGAGCCTTAGTCCAGACTGGCCTTGAATGTCACCAGAGACAGGACTTCTCCACCTCTGTGGGTAATCTGTTCCAGTGCCTCACACCCACCAGTATAAAATACTTTTTTCTATACATCCAATCTAAATGTCCACTCTTTTAGTTTGAAAGCATTTCATCTTGTCTTGTTACTTCAAACCCTGATTAAGAGTTTGTTCCCTTCTATCCTGTAGCTACTCTTTAGGTACTGAAAGGCCACTATGAGGTTGCCTCAAAGCTTTCCAGGCTGAACAGTCCCAGCTTTCACAGCCTATCCTTGTAGGAGAGGTGTTCCATACCTTGAATCATTTTTCTGGCCCTCTTCTATATCTATTCAAGAAGGTCTATGTCTCTGCTGTACTGAGACTCCACATCTGGACACAGTATTCCAGGTGAGGTGTTACCAGCACAGAGTAGAGGAGCAGGATCACATCCCTTGACCTGCAGCCATGCTTCTTTTGGTACAGCCCAGGCTGTGGTTGACTTTTTCACATGAGTGTAGTAAGAACGTGTAAAGAAATGTAGAAAAGCATGATAAGCTTTGGTACATATGGAAATAACTAAATAAGAACAAGGAAGAAGTCCGTATTTGTAATAAACAACAATTCTCTTGAATTCAGTTATTTTCAAAACATTAAATGGTGTGTTGATTGTTTATTTGTTAGTTTGCTCTTGTTGTTTGTCAGTCTGTTTTTGTTTTCCTTAATTCCTTCTTATTCTGCAAAAGGAACTAGAATCGAAAAAACACAATTTGACAGAAAAACTACATATCTTTCTTTAAAAAAAGGAAAAACATACTGGTTTAAACAAATCATTCTTTCCAACCGCTTCTAGTGTATTAACTTCATTTTAAGGTGACATATATTTTCCCACAATTTTTTTCACTTTGGCTAATGCAGGATTACTAAGGAACACACTTTATATGGTCTTAGTTACATATCTACTACAAAAAATTGGAGAATTATTCGATCTAGTAAAAATGTAAGTAATGAGACATAACTTCTTGGTTTTTGCGAACCAAAGGTAAAACAGCTGAAAGACTGCAAGAATGAGACGTGACCTTTGATTTTTAAAACGTGTAATTCTCTTTGTTTAAAAAGAATACAAATGCATCTTTTTTCACTTATGGGTGAAAACATATCTTGCCCTTTAAAGGCCAGGTAGTGAGTGGAGCTAAAGTTCATATCTAAGATGAAATCTGAGAATCTGATATGAAACAAATACTTTCCTTAGCTTTGATTTTAAAACAGATTTTCAGGTAAGAATAGGGAGAAACAAAAAGAGAGAAAAAAAAAAAAAAGCATCTGTAAATATTCTCAGTACAAAGAAAAAAGTAAAAAGCTAACACATACATATTTGAAAGATACTGGATGTAGGTTGCAAACTTGTTATTACTCTCAGAGCCCCACAGAGATAATTAGAGAAGTAGGTACCAGAGTGGCCTACAGATAAATAATAACGGTACTGAAAATCTAGCTGATATTTTCCATCAGCAGTACAGAGAATTATTGTGGAGGTCTTATAAATCAGTATTTTTCTTCTTTCCCTCCTCTTTACTCAACTCACTTCAATCTAGACCTTGCACAACAAGCTGAACTTAAAGTCATTTTTAAAATGTCATTCCCAATTTCTAAAGAAAAATTATGAGTTTCTTTCTGTATACTGTTCCAAATACCGATATCTGTTACAATTATTCGGGAAAGAAATGTGTTTTTGAGGAAAACAGTTTGCCTTCTAGACACCAACAGACTCTTGTAATGTCTTTGATTTCAGTTTTTAGAGGTAAGAGTTTAGATATTTCCCAGTGTACTGCTTGAGGAATTATAACTTTTAAAAATATTCCTTGAAATAGAATTTCTGGCAACTGTTAGTTTAGGACAAAATACATTATTCTTATTATTATTGTTGTTGTTGTTGTTGTTATTGTTATTGTTATTATTTTACATTTAATCTTTAAAATATATATAGTTCTTATGTTTCATTAAAATATCATGGGAAAAATGAAACAGTATGTACCTAGGAACAAATAATTCATTATTGTATTTGGAAACTAAATATATGTATTTAAAAATTGAGAATATCTGCAGCTATGTGCCCAAAGAATCATTTTCTTTAGAAGCTAAAATTCCACTCTTTAGCTCAGCCATAAGACAACACTGATATTTTATGAAGAAATACATTTAATAAAAAGTACTAAAAATAATAATTCTGAAAAGACATTTTGATGTTTTTGTGAAATTGTAATTCTTTTAAATCTATTTTTAGGGAGGAAAAGTCTCTTACAAATACATGAATATGGAAACAACCTTCACATTTTAATTTCCAGCTAAATGTACAAACAAAATAGTATGTACACTGGTTAGGTACTGGAACAAATTCATAGTTTGAAAATTAGTTATACATCATTTATGTCTCTTTCAAATTCAGTGCTCATTTATTTGGTATTGGAACTGAAAGAAATGATCATTTCAGTGCAATGTCGAGATATCATTGCTGCTTTGGTATTGAAACTATTAAGTGCTAGCACAAGGAGTCTTTCCTCCTATGAGATCGTAACAGCCCACACTGTAGCAATCAAGATACCTGCAACCACTTCACCCATCCTAACATGCGCATAACACTAGTAGGAAGCATGAGAGCACAGAAGCCTACTCTCATCTGGAAGCAGTGTGCCTGTGCTAGCAAGGCAGTCTATAAGCTAACAATCCATGACAGTTTTCAGAGCTCAGTAGCTCAGGGGCAACACTGCACGAACATGCTATTCATCTTTTAGGGACAAACAAGACCACCTCTACACCTCTGCACTGTGTCACATAGGCTTTCTGGAAAATTGTTCTGCCAGTGCAAGCATCTCTGACATTGCGATCCACTCTTTTCGAATTTCAATATGAAATAAGTGTACATTTGTTTGAAGATTAGTGATGTCACCTCTTATTTAAAAAAAAAAAAAAAAAAAAAAAAAAAGCATTTTACAACCAAAAATACTAACATTCAAGACTTTCATGTTATTTGCATTGACATTGGCAGGCACCAAATCTTAAGCTATGATAACTAAATTCAAGGGCCATTTTTACTAGCATCTTAAATATTCTTTTTGAAAATGATGTACTCATGTGAGGTTGAAGAGGTTGAATATTTATGACAAGGATGAGTAATTTAACATAAGGAAATTCTTGAAATTAAGATCTTATTTTCTCAAGGTATTTCCCCGAAGTTACATGTTATAAGAATTAGTAAAGTTTGAGTTAACTGTTATAAAAAATTCTAATTATTAATTAATTTTTAAATAATGCAATCAAATTTGTTTTCCTATCAGGAAAACAAACAATCAATCAAACAAACAAAAAACGCCAACAAAACACCTTGCGAATATTGATAACTTTTTAATGAAAGATATTTTACAGAAAATCTGTTTATGTTCCAAGCTTGATTCAAATGTTATCCCTTCAGGTTAAAAAATAAAATAAAATAGCTTAATCCACTGAGTTTATCATTTATGTATATAATTATAAATTAGATAAGCATTGCTCTCAGACATACTTTAATCAGTCTTTTAATGAATAATTAAAACAATATAGTAGTTTCTTTAACTTCAAGGCAGTCCTTCTAGCAAAATAGCATCAGTAATCATAGAAGGTTAGAGGACAGGAAGTATTTCATATAACGGGAACATATAAATAATTTACAGTGCAAAACTACTGTGGATTGGATGTTCCTCCAAATTTTGTGTCTATGATAGTATTAATCCTGGATATTTGTTTTACTCCTAGTACTATTACTGCCAGTATTCAGGAATTATAGGTTATATTTGTAGTCACAAGCAGGTGAGCCTCTTTTTTCTAATCATAAATATGTACTGCTCCATCATTTTTCATGGATATTCACTTTCCTGCGAATACAAAGCCTTTAGCTGAAATGTATAGTCATAATGAGAGCCAGATGTATGACTTGACAGTGATACCGTCTTGCTAATCTTGAGCCTAAAACAAATTAACTTGGTTCCTTTATAATGAACTGAATGCCTAGTCATTTTCTTACAATGAACAATATATAACCTAAATTTTAGAATGAATAAAAAAAACAAAACTGAAAAAATTAAATGTGATGTAGAAGCAAAGTATTAGAGTTACTATTGTTAGAGGAAGCTACATAGGATAATGAAGTATATGTTTTGAAATTGTGCCTCATTTGTACGAGATATAGCAAAGAGAAGAGGACACACACAGGCAGGAAAAACAACCAGCAGATGAATGTTAAAAGTGGTCACTGGGTCCATCCTTTTCCCTGTGGTTCATAACTCAGTTTCAGCCATCTTTGTCAGCTGTAATGCCAAATAGTCCTGCCCATCACCAGGAGAACAACCATACTGACATCATGAAATTGATGCTGCTATGATCATTAATTTTTATTAACTAGACAGCTAGTACTCACAAACCTTGAAGTCAAGATGTGCAACATGAAAGATGCAGAGATCATCATCATTCTGACCTCTTGTCACAGGAAGTGAAACCAAGGAGTGTGAGGTTAATACACAATAGAGCATGAAAATTTGTTTAAATTTTTTGTAGACAAAGCAAGACTTGAGAAAATCAATTGTTATGTCTTTATTCCCCTGGGGAGCCAAAGAAGTCCAGCTTCTGAAGTTAAACACCACCTACGCAAATCCTCCTTCTCCCGAGAACCTGCCAACCAAGTACTTATTGAAATCTGTTGTGAAACAGTTGGTTACTGTTTGAATAAGTATTCCAGGACTTCATACTTCTGATATGTATTATTATTTTGCTAAGTTAGACATTTCCTTTTTTCTATACTGAAAAGATTTCCACTTTCTTAATAGTGTTCACATCTGATATATATATATCACATATATATATAAAAATGTTTTTCAGTCCACATGTCTGTGCTGTAATAGTCATTAAAAAAAATAAAAATAAAAAATTGGAATTTGAAGAAAATGCATTACATCATCTCTCTAGAATAGTTAAACCTAACCCAAACAAAAGAGTGTGTTTGAGCTCCTGTTGCACTAGGGCTCTACAAAGCATATTTAGAGAGGGTAGGGGTTCATGAGAAGAGGTGGGGTACCTCTTTGCAAAATGGTTGATGTTAGTTGTGAAACCAAAACAATTTCAGTAGAAATTGTTTGATGCCCAATAGAAATGCTTCACATATTTTTTTCTTACAGTTAGAACTCTGTAGAACTCTAACTGGAGCCTTTACTAGGCTTCTAATACTGTAAATACTTCCCTCCTTCTTCTGAAAATATTCTACCTGATCCCTACCAGCAACTCATTTGTCTTTTCCTATTTACTGTGCTCCAGAAGAATACATTCTAATTGTGATCAAACATAAATTCCTGCCTTCTTCTTCAATTAATGAGGTATTATTTCTTTTTGTCCACATCAAAGTCAAGACCTTGAAAAGAGTCTCCTTCTCTTGTTATTAGGTTTCATATTATCTCGATGATAATATTACCTGAATGATAACCCTTCTACCTCAAACAGACACTGCTTAACAGTTACAAATCTGGAATCATAGGTAACTTGCTTCATTGAACATGCTATTTTGTACAAAACTGGAACAAAATGGTTACAAGAACAAGAATGGATCTCTAAATGAATAAATAGTAAAATCAGCACTAAAGTATATCATTAAACAGACTAATAGTAATTAGTTTTTTTGCCTTGAAGAAGTCATCTAAACTAAAGACTATGATTATGGAAGGATAGAAAGAGTTCAATAGCAGCATCTAACCAAGGGAAACAATAAGCTAAAAGTTTATACATATTATTAAAACACACAGTGCCCACAGCAAGGGAGCAGGACTTGTCACATTAATTGCTGGTGTCTAGACCATAATTTGTTCTTAGTACCCACAAGTTTAATCCATTCGAAAAAGAAAATAGCTTATTAATGACAGGTTTAATAAAGCTGGTATAAAGCAATCAGTCCTTAACATGTTTAGAATCACAGCTTCAACTAATTTCCTGTACTATAAACACAAAAGTTACATGTCAGTTTAATTTAGAGCTACTGGAATCTGTGGCTTATGTCTTGAAACTACTAATTTAGTGCTTAAATGGAGTAAATACCCAGCTGATGTCCTTTAAAATATCTTTAGTAAGATATTTAATCCATGTATTCAATTAAAAATTGAAGAATTTATATCTGCCAAAAAATGGCAGAATTTAAATATTCTCTGCAATGAAAACTACACACACATAAATGCAAATATGTGCAATTCCTACCATTAATAATTAATTTCTGTGTCTCCTCACGTGGAAAAGACTGAACTATTAGGTGTATAAAGAATTGGTTAGATAGTCATAGCCAGAGATTTGAAGTCAATAGCTCTGTGTTCAGGTGGGGTTTGGTCAGTAGTGGTGTTCCTCAGGGATCTGCTTTGGAAGAAGTGCTCTTCAACATCAGTGATGTAGTCAATTTGTTCAAGTGTATCCTCAGGAAGTTTGCTGATGACATTATCCTGAGTGGTGTAGTTGACACAATAGAAGGGAGGAATGCCATCTTGAGGGACCCAGACAGGCTCAAAACCTGAGCACATGAGAATCTAATGAGGTTTAATAAGGCCAAGCTGTTGCACTTGGATCAAGCCAATCCCAGACCGAAGTACAGACTGGGAGAAGAACTCACTGAGAGAAGAATTTGGGGGTCCTGATGGATGAAAAGGTAGACATGGGTAAGTAGAGTGCACTTGCATTCTGAAAGGCCAATGGTATCCTGTGATGTATGAGAAGATGAGTGGTCAGCAAGGAGAGGGAATTGATTGTCCCCTTCTACTCTGTTCTTATAAGGTCACATCTGGAATATAGTGTGCAAGCCTGGGAAACAAGGTACAGGAATGATGCTGAGCTGCTGGAGTACATCAAGATGAGAGCCATGAGGATGACCAAATGACTGAAGCACCCGTCTTGTGAAAACAACTTGAGAGATTTTGGTTTGTTTAGTGTGGAGAGGAGAAGGCTCCAGAGAGACCTCGCTGTAGCTTTTATTACTTGAAGGGAGTTTAGAAGCAAGAAAAGGGCCAACTTTTTGTGCAATGTGCTAATTATAGGACAAGGGGGAATGACTTTAATCTAAAAAGAGGTGACATTTAGGTTAGATGTTAAGAGGAAATTTTTTACTCAGAAAGTGATCAGATACTGAAACATGTTACCAAGAGAGGTTGTGCATATCCCAGCTTTAATACCTTGAGGTATTAAAGGCTAGATTGGATGAGATCCTGGGCAGCCTGATATAGTGTTTGACAACCCTGCCCATGGCAGGGGGATTGGAACTACATAGTTTTTAAGGTCCCCTACAAACTAGACCATTCTATAATATGTCATGCCCATTTTCTCTATTGCTATCCAGAGGCACAATATGCATCTGTTCCTGAGTATGTCTTTTGCAGTAATCACAAAATCATATGGATTGGAAGATTAACAAGTCCAACCCCCTTGCTTAAGCATTTTTCTTACAACAGGTCTCAAAGGAAAGCATCCAGAGGAGTCTTGAATATATGCAGTGAAGGAGACTCCAGAATCTCTTTAGGCAGCCTCTTCCAGTGCTCTGTCACCCTCACAGTACAGGATTTCTTTCTTGTGTTTTATGGAAATTCTTTTGTTGTAGTTTTTATTCATTGTTCCTATTGTCCGTATTCTCATGCTGAAAGGAATCCGGCCCCTTCCCCTTGACTCTCACACTTTAGATATGGATAAGTAGTGGTGAGATCACCTTGCAGCCTTCTGTTTTCCAGTCTGAAGAGCCCTTGGTCTCTCAGCCTTTCCTCATATGGGAAATACTCTAGGACATTTATTATTTTTGTGGCACTCTGCTGGACTCTAGGAGAATCCTCTCCTTTTTTTTTTTTTTTTTTTCCTTATTTTTTTCAGTGAGGAACAATTAGACAAAATATTTCAGATGTGGCCTCAGCGGAGTAGATGATGAGGATGACCTCCCTTGACTTGCTGGCTACACTCTTCTTGATGAACCCTGGGATATCATTGCCCTTCTTGGCTTCAAGAGCTCGCTGCTAGCTCATGGCCAGCCTGTTATCCACCAGGATCCCAAAGTCCATCTCCTAGCTTTTTCCCAGGAGGTCATCCCCCAAGCTGTACTAATGCACAGTGTTCTTGCAAAAGCTTCTTTGCAAGGATGTAGTAGAAGACAGTGTCAAATATCTTGCTGAAATCAAGTTTTACAGCATCTATTGCTCCCACCTATGCAGCCAGTTTTGACATCATAGAAAACTATCAGATTGGTCAAGCATCATTTCCTCTTCATGAATCCATGCTGACTACTATTTAGTTAGGCAGCCTTATCTGGAGGTGGCATCCAGAACCCACTGTATCATCACATTCCCAGTGATACAAGTGAGGCTGATCGGCCTGTGGTTTCCACGTCCTCTTTCTTGCCTTTTTTGAAGACTGGAGTGACATTGATTTTCCTACAGTTTTCAGGCACCTTTTCAGTTTTCCTTGACCTTTCAAAGATCATTTCTGCCAGCACCCTCAGCACTTGCATATGAAACTTGTCAGGGCCCATGAATTTGTGTACATTGATTTTGCCTAGATGATCATTTAATGGTCTTCCATTAAATTATAAAATGAAAATGATTTTGTCTACAAGAAATAAATCAACATGACTTTGTTATTTATTTTATTAATACTTGCTTGGTAAAGTTCTTCTCCTGTCTTGAATAATCCAGTTATCTCCTGAATATTTTGGATGAAATATGGCTACAAATCGTGATTTACATTGATAGGAAATTTGGATGGTTCTCTCAATTCCACTTTTTCAATTATTTATTTTTTTGTGGTGATAGGATTTCACTCACATGGCAGAATTTTCTGTGCAGTTATTATCAAACATTTTATGGTTAAATATTTTTCCTATCCTTATTGAATTCCAATTAGTAGCACTAAAGTGAAGTTTGCATGAAATGCCACTAGGACTCAGAAATCTGTTTCTAAAGAACTCAATAACTATCAGAGAATTTGTCTTAATCTATACACTACTAAATGATTTGCATCATTTTTAATGTCTTCTCATAACTGAGAATGCTAGTAGAATGAAATTTTTATTATTACATTCACTTTCAAAACCTGATACTGTATGTTTAAATTATTGGTGAAGATTCTTAAGTATTTGTTTATTTTTCTTGTCTTCTCCTCATTGCTCATTATTCTGACAGTCTTCCCATTCTTTTTTTTTTTTTTTTTTTTTTCTTCCTTCCTTATCCTGTGGATATAAACAGCTATTCAGTTGCTCTGGAACAATCAGAATTTTAGTAATTAGATACAATAGAATAATTTACCAAGTAAAACATCTCTATTCAATCATCATCCTTGTTTACTAATTCACGTATAGACCAGATTTTCTATAATGTTCATCTAATACATATTTTCTCTTGATAAAACTTGGGCAAGTAACTGTACATCTAAACCTCAACCAGACAGAAGAAAATTCTTATTCTACCCTTAGCATAATATTTTGTATTAGGCTACAGGAAAGAAGAATGTGTACTATGTGCCTATAAATTTTTTATAATATTCATGTCTTTCATGAAAATTCAGTGTTATTAGGGGCCTCATTGCTGTCACAGAATTATGAACATTTTAATGCCTGCCAAGAAAAAAAAACATTGAGAATCAACATTCTTTGACTTCAGCAGAAATGTGAGATTTTTCTGTCATGATGTATTCCAGAAAACAAATGACAACATAGATATTATAGTTTTTGAAAATGCATAACTGAAGAATGAGATTTCAAGAAATAAAGATAGCTAGTTATAGGCTAGATAAATTTTATCTACTTTTAGTAAATCATCTGTACTGGAAATGTCAGTGCTTTCATAGGACATATTGCTTACTCTATCCACTACAAAATTTAGACTTTGAATGTTCCCTCACTGTATGTTCTTTTTGTTTTGTTTTGTTTTGTTTTTCTCTCATAAGGCTGTCATACAAGCAAAGGTTGCTGCACTTTAAAAATCTCAAAGTCCTTTGATCTCCATAATGAGCTCTTTCTACATAATCTGAACTTTACTATAATAAGTAAACTGCAGGCTCTCAAAATCAGCGACAGAGAATAAAGAACTAATGCTAGAAGGAACAGAGGGCCTTATGGAATAAGCAGAAAATTGTCCCACAGTCATCATGACACCTAATTTCAGTTTATTATACCGTCATAAGTTTTGTTTAAAGTTAGTTCAGTAATGTGGTTTAATTTACTTGCAAAGTGAAATATTATTTATAAATATGTTTCCCTTTAATATGAAGCCACAGACCATCTTTCACTGGGACTCTTCCTTCAGCAAAACTTTGTTGTCCTACTTTGCCCTGCAGACTATTTAGTAGCTAGGTTTCTGCTATAAATGTTTCCAAGGAATGACAATCCACTTTAAATATATTAGTTAATTTGCTTTTGACACCATCTTCCAGATTTGTCTCTATTGTTTCTTGCTGACTTTAAACATAAGAAGACAGGTAAGGCAAGAGAGAGAGAGAAATGGAAGTAAAATTTAAAATAATGCCTTTAACTAACCAAGTTTGACATTATTAACTATCACTTCCTGCAGATAAATACAGCCTTCTTATAGATCTTATCCAAGAGTACAGTGATGTGTACTCAAGTTAGAAAGAACAGAAATATATCTGGTCAATGCAAATAGGGAAAATAAGAATAGAATTTAAGACAGAAGATTAGTTTAGTTGTGAAAACTAGTTGTGATAAGATTAGCTACTCTCATTTTATTTAGTGTTTTCATATTGACACGGTTGATAGTAATTTCTTCCCATGGAATCAAATCAAGTCTAAACAAAACAAAACAAATAAAGAATCTCCCCATAAAACCAAATCAGTGTAGTATAATTATTAGAGAGGATAATAAAGAATGACTTTCCTATTCAAATAATAAATGATCAGCTGAATTCAGATAACTGAGGGATATCTCATTTAAGTGGCTTATTCCCATTACTCTGTCACTATCATTTTATCTCTATCGGGTTCTTAAGTTCTATATTATTCCCAATGTCACTTTTCTGTTGTTTTCTTCTTCTATCTGTAATAATTTAACCACTTATTGTTGTGCTTATACACCACAATGATTAGTAGTACCTGAAGAGAAAATTCAATGTAAATCTGAGAATCTGAGTAGTGATACTACTACTACTAGGCATAAATCAACACAATTGCACCTTAGGGACTTTCTCAAGATGGAGATAGTACGAATATATATACTGCTCTATGGATTTTTTTTCTCTTCATTTTTCTTCTGGCTTTCTCTTGAGATTATGAATAACACTGTATCCAAATGCACTTGTTGCAAGGAGTTTCACAGCTTTGCTATAAGCTGCCACTTTCAGTTTTTGGACTTGAGTATTCTTACTGGATGAGAAAAATAAGTTATTGTTCCCTTCTGATTTTCCTCAGGACACATATAATTTTATAGAGCTTTGTCTGTACTTCCTTAGATAATCTCTTTTTTAGATTGAAGAACACTAAATATATAGACATTTCTTAAAAAATAATTTTCTTATTATTGTGATCATTCTTCCCCCCCCCCCCCACCCCCCCCTCCCCCAGCTCTTTATCTTGACCATTGTTGTGGTATTTACCTCTGAGAAAAAATTCAAATCTAATTCTGAATGGTAAGTAACAATCTCTTCTTGTGATATTTGGATTGTTTTTCTCAGGGAGCATCTCTTCACAATTATTTCATGCTAAAGTTCATCTGGCAGTTTACTGTCCATTCCTTCAAACAACTTACAATTCTATCTTTCTCCACAGTAAAGCAGTTTAACTTCTCTAAATAGCTAACATATTCAGAAAACTATGTGATATTAGTTTGTGATATTAGTTTTGGTCCTCTTTTTCAGTTCTGCTATCAGTATGTTAAACACAATGTGTAAAACTTGAAGACTATGCTTGAATACTTAAAAAATTTAGCTGTTTTATAATATGATAAATAACCTCAAATGTTCTGTAAATCATCAAACAATACAGACTACAGATTTTATGTTATATGAACATACAGTAAATTGCCAAGCTGTCTGTAGAGTTGTAAAATAATGATAATTTTTCTGTAATGCTTTACTTGCTGTATATTGTTTTCTCATTAAGGAATGATCTGCTTCCCATTCAAGTCAATGGACACTCTGCTTTATTCATCAAAAAAAGAAGGCATGTCATATGTGTTTGACAGTCAGATTACATTATGAAATATGGGTTGAAAAATAATTGATTTTTTTCAAATGCTTATAACTAGTAGAATGCTTTCTTACATGAATCAGTGAATTGCTTTCCAGTCTTACTTCACCAATTTATTTTGTGCAGTGTTTATTCATTCAGTGTGCAAAGGATAGAGTGAGGCACTGCAAAAAACAGACTCACTAGAAGTGTACTTTATCGTTGATATTGTTACTCAACCAGTTCATTCCCTATATTTCCTACATAATTTATAGCACACCTTAAGAGTTACACTCTAGGAATAAGACTTTCCTTTTTCCAAGACAAAAAGATCTCAACTATGATATCATTCCTTCCCCTCAGGACTTGCATACAAGATTTTATTACAAACTCTACTAATCCAAATACTATGCTCTATTTCGCAACTAGAAGAATGTTTCTGAATTTCAACAGGGATACACTTTCCAGGGCATACTAAATACTACCAAGCAGAAGGAAGTCTGTAGTTTACATATGTGAAAATATCCAATCCAAAATAATTCCTTTCATATAAATAAGTACTGTAACAATAACCACTGTGATATCTTACTTTGAGTCTTTGTTGATTTTGCCACTGTCCACCAATTTTCTCACCTGAGGAAAAATAGAATGAGAAAATAAAATATTGTAAAATGCATAACAAATTCCTTTATTAAAGAATTAAAATTAAAAACTTATCACAAACAAGATTCATTTTTCTGTTTTTTGACTCCAACTGTAGGGAAAAATCTGTATGTTGAATAAGTAATCCATATCAGCAAAGATTGCACTTCAACTTAGATTAAAATATACTTGCTTTGTTTTCAATCTGTGTAATAGTAACTCGGAGCAATACAAAAGACTGTAATTCTGGTTATGTCTTTAACATATATATATATTCAATCTTTTTCATTATGGAAATATGGATATGGAGTTTCACAGTCTGTAGGAAAACAAACAATTTCTGCACATTTGATACTTAAAATTACCGTATATCATACTTGTTCTTTGTATGTAATCAATACATAGTTTTGATTTCAAATCTAAATTGAGAAAAATCAAACATGAAATTAGACATAGAGTAGAGAATCCAATCCAATATTCACTGAAGGTAGTGAAAAACAACACTCCTTCTGAGAGTTTTGGAGGCAGCCCTGAAGGATGAATTGCACTTATAAGGTGCAGGTTCTTTCTATTAAGCAGACATATTGGCTTCCGAATGACAAAACATCCATCATGATCAAGAGACAGGGACAGAATCTCTTCAGTTTACACTCCTGTTCTGAACAGAATTTCAAAGTATAAAAATCAGTTTTCTTTCCTTCATTTAATTGAAAATATTTGCAGAATGATTCCCATGATTTTGGCAAACAAATAAAGGGAAAAGACTTTGGGGATGTCTTTTTAAACAGCACAGATAAGAGTTTGTGCTGGTTAGAAATCTTTCTTTGAGTTTATTTTCCACAGCATAAGATTTATTAACCCTCATTTTTCTACTGTGTTCTCAGTCAGTCTCAAAAGAATATGAGTGTAGGGACATGATGTTACTGCGCAAAGTTATGAGCAATCAAATTCTTTGATTAAAATCTCCTCTTCTTCACACATTTTACAAAAAAACAAAAGCAACAACAACAACAACAAAAAAAAACACAAGTAGATGTACACAATTTTCTCAGTGAAGACCAATATTTTTTTAAATTCTAGAAGTCAGAGGCATGCTGTGAAAACCCAGTTGGTTAATGCTGAAAGTCTGTGCTGAGAAGTAGAAGTGACTTTCTTTTATGCTTTTTCACTCTCCAATAGTACAGCAGTTCGGGAAGGCTGTCTTATGTGTATTGTGTCCTGGACCTCAGGCTGGAACTCTGCCCTTAGTTAGGAAATAGCTATGTGCAAATTCTACATACAGAGTGCTTCCTTCTCCCATATTCTGCCTACATTGCTGGCCAAAGAATAAGAATGAACAGAAGAGATATGGCTAAAGCCAATTTCAGCTTATTTTATGGGACTCCAACACCAGACAGGAAAATGGAAAGAAGATAATCAAGAGGAGTGAATCCAAGCATCTGCTCTCTGTGCTGCAGATGCCCCAGGGTCCAAGAAGAGACACAGCAATCATCAACACAATTTTTTGTATTGTTTGGCTCTTTGTAGTTTCATTTTATTGGAAATTTCTATGCCAGTCCTAGCTCAACAAAATCAGTTCACTCTTTGTTCATTTTTATCTGATTCTGGATCCACCTCAAGTTCACAGATATTGAGGAGAATCAGTTTTTCTGTCTCCAAAATACTACTCTTTTTCTTATTGTATTATATAAGATATCTAAGAGAACAATATTATTAACTGGTATTCAGACTTCAATATTACATTATTTACCAATTGGAGATTCATGATCCTTGAGGTCCCTTTCAGCCCTGGCCATTCTGTGATTCTGTGTGATTCTGTGCATGAATGACACATTTCTGACATAACAATAAAAATTTTCATCATAGAAATTTTGCATCAGGTTGCTTACCATTCTCCCTCAGAGAATGGTGAAACATTGAGTTCGTACAAAAATGAAGAGTCAAACAGTTAAGACTACATTTGAATATATATATTCTTCAGTATTATATGGAGAATATTCAGAATGTGTTAATATGACTGCTGATTTGATTGCTGTATCTATGCTCTCACTGAATGCATCCAGCTTATCTAGTGAAATACGTAATTGAGAGCATATTTTACTACTGTAGCTGTTTCTTTCATCAGTAACTTCAAAAGAGATAAATAATAATAATAATAATAAAAAAAAAAACTGTGATCCCCAAATTCACCTTCCAGTGTCTAATCTTAAAGCCAGATTATGGAAATACTTAAATGAATGAATAAGCTGAAAGGGTAAAATCTATAAATTGCACTCCTTCGGCAATCATTTAGTAACCAACAAGTTACCACCACATATAGTGGGTCAAAGAATGTTGCTACAGTTTAAGGCATGCATTTAGGAAAAAAAAAAAAACAAAAACAAAAAAAACAATAAATAATACAAGTGTATTAAAAAAATAATTCTTTACAAAGCTTTATTTTAAGAAAAGTAAATTAAACATTCTTCCACTTCATAAATAAAATATCTAGTGTGCAAACAGTAGATATAGCATTTTATCGTACTGGGGAGCTAGAATATAATTAATATAAATGAAGAATTCTCTTAGCTCTTCGAGAATTTCTGTTCCACTTGTCAGAACAGTCTCAAAGCACTCATTCAACTCTGCTCTGAGACCTGAGCTGCAGAAGAGGTTCAGTCAGAATTTGCCCTTTGGATGTTTACTTCTTATGAAGATCTTCCAGTAAAAAATGATGTAATCTTTTCTTTACAGCAATCATCAGTCTTTATTCTCTCTTTTTATCTCATATTTCAATAGTTCTTTTCCTCTCTCAAATAATGGCAATTACTATTTTAAAAAACATTTCTTGGATTTGTAGCAGCTGTAGCAGCAGTGTTTTATTCCTTCTCTTCTCCTCTCATTAAAATACCCTTTTATTTCCCTTTCTTTTCCCTTCTCCCTCCTAATGTACCTTTGTGACCCAGAAGGACAATGGTATCCTGCAGTACATTAGAAAGAGCATGGTCAGCAGGACAAGGGAGGTGATTCTCCCTCTCTAGTCTGCCCTCCTGAGGCTGCGGAATACTCGGAATACTGTGCCCAATTCTGGGTTCCTCATTACAAACAAGACAGAGATCTCCTAGAGAGCATCCAGTGGATGGCCACAAAGATGATCAAAGCCTGGAATATCTCCTACATGAGGAAAAGCTGAGAGAACTTGGGCTCTTTAGCCTGGAGAATAGGAGGCTGGGAGACGATCTCATCAATGCTTATAAATATCTGAAGTGAAAGAGTCAAATGGATGGGGCCAGACTTTTCACAGAATCACAAAATCACCAAGATTGGAAAAGACCTACAAGATCATCCAGTCCAATCATCCATCTATCACCAATAGTTCTCACTAAACCATAAACCTCAACACAAAATCCAAATGTTCCTTGAACACCTCCAGGGTCAATGACTCCAGCACTTCCCTGGACAGCCCATTCCAGTGCCTGGCCACTCTTTCAGAGTAGTATTTCCTAACGTTCAGCCTGAAGCCATTCCCTCTAGTTCTATCATCAGAGAGATTAACAATCCCAGCTCCTTCAGCTGCTCCTCATAAGGCCTGTGCTCCAGACCCCGCACCAGCTTTGTTGCCCTTCTTTAAACCTGCTCCTCAGGGCCTCAAAAAAAAAAATTCCATAAAAACAAAGGACAGAACTTCTTTACTGTGAGGCTGACAAGAGTACTGGAGGGGGGTGCCAAGAAAGGTTGTGGAGTCTTATTTTCTGGAGATATTCAAGACCCATCTGAATGCTTTCCTTTGTATCTTACTCTAGGGATTCTGCTTTAGCAAGGGAATTGGACTTGATGATCCCTTGAGGCTCCTTCAAATCTCTAAGATTTATGATTTTATTCCTTTTCCTTTCTTTTTTTAAGTTTTTAAATTATTTTCAGTATGTAGGATATCTACTGATATCTTTAGGTTTTCTTAAACTTTTACAGATTACATTGCATTACACTGCACATAAAATCTGACATATCAGAAATTTCAGTCATTTGTATTGCTTTCCGTATATTTATTATTGGAGAAGCCTAAATATATGGTTTCTATTCAAGCACAATTTACTTGAAAGCATGACAAAAAATTCAACTACTATGGACTTCTGCTAGTAACTTCTTTAATGTCCAGGCACTTGTATATTGTCCCATTTTACTGACAGTAAAAAAATGATCTCTGAATAGAATTCAGGACAGTAAGATCATATTTTTGGATATCACATTAACATATTAATTAAGGTGTTAAGCAATTGACTTTCTGATATTTTTGCAGACCAAAGTTTACTTCATGCAAATTCACCATTACATTGAGGACCAGAGCATCACATGATTAGGACATAGTTTTTCCCCATATTTCAGTCCAGAAATGTCGCAAAACATTTATGAACATTTAACTTTATACTTATCAGCAAGACTGCTAAACATTAAGCGAGTTCCTTAGTCATGCAAAAATAATTAGATGCCTAAGTGTTTCCAGATACAAGTTTTAAGGTTTTTTTTCCATGAGCTTTGGACAAGTCCTCTGCATGGGAATGAAGTTCATTCAGTAAAATAATAAATGGCAAAATACACTATAAGAAAGTTTCTATAGTCCAAGAAAATTAGTTAGTTATCAGCTGCAGTCTGATCAGTGACATGCAAGTCTTTGAGTCTCCTGGGATAAATTGCACTGTAGAAGTCTGTAACTATTTTTTAGCACTCAGTTACTTTCCTGACTTGTAGAATACGACAGAACTTTTCTACTTAATAAAAGTTTATTACTTTGTTCCTTTTTCTTTTTTTCTTCCAAGAACATATCACCAGAATTTCCCAATGTTTACAGTCATCAAAATGACTTATATACTTCTGCATCACCTTACTGCATTATTTTGTCTGTTATATTTTCAGTTTGATGATTTTCCCCAAATTTAGCTATATGAAGAAAAATCTCAGAACTGTTTTTAACTATCTTTTCTTAATTTGAGAGATTATTTGTATCTGCAAATACATATATAAATAAATTTGCGTATACTGATTTAATATTCTGTCTTGACGATACCATATTCTTGATATATGCATTTTAATTTTTTTCATTTTTCCTTTGGAAACTCAAGAACTTCTTTTAAAATCTGAATTACAACATTCAGTGTACTTCCATTGCAGCAGAGACATCATAAGACTTGTTGGAAAGTTTACTGAATGCAATGGAATGATCTCCCTTAGTGTCTATAAAAGGCTTGAATTGGGATTTTAATCAACACTGGAAATGAATTAAAAAGCAATTTGCTATTTCATAGACATGGCAGCTATCTGTTTAAACAAGTTTTCCTACTGTTCCATTTTTAAAGCCTAAGACCCTGTACCTATTTTCCCCAAACTGAAAACTGATCACTCCTCTAATGTTATTTCTTTCTTCAGAGATAAATCAATCAGACTGAATTTTTAGTGTAACATCTCTATTATTTCTGTAAGTGGTGCTAGAACACCTCTGCCATTATGAAGTATTTCTAACTTTATAATATTTATAATAAACTACTATTTCATTGTACATAACTTGCAAAACAATTAAACGATTGCAGGACACCCTCTGTCTGACTTGCATTTAATAATGGATATTCAAAATTTATAGTTTTAGTATTCTGATGGTAAAAACGTGAAGTGATTACAAAAAGAACAGAAAAAAAAAACCCCAGCAGTATATAAAACAATATCATAACAAGATATTGTTAAGCTCTGATTTCTTTTTATTTATGAGAAATTCTTGAAGTCAGATCTCCCATTTTCTGCTGCTTACCTAAGGATTGTCTGTGTCTGAGAATATATTTATATCAGTGTATTCTTGTGTGGATATATATGTAAGGTATATTTGTTACTCCATCTGAAAAATATGAATTTGTATGATAATGTGAGCACAGGACATATTCAGACATATTAACATGACATACATATAGAAGTATAAGCACATATACAGCACTGAAATAAAAGACACATACTAGTTTGATAAATCAGTAGAATTACTAGAATTAGTAGAATATGAATGACTGAAGTATAATAATGTTAATAATGTCATTTATTTTACTGCATACTGTCATACATTTTCTTATTAAAACAAATATGCTGCTTTTAATTAAGGAAGAGTTTGAGTATTTTTTCTTTTGTGCTGTAGTTTATTGCTACTTTGAGGATATTTTATGATCAGGATAGCCTTGTTTTTAATAAGCTGAAATTGAGTCTATTTAAGTGGAAATGACTGTGAGAAATAGAGGTATTTCAAAGCATGCCCATGACAACAATAAGCAATGTTCTCTGTATCTGGCTGATGACAGAGGAAGAATAGCAATGACTGCAGATGCAGAAAAATATTGTATACCTTTTTAGTGTATATAAAGGGAGGTCATTTGTAGATGACTTTTGGAAAAAGATTAGTGCTGCATGGTAAGTATTACTGTGTATTTGTGTACTGAAAAACAGTTCAAAGTCATAGAATCATAGAGTTATAGAGTGACTTAGATTGGAAGGTACATCAAAGATAACCTGGTTCTAATTCCCCCACCGTGGGCAGAGTTGCCACCCACTAGATAAGGCTGCCCATGGCCTCATCCAACCTGGCCTTGAATGTCTCAATGGACGGGACATCTACAACTTCTCTGGGCAACCCACTCCTGTGCCTTACCACCATATGAGTAAGAAATTTCTGCTACTATCTAATCTAAATTTTGTCTCCTTTAGTATAAGGATTGGATTATAAAAGCCCTATGAAAAAGGAATGTGTTTCTGTGAGTCAGATTTTTTCTTTTTTTGAAGTCACTTAGATGTGACAAAGTATTTTACTTTCTTACATGTGCAGATGTTCTGAATGCATACAATTATTTTGTAGGAAAAAAAAAATACAATGAAGAAGACTACACAGGCTGCACGAGAATTCAAAATTGAGAACTTAAAAGCCTACAGTTTGTATCTGAGCCTTAAATATGTTTTTTTTTATTACACTGGAAAGTAGTGATTTTTGTAAATATAAAATGCAAAAAACAAACAAACAAAACAACAACAACAACAACAACAACAACAAAAAAACAGTGAAAGCACAGCAGCTTAAATGTGTAAATAAATAGAAGGATAATGCTAACTTACAGCACAACTGTCTTAATTTTTTTAACTCTAAAACTATAATATACTGGATAGATCTAGAGTAATACTATTCCATATTGAATTCTGTCATAGGAATTGCTGAAATACTGAATTTCTTTAAAGATAACACGGGAATCCTCTTAGTTGTCCCCAAGAAGTAATTTTGAACTGTAAAATAAAGTTTTGCTTGTATTCAGAGTTGCTAAGGAATGAAACAAGACTGTTGCTAAGGAAAAATAGTATCTGAAAATTTCTGACATATACTGTACAAAGGTTTTTATAGTCTGATCTTCTATTTTGGCTCAGTTTGACTAGACACTGAAAATGACATCAGTGTTGTGAATATACACACTGTTGCTAAGGACTTTCACTGTTGCCAGGTAAAAATGACCTGTATTAACCTGCCACGAATATCTAAATATGTTGATAGAAGTGTGGTGTTATGAGATAGGAGAAACATGTCTTGGAAAATTGGATGATCTATTATTTCTTATCCACCACAAATTGGTGAAGTGACTTTTCTTACTCTTTGTGCACACAAGCTCTAACTCATAAAAGTATCAATAAAGAACCTGACTTAATAGCAGTAGCACTGTTAAATAAACATTATGTTTATTATATACTAGAGAACATAAATCTTAATCAAACATTCAGCAGAACCTATGAAACCATTACTGAGGAATATAGCTGAAGTCAGCTGATGGTTCTGTATGTAGATCAGACTAGCAGAGATAGATGATCTTTGCTACTTTACTTCTAAAACAGATAGTTTCAGACTGTTCTTTCTTCTTTAATATTTAGGAAACTTGAGTACTATTTTCTCAAAAGAAACTAAGAATATGCTTCAAGCAATGAAATAGACATTCTAAATGCAAATAAACAAGTTCTTTAATTGCTGTATGTCATGTATGTAACAGAAACCCTTTCTAAGGTGCTACTCAAATTACAGTCTAATGCTTTTCTGGAAATTTACATAATTTTGTCAAAAATACTTCATAGTTTAATCTTACTTTTAAAATTTTGTCAGTCTTAGTCATTACAGTGTGGCAGTCCTTGCTTATAAACCAAACAGAAAAAGGAAAGCAACAGCAATCATTACACATAGATCATCCACATGAGAGGGCTTTAGGAACAATTGCAGTATCCTGATTTGATAGACTAATTACTGCAAATAATCCTTGAGTTTGTCAGTACTGAGTAAAAAGCATAGACCTATGCAACAGGAAAAACTGATTGTGTTGAAATGAAAATAAAAATTTAAAGACTATTAAAAACAGAATGAGCAGTCTGTAGTGTTTAGCTGCAAAATATTTCCCTTCCTCGATACTCTTAATTGAAGCCATTTCTTACTTTTTCCAATGCAGCTATGTTCTTTATTTTGTCAGGTTTTAAGAAAGTCTTCTAGAGAGTCACTTAAGAGTAGGATCTTTGTAGAAATCTGTCTGCTGTTCTATCCAAATTCAGAAGTAACTATTGAAGTTACAAAAGCCAAGAAAGCACATGACTGCCCTTGTGTTGTAGAAGCTTATGTCTGTGTGCTTAGTTTTGATTGACACATTATTTCTTCTCTGCACCCCAATCTATTTTCTGCCTCACTAATCTTACAAAACTCTGCATAAATCCTCCCTCTCAGCTTGTTCTGTAATCCTGCGAACACCAGTGTCTTCCTGTTCATTCCTTCGCCAGTAACTGCCAGCTGTTGGGCCCTGGGAACAATTTTATTTGTGTGACAGAAGAAAAACAAAAATGTTCAGAAAGCTGTGAAAAACAAAACAAAAACAAACAAACAAAAACACACACAAAAAGAAAAACCAACACATACACAGTCCTACTTTGCGACTATGACAAAATATTTGAGTGAGAGATTTTGATTCAAGTAAATGAAATAATTGTGGTTTATATCAAAGCACAAACCAATTCTGGCTAGAGAAGTTTGCAGAAAGATAATACTCTGACAGCACTCACTCTGTAAACTAATCCACTTTTGATTGTTCTGCTATGCATGAAACAGAGGTCATGCTGAGAAATGAAAAAACTGGAATGAACACAAATCAATTATCTTAATATATTCTGCCATATTGCATCCATCAAAAATGTCCTCATTTTTAATGGGAAACACAATGATCCATGCATACTCCTTTCATAATTTTTACAAATTATAGAATATTTGCAATTTCAAAACCCATAATAGAATTATTTAAAAGGTTTGAGCAGAAATCCATTAGTAAGAGAATATATAATTAATTGTGAGTAACATTATGTATGGATTACAATAGCTCCCAGGAAGCAGAGATCAGAGGAGGATGCTTGTTTTTTTTTTTGTTTTTTTTTTTGTTTTTTTTTTTGTTGCTGTTTTGTTTTTGTTTTTTGTTTGTTTGTTTGTTTGTTTTTGTTTTTTAATAGAGAGGCACTGGAAAGGATGTATCTGCATGGATCTGCAGTCCATGCTCCAGAACTTCAAGTTACATTAAGACCGGAATTATGAAAGAGAATAACACTGTATATACTCAACAGGAAATTCTCCTTTCAACCTTCCCAGTAAGGGATACATGACAAATCTCATTGAATCACACAGCAACAATGATATCTCCTGTCAAATCCTCAATATCTGCAGATGTGAGGGTAGATTTCAGCTATTTCATAGATTAAGTAAACATCAGAAGATGTGAGGGTAGAATTCAGCTATTTCATAGATTACATAAACATCAGAATCAACAGCTCTCTTAGGATCTATCATGTTATATCTGTCAGGACAACAAATGGTACTGGTGACAATACATATTTGTATGGAAGTTGTCTTTCATATTCAACACACCTTAGTATTATGTAGTGATAACTTCGAAGTGAGTGGAGAGGCTTACACTGCTGTCTAACTCCTGCAGCCTGGTGCCTTGAATGAAGAACAGGTACTGCCCTTTTTAGGCGAAGGATGTGAAAGCTGGGTACAGTTTTGTTAATGTTTCCACTTTACCTATAGCAATTTATCAATACCAGAGACACATAACAATTTGTTGAACCCTATGCTTTAGAAAACAGTTCCATTTTTCTCCAATTTCTTCTCAGAAACCACTCATGCCTGAGCAAAGATAAGAAGTATATGCAGCTAGTAAGCCTGGAGAATCCACATGGAGTTTTTCAATTACAGATTTCTGAGAGGATGTGTTTTCTTCTTTTGAAGACTTATGTAGACACACATAAATATTTGTCTTTCAGATTCACATGCCAAAAGCACCAGGTAATATCTTGAAATTCATGTAGTTTCTGAAGTATAGAGACCTGTGATTGCTATGTTATTTTCCAGTAAATGGTGTTGAACTGTAACTGTACCCACTTCTCTTTTTCTAGAAATAATGTTACCCTAAGGGGAAAAAAAAAAAAAAAAAAAAAAAAAAAAGTCCTTTTGCGTTGGCTTGTTGAGATCACTTGGCTAGTAAAGAATAAAGAAGTGTTAGTTCAAATTTAAGATTATGGTAGTGTACTATCAAGTATTAATGAAACAAATACAAGTTTCTTGCTGCATTCCTTTATCTGTGCACAATTTGCAAAATATTTTGTTTGTGATACATTGTTATGGGTTAACATATCAGGCAGATCAGCACTCGGCAGCCATTCACTCACTCCCCTTAGGTGGGATGAGGGAGAGAATTGGAAATAAAGAATTCATGAATTGAAATAAAAACTATCTACTACTACGGAAAAGGAAAATGGAAACGAAAATCGATGATAAATATATGTGTATATCCACAATGCAATTACTCACCAACTGATGTCAGGCTAACAATATGACTTTTTGCTGACCAACATCCAGCCAAACCTTTAAGTGGCTGGTCACTCAGCCCACAACTTCAGATTCTTCTCCACAATGTCACATGATATGGAATAATCTCTTGCCTAATTCAGCCAGGTGTTCTGGCTCCACCCTGCCACACCTTAACGGTGGGCCAAGCAGCCAAGCAGATCTCTCAACCCAGCTCCAAGAACACTCCCATACCTCAGCAACATAACCATTATAATACTATCAACCCTGTCTCGCCTGAAACCAGGAGAATATCCATCCCTTATTCTATACTGTTTTTTTTCTGCTTGGGTCATAGGATCATAGGATCATAGAATCACCAAGATTGGAAAAGACCACCAAGATCATGTAGTCCAACCATCTGCCTGCCACCAGTATTTCCTCACTAACTCATGTACTTAAGTACCATATCTAAACATTTCATGAACAGTTCCAGGGATGGTGGCTAACTCCCTTACTGGGCAGCCCATTCCATACCTGATCACTTTTTCAGTGAAGAAATTTTTTTGAATAACCAACTAGAACCTTTTCTGGTACAACTTGAGGTCAAGCTCGCTAGTCCTATCACTAGTTATGCAAGAGGAGAGGCCAACACCCCATACCACCAAAACATCCTTTCAGGTATTTGTAGAGTTTCCCCAAGTCTCTTCTTTTCCAGACTAAACAATCCCAGTTCCCTCAGCCACTCCTCATAAGACTTGTGCTCCAGACTCCTCACCAACTGTATTTAACTTCATTCACGATCACCCTGTGGGACCAAGCCTCCAGTCAGTTCTTTACCCAGTGAAAAGTATACCTGTCCAAATCAAAACCTGTGAGCTTCCCTAGGAGAATACCATGGAAGACAGTGTCAAAAGCTTTACTAAAGTTTGGGAAGACTATGTAAACAGCCTTTCCCTTATCCATCTGGCAAGTCACTGGATCATCAAAGGAGATCAGGTCGGTCAAGCAGGACCTGATTTTCACAAACCTATCTTGGCTTGGCCTAAATTCCTGGTTATCTCACATATACTGTGTGATCTCACTCAAGATGATTTGTTTCATAACTTTCCCTGGCACTGAGGTCAGGCTGACAGGCCTGTATTTCCCATGACTCTTCTTACCACCCTTCTTGTAGATGAAAATAACAATGACAAGCCTCTAATCCTCTGGCGCCTCTCTGGTTACAAGGAACATTAATAGATGGTGGAAGGCAGTTTAGTAGTCACCTCCACCATCTCCCTCAGCACCTTCAGATGGATCTTGTCTTGCTCCATGGATTTGTGAAAGTCCAGGTGGAGTATTAGGTTTCTATTTATTTCCATCTGAACTGTTGGGGGTGGATTCCGCTCCCCATCCCAAACTTTCAGGCTGTGGGCTAGAGAGTGTCATTTTCCATAGTGTATTACAGATGTCTGTCATTCTTCAGAGATAAGTTTTAAAAAATTCATCTGCTGTGTGAACTTCCATAATTTACGTGAAACTTTTAGGAATGTAATGCTAGATCTAAAGCTGGATGATTAGCTACTTGAAATAAAACCCTGTCTTTCACATACATAGTGAAATGTAAAATTTTCTTTCTGTCATTAATCCCTGAAATTGATAGTTGTGCATGGGAGGCTAAAATCTAGCTTCAAATTTATCTCCTAGAAAATACGTAGCACCTAAAATTGTCTGTGACTTTTTGAGTGCATCACTTGACCTTGGATAGCTATTTCAGTATCTTTATTCCTACATAGTAATAGTCTTCATACTAGTCACATTTTCCAGGATAATGAAATAGGTGCTTTTGATGACTACCATGAACATTGATCAGTTACAACTTAATTAGTTGGAGAAGCTGATTACTTACACATGTATTGTTACTCTTAAGAGGATCCATTTACAAATACCTAAGTGAAGATTTTCTCTTGACTTTGAAACCTAGTCAATATTGTAGATTGACAAAGAAAAGGGAGTGTCAGTTTATTGAAAATTACTGTCTAGCTCCATTTTGTTCATTTATACCATAACTGAGTCAGTGAAATATATCAGCAAAGCAGAATGGATTTTATAGAACTTCTTGAGGAGTTCATTATAAGAGTTTAAAACCTAGAAGTTATCTACTCACTTCATTGTTAATCTTTAATATTTTTTGTATCATATATAACATGAAAAAATGAACTGCTATGATATTTAAACAGTTGCTTTACTGCATATCCTGTTTCATTAGTAATGACTAATATAGAAGTTGAGAAATTTGCAGTGTGAATCGAGGTTAAAATTGCTGGAGTGTCCATACTAGCCTTACTCTATTAATGAGTATGACAATGAAATTCCCACTGATTTCAGTAAGAGTACAGCCTGATAGTATGCTTTACATAGTCTTGTCTTCATTGTAACTTAAGCCTTTAAAAGTAGTAAGCAAACAATAAATGGTATGAAGGAACTGCAAACTTTTCTGAAGAGTGTGAAAGATTTCAAAACGATTATCCATATTTGGGTGCCACAATGAGAAAAGGCAAAATTAGAATAAACATGACATTACAGAGCAGAAAAAGTGGGGCAAATTGTTTAAAACCTACAATTTTTAAAGAACACTTCTTATGCTAGAGATTTAAGAAATGTATCAATGATGAACAGCTACGATAAAATCCTAGAACCTTAGAATCATAGATGTAGAATGGCTTGGGTTGGAAGGGACACTAAAGACTGTCTATTCTAACCCCCTTGTTGTGGGCACACTTGTCACTCACTAGATCCGGCTACCCCGGGTCCCATTAAACCTGTCCTTGAACATCTCCAGGGATGGGACATCTACAACTTCTCTGTGCAACCTGTTCCTGTGCCTCAGCACATTCTGATTTATATATTTCCTTCCAACAACTAATCTAAAATTTGTCTCTTTTATTTTAATCTTTTGTCCCATCACAACCTGTGTAAAACGCTGGCCTCTCTCCTGTTCTTAAACTCACTTTAGTTTAAACTCACCAAAGCCACAACATTTCCTCAGGGCTTTCTCTTCTACAGGCTGAACAAGCTGAAGTGTCTCAGCTCACTCAGGACAATCATCTCTATTGCTTTGCTGACCACCCAACTTTTCATGCAAAATAAGTTGGCCTTATGGACTAGAAGTGAAATCACTGGCTTATATTAGGCATCTACATGTTCAGTGTCATCACATAATCTCAAACCTGCTCTGCTGTCATAGCAGTAGGAAATTCACTACCTCAGTCCTCATCTCCATTCAGGGAAATGAGACATGAGGGAAGACTAATTACCAGTGATAACTGAGGCAAAGACCTTGCTGAATACTTCAGCTTCCTCTTCCCCCCTTCTCCTCCCTCATTTATTGTTACCAGTTCTCTCTTTTCATTTATCAGAGGGGGTATGCTCTTGTAAGAGATTATTATTTTACATAATTGGCTCAAAGATTGCTCTATGGATTATCTTTTCTGACTTGTTCTTAGTTGTATATTCCTTGTACTCTTCTCAGTTGTACTCTTACCTCCCTGATTCCCCTTCAATTCTTTCTTATACTTCATTTTGATCAGCATTTACTTTCTCAGCCACATCAATTTTTCTGACTCCTCTGCTTTATTTCTTATGCTAGGGCCTGGAGAGCACTTGCACTTTCAGAAATGGATCCATAAAGATCTAAAAGATCTGCTCAATTCCCTTTCCTCCCGAGGACAATTTCTCAGGGGATCTCTCCCGCCATATTTTTAATAGCTGGAATTTCACTCTTCTGAGCTTGACATTGCACTTTGCCAAATCTATATTCCTCAAGATCACTGACTCAATCAGGGCATTTGATTGCTACTGTCCAAACTGACTCCAATCTTCATAGAATCATAGAGTCATAGAGTCATAGAGTCATGGAATCATAGAATCATAGAATGGCCTAGGTTGAAAAGGACCTCAAAGATCATCTAGTTTCAAACCCCCTGCCATAGGCAGGGTCACCAACCACTAGATCACGCTGCCTTGAATGCCTTCAAGAGTGGGGCATCCACTATCTCTCTGGGCAACCTGTTCCAGTGTGCCACCACCCTCTGCGTGAAAAACATCCTCCCCGTATCTAACCTAAATCTCCCCTGTTTCAGTTTGAAACATCCCCCCTTGTCCTATCATTATCAACCCATGTAAACAGACATAACCCCTTCTGCTTATACACACCATTCAAGTGCTGGAAGGCCACTGTGTGGTCTCCCCAGAGCCTTCTCTTCTCCAAGCTAAGCAAGCTCAGTTCCCTCAACCTTTCTTCATAGCAGAGATGCTCCAGCCCTCTGGTCATCTTAGTGTCACTCCTCTGGAATCATTCCATGAGCTATGCGTCTTTCTTGAGCAGGGGTCCCTGGACACAGTAATCCAGATGGGGCCTCACAAGAGCTGAGTAGAGGAGGACAATCATCTCCCTCTCCCTGATGGTCATTCATCTTCTAATGCAGCACAGAACATAGTTGGCCTTCCAGGTTGCAAGCAACACTGCTGGCTCATGTACAGCTTCTCGTCTACCAGGACCTCCAAATCCTTCTCCACAGGGCTGCTCTCAAGGAGTTCTTCCCCTAGTTTATATAAATACCTGGGATTGTCCCGCCCTAGCGCAACACCTTACTCTTGGCCTTGTTGATCCTCATTAAGTACCTGTTGGCCCACTTCTCCAGCCTGTCTAGGTCTCTGGATGGCTTTCCTTCCCTCCAACGTATCAATTGCACCACTCAACTTGGTGTTGTCTGCAAAGTTGCTGAGGGTGTACTCAATTCCATCATCTATGTCACTGATAAAAATGTTGAAGAGCGCCATTCCCAAGACCAGCCCTTGGGAGACACCACTTGTGAACTACTTCCACCCTGACATAGAATGATTGATCACAACCCTTCAGCTGTGATCAGCCAACCTGTTCTTAATCTGTTGGATAGTCCATCTTCCAAATCCATACCTCTCCAATTTAGTCAGAAGGATGTGGTGAGGGACCATGTTAAATGCTTTGCAGAAATCCAGGTAGATGAAATCCGTTGTCCTGTCCACTGATGTCACTCCATCATAGAAGGCCATCAGATTGGTCAGGCATGATCTGCCCTTGGTGAAGCCATGCTGGATGTTTCAGATCACCTATTCATCTCGTATGTGCCTTAGCAGGGTGACCAGGAGGATTGGCTCCTTGCTCTTCCTCTCACATAGTTTTGGAGAAAGCATTCTTATTCAATTGAAGTTGCATGAATTCTGTTACTTATAGCAAAGTATCACCTGAATTTGAAAATAATGAGAATATTTGAAACTGACTTTCTAAACTGAGTTTTTCATTGTTTCAAGTTCATATTTTCATATCAGCTTTTCACTGTTCTTTTGGTATTGCAGGATTTTGTTGGTTGGTTGGATTGTTTGACAAATGGTTGGAATACAGAATGTTTCAAAATCTATTATCTTCTACAGTTACTTTACTGCTCTTTATGTCCTCTTTCTTTCCATATCACTATCTTGTTCTCCAGGGACCAGTATAGCATAATGTAATGGGAGACACTAAAGGGCTAAAATCTATTTATACGCAGTCATGTGACAGTGAAGGAAAAAAAGCAAAACAAATAAGTAAATAAACAAACAAAACAAAACAAAACAGCAAAAACAACAACAACAACAATGCAAAACAACAATTAAAGAGTTGTTAGAGATCTGGGAAACAAAGAAATCCTGCTTTAATAATTTGCATAAATTAATTTGTTACTTGCTTTAAGCCATTAATAAGTTTAGAAATTCTAACTTCACAGATATTAGATTTTTTTGCTAAATCTAATTAGAGAGTATTCCTGGTTTACATAAACATACATTCCTTCAGATAGCTGTTTATAGGAATCAAAAAAAACCAGACATGAATCTAAATAGGTTTTGCTTTACTGATCATTTACTGACATACATTATTATGAAAGGCAAATTTCCACTCAGATTTAAGAATGGAAATAATACTTTCATTATACATAAATGTGCACACTGCCTGTGTATTCACATTTCAATGCTGCAATGGTTTTTTTTTTTTTTTTTTTTTTTTCCTATTGCTCTAGTGCTTTATTTTGTAGGCATTAATAACCATCTCTCACAGCATTCCCAGGGGCAGGTAATATAAGTATTAATATCCCTACTGTTAAAGGAGGAATGTCATAGTCTTTTATCAAAACATGTCTGATAATGTAGCATTTGGTGAGAGGTGAAAGTGAAATTGAATATTTTATGGCAGCAATCATTTTAAATATATATATTTTTTGTAAACATAAAAATCTACTGCAAGAATTCTTACACTGAGATGTTGTTTCATTCAAAAAGCAAAAGCAATTTAGAGAGTAAGAGTTTTCTTAGTTATCTGAAAGCATGATTCTTTATTGAAGAATGAAATTTTTTTTTCTGCTAACATAATAAATTCATTTATGAATCTCAGAATTATTTTTGTGTACTTGCTAAAAATTGAATGTTCTCATTAGCAATTACATTTTAGTATGAACCAAAGCCAATTACAAAAAATGCTACAATTGAATGAGAACACCAGAATTCTGACATATAGTCCTAATGTTTTCCCTTTATTATTGCCTTTTTGTCTTGCAAATATGCCCAGGCTCTTTTAACTGCTGTCCTTCATCTGTGCACAGTTTTGTTTGAAAATTTTCACTGTGCATTGAAATTCTTAAATTAAGAGTATCTATTGCAGAGGACAAAGTTACTCATAACAAAATACCTCATCTTCGAATTGCTAGACTCAGTCAATAGATTGCTTGCTTTCAAATACAAACACATGTTTTAACCAGAAACCTTATGGGCTAACTTTTGTCACTATTTTTTTTCCCCGCTAAATAAGGAGAATAGACCTTTAAGGTATCCTGGTAATGGAAGTTATTCTAAAGGAAATAAATAAAATTAAAATATATATATATATATATATTCCTTCTTGGAAGAAATAACAAACAAGCAGAAACATAAAATTTCTTTTCTCTCTCTCTCTCTGTCTTTTAACATGAAATAAAGATAACAAACAAAAAAACCAGTGGTTCCTCCCTTTTCAGATAACGAACAACTTGCATTTTATTCTGCACTTTCTGACTCTGCTTGACAAGTCCAGGTAAACAAGACAGATACCTCAGATAACGTTGGTTATGTTTTGTCCCAAGGCCTTTGCATAGAAGATGGAGATAACTGAGGTCCAGTAATGAGACTCTGATGCAGATTAAATATTATATCTCCAACAAATCACTATTTGCAGGTAAAATGATGCAGTTGTGATACCACAAATTGTTTTTCTGTACTAAGTAGATCTACAGTTGCATGTTTTTCTGCAACTCTTCTTGGAGAAAAGAGCTGATGATTTCCTGATAAAGTATAGCATTATCAAAAACTGTTAATGTCCCTTTAAATAGTATAAAAACTCTCTCATAGAGGGGTAGATTTATCTTTTGTAGAAGCATATATAACTAGGCTTAACATGTTATATGAAGGTAATAATGCTTACGTTTTGAATCCATCTTTTGCAGTACAGTTTCACACTCTCATATATATGCAGTCAGAAACCGCAATTAAGGTCTTCAGCTTAAAAAAAATATTCTATTTGTTCTTCCAGAACACATTTTTTATCATTCTAACATTTATCATATTAGAAATTCCATGTTGCACTGCTCCACAAATTTGGGAAAGATGATGGACTTCACTGGGAAAATGTTTGTTAGGGGCATTCCCACTAAAGAAATCACTAGTGGGGTTCTCAGAATTGAGATTTTATAGCAAAACCTAGTTGAAGTCTGGCTTGGATAAATATTTTCCTTTCTTATCCTGTAGTATTCATAGAGTTAATTCAAACTTACATTATGAGATGAATTATAGTAGAATTTTATGTATTATACTTTAAGTCATAGTAAGGCTCGAATAACATCTTTGTACTGTGGTGGTAATACTGTTGATACTGTTATATCACCTGAAACAGCTAAGATCATACAGATTTATTTATCTATATAAAGTGCTCCACTCATTGTCATGTTAATAATGGTTTCATTTATTTATATGCTTAAATATGCTATCCATATAATAGATATAAATACAATTCTTATACTTAGCCAGCTAGAAGTGATTCAGAATTCTGTATCATTCCTATATGTAGCTGATATGTCCAAAAATGAGAGAATAATGAAAGTTAGTGATATTCCAATCAGTGAGATAAGCAATAAAACCTGTGAAAATATGAAGAGAATCTCATTTTTCCTTTCATTTGCCTGCTAGACAAAATGGAAAACAAACTCAAGTGGTATAACTATGTACTGAAGACTGTTCCACTTTGTCTTGTTGACAGTGGGTGAGGGTGAAAGACAAACTGAGCTCCTGCATGCTTACAGTGATTTTTTCTTCAAGAAAGCTGCAGTTAGAATGTAACTTGCACAAGTATGATAAATAAAATGTTCACAATTTTCATTGCTATTTATTTAATGTAACTGAAAACCTAAAGCTCTGTAGTCTGTGCTATGAGATTACTGCTGCATGTTGCATGGATCAACACACTGTCCTGTCCCAAGTAATTTCTATTGCACAGATCAAATGTGCTGCATGCCCTTTCTGCAGGTAGTCCTTGCTATGCTGCAAATAGGTATACTTATGTAGGACTTAAGTAAATCATAATTTGTTATTTAATTTGTCATTTTATTTTTCACAGTTAATCAGTAGCTCTTCCATGAATTTTGGATAGATATGTAAACAGTAGCTGAGACTCATTTAACTGATTCTATCCTTTCCAATTATGGCTTGATCTTGCCTTAAATAGTCTTAGATAAATAATTTTTTTAATTGAAATATTGAGTCCTAAGCTTGCCAAAATAATTATGCTCAGATGTGCTTTTAAAGTCTTAGGAAGCACTTCTACACCTAACTTCCTTGTGAAGAACCCATAGACTATTCACTTCCAAAGTAGCATATTTTCAGGTTGTAGTGGAAATGCTGAATCATGGCTTGGAACAATGGTTGAGTGCTTGGTTAGAAGACAGGGCAACCCAGGGAAGCTCAGGTGCATGCAGTGCACCTGAGTGAATGGAAGGGTTGGAACCAGAATCCATCACTTCCCAAACCTCATTTAAGGGTTGGCAGTAGGGGTAAGGGAATTTCTCTGAAGATCCCTGAATATCTGAGGCTGTTTTAAGGTAAGCAGCTTTTTTCCCTTATTTCTGTACCCACAGCTTTTGCATAGCAGTGTTTCCTGCTGCAGCCTGGGATCTTGCTTCTGAACTAATTAGATCTGAAGATGGTAACATTTATGAGAATGTAAAGCATTGCAAAAAATAATGAACCATGTTTCAGGAAATAAAATTTTATTTAGTCTGTGTGTTACACTGAAACTGGGAATACACTCTTGGGTAAGTTCATGAGGAAACTGCCAATGGTAGTTTCCTCTTCCCTAACAGGATTCACCTTCAGAATTAATTGGGTCATCTGGCCTAGTAAGCATATATCCAATTAAATCATGTAACAGGAGTCACAGTGCCTTGACTAAGGTAAAAGCCATGAGAAATATACAATGAACATCATGGTGTTCATATGAAGCCTATTTATTTACACTAACAATTTATTTAGAAAGTCATTTTAAAAATTAGATGTGCAAATGGGATTATTATACCATATTATTTCTAGGGACAAACACAATTCAGCAAACATTCAGCAAATGTTTTTAAATCTGGCAACTAGTCTACTCAGAGGGCGATCTCTCTTTTGTTGAGATTATATCCCTAGGTGGTAAGTAAAAAGAGATGCTTGGCTTGCTATCATATCTCTAAACACATCAGATAACTATGCCCACCAGCCTACTTGGACACAGAAGTGAGTTTGACCATCTGCTCTGCAATATGACTACAGCTCTGCAATTTTTCATATTTGGCACTAGAATTTATAGGAAAAAGCAAGTGGTACTAAGAAATAGTGGGTTCAGGCAGGTGTCTTGGAAATTTACTTTTATTAAACATGTGTTATTGTAACAGTGATATGCATTCATTTCCACAGTGCTACGAAAGTGTACAATTTGTGTTGGCATGGGACAGCAGAAGGTTGTCACTTCTGGTTAATATTGCTTTCTGTAGAAACTACTCTTCACACATGGTGTACTCTAGGCCAAAAGGAAACAGAAAAACTCTGCTTATCACAAAATAAGTACATCTCAGTGCATTATATCACATGTGTTAGGAGAGATTGTATTGAAATAATATTTTTATTTCCTTCTAGGAAAAGGGCTTCTTTATTCTTATTGTCTTCCAGGAATGGGCTAAGGAGGTACAAGACAAAGGTATCATCTCTCCTCCATACATATAACTAAATTAAGAACTCTTTACAATAGACTTGGCAATAAAGTAAATAGGAGCCATTATTTACAGAGCAGACAAATTTACTGAAGAAAAAAATGTACATAATGGTCAAACACTGATCCTTTTTTCTTCTTTCAAGCACTTTCCCTGGAAGTTTTTTGGTAGTGTGACCTTCCAGAATTCAATCTCATGCTGTCTGGAAGAAGAGCAAAGGAGTATTTTCAAACTTATAAATAATGTCTAGCATAAAAATGAGACACCCAAGTCTTCTGTAGTAAAGGAGGAAATGTAATGACATAGAATGATAACTTATTTTTGCTGTTTCTCCTCTTTAATCCACTTGGATTCATTTTGCCTTTTCCCAGCTTAAATGTCTAAAAGTGCTTTGAAGTCAGTTATCACAAGTATGTCACAGACATGTGGCCTATTTTAAGAACTTCTTGTCTTTCCACCAGTTTCTCATGGAGAAAATATTCTACTTTATTGAAAAAGGTAAAACCTGAATTGTAATGATTTGGACCTAAATTTCCTAAATACAAACAAAACTTAAAACTCTAGAAACTTTCCATGGAGAGTTAATCTCAGGAATGTATACTTCAGGAGCTTTCAAACTGACTTCAAATTCCAGTCATTTTCAACACATTTTTAATGTTTTCTGCTATGATTAGGAACACATTTTTCACTGTTTTGGGGGATTTAAAAATAACAACAAAAAGTGCTTCTTTTGAGATGGGGAAATGAAAATGAATCTATATATTTTTTTCCTGTTAGTGCCAAACTCCATTATTTTAAGACATCCAGATTTCATTATCAGAAAATTCTAATAGTGTGCCCTTCTATCACAAATGAGTTTGATTCAGCAAATCCATAGGCCAGACAACTAGATTCCTGACCAGGAAAAATTAGTGCAAGAGGTAACTGTTTCAAATAGAAATGATTTTGTGGCTACCTTCTATAACTGGAAGTATGTAAAGGAAATTCAGTTAGCAAATTGGAGCTTCTGTAGTTGTACAAAATGTGTGGAAACTGAGACAATTAAGGTAGTAGACTACATGTATCATACTAACCCACTCCAAACATTTCTCTAGCCTCTAATATTGATACAAGCAAAATTGTGTGTAACATTTAGAAGCACAACTATTTCATCAAATTGTTTATTTAATCTCCCTACTATCAGCCCCATTTTGCATACATTTTATTTACTTTGGAACTTTCCTGTGTTTTCTTTCTAATGCTCATTTAAAGATCTCCTATAACTAAATAAAATATTTTTAATTGAATAAAAATTTTCTTTTAAATAAAAAACATTTTCTTTCAATTAACACATAAGCACGTTCCAAAAGAGTTAATCCAGATTACATAAAACAAGGAATAATACTTGCCCATACCCATACTAGTGAACATATTCTTCCTCCATTTCTTTCTTATCTGATTTAAATACAAAATCAATTCCCAGTCAAATATACTAATATATATATATATATATATATATATATATATATATATATATATATATATATATATATATATCCAGAACAAAATCCATTCAGATGGGATCTTTGGCAATGATTATCAGGACCTGGATGCTGACCCAAAAGCTTTACTTCACAAATCAGGCTTGAATATGTTTTGTGACTCTGGACACTAATTATGTTTAATGTGCTCCCCAGCCAGTGTCATCAACCTGCTTGAATTTCCTTGGGCAGGTGCACTGCGGCTTTGCCTTGCATGTCCCACCATTAACTGCAGTTCTCATCTCAATTTCCTTTTCAAATTTATTCATGAACTTACTGCTCCTGGGTAATGATATAGGCAAGACAACAGCTGTCCAGGTATTATGATGTGTCTAGGAAGTAAGATTTAAAGGCAGATGACATTCTTGGAAGATTTTTTTCTAATGGTTATGAGAAAGTACATTGGGTGATTGTACTATGTTATTCTCCATGAAATCCAGGAAAGTATGTTGAAGACTATGAACATATGTGACACTAAATGGAAAGAAATGACAAAGAGTTAAGCAAAACAGAAGATAACATTGGGAGCTGTGTAAGAGAACATTATGACTGAGATATTAATAAAGAAACAAGGAACTCAGAGTTCCACTGAACAGAAATTCAGTCCAAGCTATGATTTTTTTGTGTGTGCACAGAAAACAGTTGCAGCAAAGGTTCTGGGAAAACCTAACAATCTAAGTTCTAGTATATTGTTCAATTTTCCTTAGGAAAACACAACAAGAATTGTTATATACCATTAAAAAATGGATGAGGATCTAGAACATTCTGTATTCCGATTTTTATGGTTCTATATCTATTCATTAAAATAATACTTGCTATTTCTTTTTTCCTTTTTTCTTTTATTATTATTTTTTTTTTCTTTTAATCACTTTATGACTTTCTAGTTTAACAATGAATGGTTCCAGTCTGAGTAGATCATTTTACAAGCTTACATAGGCTGTGTTTAATATAGTGTTTTGAGGAAGAATATACATTCCATTACTGTTCCCTACAAGAATCAGAATAATTAAATGTTCTGTCTAAGTTGCCCTATCACGATGAGCGAGCTACTTGTTATAATGCTGGATCTCAAATGAAACAGAGAACAGGTTTTTTTAAAAGGAAGGCATTCTGCAATGATGTCTCTGAAGTCTAAAGCAGAGCACCCAGACAGAGCAGTGAGTTGCCCTGGAAACTGAAATGTGACCTTGACCTTTCAGAGGAATATGATCTGTGGTCAGATCTCAGGATGCCCATATGCCATATTTTGTCAAGAAATAGGAAGCAGTCCTAAACTTGTTTCTTCAGCTTCCTTTGCTAACAGATTGAGGGCAAATATTAAAACTGCTCACTGAGGAGCAGACATCTGATGTTCCTCCACAGGTTTCCTACCTAGAACTCATTTTCTATCTTTGTCTAATTTGTTTTTCTCGTTGTCATCACTATTTCTTATGAGTCCTCAAACTGGGATAGCTACTCAGTGGAACAAAATGTTCATTTTTCCAAATGGATTTGTACTTAAAAACACTATTGTATACTTATCATCTGAACAATATATAGTATCCTCTATTTCACTTTCATGGAATCACAAAACCTTTAGAGTTGGAAGGGACAATTAAAGGTCATCTAGTCCAATTCTCCTGCAGTGAACAGGGACAACTACAGCTAGATCAGGTTGATCAGAGCTCATCTACCCTTGTCATAATATGACAGACAATTGTTATTGAAGTGTCTGTTCTATTCTTTCTTATAGCCTTCTGAACATGCTGAAATGCTGCTATCAGGTCTCCTCAGATCTTTCACTTCTCCAGGCTATTAAAAAGGGTAGTCGGTCCCCAACTCTTTCAGCCTCATATGGGAGGTCTTCCATCCTTTGGATCATATCAGTTCCTCCTCTGGAAGTGTTCCAACAGGTTCATGTCTCCTCTTGTACTGAGTACTCCACATGAAGATGCATTATTTCAGGTGAATTATCACCAGCCCACAGTAGAGGAGCAAGATTACCTTCCTTGACCTGATGGCCACACTTCTTTTGAAGCAGCCTGGGATATTGGTGGCTTTTTGGCTGCAAGGGCACATCACTGGATCATGTCCAGCTTGCCAGTCACCAGTACCCTTTTTTTCAGGATTGTACCCTATCCATTCATTTTCCAGTTTCTATTGATTGTGGGTTGCTGTGACCCTGTTGCAAGACCTTCCACTTGGATCTGTAGAATCTCATGAGATTCACCTGGACCTTATCTTGGATCAAGACTCTCTAGATCTCTCTGCACAGCATCCCATCCTGCACGCATGTTGACCACAGCTTGGTATCATCAGGAAACTTGCTAAGGGTACACTTGATCCCACAATCAATGTCGTTGATGAAGGTGTTTAAGAATATTGGTCCCAGTACTGACCCCTGAGAGACACCTTTCATTACTGATCTCCATTCAGATTCTAAACGGCTCACCATCACTCTCTGGATATGATTTCACAACCAATTCCTCATTCACTGAACTGCGCACCCATCAAATTCGTATCTTTCCACTCTGGAAAGAAAGATGTAGAGGACTATACCAAAAGCCTTAATGAAGTCCAGATAGCTCACATTAGTGACTCTTCTTTTGTCCACTGATGCAGTTGTGCCACCAAAGAAGCCCATTTATTTGGTAAGGCAGGACTTGCCTGTGGCGAAGACATGCTGGTTGTCTTGAATCACCTCCCTGTCTTCAATATGCCTTAATATATCTTCCACAAGGAAGTTCCATATCATTCTATGACTTTCCTGGGAAGAGAAGTGAGGCTGTCAGCTCAGTAATTCCATCCCATCAGAGTCTATTCTGAACTACTGAATTCTGTGTTCCATATGGAATCACATCCTGTAAACTTATCTGTTTTTAAGATGTACATAGACAAGCTAAACATCTCTCTCTTCTTGCAGTCATGTCTTCAGTTCGGTGTTATCTATTACTAAAAACACTGTTTTCTTTTTAGTCTTTTCAGATATTCCTGTGGCTAGAATGAGAGACAGGCTTCATATATATTTTCTTTTCTTGTATTTCTGACCTCTGAACAGGACTCAGTAAAACCTAATTTTTCTAGAATTTACTAAAATATAAAAGAACTCTGGAAAAAAATTTCATGGTGAAAGAAAAGGAAAGAAACAAAAAAATCCTGAAGTGCAAAATGTGTTTTATATCATCTTCACATATTCTGGTAAGTTAGGGTTTCAGTAACCTCTGAATCTGCTATTTTTCATGTTTCCATCCTGCCAAGCAGTCAAAACACTTCTAAGCACCATGACTGTGAAAACTGCTATTCTACAACTCTTGAATAGGATGTCTGCGACTGTACTATATGCAATGCAAGGGAGAGTCAGAATTCAGGATCTATCTTAAGCTATAAAAGACAGCCATGATTAAATAAAAAAAAGCATGACATTATCAGAGCTTAAAATTCTGACACAATCCTGTTGGAATTAGCATGGAAAGTATTTTTTCTACTGTTCACAAAGATGTATTTGGTGAGTTTCATTGTCAAATAAGAATGGAAAGTCAGCTGATGTACTACTGCTATGAAACCTATATTCAAGGAGTATTAATCTTCTTATGCTCTCCTAATGAAAATAAAAAAGTAATGTATTAAAGTTTCCTTTCTGTAAAAGCAATGGGGGATTCTAATAAGAAAACCGCAGTGAAAGAAAGCCTTTTCTTTAATCTTTTAAAATTTCCTCTTGATATTTTCATACTACTTTCCTCCACTTAGAATTCTATCTGAGGCCAGCTTCTATGTAACAAAGTGAAAACATTGTCCTTTCACAATCCTTCAGTTTGAATTTTATCTGTCAGTTACAGCTATGGTCTTTTCTGGCTCTCATAACACCGTAAGAAAGTATTGACAGGTGAAATCTGAATTTTCTATGACACAAGATATTTTGCATAATGATCAGGAAGAGAGGATTAAATATGTAGAGGAAACAGATACACAGAAATCATTTAATGGATTATTGGTTTAACTTTTCAAGCCAGCTTAGGAACATGAAATTTATGCTTTTCAGAGCTAATGTATCCATACCAATTTTGCTCACTACCATTGTGCTAAATATTTCTTATCATCTTTTTGATGTTAAGAAATTATTTTTATGTAAGTGGGCCATATTACCAGAAAATCTTAGTCCTAATTCTTTGATCCTTTCAGACAATAAACCAGGTTGTGTTTGTTTTGTTTTGTTTTGTTATGTTTTGTTTTTTCTGGGTGGGGGAGGGAAGAAGAAATTACTGTGAAGACATCATTACTGATGGTTAGCATATGCTTCTTGTCCCATGCTGAGACAAGAAATTCCACCCATGATTTTATTCTATCTTCTATACTATAGCTATTACTACACTATTTTGAGAATTTACTTTTACTTACTCTGAAAAAAGAGATGGACAAATACTGAATAAGAAGAGTCTTATTGTGAACTATATCAATGTGAGATCCTTCTTAGATTCAATATATTTAACAGTGTAACAACCCTATCTGGTGTTGAATAGGAAAATGGTATCAGCAATTTTGACTTAAGTATACTTCCAACCAAGAGACGTAGGGTATCTGGTGAACTAATAAGAGGGATATGAATACATCAGAATTCTGTCTGGTCCTCCGACAAATAGAGAAGTTGGTTTGTATTTAAGCTAAGTCCAGACACAGTCATCCAAGACTAACATTTCCTTCCGGAATAAGTAGATAAGATATCATTTTTCATCTGCTTTCTGTCTCAAGATGGTAATATCAAATACTTATGTTTTGCAAACATAAAGTTGAAAAGCTCATACTTGGGAAAACAAAACATAAACAAACAAAACAGCTCATTCACGTTTACAATCTTAATTCAAATTCTTTACAGAAGTAGTTTAAAAAAAAAAAAAAAGAGAGAGAGAGAGAGAGAGAGAGAGCTTCCTTGAATATGTTTTCTAAGATAACGGACTAGGGAATTTATACACTGAAATAAATAAATTCCATGCTGTGTAACTTAACAGATTTAAGAAGACTGGGTCAATGATGCCCAGATGGTCTTTTGCATTTTCTATATCTCCAGCACACAAGATCTACTTACTAAAGGGATAAAGAGCTACACATGTGCAATGCATATGCTTACACAAGGGAAGAGGCTTAGTAACATTTACAAAATGCTCTATCCTGAGTCAGAACAAACCCACAGGAGAATACTCTTCTTAGTGCTGAACTCTCCTATTTACCTCCAAACCCAAAATTAACATAGCTGACAGTGTGCTGATGTTTAATTTAAACCAAATTAATCAGAGTGTGACTGTTCATGTTCTTGTATGAGAACAACATTTTGTTATAATTTGATCAACAAGGGTGTTTCACATAACAAAAAAAAAAAAGATTCAAAACAGAATAATGCAATTTATTTTTATGTATACAAATACACAAGTTCCAGATTTAGGAAGTGTCATGCTTTAACTCTTCTGATACTGGCAAGCAAACTAGACATTGAGGTAATAGACACTTCTGCCAAGGCATCCTATGCCATTCTCTTGTCATTTTCATGAACCTAAATTTTGGAATTAAAAGTTGTGGTAGTTCTGCAATGAATGTTTTAGTTTTAGCTTTTCCACTCTTTTTGCCTCCACCTTTTTTTGTTATTTTATTTATAACAAAATATCCAGCAATAAAAATGGGAAAAGAAAAGAGATAAAATTTCATGTGATGTTTTCTTCTTGCTTTGCAATAATATATATAGCTGATGTGATATAGGAAAAGTTCATAAGAATGTTATTCTGTCTTTAGTAGAATGAAGTAAGGAATAAGGAAAATTGTTGTAGCAGAATATGATTCTGCAGTTTAAATCCTTTATCTCATTTTCTGTCAAGCCTCATCTTCTACCCTCCCCTGCTTGTTTCGTGTGGCCCCAAATGACAAGTGAAATTTAGGTTCCTAGTGATTTTCCCTGTGATGTTTCAACAGAGACAATATTGGTATTATTCTGCCTAGAATATACCTACCATGGATCTTTCTTTGTATGACCACTGGTAATGTGCTTGCTAGAACACTATCTACACTGTTATTTCCTTATGAGTTTCTTTTCTTTTGCTAACATGTTTGCTAACATTCTTACATAGCTTCCTCAGCCTATTTGCTGGTACTATTTAGACTGCTAGTTTCCCTAGTACAGTACTATATGACTAATCCAGGAAGTTTTTTCTTGCATTTGTTACTTCGAAGAGTTCAACTATTACTGTACTTTGCATGGGTTGATGCTATAAACTAATCAGACTTTTTGCTACACAATTTCAAAATTAAAGATAAAAATACATGTATTTATATAAAGTCTCAATTTTGCAAGAATTTAAAATTATAAGGCTCCATTTTGAAATCAGCAAAACTTACTTATGTTGAAATATACTATATCCAATAGCTAAGATTTGTAGGATAGTAGTCTAAGTTGTACAGAAAGTAATCATAAATTCCATAGATGTAGAGTATAATGAATGTTTATAATGAGAAAAATCTTGAAAGTGTGGAACATTTTAGTCCTAAGTGAACTTCAGAATATTTAAAGGCAATAGACTCATGCTAGTAAGATTCTTTCACTATAGATAAAAAGTAATAGAACACTAAAATCTTCAGATTTTTAAGTGTTATGTCACAGCTAACTCACATCTCAGATAACAATTTCAGATTATGAACTAGGAAATCAGTGGAAGAACATTTAGGGAACTCACTTAGAGACATTATTTTTTTTTTATTATTCAAAATCAAGAGTTGCTCTGGAAATTAAGCCTTCTATTTCATGAAGTATGCTCTGAAAGTAATGCCCCCATTTTATTATATTAACATCAGGAAAATATTGGTGTGTGGCAGTAGAGTGTGAACCTTTTCACCAATACACCATTACATTTTGTTGCTGTGCAGTGGGTGACAGCAAAGGGGTAGTATGACAAAACAACATCTGACATGGAAGTGTGTATGAAGTAAAGGAGTAGCACTGAATTCCTCCATACAGAAAAAAAAAATGGCACCCAATGACATTCACTGACTCTTGCTGAACATTTCTAGAGATCAAATAGTGGATATGAGTACAGTGAGGTAATGGATAGTGTGTTTCAGCAGTGGCAACTGAGGCACTGTGTCACCTCAACTTGTGCAAAGTTTTACAAGAGTGGTATGCAGACTCTGTTCATCACTGGCAAAAATATATAGCTTATGGTGGTCAGTTTGTTGAAAAATAGTGTTTTGTTGTTGAGGATTTGCTCTATTTATTGCACTCTTTGTATCTGTTGTTTCATTTCAATGGAAATATGTTGTTTCAACAGAAATAAATACAAGACATTACTTTTGGAGCAACCTATGTACATTTGACTTCTGAAGTAAGCAGTCCCTTTCTATTTTACATCTTCAGACATTTATTACTTGTTACTTAAGTAAGTAACTTACTAACCCAGGAAATGTTAATTGTCCTATCACTATCTGCCTGTGTAAAAAGGTGATTTCTCTCTTTTTTTTTTCACTCCCAAATTTATGAAGTGTGGAAAGGAAGATCTGGGAAATGACATGGTGGTAAGTCTCATGTCTGGGCCTGGAAAGATCATGGAGCAGATGGTCCTGGAAGCAATGTTAAGGTACATGCAAGACAAGCAGATTATCTGTGACAGCCAGCATGACTTCACCAAGGGCAGATCATGTGTGATCAATCTCAAGGCCTTCTATGATGAGATGATAGCATCAGTAGACAAAAGAAGAACAACTGATGTTATCTGCCTGGACTTCTACAAAGATACTGACATAGACCTATATCCCATTCTTATCTTTAAATTGGAAAGATATTAACTTGAAGGATGGAGCATTCAGTGGGTAAGGAATTGGTTGGATGGTAACAGCCAGAGGGTTGTGGGCAATGGCTCTGTGTCCAGGTAGAGTGTAGTGATGAGTTATGTCTTCCAGGGGTTTATCTTGGGATTGATACTGGGATTGAATGTATTCTCAGAAAGTTTACTGATGAAACTAAGCTGACCTGTGCAGTTGATACAACAAGAGGAAGGGATATAACCCAGTGGGTGCTGGACAGACTTGTAAAGTGGGGCCATGAAAACTTACTGAGATTCAGCACAGCCAAGTGCAGAAGGTTGAAATTCCAGAAATGTGTGCAGACTGGGAGAAGAACTCAGTGAAAGCAGCCCTGCAAAGAAGGACTTGGGAGTTTTGGTGAATGAAAATGTGTGGCATGAGCCAGCAGCATGTACTTGCAGCCCAGAAGGCCAACATTATCCTGTGATGCACCAAAAGAGGGGTGGTCAGCAGGGCAAGAGAGGTGATTGACCCACCTTACTTTGTCCTGGTGAGGCCCAACATGCAATGCAGCATCTAGGTCTGGGATCTCCAGCATGTGCAAGTCATGGACTTGTTGGAGCAGGTCCAGAGGAGGGTCGTGAAGATTATCAGAAGGCTGAAGCACCACTCCTATGAAGAAAGGCTGAGGCACCTCAACCTTTTCATCCTGGAGAAGGGAAGATCTCATTGTCGCTTTTCAGTACTTTTAAAGGGCATTTAAAAACAGAAGGGAAACTTTTTACATTGATAGTAATAGGTCAAGAGAAAATGGTTTTAAACTGAAGAAGTTTAAATTGGTTGTTAGGAGGAAAGTGGATGGCAAGGAATTGGAACAGTTTGCTCAGAAGTAGTGGAGGTATTAAAGGTCACGGTGGAAGGGGCAGCCTATCCTTTTGGGTGGAACCCCACCTATGGCAGGAGGTTTGGGACTGGGAAACCATTATGGTTCTTTCCAAAGCAAGTCATTCTATGATTCTATGATTCTATGATTCTATTGTCTTTATAATTTCCCTTTAAGTTGTTGCTTAGTAGTAAAAGTTCATTTTTTTAAAGGTTGTGATTTATGTTTTTCTCACAAGTTATTTCCCCTTGTCCTATCGGAACAGATGCAGCTAAAGAGTCTGTCCAGCTGTTTTTTATACCGCAGTTCATTTTGAAACAATTTTTTTATATTCTGATATGTTTATTTAACTATAGACAGTTTAGGACAAACTCAAATCAATAGAAAGTTTTGGGAATTTCAAGAACTTCACAATGTCATGAAACTACTGAAAAATGTACTTATTAGTCTTAATATACATATATGTATAATTTGAAGCTCTTTTATTTTGTCTTCTATGTTGCATAGATATATTCCATATTTAATTAAATTCCATAGAATTTTATTTTCTTTTATTTTTAATGATATCCATTAAGATAGTACCTTGAAGAAAACAAAAACAAGCAAAAAAATCCCACACAAGAACAAAACAAAAATCCCACCTTCCTTCCATTTAATTTTATGAATGTAGTCTCTAGTTCTTTCAGGAAATGAACACCTGACAGAGGAGCTAATCCTCACAGAGGTCTTCATCCCCATTGTAAGAGCATTTATTCTGACATTCTTTCCAGACAATTTTATATTCAAATGTAAATATTAGTCTAGTGAAAAGAAAGATTTGACATATTAATATACTCAATAACATGTATAGAAGTTTTTTAATATTGTGTATGCCATGAAAAGATCAGTTTAAATATAAACAAATGACATTCTTTTCATTATATATTAAAATTCCAAAAGCTCAAAAAAATAATTTGACTAATTGTTAATCACTCATAAGAAATTTTGTGTTTGAGCAACATTTGCTGTCTTTGTGTTATACTAGCTGGAAAAGGGAAATGCAAATCATGGAATAGCTTGGGTTAGAAGAATCCTTAAAAATCACTTAATTCCAAGTAGATCAGATTGCCACCCAGCAGATCAGGATGCCTATGTTCCTCTCCATCCAGGTCTTAAACACCTGTTGGAGTATTCACACAGACCCTCCATATGGTCAGCTGATGCATACATAGTAGACAGGACAAATGTAGATAAAAAGTGGAAAATATTTGGTCCTGATAGAATAATTAACATAATCAAAATGTAGATTTTTTTTTTTTTTTTTTTTGTCTGTTGGAAATAACTTACAGAGTTATTACTGTCTCTATTTTGCTAAAATATTTAAATACATTTGTTTTACCTGTTAGAATATTCTGTATCTGAAATACATGTGCCTAGAATTATCTTTTCCCAGTTCCCATTTAACTCTTCCTCATAGAATTTGAAAAGTATTTATTATTTCGTAACATGTACATGTAGGTATATGCATACATGGGTGTTTTTAGAAAGACAAATAATCACTTTTAGATTCAACATATATAAGTGTTTCAAACAATGTTAGATTTATTCCTTATTCTTAGAAATCAGGGCATGTATTATTAAGAATTTATTTATTTATTTGTCATTGTTAATCTTTATTCCAATTCATTAATTTCCAGTAATTTGTGTGGATTGCAGCTCACATATGCTTATTCACCTTGGACTTCCTAATTTTTATTTTTAACTGTTTTTGCTTAGATGTCTTTCTCCTGTAGCTCTATTCTGCCTGAATCCTGCCATTTCAAATCAGTACACGAAGGTAAATGAAACTGTGTAACATCTCCAAATTTGAACCAAGATACTTGCATTACCTTTATCTGAGCAATTGTGTGAAATCTATTACCATGCATTAATTAGCAAGCATTGTCAGTAATTTTTCCCATCTTGCTTATATTTGTTCATTTGTTGGATTGTTCATGATTTGTTGATTTGTTGAGATACTGTTATGGTTTTATGATTTTTGTTACTGATATTCCACATTATAACACACAGAATCACACACAGAGTTGCCAGGGTTGGAAGGGACCTCAAGGATCATGAATCTCCAACCCCCCCGCCACATGCAGGGCCACCAACCATCCCATTTAATGATAGACCAGACTGCCCAGGGCCCCATCCAATCTGGCCTTGAACACCTCCAGGGATGCGGCATCCACAACCTCCCTGGGCAGCCTGTTCCAGTACCTCACCACTCTCTCCGTAAAGAATTTCCCCCTGACATCCAACCTATATCTCCCTTCCCTCAGCTTAAAACCATTTCCCCTTGTCCTGCTGTCACTCACCCTTTCAAAGAGTTGATTTCCCTCCTGTTTGTAGGCTCCCTTTAGGTACTGAAAGGCTGCAATGAGGTCACCCCACAGCCTTCTTTTCTCCAGGCTGAACAAGCCCAGCTCCCTCAGCCTGTCCTCATAGGGGAGGTGCTCCAGTCCCCTGATGACCTTCGTGGCTCTCCTCTGGACCCTCTCCAACAGCTCCCTGTCTTTCTTGTACTGGGGGCTCCAGACCTGGACGCAGTATTCCAGATGGGGCCTCACAAGAGCAGAGTAGAGGGGAACAATCACCTCTCTGTCCCTGCTGGTCACCCCTCTTCTGATGGAGCCCAGGATCCCATTTGCCTTCCGAGCCGCAAGGGCACACTGCTGGCTCATGTTAAGTTTTTCGTCTACCAAGACCCCCAGGTCCTTCTCCACAGGGCTGCTCTCAAGGACCTCTCCTTCCAGTCTGTAGGGATGCTTGGGATTCCTCCGGCCCAAGTGCAAAACTCTGCACTTTGCCGTGTTGAACCTCATCAGGTTCACCCGGGCCCACCTTTCTAGCCTCTCGAGGTCCCTCTGAATGGCATCCTGTCCTTCAACCATGTCAACCACACCACTCAGCTTGGTGTCATCAGCAAACTTGCTGAGGGTGCACTCGATTCCGTCATCGATGTCATTGATAAAGATGTTAAAGAGCACCGGTCCCAAGACAGATGCCTAGGGGACGCCGCTCATTACGTGCCTCCACCTGGACATAGAGCCATTGATGACCAGACATAGAGCCATTGATGACCAAGCATTGCAACTGATCCCTACCTTGTTGGGATCACATAACATCACATAAAGCACTGGGAGTTAAAGAGTTAATGGTTAATGTTCCAGTTCCATGGACTGCTGATTTTTTGGATACCTGGTTCTCAGAAGAGAAGAACTTCATACCCCAGAGGACTTTGCGTTCAGAGGGAAAGATAAAACTACTCATGAGTCATGAGATTGCTCCTTTTTTTTTTTTTTTTTCCCCTGCTTGTATCAGCAGTGCATGACACTCTCTCATTTTGATTTATTAGACTCAATTCCAATTATATTGCATTATATTTTGTTATCTTGCATTCTGATATCAAATTTAGTAAATTATCTTTCCTCCCCAGGTCGTTGCTGCTGTTCTGTTTTTAGGCTCATCTCCTACCCTTCCCCCATTTCCCCTTTCCCATGGTGCAGATCTGTGGGTCCCCCCACCTCTTTTTCATGCTGCTGAGCCTGTGGACCCGCAGTATCCCTGTCACAGACACAGATAGGCCTAGAGATAACTCTGTGACAGATACATAGGAAACATAACTATGATAAGATAAATTCAGTTATTAATTTAGCACAGTGCTATATCTTTTCTGCTAGCATTCATTATAGCACACATAGACTGATAAAACTGGAGAGATTTGACTATGTGTAGCAACAGAACTGAAAGAAAAACAGTGATAAAATTATTTTAATGAAGAGAAAAGAAAAAAAATCTTTTTGTGTGTAAGTAAACAAGGTCTAACATCTGGCTAACAATATAGATTTTAGGAGTCTATAATCTAAATGAGAGAAAAACACACCAATAAATAAACAAATAAAATACACAAATATGAACAGTATTACATTATGTCTGTATTAACTTTATTTTCAGTACTTTGAAATAGTTCTACTTATTGGTGGATTTAGTTGGACAAGGTATAAACTTTCCTTCATATCTATGTGTGTATGTATCAAATATTAACCTTAGAGTAATTACATAATGTTACTTAGAGCTCAGCATATATTTTTACATCATGGTGTGGAAATGATGATAGAATTTCAACTTTCAGAACTAAGGAATGTTAAAAATTGTTCTCAGATATGCTTCCTGTTATTACAGGGTATTCAATGATAAGAATAATTAAAAAGAAGAAAAAAAAATAAAAATGAAGGGAAACTTTTTCTTTGTTTGTTGGTTGTTTGGTTGGTTTCTTTCAACTAAAATTTCCATCCACTATATCTTACTTTGATTATAATGGAGATGAAGTATAAGGAATAGTTTACATGTAAGTAACAATATCTTAGCTATGGTGATGAATCAAGTCAAGTGTATCTGGATAAGTCATCGGAGAGGCAAATACAAGAGATACATTTGTTGGAACATACTATACACCATCCAACCGGGATGAAGCTGATAAAATATTCTACAAGAAGCAAGAATAAGCACTGTGTTTCCCAGTGCTTGTTCTCATAGGAGATTTCAACTTTTCAGATGTCCACTGTAAGTAAAAAACAGCTGAGGAGATACTAGGAGATCCTTGATATGTGTGAACTGCTGTTTATTAAAAGTGAAGTTCTCAAAGGTAATGTAATGGCTGCAGGCCATCTAAAGAATATTGATCACAAAGTGATAGTGTTCTTGATACCCAACAAAGGAAGGAAAGTGGTCAGCAGAACATGTACTGTGGACTTTGGAGGCTTAATTTTGGCTTGCTAGGGATCTGGTTGATTATGTCCTTTGAGAGGTGGTTATAAAGGGCAAAGGAGGCCAGGAACTCTAAACAGCCTTGAAGGCGCAAGAGGGGGCTGTCCCTGTATGCCAAAAGAATAGTCAGCTTAGCTTTTTTCAGGAAGAAGAAGAAGAAAAAAAAAAAAAAAAAAAAAAAGCCAACCTTATATCCTGTGAAAGAAATGGTAGGACAATTTCAAATGGAGATTTCTCATGCCAGGAGATCAGGCCTGGCCAACACAGATTCATGAAAGGCAGGTCATTTTTACCAACTTGACCCCCTTCTATGACTGGGTGATCTGCCTATTAGATAAGTGAAAGGCTGTAGATGTAGTCTACCTGGACTTTAGTAGAGCCTTTGTCTCCCAAGTATTCTTCTGGAGAAGCTGGCAGCCCATGGCTTGGGCGAGTATACTCTTCACAGTGTAAAAAGTGACTGGCTGGCCAGGCCCAGAGAGTAGTGGTGAATGAAGTAAAATAGCTGTATTAGAGGAACAGGTGCTAGCAGGAGCCCTTCGCCTGCCTGGAGGGGGACTGGCAACAGTGCAACACATATGAAATCCTATGATGATGAGGCATTGGCTGCTGGGGCAATAAAAGAAGGCAATGCAGAAAATCAAGGGAGATATTTAAAAGGAATTAGGGAGTTATCCTGTAAGAAAGAGATAAGAATATCTGCCCAGATGAAGTACCTCTGCAGCAATGAACACAGCTTGGTTCTGGAAGCCACCATGCAACTAGAAAACCGTGATGTGGTTGCTGTCACCAAATCCTGATAGAATGGTTCCCATGACTGTAGTGTGGCTATCATTGGCTGTTAGTATTTTCAGGAGGGACAAGTGAGGAAGGAAGGGAGGGGACATTACTATCTACATCAGGAAAGGAATAAAATGTGAAGAGCTGTCCTTAAGAATAGTCATGAGCAAGTTGAAAGTCTATGGATGACAGCAACTAAGGCGGCAAAAGGAGCCTTGTGATTGATGTCTACTACAGGCCACCTAATCAAACAGGGCCTGTTGATGAGGCTTTCTACCACCATGTAGAAGAGGAGTTGTGATTGCAAGTGCTCATTCTGCTGGGAGACTTCAACCATCCAGACATTGGCTGGAAAAGTAGCATGGTGAGCTGCAGGCAACCCAGGAGGCATTTCAAATGCATTGGGAATAACTTCCTGAGTCAGGTAATAGACAGTCCCACCAGAAGGGATGCAATACTGGACCTGTTGCTCACCAATGCAAATGAACTAATTGACATCAGGATTGGAGGCTGCATGGGCTCTAGTGACCATGCTATGGTTGAGTTTATGCTCTGGAAGGATATGAGACAGTGAGACCAGCAAAGACTGAAATTAGGGAGCTAAATTTTAGGAAATCTAACTTCTGGCTCTTCAAGTTGTTAGCTAACCATACATGCTGATAATTGTCCTCATGGGCAAGTGTGTGGAGCGGTGCCAGAAATCTTTAATGAAGAAAATTCTTATGCAAAGGAAACAGGTACTGTGTGAAGCTCCTAGGCTGTGTAGGGGTAAGGTCAGGAAAGCCAAGACCCAGCTTGAACTAAACTTGGCAAAGGGTGACAAGAAGAAGATAGGCTTCTACAGGTACCTCGAACAGAAAAGAAAGTCCAGGAAGGTATATTCCCCCTAGTGAGTGACACAGGCAAACAGGTAACAACAGACAAAGAGAAGGGTGAGGTACTCAACAACTTTTCCACCTTAGTCTTCTCTGATAACTGCTCATCACACAGCCCTTGAATGCTTTGTTTTGTAGAAGTGGACTGGGGAAGAAATATCCCTCCCTCTGTAAGCAAAGATCAGGTTTGTGACCATCTGAGGAACCTGAAAAAACAAGTCTATGGATCCCAATGAGATGCATCCCAGAGGCCTCAAGCTAGCTGATGAAGTCACTAAGCCACTTTCAATGTATTTGAAAAGTTGTGGTAATCAAGTGACATCCTGGATGACCGGTAAAAAGGTAACACACTTGTTAGATATAAAGAATGACCCTGGTAACCACTGACATCTGTGCTGGGAATGATAATGGAGGAAATCCTCCTGGAATCTATGCTAAGGCACATGTAAGACAGGGAGGTGATATGGGAGAATCAGCATGGCTTTACCAATGGTAAATCCTACTAAATAACTTAGTGGCCTTCTATGATAATGTAACTGCACCAGTGGACAAGGGAAGAGCCATCTATCTAGACTTCGGTAAGACCTTTGACATGATACCCCCCAAAAATTCTTCTTTCCATTTTGGAAAGATATGAATTAGATGAGTGAACCGCTCAGTGGAGTGTAGGATCGAATCCAGAGACTGATGGTCAGTGGCTCAATGTCTGGATTGAGATCAGTGACGAGTGGTGTCCCCTCCAGGGGTCAGTGGTGAGACTGATCTACCCCCCCCCCCCCCCCCCCCTTAGAAGCAGTTACTAAATAAATAAGAGATCCTATTTGATTTGATTTGTGTAACCTATTCTATATGTCAAACCATTGATCAGAGATGATTTTTGGTAATAAGCCTTTCTGTGCAGTAGAAAATTGAAGTGATTATTGCTGTCAAATGAAACAGCATTATCAATTTGAGTACACTCAAAGTGGCAGAGAAATAATTCTATTGCTAAATAGAAAAAAGATAAAATTAGTAGGTTAAAATGATGTGGTAGATACTTCTCTTTGAACTCATAGGAAAGAAACATGAGAAAATAAACAGGAATTAAAAACTTCAAGAAATGTTTGAAAGCATCCCTTTCAGGCAAAACTCCTTTATAAGTTACATGAGATAGAACTGCATTGGATTGATACAATGAACATAAATTAAAAGAATCATTATTACTGGAAAAATAAGATCATCTAGTCCAACCTTCAACCTATCACCACCGTATCCACTAAACCACATTCAACAGTGCCACATGTAACATTTTTCTTTAAAAATTCCAGGCACAGTGACTCCAGTCCTTCCCTGGACAGTTCCAATTCATTATCAATCTTTGTATGAATAATTTTTTTTCCTGATTTCCAGCCTGAAACTGCGCTGGTCCTTGGAAGATGAACAATTCTTCCTAAATTCTTGTCATCTGCAAACTTACTGAGAGCACACTCAGTCCAGGTCATCATGTCTATTCCCTGTGACTAATATCTATATTTTGCTTTACCTGGGATGTGAAGAAATAAACTTAGTGATTATGATAGACACCATTTGCAACCTGTAGTCTTTTGATGTAGTAAATCCAAGCCAAGTCAAGGAAAGTCTGATGAGCTATGCATCTTTTTTTGTGTACTCACGGTTACTGTAATGTTGTATTAGAAATTATATTCAGTGTTACGTCAGAAAAAAATATTTCTAGAATAAAAAGTATTAGCTAGAAAAAGCTAATCTGCTTTCCATTCTCTTAAGGAGTAAGCTAATGAAGAGCTTTTTTAGAAATGGAACAAAAGAGCTTTCATGCTTTTAAACTTGTTTAAAATTCTCTAAAATGCAGCCTGGATCTTGATTTGTTTACGTATTCTCTGTTACATGAGGAATTAAAAGGTATTTGACTGGTGGCATTACAGTGTTTTACAAAGCCTGAAAATAGAAAGAAAGGATATGGTACTACTCAAGTAGAAGAATATAGTAGCTGTTTTTATTTTATTTTTATCTTTTAATTATTTTGATAGCAATACATAATATGGTACCTAGAATGTAACCTGAGTACTGAGTTTGATGTGGGAGTATTTTATATCATAAATGTCAATTGTTGTGGGTAATATGTCATGCTTGAAAAAAAATATTTTCTTTCTTTTTTAAAATGTGTGCAAAGAAAATAGATTTTTTTTCTCTCTTTACTTTTCCCTTCCTTGTGAAGTTGAGCAACATAGCATTTCCTTTCTTGCATGAAAATGAAACATTAGTATTAATCCCCTGGTGTTTTGATGCCTGGAGGCATATTTTCAGTTTTCACTACTTCATCTAGTGTTGTATGTTAAGTAATTGACTGTGGCAAGAAGTCAATGCTCATGCTGCAGAAAGAGACAATAGCACCACTGTTGCAAATGCTTTGCCTTTCAGATTCATTTTTAACATTTGATTAAAACACTGTAATGAGAAAGAATATGGAAAAGTAGCTCTTTTTATAATAGCTACAATTGGATAATCACACACAAGATGCCAAAATATTTTCCATTTACTAAAGATGGCAATGTTTTGAAGATAATATTGTTCCAGGCACATACATTCATTAGTAACTTATTACTTCAAATTAATTAAAATTTTACCTTTTTCTGCATACACACCTTGAGCAGATATTACTATACCAACAGAGATTTAACTTCTCACACAATAATTTTCTACACATTGTGCAAAGTTTTGTGAGGTAGGCTAGTCAGCAAAAACTTTACATTTCCTTTTAAGTCTTTCATATGCTTACGCTTATGAAAATTCCATGAAACCAGGTGACAATATTTTTAGGAATATTGTTTTTGTAACTGGACATGAAGAACACAGGTGAGGTAAAACCTTGATATGTTTTGTCAAAGAGGTAAGTTTCTCCTTCAATAATGATCTTAAAAAATTTATTCCAGATAATTAAATTTAACATGCTTTTCAAAATAGTTTTTTACTGAATGGTCCATGTTTTCTCCCAGCATAAATGATTTCCTGATATTTTCTATAAAATATAGGAGTCCCTAGATTGTTCACTTTCTCATAACATAATTTTATTTTGTGGCTTTTTAATATGCATTTCTAGTCTGTTATTTGTGTCAATTTTCTCTTTTGATCCACCTTCATTCCTCATTACAGACTGGTACTGTGCAAATTTCACCACTGTTTCTTTATTACTGCATCAAAATAATTTAAGAATATAAGCAGAATTAATCAGAACAAAATCTTTATTTTCTATTTCTTCCAAGAACTGACTAATCATACTATTTCAGTCCATTGTCACTGTTGTCTTTGTGATGAGTGGAATGAAACAAATAATCTGCAAATTCACTTAAATACAGAATTCTTGTTAATGTCCCCATTTCCCACAAGGAAAGAAGAAAATGATAACAAACAGTGACTACTTTAAAGTAGTAATCTATTGACATTATTATTATTTTTAAAATAAAAAATTACTTGAGGGAAACCGTAGAAAAGATCACTACAAAGACAACATGGGAAAAAAAAAAGAAAGAAAGAAAGAAAAAAAAAAAACAAAAAAACTGGAGAAGGGGTTACAATTTATGTATTTATTATATTAAGCAAATGCTTGACATCAGGTATGTTTAATGGGCTGAAGTAAAACGTGTGTGTGCAGTCCTTGTTGAATTATTTATTTATTGAAATTGACCTGATATCACAGATATTTTTGCCAAAAAAAAAAAAAAAAAAAAAGCTTTTACTACAACACTTTAAAAATTTGGTAGATATTTAATGCAAGGCCTTTTGTTTATACTTTCCCCACTTCCAATCATTTATGCTCACAAAGATATTTTAAAGCAGCTTTTTGTCCAATGACTGCCCTTTATTGCAGCAATTTTTCACAATACAAGTGACTTCTGAAGGAAAGGACATGATGCATATTGCAGAGAGCAAACATATTACTCTTCTTCTTGTTTAATTAAACACTTCTGATGGAAGTTGAATTCAGTACATATTACTTTTTTCAAAAGTCACAAATATAAGAAAATAGTTCATTCATAAAAGCTAGCAAGTGTACGATAACCTAAAGTAAACCGAAAGATCTCTTTTCTCTCTTAGAGCAAGTGTGGCTCTCTCAGGCATAGAATAAAAAAGGTATGTCTTGTTCTTTCTCTATGCTCTTTCTTACCTCTGCAATTTCTCATCAAAAACACTGTCAGGCATGACTTCCCTGCTTTTGCTGACAAATTGAAGCACAAGAAAAAGTGAACTTAAAAACAAAAAACACATACATTAAAATTAAAAAAGTAGATGTTGCAGCAGTTTTGTGCTTTGCCCTTTCTCCACTAACAATTTTTCTTGACATCTCTACTAGGTCATACATGCAATAGGTTTTTTTTCTAATTGAATTTTCAAAGAACATTAGTCTATATCACAGAACCAGAATATATATCTGCATGACTGATAATCTGTGCTCATGAGAGTCTTGAGACTGTAAAATAGAAGGTTCATGGATCAAAAATGAAATACACTTTATCTGTGTAAGAAAACTTGTCTAGTATATACATGGTATTGTGCCTGACATTTCAGTTCTGCAACTATTTTAGAATGAATGTAGATGTTAGTATTACTTTCCTCTCTATCTTTTCTATTCAGAAAATTGATATATGGGTGTATGCATTTATTTGTATTGTCTATCTTCTAATACTAACTCTCTGTCAATGCCTTTTAGCATGATTGTCATCTGAACAGATTCCTGCTGTAGTCAAAAATTGTCAAGAATAAGTTTTAAAAATTTGTTCTATACTTACATTGTCATCAATAAATATTTAATTGTGGGAAGATGAGAAAATAGAAATAGGTATAGAAAATATACATTTATATTTTAAAGTGGATATTGTTATTGAATTATGTGTCATAATTTGAAGGGTAATCTTAGGAAAAGTGTTTATTATAATTTATTTATATTTTGTGGGTTTTTTTAGACATAATACAAATAGTAAGATTTCACTTTATGATGTTTTCAGCGCATCTTTGCATTAAATCCGTGCATATTTTGCCTTGGATTCTCAAAGAAGCCAGAGAACTCTAGTATCATAGAGATGTAGAATGGTTTGTGTTGAAAGGAGACTTAAAAATTATATAGTTCCAATCCCTCTGCAATAGATAGAGATGCCAAGGTCCTCATCCAACCTGGCTTTAAACACTTCCAGAAAAGGATCATCCACAGTTTTTATGGTCAACCACACTTCCAATGGCCCACCACACTCTGGAATTGAATGGAAAACTGTTACATAATATTATCTAGTATAAAAAATATGTAAGATGATATAAAAAGTTATTGGTTTGTATTGCTTATGATGTTCAGAAGGATCAGTATAAGTTGCAGTAATTTTTATATTATATTCAGTGACTCTAAATACTTTATAATGGGATTTGCACTTGCTTCATAATTTAGAGAAGTATTTTCTATCCCTTGGCAATAGCTCTCTTGTGTGAAGACTGCCAACACTGTATAGACAACAACAGTTTGGTCAGCTGTTCTATGAGAACTCTTATATTGCACAATTCAATTCAAATTTCTGACAAATTAATTTAAAACTCTACTCCTTATTATGAAGTCATAATGTGTCAATACGAGGAACTATTAAGCAAAGTGATTAGATGGAAAAGGGAATGCTTCACTGTGACAGAATTTTGTTTCTGTTGCTTCTGCTATATTACAAAAACATGAGTTGATATGCAGTCTACAATGATTTACAAAGTATCTCATAACACTTTATAATTGTAGAAATTATGCTGGTGTGTCTCAAAATGATTTACTCTTTGTCTCATTTTGAAACTAGTCCAAAATAGTTTGGTGACATATTCTAAAGAGCTGTAAATGAAATCTGAAATGGTTCATTTGTTATGTCAAATGGAAAACATTAAGTGATATCTGAAAACCATTTTAAGATTTACTGAAGTGATTTAAAGTATCCCTTAACAGTAATTTGGTACAAGATTACAATATTGTCATTAAACAGCATAAGAAAATTGTTCCATCACATCTTAAAATTATTCATATCATTCCATGGTTGTAATAGCAGTGCTAGTGCAATCTACCAATTCAAAAGCACAATTGCAATAGAAGACATCTGTCAACAAGGGAATTGGTGATCAGTAGATTGAGAGGAACTTATGTATTAATAACGCTGCAAATAGATGCCTTAAAACCAACAAAATTTCAGAAATTGCAGCTAATGATCACTTTCTAAAAACACTTTCAAAAAGAAGTGCATTGTTAATGTAGCCAAATATTTTTGACGGTGATGTTACTTATCTGTTTACAGTAGTTTACAGAAAACCTTCTTGTTAACCAAAAATGTGCTCTCATTACTGAACCATCTGAAAGTTAAACAATACACTACAATTTCTTCTTAATTTTTTCATGGGTTGTATAGTTCATAAACTAACTGATGACAGCTGATCAGATTTTTTTTTTCCTAATAAGGCTTTGTGCTGCTCAAGCCAACAGTTTTTCTGACTCATTAATGTCATAGATTATCACTGTTTTCTATGTGCCACAAGAACATACGTGGAAACATGTATATTCAGACATATCTGTACTCATCCCAGTATTTATTCTGCAAATCAAGTAGTACAAGTGTATGTATGCACTGTGTAACTATGCCCTGTGAACTTAATAATCAAAGTAATTTAGTGGAATAAGATGTACTGCCCTAAATAATGAAATAAACTACACTGTTTCAAAAAGCATAAAAAAAATGCATTCAGCACATGAAATCACAATTTAATAAATTTTGAAGTTGTCACTTGTGAAATCAGAATTAGGATTAATAATTTTAATTATTTTCCTATTAGAATGGTATTATTTAATGATTTTGTTCAGTAAATGTGTATGTTAGTGAATGTCTATAAAATACTTTTCCATAATAAAATTCCACTTTTTTTTTTTTTTTTTTTTTCCCCTAAAGAAAGTAATGTAGAAATATTAGTGGATGCAGATAATTTTTATCTATTTTTCAGTTTATAAAAATTCACCATTATAATAATTTGATGCTATAAAGCACGCACAGAAAATGTGCTGAACAATCTTTTCAGTAATGGCAATAAAAAACAATTAGTGTATGCAGAAGAAAAACGTTACATAGGCACATATAAGGTTTTTCATATCTTATCTCTAAATATCAGTGTCCTGCAAAGAAGGTTAGAAAGCTTGTTTGTGAAAAGTTCTCTTTGTTAATATCTGTATTGCCAAGAAACTAGTGACAGGCCCAATAAATAATATGGCGTATTATGTTGTTTTCACTCAGATGTGGAATTAGAAACCTCTTCACAATGGAATAGTCTACTTTAAAAACAACAGGATATAATTAAAATAGGATCCTTACTAGATCATCACATCATTTTTAACAGTGTGTATTAAGATTACATGGCAAGGTTTTCATAGTGGAAGGCTGAAAGAGTGGCTTCTAGGAGAAGACCCTAGAAGCAGCCTCATGTTAGATTAGAGTCAATTCCAGACTATCCTGCAAAATGGACCTTTACAGGTCAAAGCTGAGCTAATGCATGACCCCCATTATACTGTGAGAGTATATATATAAAAGAAAAAACATGGTGCAGCTGCATCTGGGAGACAGGAATGAGAAGCAACCTTGAAGTCAGTGAACAGAACGGAGAGGAAGAGGTGCTTCAGATGTCAAAACAAAATTTCTCCTGCAGCCTATGGAGATGAGCCCATAGTGAGGTAGGAGGTCTGAGGAAACTGCACCTATAGGGTCCCATGCTGATGCAGTACACTCCTGAACAACTGCACTCGTGGTAAGAACACACGTGGGAGCAGTTCTTGAAAAACTCCATGTAGAATCTGTTCTTGAAGAACTGTTTTGTCAGTTTGAGAATGATGGCATCCTATACAAGGAACAACATTCTGAAGCAGGAGAAGAGAGTGAGGATGAAGGAAGGAGAGGCAAAGATGAAGCATTATGAACTGACCACCATCTCAGTTCCTCATCTTCCTGCTTGGGAGGAGGACATAGAAGAGATTGGATAGTAGGAGGACAGTACAAGATTTTCAGTTTGCTTTTAGTTCTCACTGCTGTATTCTGTTATTAATAGGTAATATATTACTGTCCCATGACAGTAATTAGTGAGTTATCTCCCTGTTCTTGTCTTAACACATAAGTTTTCACATTGCATTTGCTCCCCTTGAGCTTCTGAGGAGGGGAGTTAGAGTGGCATGGTGATGCTGAGCTGACCATCAACATTAAACCACCACAGAGTATGAATTAAAGTGTCTCTTTTAACACTGGGAGTTAAATTCTATACTTAAGAGTGTTTTTGAGCTATGCACAATTTTATCTGAAATTGCGATGGATTTGAACAAAGGTCATTGTTGTTATGCTTTGCAATTTTGTTAAGCCTTACGTGAATATAAATATATTTGAATTAATCTAGTCATACCAAAATCTAGTTGGTTATTTTTTAATAATAATAAACTATTTTTACTTCAAAGGTCTTCCTTTCTATACCGAAATAATGAACACTTTTTTTCAGACAATCTCCCTACTCCTTAAACGTCAGAGATGAATGCCATCTAAGTGTTTATTTCTTTTATATGTTGTCCCTTTACGTTTCCATAGCAAATTGCAAATTTGTTTCCTACGATATATGGTTTAACAAATAAAATGATGTACATTGAACTGCACAGAATTAAGGATTCTTTACATTAAAACACTGAGTGTATCTTTAGAGAATCTTTAGAATGTATCTATATTAGAGAGTGCTTTGATGATATTGAGCTTGAGACTGGGGATGATGAGGTTGAATCCCTATGGATAAAGACCAGGGGAAGGACTGACAAGGCAGACCTCCTGCTGGGCGTCTGCTACAGACTGCCAAATCAGGATGAAGAGACAGATGAGGAGTTCTACAAGCAGCTGGCAGAAGCTGTGCGATCACCAGCCCTTGTCCTCATGGGGGACTTCAACTTCCCCAACATATGTTGGAAATACAACACAGCACAGAAGAAGCAGTCTAGGAGGTTTCAGGAGTGCATGGAGGATAACTTTCTGAGACAGCTAGTGAGAGAGCCAACGAGAGGAGCTGCCCCGCTAGACCTGCTATTCACAAACGGAGAAGCTCTGGTGGGAGATATGAAGGTTGGGGGATACAGTGACCATGAAATGGTAGAGTTCTTGATTCTTGGTGGAGCCAGGAGGGGGAACAGCAAAACTGCTACCTTGGACTTCTGGAAAGCGGACTCTGAATTATTCAGAAGGCTAGGAGGGGGAATCCCCTGAGTTTCAGGTGCAGGAGCAGGCTGTCCCCCTGAGCTGCAAAATGAGCTGGTGGGGAAGAAGACCAGTGGATGAATAGGGAGCTATTCTTGAGGCTTTGGGAGAAAAAGAGAATCTACCTCCTGTGGAAGAAGGGATGGGTGACTCAGAAAAAGTACAGAGAAGTTTTTAAGACTGTAGAGAGAAAACCAGAAAAATAAAAGCCCAGCTTGAACTCAACCTGGCTGCTGGGGTAAAAAGGAATGAGAAACTCTTACAAATACATCAACGATAATAGGAAGACTAAGAAGAATCTTCATTCTTTAATGGATGAGGCTGGGAATGTGACCACTGAAGATAAGAAAAAGGCAGAGGTTCTGAATGCCTTCTTTACATCTGTCTTTAAATTTCAGACCAGGTATCCTCAGGGAATTCCACTCTCTGACCTGGTAGTCTTGGCTGGGGTGCTGACAGAACACCCTATGATTTGGGAGGGCGTAGTCAGAAACCTACTACTCCATCTGGACTGTCATAAGTCCATGGGGCCGGATGGGATTTACCTGAGAGTGCTGAGGGAACTGGAGTAGGTGATAGCTGAGCCGATTGCCATTATCTATCAGCACTCCTTGTTGACTGGTGAGGACCCAGAAGACTGGAGACTTGGCAATGTGACTCCCATCTACGAGATGTGTTGTAAGGAGGATCCAGAGAACTACAGACCTGTTAGCATGACCTCAGCACCAGGGAAGGTTATGGAGCAGATTGTCTTGAGGAAGATCATGTGGCATGTGAGGAATAACCGGGGGATCAGACCTTGCCAGCATGGGTTCACAAAGGGCAGGTCTACTTGACCAACTCAATCTCCTCCTATGATCTAGTGACCCGTCTCGTAACAAGGGAAAGGTTGTTGATGTAGTCTACTTAGAATTCAGCAAGGCCTTTGACACTGTCTCTCAGTATTCTCCCGCAGAAGCTGGCAACCTGTGGCTTGGACAGGAACTGACTGGAAAGCCAGGCTCAGAGAGTGGTAGTGAATGAAGCTAAATCCAGCTGGTGACCTGTCACAAGTGGTGTTTTCCAGGGGTCAGTGCTGGGGCCTGTCCTCTTCAAGATCTTTATTGATGACCTGGATGAGGGCATTGAGTGCCCCCTCAGTAAGTCTGCAGATGACACCAACTTGACTGGAAGTGTCAATCTGCCTGGGGGCAGTGAGGCTCTACAGAGGGATCTGGACGGGCTGGATAGATGGGCTGAAGCCAATGGGATAACATTTCAACAAGATCAAACGCCAGGTCCTGCACTTTGGCCGCAACAACCCCAGGCAACGCTACAGGCTTGGGGCAGAGTGGCTGGAAGACTGGGTAGAGGAAATGGACTTGGGGGTATTGATTGATGCTTGGCTGAACATAAGCCAGCAGTGTGCCCGGGTGGCCAAGAAGGCCAGTGGCATCCTGGCTTGCATCAGGAATGGTGTTGCCAGCAGGAACAGGGAAGTGATTGCCCCCTGTACTCAGCTCTGGTGAGGCCGCACCTCGAGTACTGTGTTCTGTTTTGGGCCCCTCATTGAAAGAAAGACATTGAGGCCCTGGAATGGTTCAAAGAAGGGCGACAAAGCTGATGAGGGGTCTGGAGCACAGGCCTTATGAGGAGCAACTGAAGGAGCTGAGATTGTTCAGTCTGGAGAAGAGGAGGCTCAGGAGAGACCTTATTGCTCTCTATAACTACCTGAAGGGAGGTTGTAGTGAGCTGGGGGTCAGCCTCATCTCTCTGATGATAGAACTAGAGGGAATGGCTTCAAGCTGGTGAGGGGAGATTCAGGCTGGACATTAGGAAATTCTACTTCTCTGAAAGAGTGGTCAGGCACTGAAATGGGCTGCCCAAGGAGGTGGTGGAGTCATTGACCCTGGAGGTGTTCAAAGAATGTTTGGATTTTGTCTTGAGGGACATGATTTAATAAGTTCTATTGGTGATAGGTAGATGGTTGGACTGGATGATCTTGCAGGTCTTTTCCCATCTTAGTGATTTTGTGATTCTGTGATTCAATAAACCTTGAGAGTTTCACTCAAGAGTATGCACGCATGCATTTACTACTTTATATTTATGTAAGTACGTAGAACACACCGAAAAAATATATATATTTTTACTACAATTAAGCCTTGAGCACTTCATCAGACATGAACCAAAACTTCATCAAACATTAACCAGAAATAAACCAATTACTAGTAATGAAGAATGAACATTTAGACAATTTAAGAGACATACTTGAGTGTACAACTGTTGAAATGTTTTTCTTTCATTTGTTATATATTTCCCTCATAGCTGATTGGTTCTGTGGGATACGAGATTTTAATAAAAAATTATGTGAATAAGCAGGAGATTCAGCTATGTACAAATTTTAAAGAATTCAAATGAAGTCTGGGAATAATGCAGCAGCAGGACTGTGGGGATTACGAAATTGTCAGGATTGACTCCTCACTCATAAGAATTTATAAATTTCACAGGCACAGATCCTCAGGCTAGGCATCCAAAAACATTCAATTAACATGATTTAGTCTTCGTAACTTTCAAGAAACATCAGTGATTACTGTTCATTACCTTTTTCTGTAATGTTACAAAATTTCCAGTAATATCTTTGAAGTGAAACTATTGATTATAGAGGAGGACTATTTTAAATGAATGCATGACAGCTAACTCTTATCTATATCAGTATATTTACCAGTATTACTTCAGTTTAAAACATCATACAAATACTTATTCAAGGATTCCTATGTTTGCAAGATATCAAAAGTGAAACTAAGAAATAAATCAGTAATTTCATAGACAACATTGCACTATATTTTCCTCTTTTTTTATTTTTTTCCTGAAAACAAACAAATAAATCCAAGTCCATCTAGTCCTTCAAAACTACATCAAATTCTGGTATAATTCACTTAATATTTTTTCTTTTGTATGTCTAGAATTAAGTCACTCAATGCAACAGTGAATGTAATAGCCTGGGTGCAGTCCTTTCTATCTCATACTCAGGTAATAACAGAGAAAGTTTCTGAAATGTACAGTAATACCATCCACCTACCAAGGTAATTTTAAGTACAAAATAAATTAAAAAGCCAATTACAAAGGAAATGTCAATATACAGCTACAGGATATAATACTTATGTCTTGTTTCTTGCTTTCACTTAATATTTCTCTCTCTTTTCATCTTCCACTTCAGTTACCTTCTCTATATTCCTCTTCCATTTAATGACCTTTGTTTTTTAATGAGAAAAATGCCTTTGAATTCTTGTCATTTTGTTGTATTTCCTTGCTTTTCTGTTTGCTTATTTTTTTCCTGTTTAAACATCATAACACACCAAACAATTATTCAACTCCATGGTCTAAGTGCCAATTAAATCATAAAAGAAACTTATCCAAAATGATCTGTTCTTTACTCTAGTTTATATGCACAATGTCTGAATCAGAGAACAGTCCAGAGGAAATCATAGCTTTGACATTCTTGTGTGTTATCCCACTGCTTGAGAAAAATGTAGTGTTAAGACAGCACAGATAAATACCTACAGTTCTTTCTCCAGAGAAAAGAATTTGTGGCTCTTTGAACCTACAATACAATGAAGAATTGGGTTTCATGAAAGTATCTCTATGTAATATCTATCTACATATTTCTCTAACTTCATTCTTTTTGTTGACATCTGGCAATACCTCAATTTTTCCCACCAAGAGTTTAAAATAGAAGCTCATGTTTTCCATAGAGAAAGAACATTTTCTAACTGCATGAAAAGATAGTTTATTGACTACTTTAACAGTCTGGTTTTGAAGTCAACATTCATTTTATGAATACCATTAAAAATAAAAAGAAAGAAATGATGATTCAGAAAAATAAATTCCTGAATGATACTGTATTTGGACTTCCATATATTTTCAAAATGTTCACGAAAATTTCAATATTAAAAAGAAAACTTTTGTAAGTGTAATGTTTTCTTAGAAAAGTGACCGTTCACCTTTACAGATGTAACTTTAATCTATGATGTTGATTTTCTTTACTGGAGAAAAAAGACAGCAAGCTACATATATATACATATACACCTTTTCTTGTAGTTATTTCTGTTGTGATGTATATTTCTTAAATTCTCTTGATGTGCAGGTAAGAGTCTGTAGATTAGATTTTTCACTGCTAATGAGACAGAAGGCTTTTTAAAAGAAAAGCCACAGCAGAAAGCCAACAAAACGTAGAATTAATTAGAAAGTTACCTAGTAGTCTCAGTTTATAGTTCAGCAGTGGAGACCATCTGTTTCATTTTACTTTTCTTAACTATTGAGTATGTCACAGAATGGGTGTCTAAGCACATCTGTAGTAAGATCACCATTTATTTTACATTTTTACATTTCAAGTATTCTCAATATTTTTTTAAAAAAGACATCGCATTATATTAATGGATTTGAAAGAGCTAATGTATTTTAATACCTCTTAATAAGATATTAAAACTAGTGAGAGAATGATCTATTAGAAAATACGGTTGAAAACATATACTTGAAACTATAAGTACTTGAGATAAGCATATGCAACAGCTGTTGGACCAGCTGCAACATAGTCCTTTTATTTCCAAGCTCTTCACAGAAGCTTAACTATACAGCTATAATTTCAACAAAACATATTCAGAAATACATATACACTAAAATCCCCGATTTGATGGAATTAGTCCCAGGGCCCAACAGGAGCTAAAGACCTTTAGTGCAGTTTTAAAACACATTTATATATTGAACGGTCTCTTTGTAACTGTGGCTTCATATTGGACAGAATTGCATCCTGGAGTTGGTATTCTGAACTGGTTTTCATTTTTCAAAAGTAGCTCTGATGAAATTATTAGCACAGTTAAATTGAGTGAGTTGGAATCTATTCCTGCTTTTGTGTTTCCAACAGAATTGTTTATAGAATTCCAATCATAATGTCGGTAAGCTCTGGTGTGTAATTCCTTCCTCTTTTCTCCCACAAAGAAGAAATGAGAGTTATCATCAGAGTTTAAGCTGAAGGCAGAATTCTATCACTAATGGCACGCATTTTGCAAATCCTTTATTACATATTGCTGCAGCTCTAAGGAAAGAATACAAAATATTTTTGAATAAAAAATAATAATAATAAAAAAAAACAATTGAGACAAATGCATTATAAACAATCCTAAAAAATCATTAAGGCATAATGAGTAGAATACCACTTCTCTTACTTCTTGTTGTTGTTATTGTTGTTTGTTTGATTTACTATTTAAAGGAGAACTGTACTAACAGAAGTTAATGGTTTGAAAACCGACTACAATTAATGTGCAAATGTTGGGTCTTCTAGATGCTGCCAATCACGATTGATAAAATAAGAATTATAGAGATTAACTTAAAACATTTATTTTAAAAATACTGATTTAAAATTAGACAGAATGCATGTTCCCAGTCAACCTATCTTTAATATTAGTATGACTATAATGTATGTAATTTGATTTTTAGAATATAAATGAATAAATATTTTTCTGTGGTACACTTGTTTTCTTCCATTTTTAAGTTATCTGAGTTTTGAGGTATAGATTTATATTCCTCTTCAGAGAATCAACAGTTTTTGGAAATAAATGATGATGAGACAATAAGATAGCTATTACAATCTGAGCCACAGGGTTTCCCTGCTCTGCTCTCTGGAATCGGAATCTGACTGATTGCACTTAGTACAGTACTGATAGAGCCTACTAAGCTTTTTCCTCCCAGTGTGTAGAGCGAAAAACTTTTCTACTTTGCTGGGATGACTGGCTTCACTATTACTGAAAAAATAAATGAGGCAGACTATATATTAGACCTTCTGTGTTACTTGAAGCAATCCATTTTCCAGTGAAAGCTTTAGTCAGGTGTACCTAAGTATCCAGGGAGCTGGTCATACAAAACTGCAGGTTTTTGCACTCTAAAGCTTTTAATTTACTGGTAATAGGGTCTTCATTTTGTCTGCCTGAAGCAAATGATAAACTGAAAAATACCACCATTGTTCTACCATTAAGTAATAGAGCAATTATAGCCATTTATTACAACACCTCTTTTTCCTTGCCAAAGCATATCATCCACTGCATTAAAATAGCAACTAAAAGATAAAACTTTATTTTATATATTTTTATTTTTTTTAAGGAAGACTATAAAACTCAATAAGAAATCTATTTAGGATATGTGACAGTACACAGGATGTGTGGATGATACGTTTCTGTGGAATCATTGAGCCACTTCATCAATAAGTTGTAGTAAAATTAAATAACATTTTTTTTTTTTTACTTTTATCAATACAAATAAGGTTATGCAAACTTAGTAACAGTTCCTTATAGTGGCCAAAAAAGTTAATTCAGAAGATTAAAGTTTGAGAAAAAAAAAAAAAAAAATTGTAACTTTCTCATATTAAAATCTTAACAGTCTTGAACCTGATACTTTCCTGACAGTGAAGGTTGTACCGGGTAAATTCAGCAATACCAAGTACTTGTCTTGTGTAAAATGAGCTATCTATAAGGCTAGAATAAAAATGCAGCCTAGATGACTACAGAAGAATGGGGATATGAACTACTCACTAGTTGAGGACTAGGAAAGAATGTGGGGATCCTGGTGGATAAGTAGCTGGACATGAGCCAGGAGTGTGCACTTGCATCCCGGAAGGCCAACTATGTTCTGGGCTGCATTAGAAGATGCCATCAGGGAGAGGGAGGTGATTGTCCTCCTCTACTCAGCTCTTGTTGAGGACCCATCCGGACTACTACATCCAGGCCTGGGACCCTCAGCACAGGAAGGATGTGGAGCTCTTGGAGTGGGTCCAGAGAAGGGCCATTAAGATGATCAGGGGGCTGGAGCACCTCACCTATGAAGAAAGGTTGAAGGAAATGGAGAAGAGAAGGCTCTAGGCAGACCTCACTGTGGCCTTCCAGTACTTGAAGGGAGCATATAAACAGGAGAGGGTATGATTGTTTACGTGGGTTGATAGTGATAAGAAAAAGGGGAATGGTTTTAAATTGAGATAGAGAAATTTAGGTTAGATACTGTGAGGAAGTTTTTCACTCAGACAATGGTGATGCATTGGAACAAGTCTCCCAGAGATGTAGCGGATTCTTCACCCCTGGAGGCACTCAAGGCCAGGCTGGATGTGACTCTGGGCAAGCTAGTCTAGTGGTTGGTGACTCTGCCCATGGCAGGGGGTTTGAAACTAAATATTTGAGGTCCTTTTCAACCTAGGCCATTCTATGATTCTATGTTTCAATACACCATGAAAAGAGACATCAGGAAAGCTAGGGAGCTGCTGAAACAAGGCAGCTCAAATGCAGTGTGGTCAGAGATGGGGGTGACAGTGACAGAGCCCTTCTGTGTGTATAAAATCAGCATCTCAGAAATGTGGAGAACAGGATGGGCAAACTCAGTGCGGCAAATCTGAAAGGAATGGAGCAAGCAGCTCACTCAGGGTTTTCAAGCAGGGGAGACAAGCAGGGAGGTGGACTATCCTACTCTACTTGGGAGACAAGCTCATCTAACAGCTGTATTGCAGCCAACAAATCTAACCATGTTTTCAAATAGGCAGAAAGCTCTTGTCAAAAAGAATGTGGCAACTCAAAATGTGGTGGTTCAGGACTCTGGCTGCAGGGAGTGCCTGAGGCTGCTTCTGCTAGTGAAGGGTGACAGTGATAACATCTGAGGCATGAGGTGTGAGAAGGAGGATATCTGTTCAGTATGGTCGCAGTGCTCAAGGAGGAGATGGAGAGATTAAGGAGCATCAAGGAGTGTGAGCAAAAGAGACTGGTGGAGTAACTTACTGCCATATCTGTAAGAAAGGCATCAGGGTGATACCTCCTGCCCTGTCACAGTCAGGCAGAGAGAGGAGATGAGAAGATGAGGAGAAATGGAAACAGGTCCCACCTCTATGTTACAGGCAAATCTCAACCCTATCTACCTAGACTGCCCAGGTGGCCATTCGTTATGGGTCTGATCTCTGGAACTTAAGGGAGAGGTGAATGAGGATGTAGTGGAAGCTGCACCCATGAGGTTGCAACTTCCACTGCAAACTCATGGTTGAGCTAAGGTGAGGTGGTTGATGCCTCACCATGCCTCAATACTGCCTCTGTCAAGAAGGAAAGAAGAGTGACCCTTCTCTCAGACCCTTCCGAGAGGAATGGAGGACGCCATATGTCAACCATACCCGGCCTACAGGTAAGTGTGCTTTTTACCTGGGATTTGGGTCAGCAACACTGCTAGGAGACTCCTTAGACTGGTTCTGCTTATTATCCCTTACTGATAGATCATTCTGGCAGTGATGAAGATTCTGAGAGAAGCCTGCGGGCCATCAAAAGGACTTTCAGAACATTGTGTTTCTCCTGGAATCTATGCTAAGGCACCTGATAAACAGGGAGGTGATATAGGAAAATTAGCATGGCTTCACCAATGGTAAATCCTGCTAAATCAACTTAGTGATTTAGATACACTTTCTATGATGGTGTAAATGCATCAGTGAAGAAGGGAAGAACTATCTATCTGGATTTCAGTAAGGCCTTTGACATGTTACTCCACAACATCCTTCTTTCGACGTTGGAAAGATATGGATTAGATGGGTGAACTCTTCAATGGACCGTGGGATTGAATCCAGAAAGAGGTCGTCAATGGTTCAGTGTCTGGATTGAGATCAGTGATGATGTGGTTCAACAAATCTAAATGCACTTATATTTGTGTTGAGGCAACCTCCATCTACTATCATCTACTCCATCTACCTCCTCTATACAAGCTGAGGGATGAAAGGATTAAGCATAACCCTTCTGAAAAAGACCTAGGGGTACTGTTGGGTGGGAAGCTGGGCATGAGCAAGCAGTGTGCTCTCACAGCCCAGAAAGCCAACTGCATACTGAGCTGCATCAAAAAAAGCATGGCCAACAGGTCAAGGGAGGTGATCCTGCTCCTCTATTCCACTCTGGTGACACCTAACCTGGAAAACTGCATCCAGATGTGGAGTCCTCAATACAGGAGTCACATAGACCTGTTGGATTGCATCCAGAGGAGGGCCATAGAAATAATCCAAGGGATGGAACACCTCTTCTATGAAGACAACTTGAAAGATCTGGGGCTGTGCAGACTGGAGAAGAGAAGGCTCCTGAGAGCAGCATTTCAGTATCTAAAGGGGAGCTATAAGAAAGAAGGGAACGGATTCTTTAGCAAGGTCTCTGATGTTAGGACAATGGCAGATGGTTTCAAATTTCAAGAGGGGGAATTTCAGTTGAATATAAGGAAAAAGTCTTTCATGGTGATAAAGATAAATCCACAATTATTATAAAGCCTTGATTATTTAAATTTGTTTATTCATTTTTTCTTTGCTTATATTTTTTTACATGAATCTGAGCACAAGAATCCTAAATGATTTTTAAAAACACTGCAAGTAAATTATGCGTTCATTATAACACAAGATTGCACTTTCTTTACTGTAAAGATGTGTTGAATTAGAAATATACTACTGAGCAAAATTTTAGATTCTAACCTTGGGTAGCTTAGCTCAAAATATACAGACGTAATATGCTGCAATATCAAGCCTATTGAGTAACTATTTCTCAAGCTCTATAAGTGACTAGATTGTGAGCATTTTGCTTAGCTTGTCAAACATATTAAGACTAAGGACAGAATCTTGAAAAAGCATGGGTAATGGAATGACAGAATCCTGCTGTATTGAGACATGAGAATTAAATTCTGATCCAGCTTTATATTTGCTATATTTTCCTTAGTACAGAGCTTAGCCTACTGATAAAATGTGATATAATAGATATAATAGTTTTGGGAAAGAAATTGTGAATGCCTGAGCTTGTATTTTAACAAAAAATGTAGAAACAGAATGCCAAACAAATATTCAAGGAAAATATAATCTTTATCCAGAATGAAGTTTTATACTTTATTGAGAGACTGGAGAGACTGTAAATAGACTGGCATTGAACTAGCTTCCTCCAAGCTAACAGAGAGATGTGTGAAGGAGCTGGCTTCTAATTCATCAGTGGGAAAGTAATTTGTGCTTTCAATACTCTGTATTTGCTTTAGCACTTTACACTGACATATCCAAGTTTAAAAAAAAAAAAAAAACAGGAAGGAAGCTTGATCTGAGAAGAAAGAAATATTTAAATGAATCTTTAGTTTGTCTGCTCTTGCTAACTCATTAATCCTGAATGGTGTCAGTCAGTAAGTTTAATAGCTATGAGTGTTAGTGCTGTGGTCAGTTCCAAATTGTAGTATTGATTAATTGATTTTCTTCTTCCAGTTGTGAATTATATTAGTGCTAACTCAGACTGGCTGGCTGAAGGCCAAAACATAATCTCTTGTGAAGACAATAAACAGCTCCACAGTTTCACTGCTGTGGTTAAGTGACTAAAACAAAATTTTTGAATGATTATCTGATAAAAATAATATGCTAAATGTAGTTAATATATAGGTAATTTGAACTGCTGAATCAAGAAACAAGCTTCTTTTATATTCAGACTTCTATCACCTGGGGATAATACTACATCTGCCGAAGTTCAAATGGATATGAGATTTGGAGAAATAAAATAGTGATGGTAGTGGTGTAGGAATGGAAAGAGACGTATAACAGTCAGGACAGAAGACTACTTCAGGGCATTAAAACAGTTTTGTAGATCCTACGTAAAATGAAAACTGGAAAAGGAAATTCAGGGCATGAATCAAGTCTGATTGACACTTCTGTCTGGTGAAAATTATGAAATATCTGCCTATCACACGAATAACTAATTTTCAAGATAAGCATTCTTAAAATTAAATAGAGGAAAGATAAAATGTTTCTTCAGTATTTTGATTCAATAAGAAATAATGTTTCATATAATACTTTTCTAGTAATTTGTAAGAGGAAGTCTATGAAGGAAAGCTTCTCTTTTTCTTTCCCTTAATAGAAAAACTTGTTTATTAGTTGCTATTTACTTATGTATTCCTGTTTGCTTTGATACATAGCTAGACATGATTTTTCATCAATGAAATGCAAATTATAAGAGGATTAATCAGTCATTTTATTTTTTTGTTGTTGTTGATTGTTTATTCTTCATCTAAGCTTCATAAGGTGCATGTGAAGTGATACTTTTCCAAATAGAGCCACAGAAATGTAAAGTCGCAATTCTGAGATTAGGCTTTATAGAAAAGACATAAAAAATTCTCACTGTAAAGAAATCCCCTGAACACATAAAACAAAAGGGTGTGAGTGAAGCATATAAATTGTCATGGTTTTATGTTTTTTTTGGTTTTCAGTATTCCACATCAAAACATCATGTACTGGAATTAAAGTGTTAATGCTCCAATTCTAAGTACCTATCCCTATACATTACGGAAGTCATGGGACCTGACCCTTCCGGGTGGGGCGGTCTCTTACTGCCTGGCAGTGGGTGCTGGTGGGTGCTTTCCTAGCCATTCCAAGCTTTTCAGCTTTGACTTGGTCTCAGGAACTCTCCTATCTTATTTGATTTATTAGTCTCAATTTCAATTAGATTGTATTATATTGTGTTATCTTGCATTCCGATATCATAGTTAGTAAAATAAGTTTACCTCCACAGATTGTTGCTGCTGGTTTTTTTTCCTCCCTTACTCCCTTCCCGTTTTGTGGGGTCAGGCTGGGGGGGGGGGGGGGGGGGCGGGAGGGCAGGGACCTACTGTCCCCTGTCATGGGCATAAATTGATCTAGTTAACTCCGTGACATAAATAAAGTAGTGATACCATTGTACAACCTAGCAAACACCTTTGGATGTGTTTATTTAGTGAAATTAAGGGAAATTGAAGAACACAATTCTAAAACTAGTTAAGTTGATCGTTACCAGCAAGTATCCTTTAACTTACATTAGGAAAATTATCTGATTTTATCTATTTACCATCATTTGTTAACAATTCAAATTAAGGCTAAGTAATATAGAGAAAAAAAAAAAATCAGAATTCAAAGTATGAACACCATGACATCGACATAACTGGTGTCATTACTTATTGATTTTTGCTTGACATTCCATATCATAACATCATGTAGTGTACTAGAAGTTGAAGAGTTATTTATGTAGTTCTGTGGATTGTTGATAGTTCCTGCTATCTGGTTTCAGAAGAAAAGAATGAACTCCCAGAAAACTTCATTTTTCCGTTTCTATTTGCTGTTTGGAGGGAAAGATACAACTGACCACGAGTCATGAGACAGTCTATTTGCTCTCTGTAATTTGTCCCTGGCTGTCTCACCTACAGCATTAGAGTAAGAACTCCAGTTTCAGAAACTCTCTCTCATTTTATTTATTATCCTCAGTTCCAATCACATTGGCACATTGTTTTATCTCACATTCTGTTATTATATTTAGTAAATAAAGATTTTCCCTTAGTTCGTTGCTTCTTATGTCCTTGTTTAGGCCCATCTCCCTACTTTTTTCCTTTTCCCACTTCCTCCTTTCCCAGAGCATGAGACGACAGGTCCTTTCACTCTCTTGTCATGGAACTAGGATGAACCAGACCAAACTGCGATAACTGGAGACCATCAGTAACAACAGTCTTACAGGTTATAATAACCAAAGGTTTTGTTGCCTCACTGCATTACAGTCTTTGTCCACAGTGCTAGAGAATTGTATAGGGATTTTTTCTTACTTCTGAGAAAACAGGAGTAGGCTTGATTGCAGTCAAACATAGTACTGACTAAGAAATTATTAGCAATTTTTTGAACTAGTACCTTTTCATGCTTTGTACTTTTATGGCTTCAAATGCTATGGGAAGTGAGCAGCCAGCTTAAGATTTTCAAAGGATTGCATCAACTACTGGGAACATCCAGGGATCATAGTAGGCCAGCAAAGTCCTCATAGCTTCTCTATGAAAGAAAAACACGGGGGTAGAAATGATTTGCTTTAACATATATGTCTATTTGACAGTTTCACCTTTCAGATGACACTAAGAAGGGATATGATCCTGTATAGGCATTGCATCCTATTCTGTCAGTTATACCTGAATGTTCACTTATTAAATTGCACTTGGAATGACACTAGATATCTATGTTAGGAAAATAAAACCATCCTAAACATACCTGAACCTTGCTAGAGAAACTGAGACAGCAAGAAAGATTATATCCTTAGAATAGAAGGAGGTTTAATTGCATTCATTGTCTCATGCAAATACATAGAAAGAGTAGAAGAAAAGAAAGTGCAACCAAGACCACACAAAAATTTTTTATCCAGGTCAGAATGCAAGGATGTGACTAATACATCATTTTGTTCCTGTTGTTTAACAGAATTTAAAATGCTTGCAAATACCTTTAATATATGTACTGAGTTTTTCTTTTGCTTTATTTCACTCATTAACAATAGTGTTGTTCAAAAATCATCAAAGAATATAGTTGAGACTACTGCCCAAGGCTAATAAATTTCATAAAAGTTGCAACTAAATTCAATCAACTTTGAGATCTATGAGCATCTGACGCTTTGCTGAAAGGCTTTAACACTTTTCACACTACTTTCAGATTGCCTGCCACATCCGTGATGTGTGTTCAACTCAGTTTTATCTCTACCTTTAATTTATTTTCGGTAAGAAAACTATTTATACCAGAAGAAACAAAACAAGTTCAAGTACTTTTATTTGCTATATGAAGAGAGAAGAACATTTCAAAGAATGAATTTTCTGAAGCCAAGACAGATTGAATGGGATAGAGTTTATAAAAGACAGACAATAAAAGACAATGATAAAAAAGGTTTAAAATATCACCTCCTCCCTAGACAAAGACACACATTAGAGACATATATTCTGAGCAAGAAACTTCCTCCTCAGCTAATGTGCTTACACTGTATGTCTGTGCACCTGTTTTGTCTTACTCTTCCAGCAGTTGATAATGTGCTGCTCTACAGAAGTAAGAAATGGCACAATTTGTCAAGAAGTGAGTTTAACATAGTCCTCAGCTAAGAGAGATTAAATCTATATCTTCTACTGCTTTCCTGAAATTTGGCTGTCTGTCTGTACTTCGGTTGTACTGAAGAAGACAAATGCATACAATTGCTAGGGGATTATTTAAGGAAAGAATTTGTGCCAATGTGTTTTTGATAATTTTACAAAATTGAACATAAATCCTTAAGACTAGAGAGCTATGACATTAGTTTCCTAGAAGGAAATGCTCCTTGTCAAAGATTCCCATGTCAACTAATGGCCCAGGCCACTTGTGGGTAATGTAATGATACAAACAAGAAAGGAGAGCATTTTTGGGGGATTGATTATTGTATTTCATTATTTTCTGCCAAGAGCCAAAAAAAAATATTGTTGTTACAGAAAACTGAAATGATATAGAGCATAGACGCTCTTCCTGGTGTAGAATTTGCCAAAAGACAAATTGCATTTGTTCTTAATTGCATGTATAGAGATTAGGTAATTATATGCATATAATAAGGAAAAGTGTACGCATTGTTGAAGTTCTGATATATTAGAAATCAAAAAAAAAAAAAAAAAAAAAAAGTGCTACTTTTCTTGGGAATCAAATGATTAATATTTGATAACTGACTGAACTTAACTTGGCACCTTTTGTCAGTTAAACAAACAAAAGTCTATTTTAGTGCTTAATTAATTCATCTAGTCCAGTTTGCACACAGTATGTTAAAAGAAGGTAGTAACACTCTTTTTGACAGAGGAAATGATTGTAAGATGTAACAATGTTATTTGCAACATATACAAATTTTCTTGTTATTTACAGTACTCAGTGTATTTGGACAGTTTTGTCCAGCATCTTTTTCCTTTATTTTTTGCAGCTAGTGCAACAGAAGTCAGTTTTATTTAATAATCTCAAGTATTCTTATGGAATAAGAGCATTGCTTCCTGTCTACAAAGTATTCTGTTCACATAGGGTTTATGTTGTTCCTTACAACAACAGTTGAAGAGATATTAAAAATTAAATAAAATAAAAGATTGTTAACAAAATTAGACAGTTCTCAGTATCACTAAAAATCAGAAATTCTTGCCTAGAATATTGTTTTGTTTTGTTTTGTTTTGCTTGATTGTTAGTTTTGATGATGCTTATGGGTAATTTTTACTCCTCCTTTGCATTATTTTTGTATGGCATTAATAAGCTTTTCTTTAGTAAGTGTTCTAGTTTGTTTAAATTGACTGTTCTGTGGAATCAGCTTCCTTGGTTTAGTAAGGATGTCAGTATTTGCTGATTGTTAGTAAATACAGTAAAGACAGAAAACATTTTCCAAGCATGGGAATATAAGGCTTATTGGACAATGTTCTAGTCATATTAGAAAAGAACATCAGCAGTTTGGCTTAGGCTTGAACGTTTATTTTTAAGAGACCCACTCTAAAATATCTTAGGACAAAAAGATTAAGTTACAGATTTATTTTGAAAGTTCTTGCAATACATATTGTGAAAGCCAATTTGTAATAAGGCTATGATGAATGATCTGTCACAATCATAGGTTAACAAATTACTTACTTAAAAAAAATATTTTTAAACTACTAAATATTTATAATGCAAGTCTTAAAACCAAGATCCTAATTAGAAAACTGAATTTTTTTGCAGGTTTGAAAGATAAAAGGGCTAAATTATTACAAGTTTAATTGATGTGATTAATTACACAGATCTTTTCAGACTGCTTACGATAAGTAGAGAGTTGTTAGTACAGTGCACTACAAAATGTAATTCTTATTTAATCTTTCATTTTCCCTTTATTAGAAATAAGCATTCAAATTGACTACAAGCAAACATCTGACTTAATCTGTTTCTGTGTTTGTTCGTTTTTTGTTTTATTTTTAATAAAAAAATATTTGCACTGACATTGTTTTCTATATTGATATGATTATTTACTTCTTCTTGCTTCAGTCATTCATTCTCATATATCAATTACCTGCTTCCTTTCCTTTAGGTACGCATCTGGCATTGCTAAGACAGTCCAGAGAATCTAACACAAGATATCAAGTAAAAGTGAGGCATACCTAGATAAGTATTTGTTTAAGATGGAAATCAAGTTTTTTCATAAAATTTGTCTAAGTACGTAGGCCGAAGGCAAACTCATGCACACACGAGTATATCTGTGTGTGATGCTTGTAATGAGCCCTAAAATACTACTAAACTGATTATGTACTTCTACAAGCACTGCTGTATTACTGAATTTTGAGCTTCTGAGATGATCAGCCCTGGAAAATCTGGCTACATTTTGAAGCTCGGATAGTGTCAGGGAGTTATGGAAAGAATACATGACAGATCACTGTATGGTAAGTTTGCCTTTGGTCATTCAGTTTCCTATTTGTGATTTTCCAGAGAGATGTGTTAGTGCCTACTTTTGCTATAACTCTTGTGAAACTGGGCATGAACAGTTTCAGAAAGAGCATAGACTTCCTGCAGGTAAGACAAATGCCAGTTGCATAAGAGATGGTAAGAGAAGGTAAGTCTAGCTTTCAATATCTTGTTGAAAATACCTGTCTGTGACAGGTACAGGGTGAGTCAGGTGAGCCTAATATGTAGAAGATGGAATGCTGTCCACATGCATTCTCCTACTATGTGGACATATCCTGTCTCAGGACTCTTTCATCTTAGCTGAGAAGGAAGCTAAGGTTAGCTTTTTGAGGACTCAAGAAAGCTTAATACTGATGAGAATTATTTTAACTTTGCAAATAGCAAAATCAGGATTTGTTGTTTATTGTTTTGTTTTTTTCTTTTTCTTTCTTTTTCAATAGTAAAAATCCTATCTTTTGCTTCTATTGGATAAGCAGTCATGCAGAATTTTCCCTGTCTATACTCACATGTTTATTTGAAAATGCAGGTATGATTTATGGGTGAGTAGTGGCTTTTTGTAACCTTACAACAACTGAATCAATATTTCTGTTGTGTAGGTCACTTGCTTGTCTCACAGACACGTCTTACAGACAAACAGAATTTTGACAATAACAATCTTGGCAATCAAAGGTAATATATAACAATAGCTTTATAACATCAGCTTGAAGAATTAAGCAATACAGTAAAACAAGAAAACAAGAGTATCTCCTTTGTGGCAGCATATATTCAGATATCTAACACTACTTCCGAAAACAGTATTTTTGTTTCTACTGTAAATGTTACAGTTAACATAGCTCTTGTCGTATCTAAGTGGACTGTAGCCTGCCATGACTATCATAGAATCATAGAATCACAGAATTGCTCAGGTTAGAAAAGACCTTCAAGACCTATGCTCTATCCATTTCTGATCAATCAAGATGTCTTTTTTTTCTTTTTTTTTCTTCTTTTAAATAATTCTGGTTATCTTAATTAAAAATAGGGATATATTACAAACAACAATTTCTAGTTATTGCAAGATGAGTCACAAAAAAAAAAAAGAACAATGCAAGCCAAAAACACATCAAAAGCTAAAGCAGAATGAATGATATGAGACTATGAAAATTGCAAGGAGGTACCTCTGAAGCTAGAAAGGGGAATATATAATGTTTTATTTTCACTAGAGACTAGCTTTAGGATTCCTAGGATTTCAAGGTAATGTGCAGCTGGCCTCTAGTTTAAGTAGACTTCTTGCAGATTCTGAATTCAATTGTGTATCTTACTTTCAGCCTAGTTTTCTGTGTTTATCTCTAATGAATACCAATTTTTCTTTCAGAGACATAATTCATCCTTTCTGTATTTTACTGAAATGACTATAAAAATCTCAGTCTCATGGGTTTTGATAAAAATGACCAAAGCAAGGCTGGATGGAGGAGGGAGTGGGACCTCAAATGCAGACTTATAAAGGGAAATAGGTCTGTACCACTCATTATAAATGTTACTGGTAAATCAGTAATAAAATAATCTTCTTTAAGGAAATGAGAATGAAAAAAAGGAAGAGCAGATGTAGTTTTCAGGAAAATAATTGATTAGTGGGATATGAGAGAAGAAACAGGAAAGAACAGCATCTACAGGAAATCAACTGTTAATAAATATCAGAAACAGCAGTAAAATGGCTAGATAAGCTGTAGCATATGTTCCTCCAGCTCCGAAATGGAAATCATTTTCTATAGAAGAGATGCTGATAAGCCTGTCTCCTCCCTAGAAGGCAATCATTTTACATTCTATATTATTTGAAAAGAGCCTGATTATTTTCCTTTGAATGAAAAAAGATGATTCACATTTACCTGTCAACAGAATTTTCAATTCACATGTTTCGCCTGCATACTTAAAGGGAAATGATGGAAGCATAGCAAGCAAAGGAGCAACCCTTTGTGAGATCTAAATAGATAACAATTCATAGCCACCAATATCATTTTACCTTTGTCCTACTTCAAATTACTCTTAAAGTACAGAGAGAGACTTAAAAAAAAAAAAAAAAAAAAAAAAAAAGGATAATATTAATATCCAGCATTTCCATCAAAGTCAAATGAGATATCCCACCAAAAATTATACCTGCAATGGAAGGTAGCATAAGAAAATTATAGTGATGTTACTGAAAATCTAGATTTAAAAGCTAAATAAATATCTCACGTGCATTTTGTTGTTCACCAAGCAGGGTTGGTGCATACGTGCATGCATATTTTCTGTTAGGAGACAGACTAGGAAGTATAAAATATAGTAAATAATTAATTGGTCATTCAGTTTTCATTACCAATAACTTAGCATTTAAATAACCTCTTCATTCATTAAGAACACTTGGAACTGGAGCCTGATTAAGAGTGTAAAAGTTTGTGAAATGTTAATTTCTTGAAAATATTTTAATGATTTTCCATCAGGAAACATGATGCTCCATCACCCTTCTTGTTATATTTTCAGACAACTAGGAAGAGACAGGGAGAGAGAGAGTGGACCTTTTTCTTATGAAAGTGACTAAAAATCAGTAACTGAAATACAAGAGGGTTTACTTTTTTCTCAGTGTGCAATTCAGAAATAATAGCTTATTCTCAGTGGAAATCCAGAAATCCCAAAGAAGTGGTCTCACAAGAGACTGAACTATTGATCTTATTGAGTAGGCTTTTCAAAAAGGTTTTCAAAAGAAGAAATTCTCTACCTTTAGCTGTGGCATATTTGTAGGGCTATTTTATCACCTGTTCTCATCCTTTCTCCAAGGAGCTTTGTAAATAACTCCACAAATGTTCTATCCCTTCTTCCTGGCAGTCTTACTCTATCAATTCCTTCTTCAAACAGTGCTGCAGATACAGGAAGTATTCACAGGCTCATGCTCACTAAGAACTGCTCTACTCTCACTGCATCTAGGTCTTTCCCATTCTGATCAACGTAAGTAGCATATAACTTTACAGGTCTGTACAGTTAACATTTGACATAGAATCTGAAAAAAATAGGCTTTTTGTTTACTTCTGCTTGAACTAAAAAAAGTCTAAAGCTATACAGAAAATCATATTGTCTAACAGAGACTAGAATAAGAAAGTTAGTGATTTATGAATCTGTACCTTGGCAAATCTGCATGAGAGCAAAACAGATGGGACAGTCTCTTTCCTTGACTCACTAGCTATACTGTGTTCAATGCACCCTAGATACAGCTATTTCTTTAAGCTTCCAGGGAACAATCTTGATTTTTATTCAATTTACTGTTGACCTAAATCCTAAGATCCCTTTTAATGGGGCTGCCATCCAGCTTGGCTTCTCCCAGTCTGTATGTATGTCCAGGATGGCTCCATTCCACATTCATAATCTAGAACTTGCTCTGACAGGTCATGCCTTTTTTTTTTTTTTTTTTTTTTTTATTAATGAGAGAGCTTAGTCTTCCTGACATGTGCTTAAATTTTAAACATGGAAGGATGCCAGGAATCAAGATCATAGAATCATAGAATCATAGAATCATAGAATCATAGAATCATAGAATCATAGAATCATAGAATCATAGAATCATAGAATCATAGAATCATAGAATCATAATCACTCAGGCTGGAAAAGACCTTAACGATCATCAAGTCCAACCGCAAGCCTAACCACACTACCCTAACAATGCTCCCCTAAATCATGTCCCTGAGCACCACATCCAAACAGATTTTAAACACATCCAGAGATAATGGCTCAACTGTCTCCAAGAGGAGCACATTCCAGTATTTAACAACCCTTTCTGTAAAGAAGTTTTCCTGAAATCCAACTTAAACCTCTCCTGGTGTAACTCGAGGCCATTTTCCCTCATTCTGGACCTGTCACCAGTGAGAAGAGACCAACCCCACTCTCGCTGCAATTACCTTTCAGGTATTTGAAGAGAACAATAAGGTTTCCCTCAGCCTCTTCCTCCCCAGACTAAACCATCCCAATTCCTTTATTCACTTGTCATATAGCATATTCTTCAGGCCCTTCATAAGCCTTGTTGCCCTTCTTTGGATCTGCTCCAGCATTTCAATGTCCTTTCTGTACTGAGGTGCCCAAAACTGAACACAGTACTTGAAATGGGGCCTCACCAAAGCCAATTGCAGGCAAGGGATTACTTCCCTAGTCATGCTCTCAATCTCATTCCTGATACAAACCAGGATGACAATGGCCTTCTTGGACACTTGGGTACACTGCTGGCTCATATTCAGCTGGCTGTCCATTAGTACACCAAGGTCCTTTACTATCAGGCAGCTTTCCAGCCGCTCCTTCCCAATCCTGTAATATTGCCTGCAGCTGTTGTGACCAAACTGCAGAACCCAACACTTGGCCTTATTGAAACTCATACAGATTACCTTGGCCCATTGAACCAGTCTGTCCAGATCCCTCTGTAATGCCTTTCTGCCCTCTGGCAGATCAACGCTCCCTCCCAACTTCTTGTTGTCTGCAAACTTACTGAGTGTGCACCCAATCCCCTCGTCAACATCATGATAAAGGTGTTGAATAGGAGTGATTCCAGTACCCTGGGGGACACCACTTGTGACTGGCCACCAACTGGATTTAACTCCACAACTCTTTGGGCCCAAAAGATTTCCTGAGGAAATTGGTCAGATTCTTATGAATAGATATGGGATGGGTCAGATGTGATGAACAGCTGGATCTGCTATTTCATCCTGCAGAAGAACAGGCTGAGGATGTGACAGTCATTGATATCATTTCTGTATTAATATAGACAGTTCAAGATGTTCAGAGGAGAGAGGATATAAAGTAGCAAAGAAAGAGGCTGTCCCATCTGTTTTGCTCTTATGCAGATTTGCCAAGGTACAGATTCATAAATCACTAACTTTTTGCTAAGATCTAAGAAGATTAAGCAATGAACTGTGGTCAATTATCTTTATCTGAAGCTGAAATTACAATAATTAAAATGAAAGAATAGAGTCACAGTGGTGGTGGTGGTTTTTGTTGTTGTTGTTTTTGTTTGTTTGTTTGTTTTCCCAACAGAATTAGTATATCAAATAAGAGCCTAAATGAAAACAGTAATATTTGCCTATGAACTTTCTAGTTGAGAATATATTGTCAATAGGAAAGAAAAAAAAGAAAAAAAAAAAAAAGTGGAAATTCAGTATTGAAGTGATTTTATTTAGCTTAATGCTAAGGAATTAATATCTAGTGGATTTGTCATTCTTATATTTATCTCCCTATCAAAAGGAACTGACAGAATGCATACCTTCCTCAGACAAGCTATATTTTAGAGTCCAGATTTATATAAAATCTGATTAAACATGCAGAGTGTCAGTATGCAGTCTTTTAAGGTACAACTTGGTTGACTGGTTCTTCCAAATCTGAGGACATTTTAAAGGCTGTGAGGTCCCAGCTGCTGGTTGACAAAGATAATGACAAATGTTTTTCCCAAATGAGAGCAAGCAGCAGTGAGCAGTTACTATATACGCATTTAATAACCTGACTCAAAGCTTTTAACATTCCTGTAGGAATTACTAGGTTGCTTATTATTATGTTCTCACTTTCTCATTATTTGGAAGTAGTATTAGCAGACAGCCAGTGTAACAGTTGTGCATTTCCTGAGGTCGTATTTACAAAAGGTATTTAGGTACCTAAACAAGCAGATAAATATCTAATGCATTATTCATAGCTGCAAACTCAAAGAACAAAGTAGAGAACTTCAGTAGTTAAAGTATCCAAATAGTTTAGGAGTTAAATCTGAGAGGGAACATAAACACTATAACTGTAATTTCTGTTGGCAAATTTCAGATATTGAGACACAGGGATAAAATTCAGAATGTGGGTAAGGAATAGTGCTTGCATGCAACCTGAACAGAGTAAGTTTCCTTTCAGCAACACTGCAGTTAGCCACTGCTCAAGCTGTTTTCATGACTATTTCTTCTCTCTGTCTCTCATCATTTGCTCTCATTTGCAATTCCCAGCCTGATTCTTCCTCAATCTATTCCATTTTGCAGTACCTATTTTTATTTGATAATTTTGTGGCTGAGGAAAAAATCAAACCCACTAGTAATAACACAGTCTGTTGCATATCAAAGATATTTATAAAACTTTTTCATATATATATATATGACAAAGTTGAACATGGATTTTTAGGAAATATATTTGGACCTAAATATTTAAATCTTGTTTTAATCATTTCTTAGTCAGTTTGTGAATATAAATTAATATATGTGTGGCCAAATATGTTTGGTTTTTTATATATATATGTACACACATATTTATTTATTTATTTATTTATTTATTTATTTATTTGTTGTGGCTGTTACTCCTAAAGAGAGCGCAAATAATAAATATATAATTAATACTTTCAAATTGAATTTATAGAGTAGATATGGGTGTCCTTTGTTCATAATGATTGGCTCAAAACCAGTAAAATAAATGACATTAATATCTCTAAATTATTGATCCACTTTTATGCTGTCGCTCTTTTCTTAAAGTAATTTGTGAAATGGTTATCACTCAGATTAGTGGTGATCTCTTTTCACATACCTTTCCCACTTAGTTGGGAAATCATCAGAGGTATGAAGTTCAGCAAAGATAAGTTCTGAGTTCTACATTTGCAACAGAATAATGATGAAAATAGGTACAGCCTAGGTGCTAAGCTGCTAGTGAGCAGCTCTGCAGAAAGGTGCCTGTTGGTGCTGGTGATCAGCAGGTTCAACATGAGCCAGCAGTGCGACCAGCATAGCATTGCCAGCTGGTCAAAAGAAATGATTCTCCCACTATATTTAGTGCTGGTGTGGCCCGACGTTGAGTACTGAATGCAGTACTGGGCTCCACAATATAAAAAAAGATGTTAAGATACTTGAAAACATTCAGAGGAGGGCATCAAAGATGGTAAAAAGACTAGAAGACATGTCATATCTGGAGAGGCTAAGGATACTCAGTTTGTATAGTTTGGAGGGAAAAAAAAAAAAAATGTCTTAGAGAAGACTTCTTGCTCTCTACAACTTCTCAAGGAAGAGAAATGGAGAGAGAAGCGCCAAATTCTTGTCACTGGCCACTAACACGTGCAGTAATGGCATAAAGCTTCACCAGGATATGTTCAGGGTGGATTATAGGAAAAATGTATTTACTACGAGTGGTCAAAGCTTTGGTAGGTGATACTGTGTGCCGTTATAAAATATATATTTAACATCTTTAATAAAGTGCTTTATTGTTGAATTAGGCCTAAATTGGTCAGGCAGTTACTAAACAGTTCTTTAAGATTTCATCCAAGTGAACTATTCTGTTCTGTTTTGTTCTGTTCTGTTCTATTCTATTCTATTCTATTCTATTCTATTCTATTCTATTCTATTCTATTCACATGTATTATAAATTTAGAGAATAGACATCTGTATATCTGTTCATTTTTATCTTTTATTACAAAAGAATAATTGTTATGGTGTTGCAGTCTGGAAGAAGTTCAACCCTAAATTCATCTCAATTACAGACTGAAAATAAACAGATTATACCATGATTTTAAAAAATTATAGTTCAACAGAATTCTATTTTTCAATACAGAGTACCATGTACTTCACTTACTATGTCATATGCAAATTGATGTCAAAAATTTGGAAAGACACTACTTTCAGAATTTGTTAGAGAAAGGGAGAAAAAACTTATGATGTTCTTGTATTTAAAATAGTCTGTCTTCCAAGGAACAATGACAACCTTAAGGAATCATTTTTGTTAGAAAATGTGCCTCTCAATCACTCTGCTATGTACACAACAGAAACTAAAAGATGGAGTAAATAATTTATTGGAGAAAATAAATAAATAGCATAAACTAAATATGGCCAAGAGGGGTAGGATATAAGAATGAGTTTATGAGGAACATAGTGGAGTGTTTTAGATTGCTTGTGTTTTTAAGTTACTTAGACTGAGCTACTCCCACCCCCCAAAAAACAATTTGTTAATTAATAACTTCTTGATCACGCCAATATAAAAGCAATATTGGCAGAGTTATACATCTTATAAAAAGTATGCAAGGAAAATTCAACAGATATGTTCTAAATACAGAAAGGGGAACACCAAAATGTGAGAGTAGTACACTGTGCAGTCATTTAAAAAAGTCAGGAAGGAAGTTCAGAAAAAAAACTGTCTTGGAGAAGAGTGACCTTTACCATCTCATCTGCACAAAGATCTTGATTTAGCAATTCATTTAGCTATGTTCATCTTAAGATAGCAAGAGAAATCTGCAGAGCATATTAATTGCGACATATATATATATATATATTTATATATATTCAGAAGCATGAAAAACAGAGGAATTAGTAATGCAGTAACTAAATTACAAAGACAGTAGAAGATAACTTAACTATTTGTCAGTGGTTTATGGGCTGGTTCGGGCTGGTTGTGTGACTAATGGTGCAGGGGGACCCAGACCCCAAGAAAAAGGAAAGAAAAAAAGGGGAAAGGGTAGGGAGATGGGCCTACACAATTTTTTTTTTTACTTATGATTTATCTTCAGTTCTCAAGATGTTCTTTAAATTTGTTTTCTACAGAAAGATAGTGATAATCTTTAGTAACTACATTGTAAATCACTACAATTTAAGAGACAAATACTGTTATATCTTTTTTATGTCACTTGAGTCAAACAATTGAATTTTTTTTTATGCTATTCTTTCTGTCTTCCACCAAAATGTTTTCAATATATGTCAGCACTTGTTGAGGTATAAGAATAGAATTAAACTAATTATATATGTGGCCTATAATCCTTTCAATAACAACAAAAAGATGTATTTTTGAGATCTGCATTTTTAGAACAATGCTCCTGAATTTGGCAAATAGAAATACAATTTTCGTTTATGTGTTTTGTTTTATGCATAACTAAAAGGCATATACATATAAATAAATATGATGTACTGGGAAATATATAATTATACACTACAATAAGACTTCAATACCTGTCACTGACAATTTGCAATAATAATGCTTTTGGAAATAATTGGTGAGGTGTTGGAAGAGACTGCTCAGTGTTGTGGTGGGTTCACAATCCTTGGAAGTTTTCAACGAGTTGATTTGGGACTGAGAGATATGGCTTAGTGTGCTTGGTGATGATAAACTGATGGTTGGACTAGATGATCTTAGACAGAATCACAGAATCACAGAATTGCCAGGGTTGGAAGGGACCTCAAGGATCATGAATCTCCAACCCCCCTGCCACATGCAGGGCCACCACCATTCCTCCTAATGCTAGACCAGACTGCCCAGGGCCCCATCCAATCTGGCTTTGAACACCTCCAGGGACGGGGCATCCACAACCTCCCTGGGCAGCCTGTTCCAGCACCTCACCACTCTCTCTGTAAAGAATTTCCCCCTGACATCCAACCTATATCTCCCTTCCCTCAGCTTAAAACCATTTCCCCTTGTCCTGCTGTCACTCACCCTTTCAAAGAGTTGATTCCCCTCCTCTTTGTAGGCTCCCTTTAGGTACTGAAAGGCTGCAATGAGGTCACCCCGCAGCCTTCTTTTCTCCAGGCTGAACAAGCCCAGCTCCCTCAGCCTGTCCTCATAGGGGAGGTGCTCCAGTCCCCTGATCATCTTCGTGGCCCTCCTCTGGACCCTCTCCAACAGCTCCCTGTCTTTCTTGTACTGGGGGCTCCAGACCTGGACACAGTATTCCAGATGGGGCCTCACAAGAGCAGAGTAGAGGGGAACAATCACCTCTCTGTCCCTGCTGGTCACCCCTCTTCTGATGGAGCCCAGGATCCCATTTGCCTTCCGAGCCGCAAGGGCACACTGCTGGCTCATGTTAAGTTTTTCGTCTACCAAGACCCCCAGGTCCTTCTCCACAGGGCTGCTCTCAAGGACCTCTCCTTCCAGTCTGTAGGGATGCTTGGGATTCCTCCAGCCCAAGTGCAAAACTCTGCACTTTGCCGTGTTGAACCTCATCAGGTTCACCCGGGCCCACCTTTCTAGCCTCTCGAGGTCCCTCTGAATGGCATCCCGTCCTTCAACCGTGTCAACCACACCACTCAGCTTGGTGTCGTCAGCAAACTTGCTGAGGGTGCACTCGATTCCGTCATCAATGTCATTGATAAAGATGTTAAAGAGCACCGGTCCCAAGACAGATCCCTGGGGGATGCCGCTCATTACGTGCCTCCACCTGGACATAGAGCCATTGATGACCACCCTCTGTCTGCGGCCTTTCAACCAGTTTCTTATCCATCGAGTGGTCCACCCATCAAATCCACATCCCTCCAGTTTGGAGAGAAGGATGTGGTGGGGGACCATGTCAAAGGCCTTGCTCAAGTCCAGGTAAATGACATCGGTCGCCTTTCCCTTGTCCACCGATGCCGTCACTCCATCATAAAAGGCCACCAGATTGGTCAAGCATGACCTTCCTCTGGTGAAGCCGTGCTGGCTGTCACGGATCACACGCCCTTTCCTCATGTGATCAAGCATGTCATCCAGGATGATCTGTTCCATGATCTTCCCAGGCACAGAGGTGAGACTCACCGGCCTGTAGTTCCCAGGGTCCTCCTTGCTCCCTTTCTTGTAAATGGGAGTGACGTGACCCTTCCTCCAGTCATCCGGGACCACACCAGACAGCCACGACTTCTCAAATATGATGGAGAGTGGCTCGGCAACCACCTCAGCCAGCTCCTTCAGAACCCTGGGATGCATGCCATCCGGCCCCATAGACTTGTACACATTCAGTCTCATGAGGCGGTCTCGGACCTGCTCTGTCCTCACAGCAGGGGGGGATTTACCACCCCAGTCCCCACCCAGAGGTGTAGGCATGCAGGGCTCAGGGACGGAAGGAGTACTGGAGTCCTGGCCGCCAGTGAAGACCGAGGCAAAGAACTCATTCAGTACCTCGGCCTTCTCTTCGTCCGTTGAAACCAGTTCTCCTTTTACGTTTACCAAAGGAGGTACACTCGCTTTGGCCTGTCTCTTCTGGCTAATGTACCTATAGACGTGTACTCTCTATGTAGTAGACTATGTACGTCTACTCCAAACTTTGTTTTATAAGGAAGAAACACTATGTCAAGTATGACTTGTCTTAATATGGTGTTGTGGGCTTACTGCATGTACATGCATGCAAATATACACACATGCGTGCGTGTAAAGTCAGTAGCAAACTAATTTATAATTACTCACAGATTAGCGGCAGTACAGCAAGTTTGTGCATTAATTTTCACTGTGAATTTTAATCTCTAGTATTCTAATACATAGAAGCATCTCCCTAAATTAAACAAACAAACAAACAAACAACAACAAAAAAACACCAGTAACTGCAGAACAGCTATTGTTCTGTGAAGTCACACCCTAGGTTTTACACCACTAACTTTACAGAATGGAACATTCTGCCATTATTCCATAGGTTCTTATTTCTAAGAATAACTTCAAGAGAGTTAGTTTCATAACTCAGTAAGAGACAGTCAAATTCATTGTAGTTCAAGAAATGTCAGTTAAAAAACAAACAAACAAACAAAAAAAACCAGCAGCAACAAAAAACAAACAAACAAAAAGCTTTTTGGCTTACTCATGTGAGATTTAGAATTAGCAGCAAGTAGAAAGGCATGTATTTTCATCACATTGTTGAGGCTTTGTAACAGAGCTTTTAAAAATGGTTAGAAATAGGTCTTCCATATTAGGAAAACTGAAATGGGGAAATAAAGGGAGTGTCACTTGAACATTTCTGAAAGATGCTGCACTGTCACCTGGCCATTAATGCTGTCCAGACACATGTTGAATTTTGCTTTATTCCTGCATGAAAAATACATTTTAAGGAGAAAATTCAGATAATCAGTTAGATAGCTAGGTAGTTTTGAAATAAGTATTTATCCAAGTAGGGGATATAATCAAATCAGAAGTCTTGGTTTTAGTGTAAAGACAAAGTGAATTGCTGTAGAATAAATATTAAAATTATCAATGCCTTTAAAAACAGGTGAAATGCATAGTTAATGGAAGACAGAAATTAATTTGGAGTACTTTTCTATATCTCTAAGGGTGGTAATTTAGTCTAATGGAAATTTAATAACTCATATTAAACACATTACTAATCTGATGTTTTGCTTACAGTAAATTAGAACTACTGAGATTATAAATCATTTATTTAAAAGGGAAAGAAATCTTGAATTCTATTGGAAATCTCTCATAGCTAATGAACAGCAGGTATAAAGAAGTCTTGTTGTTTTCAAATGAGTTTCAATCAATTTCTGTTTTCATGCCTTATACATAAGTAAACACAGTTAATTAAGGCATCTTGCCTCACTGTCTCTGAAATTGCAGCTGTAAAAGCTAGATTACTGCATTTAGTCATAGCCCAGAGCTATGGCCAGCAGAGTACAGCACTGCTTCAAGAGAGAATTTAGACAGTATTTGGGAGGCATCTGTACAAGACAGAGAGCTGTATCTCTTGGATAGGAGATAAACAGTCTTCCTCAGGGCTTTAAAAAGTCCTATATAATTTTAATTCCCTTCTCTTTTTTAATTCAATTTTTATGCTAATAAAGTGCCATGTAACAGCTTCATAAGCAAACTGCTCACCGAGAAAACAGGGAAATTAATCCTGCCCACCAATAATAAATTTTTAGAAAAGGCCACAGACTCATATGTCTTCACATGAAAAAAAAAAAAAATATATATATATATATATTCATGGCTTCTAAAGGGATATATATGATATCTGCATATATAAAAATTGTCTGTATTGAAAAATACTGATTTTAGTTTTTATCTGCAAGTATAATAATTTTCACATCAAATAAGTTTATTTAATAATAAAAAAGCAGTTAAGATAGGCCAGTTGTTCATATAGATAATACATCCTGGATGATGAACTCCCATTTGACAGAAGATCTGATTGAGAGAGCCCCAGGGGAGATGACTCTGAAAAGTAAGGGAATCTAGAAAATCTGGATCTTCTTTAAGAAAGAAATCTTAAAGGAGTAAGAGCAAGTCATCCCAGTGCACTGTAGGGGTGAAAAACAGAATGGCTGACCAGAGAATTTCTTCTGGAATATAGGAAGAAAAACTTAATTTAGGAACATAAGCGACAGGACACTCAGGAGAACTATAGAGCTGCTGTTAAGCTATATATAGATGAAATCAGAAAGACTTAAGTCCAAATGGATCTCTGTCTGGCTAGTGCAATAAAAAACAATTAAAAATACTTACATATCTATGTCATCAGTGAAAAGAGGGGTAAGATCAAATCCCTATTTATTGAAAGTAAGGGGAAATGTACTGATGAAAAACAAAGATAAAGCTGAGGAATAATGTTCTTTTTGCCTCAGTCTTTATTAGTAAGATCAATTACTTTTAGTGTACTGTGCAACTTGAGTTGGAAAATGGTGATATGAAGTGAGATGAAGATATTATAATCTAATAGAAATCAAAAGTGAACTCTGATGTTTTGAACTATCATAGGTCTACGAGTCCAGACAGGATTAATTCAGGGGTACCAAAAGAGCTGGTGAAAATATTCACCAAACTATTGTCAGTAATTTGCTAGCAATTCTAGGAAACTGGGGAAGATGCAGTTGACCAGAATTTAACTGTGACTCCAATTTTTACAGTTTTGTCTAATTTTGCTGAAACTTCCACTGTAATTATGTAATTTATATCAGGTGAGTACCAGATAGTACAAAGTTTGGGTCACACTAATTTTTTTTTTGGGTCACACACACTTTTTGTTTACTTTATATTGTCATTCTGCAGGATGCATGTAAGATTTGATGCCATGGATAACTTTGTAGAATAAGGAGTGCTGGATTAATATATTCTTGACACCAGAATACAAAATTCAGATGTATTTCACTCTCTGTGGATTGATGACACTGAAGATACAATTCTTAGAGTGTAGATATCAATGTTAGGATAGAAAAAAGAATAATTCAGAAAAGATTCATGAATGGGATGCCCCCATACTAGCAATTACTTTTTAAGGCTTAAAAGTATAAACTGAAAATATTTTTCAATAGCATTTTTGAGTTGTGAGCTTTTGCAGTGCATCTATGCAAGAGGATTCTTAGGGCTCGAGCTTCTCTAAAACAGCTTATCTTCTTATAATTCTTACCTAAAGCTACTTTAAGGATGATGAATTATAGCATAAAAAGTAATATACAGATACTAAAAAAAAAAAAAAAAAAAAAGTTTATCATCCACTGAAAAAATAATTGTTTGAATTGGCCATCACTGAGTTCTTACATTTACAACATAACAGGATTTGGGGGCACCCTGCTAAGAAGAATAGTTTTAGATATCCCATTATTTGCTGATGGACGTCATGCTTGCTCCAGCTGTCAGGAACACAGCTGTTCTGTTTCCCTTTGAGTGATCAGTGGTGCTGATGCCCTTCAGCTAACATGTTCTTTGATAAGGTCCAGTGGAAAGCTGCAAAACAACTGAACATTTGGCTTCTTACAGAAAAATGGAAAAAGAAATTTTGCAACAAATTGCATTTTCACTGCTGCCTGATATCATCCGATTAAAGTTGTCTGAATTGGTTCTAGTACAGTAACTTGGAAGTGTCCAAAATAGAATATTTTTTCTTATGATTTTTAAAGCATTTTCAGGGAAATGTTTCTGTCTATTAGAGAAGATGGTATCTTATTATTCTGTGCAACTTATTAAAACTGCCTAAAATAAAAGAATAAGAGCCCAAAGGCCATAGTTTGTAACTTCATTTTGAAACATATGTAGTCTGGATATGATTGCATCAGCAGAGAAGAAAATAGTGATAATACATCCCTGTTTCTCTTTCTGTGCTTGTCCCCTTAGTTATACAAAATCTTTCATTTATTTTCCTCTGTCTTCCACGTGCCTTATCACATGTGCCAGGAGGAGGCTGTGATCATCTCTGCTTCTTGTAGTGAGTGAGGAGACTGAAAGAAATTGAAGGATATAATCTGTAAGCGTTTGGCTTCATAGCTGGTGCCACTATCACAGTTTGTGTGTGTATGTTGTTTCTCTGACAGTGGAACTGCCTACATCTATAGGGCTTGCAGTCAATATGGGTTCTTCCCTTCCCTTCCCTTCCCTTCCCTTCCCTTCCCTTCCCTTCCCTTCCCTTCCCTTCCCTTCCCTTCCCTTCCCTTCCCTTCCCTTCCCTTCCCTTCCCTTCCCTTCCCTTCCCTTCCCTTCCCTTCCCTTCCCTTCCCTTCTTTTCTCCCTTCCTCCCTTCCTTCATTCACTTTGTCTTTTTTTCCATCCTTCTTTCCCATTTCCCTCTCTTATATTTAAGACTACAGTATGACCTACATTAATAAATGCAAAGGAAATTGATGAGGAGTGAAAAACAAAAGGCAGCGGGATAGAAGACTATGCCAAGGCAAATATAAGGAAAATATTCAGAAAACCAAGTGTTCTAGAAAGGTAAGATACTGCTTTCAGATGTTTTTCTGAAGACAGTTTTAAGATTCCTCTGCTCCAGTGTACTAAGACATATTATCCCTTGCTTGTTACTTGAACTCTTGTTCAGTTTTCCCAAACTGGTAAAGTAGTACATTATAGAATCACGTTTGAATGAATATCAGCCCCCTGAAATGAACCTCTCTCTGAGGAAAGAAGCTCTAGGCTTCCTCATTCTCCTCCTCTCTGCAGAGAGAGTCATGCACATGCATAGTATTACATTAGCAGGAGAGAGATTTTAATTATATTCTGCTGAGGAAAATGAAGATAATATCCTAGGTCTGAACTTTCCTGTATTCTATGGAAATCATAGAATCACAGAATCATACAATGACATAGTTTACAGGAGACCTCTGATGATCATTTAGAAGAATATAGAATCATAGAATCATAGAATCACAAGATTGGAAATGATCTGTAAGATCATCTAGTTCAACTGTCTTCTCATTACCATTGCTACCACAAACTAAACCATAGCTCAGAGCGCGTCATCCAGACACCAGGGATGGCAACTCCACAACCTCCCTGGGCAGGCCATTCCAGTGCCTGACCACTCTCTGAGAGAAAAAGTTTTTCCTCATGTCTAACCTAAACCTCCTCTGGTACAACTTGCAGCCATTTCCCTGGGTCCTGAATGGAATGAATCATGCAGGCCCAAACTACAACAGGTTACTCAGGTTGCTTGTTAAATCAAATTTTGAACATCTATAAGGAAGGAAATTTAACATCGTATCTGGCAGAGCTCTTCCAATATCTGGTTAATGTGATCAAGAGTTTGAGCAGTGTTTATAATGAAAAAAGCAGACGAACTACAACAGCAAACATCAAGTTAGAGTTTTCATTATTCTTCTCTTTTTGCATCTCAGAATTTATCTCTAAATTCACTATATCTTCTCATTAGGGAAAAAAATGTTCCTGACTGAGTCTCCTCTACTTAAAGCTGAATAAATCTCTGTTGATTTTATTCATAATCTTTCTGTGAATAGAGGTGAGGATGATTGAACCCTAGATTCTGTCATTTTAGAAGATACAATTTTTCTGTTACCTCCTTCAAGGATATAATTGCAATTGGGAATTGCAAACACATGTTGAGATTCTGCAGAAACTACGCAGTCTCCTCTCAAATCCCCACCTGGCTTGGTGCCTTCACTAAAGATATGGTGAACATGATTGAATATGTTTCTTTTCTTTTCCTAACAGACATGATAATGAGTAAATACGAGTCATATCTTCACTCATTTTTTGCAAATGATACATTTATAAAATGAAATTCTTACTGTTTCTGGAAAGTCAGAAAGTCTCTCACAGTTTTCTGTTAGAGTTTTTATATTTCATACTGCATGAGAGTGCTGTAAAGCCCCAGTTCAGTTTTAGAATTAAAATATTTTCTATTGAAATTTATTTTCTTTTTATCTGTGGAAGATGGATGGGTGTATGGGTACAACAGATGGAGGACCCTATGTAGATGACTGTGGTCAATAAATGATTTCTCCCATACTATAGTAGAACTGCATCAATGCCTCCCAAGCATATAAAGATCAGTTCTACATATAAACTGAAATGTAGACTATTGTCTCGAATGTCAGGCTAGAAATTTTGTTAGATATTAAGTTACATCAATATTGTTAAGCTGGAAGCAAATTAATTGTTACATAATATACATATTTCATATAGATCTTTACTTTTCTTTAAATAATTATAAGCATAACCAATCTTCTCACTGGTGACAGTAACAGAAACCTGTTCTCTATCTATCTACCTTTCCTCTATGTAAATATCACATTAAATATTTATGGAATTTACTATTTGAGAATGCAATGTCAAAGGAAAACAGACAAGATGAAAACTCTTAATTTCTAAAAGAAACCATGATTTAGCTGGTAAAGCTAAAAAGAGTTATAAGAGGGAAAAGAATAAAACAATGACAACAGCAACAACAAATCAACTTTCTAGAGGTATGAAAATTGAAAGTGCAGGTAGGCTCTTTTTCACCTAGCAAACATCTCTAGAGTTTGATTTTTAGCCTGTGTATACAATTCATTTCACAGAGCAGCCTTCAAATGTATGTCTGTTTCCTTCATGGATATTTCACAAATAAAAATATGCAAGTTAACAACACTATGGCAATCACCAAGGTAAAAGAAATAATATCAGATTGTATAGATCATGGAATTAATTCTTTCATTCAGCTGTGTTTAACTGTTATCCAAACAAGTGTTCTGCAAATTTTAGCCATGGGGTCTCACAAATCTCTTTAGCCTGCAGAACAAAATTTTTTGTTTGTTTGTTTGTTTCAAAAGCATTGTTTGTTTGTTTGTTTGTTTGTTTTCTATGGAGTTGGTACATTAATAAGCTACAGGACCAAGGTAAAAATGGTGTTTCATATCAGCAACATCCAGCTTGACTGTAAGTCTTGAAAATGGTACAACACTGAGAACACAGAGGATCAGATCTTCTAGAGATGCAGAGAATTGAGTCTTCTGTGTTGTAGGATGACATGTGCTAGGACAGCAAACACCATGAACAGCTTAACAAGTCTGTCCTATCCACAGAGCAGTGATCTATGTCAGAGAGATCTGGAATTATTTTCTCATTTGAGACAGGAAGACTCCCTGTAGAAATTCTTCTAGTGTCTCTGATACAGTATCTCTACCTGTATTGAAATCTTGTTATGTACCTGTCTAACTACCTTACTGTTGGTTTGTATTGTTGATCATCTGTCTGATTTTTTGCTTACACTGACAAAAGATCCAAAACACAGTAAAGGTCACATAACATATTACGAAGGTTAACAAATCTATCAACTATCTAGTCTTAGACAAATTTATAGAAAGTATATCCCTAGTAATAATTAAGCTATAAAGATGAATGGAAGATATTCACTATTGTTATACGGTCACATACACATCATAGGAAGCAGTACAAAATGTCTAATATTTCTTGGTAAACATTTCCCACAAGGATATCTTATTTCTATTACAATGAGTCATTATCACAGAAAGTACTTTTGTACAGTCAGTTGATGACTTTGGCAACTTTAGCATGTTAGACAGAATTTTCATCAAGCTGGTATGCTTTACGAAAGATCATTCTATTCCCTCATGGTATTCACGAATCAATAAGAATGTTCCCTATGTCGAAGCAATATGACTACTGTTGTCTAAACTATGTACTCCACATTCTGATAAAACAGAACTTCCCAGAAATTATTTTATTGCAATTGTTTATATTTTTTAAGGAAAGAGGAATAAGGTCTCAATTTTTCATTCATACTAGGTTCTATCAGGTACTCTATATCCTGTTGCTATTCAACTCCTCTGAGTAAAAGTCAGGTGTAATCTTCTACTGGAAATAAGATTGGAATGAAAACAAGACGCCAGTTTCCAGAGAATATCACTGCTAATGCTAATCATATGTACACTCTTTAATTATAAGGGCATATTGAACAAAAGAGAGATTACAAACTCTGGTCTCTCTGGTGTGGAGTTTGGCTGAGCGGTTTTGTAAATTACTTGATCTTAGCCACCTTACTTTTGTTCTCTAGAAGTCAATTTTCCTAAAAATTGGCTTTATGTCTGCACAACTGAAAGTAATGTATCATATTAACATTAGCTTTTTAATACAATGAAAACTAATTAGAAATACAGCAAATACATGCTAATCCAGATAGCAGCTTCTCATTAACAAGGTAAGATACTTTCATTATTTGTGCTCTTGCCTTCATTTCAGCTGACAATTTTTAGTAAAAGTGCTTCATTCAGCTCTTCTTTCAGAAATTTATTCTAGTCCAGGTAGAAGCACTATGATTTATGCCACCTTTCCTTGACCAGATGAGGAATGAAAGCAGGAGTAATGCATCAAAGAGTCTCCTCTTTTCATTCTCACAGTAAGTTGTAATTGCTTCACAACATGATGAAAATTTCTATTAAACTTTATAGTTACAGCAACATTACTCTCAGTAGACTGCAGTGCTCTTGGTCTGTAAAAGAAGAGGCTTGCTAGGTCAGAAAAGACCATTAAGGGAAAGGGGTCTTGATTACAGAGCCACTTAGTACTATAAGTCCTCTGGGACACTGTTATTCCTTTCACATTTTTACTATATGAAGGAGCACAAAGGTCCAAAGCTATGTTAAACTGGTCCAGCAATTTAATTCTACCACTGGTAGCGTAGTAGAAGTTCTAAGTGTTTGACAGAGACAAAGCAATATCAAACATGGGAAACGCTGATAACAATGGGAAAAGACAGAATGCTGTCAAAGGGAAAGAAAACTTACCTTTATGGTTGATCCTCTGGCATTTGCAGAACTGTACAGAGTATGTAGGAAAAGAGCTAGCAGATTATGGTAGGTGATTTTTCTAGGTAGTCATTCACCTTCATATGAATTTCAAAACAGTCAGCAATGATGGCATTAAGTTTTAAGGAAAGGAATTCCAGATAAATGATTGGTAATTGAGGTTGCTTTTTAGTAGATATCTACACAGTTAACTATAGGATCACCAACGGACAACATGAAAAACAGATGTTGCCTTACACCAAACGCAAAAATACCTATCCTGCCCCATTCATATGCTGCTATTAAAGAAGAGTTTACAGAGATTTACAGAAAACAAAACAATGAAAAACGCTGAAATTGAGGTCTCTCCTTGCTGAATCCTGCTCTAAGTGGTCACCTCCTTGTCATGTAAGTGAAAGGGACAATCTGGGTATAAGTGTCTTGATATGCTATTAATGAACTAGTAAAGGTGAGCAGGAGGTGGAGCTGTTTTGAAGATTTTCATCTGGTTTCCAAGGAAACCATTTTTCAGTTATTTGCTTGTTCAGCACATCTGGCTCATTTGGACTCTGCCATTTTGAGAGTGATGAATGTGTTGTGGGAAAGATGAGTGAGAAAATAGTTTAAAGAATAAATGGAATAGTAGCAACATAAAATTTGTTACGAATATCCAGCTATGTTTCCCTTCTCATCTTTCTTCTCCTCCCAATTTTCAAAATAAAAAATTCTGGATGACATTTTATCTATGTTTATTTATGCCTTAGAAAGTCAAAGAAGCCCAATTCCCCAAATTAAATTAATCAGAGTAGACGCAGATAGCCAGTGTCTCTGTATATTAGTATTCCTGACACAAATAATGATCACTGATTCAAGTGTCTACTTAAGAAAACGAACAAAAAGACAAAGGAAAATGGAAATTTGAATTAAAAGCAAACAAACAAACAAAATAATATATTCATGTTTGCAGACAACATCCTGTTATTCTCAAAAAACCAAAAACAAAACAACATTTTGATAATCTATACATACAGTAATAAGATAAAACAAGACTATTATTTCACCGGGTAGTGTAATATAAGAACAACACTTTTAAGTAAAGTTTGCATGACAAAAATTTGGAAGAATTTGCTCTTATTATTGTCAGTGTTAACTTACTTTGCTTAATGCAAATCCCACTGAAATCAGTGGGAATTTTGTATGATTTTGCAACAACTTTTAGCTTAACTATCTTGTTTCACAGAATAGTACAAAAGAAACAGAGCTTGAGACTATTTCCCTGTTATGGAAACTGATAAAATAGTTAAATACAATGGAAAGCTCCTGAAACAGAGAAGGACTCTTGGGAAATGTAGAGATCAGGGGCTGTTTTTCTGACAGAGTGATCGCAAAATGGTAGAGTTCTCAATTCCTGATGAAGTTAGAAGAGGGGCCAGCAAAACTGCATCCTTGGATTTTGTGAGGGCAGACTTTGAACTCTTCAGGACTCTGGTAAGGAGGGTCCCTTGTGATAGAGTTCTGAAGGATAAAGGGATTCAGGAAGGCATGTCACCCCTCAAGAAGGAAGTCTTAAAGGCGTAAGAATCCTTTATTTTCTGTCTCAAAGCTTGCTTCCTGAGGTATTTCTTGTGATAAGACTTTGATTGATTTATTGAGGAGGCAAGTGATGGGTGCTACCGTGTGATAATATCACTTTGGGGACGTTTGAAAGCACTTTCCTCCAGAGCTGCTTGCCTCTGGAAGAGAGTGCTCAGGAGTATTTACTGGCAGAAGATCTGGCCTGTGACTAAATAACTCCAGCTTGGTATGGGAAAACTGAGGAATGATACCATCGTGTCCTGTGAAAAACATGCAGGTGGCATCCCTCTTATCTGCTGGCAAGGCCTGGAAGATGGGAACAAAGGACTTTCTGCTGAGATCCCAGAGCCAGAAGCTGCCACTCCAAGTAGAGCTGATTTAACCACTTCAGATTTGAGCTGTCGCTCCAAAGAGAGCTGACTCGACCACTTTGGACTTATAAATAAGTTTGTACTGCCATTGAAAAGTTGTCGTTGTCAATGGAACAATACCTGATGACCCACCACTACTGAAGACTGAGCTACAAACCATGCTGGATCCATTGTGGTGACTATCTCCCTCTTGCTTCCTAGAAAGATCCTTGCTTCTTCTTCCCTATCTTTTCTATCACCCTCCTTCCCTTCCCCATTACCCTAATTCATAATAGTGTCTGTCCTGCCCTTCCCCATCTCCCTAATTAAGATTTGTAATAAAGTGGTTGAACCAACATTTGAACTATTGTTACTTAATCTCATGCTGGGTATACAGATATTAAAGAACTTCCTCTGTCTCCTATAAATCGGAGCAAGACAAAGGCCCAAGAGCAGGCTATCCCCCTGTGCCACAGGATGAGCCAACAGGGAAGAAGACCAGCATGGATAAACAAGGAACATTTTCAGAGGCTTCAGGAGGAAAAAGAAATTTACCTTATGTGGAAGAAGGGATAGGCAACGTAGGGAGAGTACAAAGAACATCTCTGTTAGGATATGCAGTGAGAATATTAGAAATGCAAAAGCCCTGCTTGAACTCAACTTGCCTGTTGGAGTAAAACTCCACCTGGACTGCCACAAGTTCATGGGGCTGGATGAGATCTAACCAGTGGCGAGGGAGTTGGCAGAGGTGATTACCAAGCCACTTTCCAACATCTAACAGTGTTCCTGGTCAGCTGGAGAGTTTCCAGAGGATTAGAGGCTTGCTATTATGGCTCCCATCTACAAGAATGGTTGTAAGGAGAACCTGGAAAACTACAGGCTCATCAGCCTGATCTTGATGCTGGAGAAGGTTATGGAACAAGTCATATTGAGTGAGATGACATCACATGTGCAGGACAGCTGGAGGATCAGGCTCAACCAGCACGGGTTCATGAAAGTCAGGTCCTGCTTGACCAACCTAATCTCCTTCTATAATCTAGTGACCCACCTGGTGACGAAGTCTACCTAGACTTCAGTGTAGAATTTGGTATCGTCTCCCACAGTATTCTCCTGGAGAAGGTAGCAGCCCACTGCTTGGACAAGTACACTCTTTGTTGGCTAAAGAACTCTCTGGAGGGCCGGGCCCAGACAGTGATGGTGAATGAAGTTAAATCCAGTTGTTGATCAGTCATGGGTGGTGTTCCTCAGGGATTGTTATTGGGCCTGTTCCGTTCAATATCTTTATTGATGACCTGGATGAGAGAATTGAGTGCGTCCTCACTAAGTTTGCAGATGACACCAAACTGAGAGGAAATGTCAATCTGTCTGGGTGTAGGAAGAACCTACAAAGGGATCTGGACAGGCTGCATGGCTGGGCTGCGGCCATGGGATGAAGTTCAACAAGACCAAGTGTCAGGTCCTGCACTTTGACCACAACAAGCCCTGGCAACCTCACAAGCTTACCTCTAGACATTGGTTGATGCTTCTATGAACATGAGCCAAGAGTGTGTCCAGGTGGTCAAGAAGGCCAATGGAAGCCTAGCTATCAAAAATAACATTGCCAGCAGGAGCAGGGAAGCTTCCGTATGCAGCTCTGGTGAGATGACAGCTTGAGTACTGTGTTAAATGCTGGGACCCTCACTACAAGAAACATAACAAAGCCCTGGAGTGTGTTTCAGAGAAGGACAACAAAGCTCATGAGAGGACTGTGGGCAAGTCTTATGAAGAGTGGCTGAGGGAACTGGGATTGTTTAGTGTGGAGAAGATGAGGCTCAGGGGGGAACTTATATTTATGTACAACTATCTGAAAGGAAGTTGTGAGTTGGGCTATAGAAGTTGGCCTCTTCTTGCATGTAGTTAGGGATGGAATTTGAGGGAATGGCCTCAAGTTGCACCAGAGAAGATTCAGGTAGGATGTTAAAAAGACTTCATCTCTGAAAGAGTGATCAAGCACTGGAGCAGGCTGCCCTGGGAGGTGATGAAGTCACCATCTCTGGGGCTGTTCAAGAAACATTTAGATGGTGTACTGAGAGACCTGGTTTAGTGGGAAATATTTGTGCTAGATTGGATGGTTGGACTACATGATCTTAGAAGTCTTTTCCAACTTTGATGATTCTGTTACTCTCTGATTCTGTGTTTCTGTGATTTTCTGATCGAGTCCCAACCCCCTATTATAGGCAGGAGCACCTTCCACTAGACTCAGTCACGCAAAATCCCATCAAGCTTGGTCTTGCATGTCTCCAGGGAGGGGACATCCACAACATCAGTGGGTGATGTGTTGCAGTATCTCACCACCCTCACAGTAAAGAATTTCTTCCTGATACCTAGTCTGAATCTACCTTTTTTTCAGTTTAAAGCTATTTCCCCTCGTCCTGTCGCTATATGCCTTTATAAAAAGTCCTTCCCCAGATTTTCTGTAGCTCCCTTGTCAGGTATTGGAAGGACAGCACAATGTTCCCTCAAAGCCTTTTCTTCTCTAGGTTAATAGCGCCAGTTCTCTCAGCCTTTCCTCATAGGGCAGGTGCTCCAGTCTCTGATCATCTTCATTGCCTTCTTCTGGACCCACCCCAGCATGTTGATCTCCTTCTTGTGTTGAGGGCCACAGAACAGGACACAGTACTCCAGGCAGGGTTTCATGAGAGCAGAATAGAGGGGCAGAATCACCTCCGTCAACCTGGTCATGCTGGTCATGCTTCTCTTGATGCAACCCAGGATACGGTTGGCTGTCTGGGCTGCAAATACACACTGCCAGCTCATGTTGAGTCTTTCATCAACTGACACTCCCAAATCCTTCTCCTCAGGGCTGCTTTCAAGCCATTCTTTGCCCAACCTGTATTGCAAGTTTGGAGGAAAGCTCCCTTTTACAGACTGAGAGAAGTTAAGGCATAAGACACAAAAGAAAGGATTTAATGATTTCTGTTCAGGATGAAGAAAACCCACATATTACATTCCCCAAATATTTGTAATGGCTTTGATGAATATCTTCTGGTGACCTCTGAGTTTCTGTGATCATTGGAGCACAGCTTTCTTGAGTAGCCAAATGCTATGCTTCTGTTGAGAAAACCCTTGAGGACCTAAAAACACTGAGTCCATGAGCAAGAAGATGACAGACTTCACTGCAGATATGTTGAAGTTTCCTAGAAATAAATAATCAAAACTGTGCTTGCAGGATTCTAAGTTTGGAATGGCAACTGTACCTTGGAATTACCACTAACTATGTCCTGAAATTGTTAGTTTACTACAATTATATCATCAATAGCTAGAAACATGCCCATGGAAATCAGAATGTGTAGAAAGGAACGGGTAAATTGCCATTCTGATGTTATACAACTAATGTTATGCGGTTCTCTTTTTTGCATCATCACAAGTATAAAGTAAAGTTAAATGAAAAAAAAAAAAAAAGTTGAAAAAAAAGGATACAGAGCATAAAATGACAGAGGAATGACAGACGGAACAGAGCTAAATAGGGAGAAATTGAAAAGACTGCAGTTTTTCCAGGGGAAGGGGAAGGCACCAACAATATATGACTAAGATTAGCAAAGTCAAGTGAAGCATAAGGTAAATACAGAACAGTTATTTGACAAATATTAGAATTAGTGGCCAAAAGAAGAAAGATATCTTTGGAGGAGATCAATTTTAAACAGATTATTTAGTGTTTTATATGATCAGTAATTATTTTCATGTATTTGTTGCCACTGAAAGTTATTAAGGCAAATACCATCAGAAGGTTCATATATGGATGAGACAGATTTATGGCAATTTAGTAAACGTTAGGATAACAGAATGGACCATAAAAATCATCAGGTTCCAACCCCCCTGGACTCCATCCAACCCAGTGTGACAATGCACTCCATGCTTCTCTCCACTCAGCCTGGCTCCTATACACAAGGCCTAGTGCATAAAATGAGGTGCTAAAGACCTTGTCCTTTGCACTAATAACAATCAAGGTTTCACCACCAGTACTTAAGCATTGGTAACAGTCACCTGATTCAACAGAGCCAATTCTAAGTTGTATTTGTAATTGATTATGCATCAATTGTCTTACATCATAAGTAGAAAGCCACCTAAGAACCCATTTGAGAGTTCTTCTTGAAAGCAGCTGGGGTGCACCAGAATCTCCCCTTGAGTAGGGACACAGCTCAAGGTTACTTAACATCTGCGCAGAGATTCTCCTGGAACATGGTTACACTTTGTCAATAGATCCTCAGTAAGTGATTTATTTTTTTAAGCTATATCAGTTTAGCTAAGATTTGATCTTGGATTCACAGCTTAGCAAGGACCTGCTGTGCAAACCGAGAGCAAAGGTACATACAGGTTTCAGAAACAACTGTGTGTCACCTGGGAAGAACAGATGGATGCTGTCCAGACTTGCAGATTTGGGATCAGGAAAGGCCAGACACTGACAGAAATGAACCTGGCAAGGGATGTTAAAAACAATAAGAAGACATTCTACAGGTACACTGTCCAGAAAAGACAGGCTAAAGTGAGTGTAAATGTAAAAGGAGAATTGGCTTCAGCAGATGTGGAGAAGGCTGAGGTACTGAATGAGTTCTTTGCCTCAATCTTTACGGCAGCCAGGATTCTAATATTTCTCACATCCCTGAACCCTGCATCCCTAAACATCTAGGTGGAGACTGGTGGCATAAATCTACCCCTACTGTAAGGGCAGAGCAAGTCCAAGACTGCCTCACGAGAGTGAATGCATACAAGTCCATGGGGCCAGATGATATGCGTCCCCAGGTTCTGAAGAAACTGGCTGAGGTGGTTGCCAAGCTGCTCTCCATCATATCTGAAAAGTCGTGGCTGTCAGGTGAGGTTCCTGGAGGAAGTGTCAAGACACTTCCATTTATAAGAAAGAGAGCAAAAAGAACCCGGGGAAGTACAGGCGGGCTGATGAGTCTCATCTCTGTGCCTAGGAATATCATGGAGCAGATCCTCCTGCATGACATGCTAGATCACATGAGGAATGAGTGCGCAACCCAAGGCAGCCAGCACAACTTTACCAGGGGAAGGTCATGCCTAACCAATCTGGTGGCATTCTGTGATGGGGTGATGGCACTGGTGCACAAATGGAATTGAATTTATATTAACTATATCAAGTCGAAAGAAAGAAAGAAAGAAAGAAAGAAAGAAAGAAAGAAAGAAAGAAAGAAAGAAAGAAAGAAAGAAAGAAAGAAAGAAAGAAAGAAAAGAAGGAAGGAAGGAAGGTGAGAAGGTGAACCGGTCTATGTAAATGTAGTTTATATCTGCTAGTTTATATCCTGAAAGATATAAGATGAAGAGAAACATTATTTTCTAGTGAGTTGCAACTTTATGCAACTTCTGGAATCATTGCATTTCTGTAACACTATACATGTGGTATCAAATAAATTATTAGGCTTACATGAGACGCTGACAGAATACTGTTTGACACTGAAGTATTCTGAAAAGAATGAGTAAAACTCTAGAATTTTCAATAAAATTATTATAAATTAACAATGCAAACAAAACTAGGACTTATGATAGGGCTTCCACTTGCAGTGTTTGAGAGTTTTAAAATTATTTTTTATAAAGAAGACACCTCGATTTTTATTTTCCAATTAACACAAAATCTGAATATATTTCCAACACTCTATCTAGGTGAAGTACAATAAATGTGAAAGGAAGCATTTTAGGAATTAAAACAAACAAACAAACAAACAAACAAAAACAAACAAAAAAACAATGATAAAGCTAAAACCATATTTCCACAGAAATGTTATTGGTAGCTAAATATAACTTACTTAGAAGCAAAAAGATAAAGAGCATGCCTGCCCATGCTGCTAAGATATGAAACCAGAAGTAAACAACTTATTTAATTAATATCATTTTACCATTTAAACCTATTATTTAGCTGTCATTTAGATGTTGGGATTTTAAGTACATTTTAACATATAGTATTGTAGTATTGACACAAGATTAGGTTACCCTTTAGAGAACTCGATTTTTGAAAAGAAAAAAAAAAATATTTCATAAAGAAAAAAAAAAAATTAGCTTGGAGCTGGAGAATAATGCATTGCTGGTATCAGAAAGGTTTTTTTTGTTCCCTTGTTTGTTTGTTTGTTTGTTTTTTACTTTGAATTTCAGACCTTCAACTCACAGTGACAGAAAGCAGAAAATTTTTGGAATTTAGATGTAGAATACACAGTTCTCATTTCAGGGTAGAAATTTGTTACACATTAATGTGATTTGCTGGTATGTACTTTCACATTTATTCGCTTTTGATATTTTTATTCCTTTAAAATCTGTGTTTTAGGATCATGTTTGAAAATGGTATACAGATGAGAATTCACAAATGTGTTATAAAACCTTCAGTGAAGCTGAAAAAGTACATGCTTCCCATGCAATGATACTTGTTTGTATGGTTCTTATTAAATAAACAAATAAATAATCTAACCGTAGCTACTTTCACAAGTGATATGCATACTCTTTCATGAATGCAGAATTTTCCTTCACTTAGTAATTTTTTTTTTTTTTTTTTTTTTCCTAAATGAAAGGGCCTAAGAGACAGGGAGAGTGAAAATAGAAAATATTCGTAAGGAGTAATTGCCATCCATTCACAATGCAAGAACACTTTCTCTAATATAGCATGTTTCACTGTTCTTTCTCTGTATTACAGATATGGTTGTTTTTCTTCACTTACTTTCAGCCAGAGAACTCTAAAGCAAACTGTATTTTCTTTAAGTTACTAAAATATCAAAGTTAAAAAAGTTATAAGATATGTAGCATATCATCATTCTCCATGAACATATTAGCTCCTATCCTTTCCTTCTCTCATTGGTAAAGAAGCTAGATTTCTTAAGTCTCTGCCACAGCAGAGATCATTTGTCTATGCCTGAGATATATGTATTAAGCACAAAGGAAAAGAACTTTAGCCATTTTTCTTTTCCAAATTGTATCTATGACAGAGAATCATACAGCTAAAAGCACTCCTTAATCATGGTTGTTTTCTTCATTTCTTACATTATATGCCTATCAAATATCTTTGCAAATGCTCTGGACTCCCTTCTGTAGCTTCTGTATAGACAACAATAAAATCCTTCCAAGGATTTGTGTACTGTTTTTTCACAATTTTTCTGTGTTTCAAGAAAGCACAGATAGGTTACTTCACAGGGAAATAATTAAAATCTAGATGAGATTTGAATTTTGGAACTCTGTTCACTGTAAGATAAATAAGATTAATTAAAAAAAAAAAAAAAAAAGTAAATGAAGGAAATAAAATGAGACCTTTAGTTTTTCATAATACCCAATGCTCCTAAAAAGCAGCCTAAGAAAATCCTTTATCACTCAACTAAAAACAGGCACTTTGTTCAAATATATGACCAAAAAAAAAACCCCTCCAAATCCCTCAAACAAATTCCTCCTTTATAGAATTACATGTTCCTATACAGATAATTGCAAAGCAAAATAAAAAATATTTCAAAGAGATCCTACAGTGTTTTTTCAAATATTTTTCTGATTTACAGCACTTTTATTTCTGCTGCTAGCTATCCATTAATCACAAAAAATTTAGAGAATATTGTCTGTAGCACACATTCTTTCACACAGCCAGTTTTCCAAAACTATGTTATAAAGGTAGAAATTCATACCTGTAGGTCCAACTACACAGGCAAATAAACACTAGAATCAAAATGTTGGCAGTGACAATATTGCATGAACATAATCTGACAGCAGCAAACATTAGCACATTTATGTAAAACTGACTTAGTTGAATATTCACTTCTAGTTTTTTAAGTTTTTCAGGGTAAAGATAGAATTATTTGAATTGTACATGATTTACAATTGGCATCAGTTACTGTCATTAATTGGTACTGATTATTTTATTGTGCAGTGAATAGACTTTTTTTTTTTTTTTTTTTCAATATTTGCTGTTAAATGCGAATGTGAAGTGTCCACTGATTTCCCATATAAGAATAAGACTTCCTTACATCAGTTACGTTGTCAGCAGCACATAATTCGCAGGAAGTATAGATGGGTGAAAGATCCACCCACAGACAAGTGCAAAGAGAAATATATACAGACATGCAAGAGTAAGAATTTTTAACTAACAGATATCTAGAAGAAAAAAATAAGCTTTCTATAGCCTATTCATTGCAAGGTATTACAATGCTTATCATAAGAAATCACTGATATTGACTAGATGCCAGAATTGAATTCTAGATTTTAATGATACAAAATATTTTCTATCACTTCAAGCACATCCACTTTATTTTACATATGGTAATTTAGGCTACTCCACTTAGAAAAAAATTTGGATAGAAGAAGTGTCAGTGTACCCAAAAAGATCTATTTAATTATGGTAAAAATTATTTAGTTATACAGAATATTTCCTCAGATTCCACAGACAATTACCATAGAAGATGAAATGTAAGCACCAAACTGATTATATTTCCTTAAGAAGAACATTTTGTTTTTGGCTTATAGGCTTGCTAAAACTAAATGTGATATCAGGCAAAAAGTCACTCTCAAGACATATCGCTCTTGTCTTCCTCAAGAACTGCATATTTATTGATACGCTTCAAGAAATTGTCCTGTCATTCTGTTAATATTGCTGGAAAAGAGGTGAATGTTGAGATGAAATGAACACAAGGCAAATAAATAAGAGATGAAATAATAATAATTAAACAAACAAACAAACAAACAAACAAAAACTATGTAGGCTTAAGACGTCCAGGTAAACAAAATTCCTATAAACATTACAATTCCTGACAGCTGCATGAACAAGAATCTACAATGGCAGTAGCCAATACTATGCAACACTGAACCATGCAATTTACATCTTAGAGAAATTAAACATAGTATAATGGTTTTGCTTCCAGGCAACTATACTATTAAATTTGCTGCAGCAGATTATGACATCATCTGAAACCCCAGGATACACTTTCCAGCCAGCTATTGTGCTCATAATATGTACTGCTTTTCTGATTAGTTTTCATTTAATTCATTGCAAGGATTATATTTTTCAGTGGCTGCACATGACATGCAAAAGTATGGCTACAGAATATCTATTAGCCAAAGTAATGTCATTTGTTGAACAGCAGTGATGTTATTCTAGGACAAAAGCATGCAAAGATATACAAATTACTTGTTATCACTCAGCAATACTTGAAAATACTGATAATGTCTTCTCCTGACTTCTCTTATCCAAGATATTATTTCTTTCATATGCTATGTTTTGCCGAAGAAGGAACTAAGGGACTGGGATGCAAGGTAAATAAAGGGATTGTGCACAGAAATTCAGGAGACAACCCTAGATGGAAAGTGAAAGCATGGATTTTCCCTCTTGATAAAATATGTAGGAGGATATTCTATGATGAGGGTATCACTGCTTTGACTCCTCAAGCTTTACTTCTCTGATGGTCTGTCAAAGTAGTTTCCACACCATGAATATTTCAAAGTAGGTGTAGCAAACTGCAGTAAATTGAATAGTCCTGTAGTGGCAAGAGTAATGATTCATTATTTTTATCTAAACATTTGTAAATGCTTGGCTAGTTATACAAGCAATCATTGAATCTATTCAGGAAATAATGCAGAACATTATGGAATTCCTGCATGCTGACAGACTCTCCTGGGCCTGCTACCTGAGTCCTACCAATTCCTCCCAGATTGGCTCTGCCACTTCTTCCTGCTACCTGCTTGCTGCCCAAGGCCTGCCACACTGCTGCTGCTCTCCCCCTACTGCTTTTACCTTCAAAACAATGTAAAACAGGACCGCTGCTGGATCCTGGTGGTGACTATCCCCGTTGTACGCAATTCTTGCTCCTTTCCTAACTTTTCTATCGCTCTCCTTCCCTTTCCCATCACCCTAATTTGTAATAGTCACTATCCTTCCCTTCCCTGTCTCCCTGACTAGGATTTATAATAAACTGATTGGACCAACATTTGAACCGTTGTTTCTTAATCTCATGCCGCGTATGTTATATTAAAAGAACCTCCTCTGCCTCCTATAAATTGGAGCGAGACAAGTGGTCATAAGCAAAGCCCAAATATATGATCTTTATTTTGCCCTAAGTTTCCTAGTAATTTTCCTCCCTCAGTGGAAGTGATACAGCACACTAATTCTGTGATTTATTTTTTTTTTTTCCCTTATTCCACTTTTTTTTTTTTTTTTTTTTTGTAGCCTTTGATATTGGAATTGATGTTTGCTAAAGCAAGTGAGTTGATTAATAGGTATTTTATAAATCTGGTATTTCCTTATGAAAGACTGGTGAACTTATTTCAATTATCATACCACCAGTGAAGATGCAATCTGTTCAAAATGGCTGTTTACGAATGGCTGCTTTGGGTAATGGCTGTTTTCTTAATGTGAGAAATAAAATATAATATTATTAAACAGAGATATGCAGAAAGATGTGTCAACTTATCTATCTTCTTGATGTTTATAGGCTTAATTTTTTATAATGTTTATTTTATTTTGTGGGGCCAAGCATTAAAGTATCATTCATATGAAAGGATCTAATTTCTTCTACTTTTTTGTTTTAATGTCTTCAAATATTAACATCCACAAACTCATGTGCAATCAGTACAGAAAACCTTTGGTAGGAACTCTATCAATTCTGTTTAGGCAAATGTGTTAAAATGAGAGAGATAATGAACCAAGGATGTGCTTTTATTTATTTGTTTGTTTGTTTGTTTAGATGAGATATGAAAGATTTTATCCACAAGGCTAAAGCATTTTTATCTACTATTTTATTTATTTTATTTTATTTTATTTTATTTTATTTTATTTTATTTTATTTTATTTTATTTTAACAAACCATCTGTAAAAGGTTTCAAAATATTGCCTGATAGATAATCTCATAATAACTTGTAGGTGGGAAGGCAAGAAGTACATGTGTAAGATGGTACAGATGAAAGGGAAGGCATTAATTGTGTGAAGATTTTGCACATGAAATAATCAGCATGTGTCTTAGATACATCAAATAATGTCAGAAAACACTGCAACACAAATTTATCATTAAAAAACAAAAAAAAACAAAAACAAAAACAAAAATACTATTTTTGGAAGCAGAAACTATCATATAATACCTTTCTAGGGCTCATTAAATAATATTTTTATGTCTAAATATAGCAGAACACTTTCATAAATGACTTATGTTTTTTTCTGTTTCAGATACTCAAATATTTAATTCTATAATACGAAGATTTTTGTTTCCATTAAAAGAATTTTGGTGAACATGAGAGAAAAGCATATTTCTTCAAATCATAAAAGGGTGCTGAAAATATGAAGTCTTGTAGGAATGTTAGGAGCTTTAAAAATTAAAGAAAAAAGATGAATACACAATTTCCAACTGTAGATACTCCTGCTGAGTGGAATTTTCTTGCAACTGCCAGTACAGACTCCAGTACTTCTGAGCAGACTAGTTCATATTTAAAAAATATCAAAAGGGAATGCTTCCTTTATTATCTTCCTTCTGATCCAGAAAAATTAAGTAGATCAAGTAGTTTAATACCCCTGAGTATTTTCACCAGGGCAGTTCATAAATCTTGCATACTACCACTTATTTCTCATTTTTTAGAGCAATTGGCAGCTTTTACCAGCTGTAGCTCCTCAGTGTAAATATAGTTGTAGTTCTGTAACTGCTTTGATATTACCCCTCACATAACTTATTTGGTTTCTCACCAAGAAACTTTATAATAAAGAATTTTATTTCATAGCCCAAGCACTTTAATATAAGGAATTAGTTGAGGATTTTTCGTGAAGGATTGTAATTCTAGTTATCTAAGATTACATAGCCTGAAAAAAATACAAACAAACAAACAAACAAACAAACAACAACAACAAAAAACAACAACAAAAAAAAACCCACCAAGTAACTCTGAATTCTGCCTTTGAAAGTCTTAGATTTAGTTCCAATTCTGCAAATTATTCCATAGTTATAATGTGCCAGTTTTATTTATATAGCCCCACTTACTACATAAATGTTGTCCTGAATTGCAGTGTCTCCAGATAGAAAGGCTTTCTAAAATGGTATCCTTTTGACTGAGGGTTTTTTTTCTTGTTGTTATTGTTTTGTTTTTTAAATATGAAATGAATGAGATTTTTGTTTGCATAGCCAAACATGCTGGAAGGGCAAAGAAGGAAGATAAATAAGACCATTTAAAAACAAGTGGTGAATTGAATTCATTAAACTTACTGGTTGAAATAATTTAATGAAGAAAAATACTAATTACATTATTAAAATCTAGATTGCAAGTAGTAATTAAAAAGACAGTTGCTATGCAACAAAAAGTATTTTTGTGATAGAGTGCATGAGTATATTTTTTTAAGTATTCTGATGCTCTGTTTTGACCTTTTTCAGTCACACACCTGCCCGGATTATCTATACAAATACATTATTTTTAGAATGATAACTTTAAAGATACATACAGAATTAATAAAAAAATATAAAAAGCTTTATTAAATTCAGTTAATGAATTTTATCATGTTTAAAAGGAATTTACAAGATAAAAACAAATACAGATATAGATGTATATGTATATCATCATGTATATGATCTGTATTCTTGTACATCATCAGCTCAAAAGGATTAACACAGGGACTGATCCTATAAGACATGGTAACATCAATTTTCTTACTGTAGTGTATGAGCTAACCATGCCCCACCCTGAAGGTCTTAAATTGTTAAATCCCTTAATTTTATCAAAAAACACAAATAGCTGTTGGCTATAATGACTCGGAGCAACTTTTAATTGGAAAAGTGATGTGTAATTTTGCTTGTCCTTGTATAGCTTGACTAAGATACAGCTTAATTTCTACTAGAAGTTCAAATGTTACACAAATCTCTACTGATACTGATAAAACAGGGAGGGATACAATTCATCATCGACAACAAAATTTTATGTCATGGGATATATATATTTTTTAAAAGAGGCATATGCATATCGAGCATACGGTATATACAGTCCTCCAGTATATTCTCTACAGCTGGAAAATAACAAAATCTATTGACTTGGTGTGCTGTGAAAATGGGAGGGAGATCTAGTTTGCTGGATCTGAAGCCCTACTCATGGTTAAGGCACAGTTCCTGACAACCTGGTATTTCCCTGCTGTGAGACAGTCCTACCTGTATCCTTCATTTCTTAGTCATATTAACATCCTGAACATCTGACTAACTTCTCACCAATGCTGTATCACATTGTTATTCTGTCCCCAGGAACAAAGGATTTGCTCTCTGTTCCTCTATAATGACCTATGAGCAGAAAGGCATATAAGAATTTACACACCACTATATAATTATAGTAATAATCTAGACAGAAATGCTGTTAAAAATAGATTTATTCTTTTTCCTTTCCATAAATAAACATTGTTAGAAAGATTTAATCCTTTAACAATACACTGCAATTGAAATTTACTTTTGCTTGGGATTGTTTTCTGAAATGAAGTGAAAAATTATTTTTTACAAAATAGTGTCAGATTAATGTCCTAGATGACAGATTAGTGCTCGTCATAATTCAATCTGCTCACTAAAAAACAAATTCCTGTATGTTAGTAAAGAAATCTATCATTGGAAACAAACAAACAAACAAACAAACAATATTCTTGCACTTATCCTACACTTACATGTTTTCATTTATCTTATAATTCTTAATAATTATTCTTAAGAATAGCCACAACAGAAATATTTTTGACACATTATAGTTTTTATTATTATTATTTTTTTTTATTACTGAAAGAAGAGCATAAAAACGCGCTGAGATTGTTCAGCTCTCTGTAAAATGGGTAAATAAAAGTACAGTTGATTTTCTCTATTATATGCTGTTAAATATGCATTTCTATTAAAGTATATTCAAAAAGTTTTACAGCATCTGAATCACGTCAGAGGAAATGTTGATGTCTAGAATAGCAGCAGTACATGAAGTATTTTCACAACATGGAAGTTGTACATAAAAGAATTCTAAAACCCTGTAAAATGCATATCTCACTCAAATAAGCAAACTGTGAAAAACAGTAGGTTGATAAAAAAGGCCAAAATAGCATCAAGAACAAAAAAATAATTAAAAAATAGAAATTATAAATGAGGAAAACAGACATCTTTTTTCTATGGGGATTTTAAACCATTGCTTCTGTAATTGTCCTTGGCTATCTTCTATCTAGTATTTAAAGCTACAGCAAGCTTTTATCAGCATAGTAAGCTTGTTCTAAATATTTGTCACATTGCAGAATGTAATCTAGATTGTATAATTCCACAAAGTCATAATCACATCCCGAAGACATGAAGTTACACGACAGAAGTTAAATATTATGAACATTGTCTAGCTTTGTTTTAAGTGAGTTATTGACGGGGTAATATTATTTAGTATAGTACAGCACTCCAAATTATTACCACAGTACCACAGTTAAAATTTTACTTTGAAATGTGTGTTAAAAAATCTATTTTTCTTCAATTCCTCTGAAACAAAATGAATTTCTCAACACTGTGATCTAAATCAATAAAGGTTTTCAGCACTGAAAATGATCTCAATTATACTTAGGTTGTAACTTGAGATAAACACTGTTTTGTTGCAAATTTGCCTAGATAAAACAGGTTCAGCACCACCATTAGCCTGTAGTACCACCTTCTATCCAGTTTGGCTTATAGAAAAAAACAGATGTCTGCAAGACAAAAGTAAGTTCAGTTTCTCATTCATTACAACTCCTTAGAGACTTTCTGTCAGCATGAGACCCAGATCATTCTTAAAAACAACATACAGAAAAATTTCAAATATTGCATTATGCTTAGGAATTATTGGCAAACCAAGAAACATAATCTTCTATTGCTACAAAAACATTTTATCGAACAAACTACTTGCAAGAAGTGGATCATAAAACTTCACTGTAAACCATCATAGTGAATTAACTACTAGATAAAAATCATAAGAGGACTCATAAATAAGCTAGTTGAATGAAAAAAATTAATTTCCTACCTCAACTTTTTGAATTCCCACTCCTGTTAAAAAAAAAAAAAAAAAAAATATTTCACATACAGCAACCCAACAAATTTGAGAATAAGGAAAATTAGATCAACTAAAAGCTTTCCCTTATATCAATAGAATGAAGGAAAACATACAGTATTTATATTCCTGCACACAGTCTCAATCTGCAGTAAGTCTTTGTAACCTATTAAAGCATTTTTGATGGCACCTGCCACACACAGAATGAGGCATATTTTTCCACCAGTGGGAAGAGAACATAGGAAAATCTGTGATCCTGTTTAAAAAATACACATTTCAGTCTAAACATACTACAATATGGTCACCTGCATGTAGTTTATTCCTATTACTATAACAATTAATGATCTCCGGTTCCAAGATTCTTTGAATTCTGATATTATTTTGGACCTTATTTCTACTGTTATGCTCACTGTACAGTAAACATTTTGCAAATACTATGCCTATTGGAAAAATTAGAAGCAATGGTCAGGAAAGAGAAATTGTAAAATATAATTTTTAACAATATTTTTGGAAGCTAAATTTATTTACTATGAAGTACACTTTCATGAGATTTTTAAAAAAGATTTAAATTTAGTTAGCCACAGTAAAATTCCTGACCTATTTATCGCACAAAATATTCTATTGCCTTAAGAAGCTTACTATCTCATATTTAATTACATCCTAATGAAGTAATAAGAAATGATGAAGAAAAGATGAGGAAAAGTTGTAAGGCAAGGGTAATTTTTGACATAGAAAAAAAAAAAAGTATATACAAAGTAAAATTTAGTCCTCTTTGTTTTGATGACATCAGACTCAATCAGACATCAGAACATCCATATCAAATTGTACCTTTAAAACCAGATCTTATACTGTAGTTTGCAGCAAGTAGTTGTAATTTTATCCTCCGTGAAACAGTGCCCTCAGAAGGTCTGGAGGAGGTTCAGACTTCCACTGAAAACTACTTCATGTTTACATTTAAATAAAACAGATGAAGACTATCCTCATTCCTATTAGTAACTCTGCAGGAAATCAACAAAAAAATCCTTTCCCTTTATATGTTCTCACTGACTCACTTCAACTTGAGGTGTAATAATGTCAGAAAAATCATCAAAGCTCAAGAAAAGGGGAAAGACTGTGAGACTATAATTCATATTTTTGATGGAATCTGTGCTAATCTTGCCTTCTTGAAAATCTTAATCTCGTTATGTCTATTCAAATTGTTATTAGACTCAATGTAACATATAACCACCTAATATGAACTCTCAAGAGTATTTTACTGAGTCTTTGGGATTTTTCTGCATTTAATTAACTGTTTCAGAAATGCATTTAATAGTCTTTAAAAACACTCCTTTCACATGTGGCTGAGAATTTAGCTGAATATTTGGGTAAAATAAGCAAAATAAAATTCTAGAAACTTCACAATTCCTTTAGTGCTTTTGTTGCACTCTTCTAGTTTTGTTCCAAATTCAGATTGTGTTATTTATATTCACCATTGGAAAGGTTATTTTTGTTAACTTGAACTGTAGATCATGCAAATTTAGTTAGTTAGTTGGTTAGTTAGTTGTTTGTTTGTTTGCTAGCTTGCTTGCTTTACTCTTTATATGTCCAGAACCAGGGGGAGTTGCTATGGAGAAATTATTTTTGTGGAATGTGGTATGCACATTTTGCTGATCATCATTCATCATTGAAACTGTATCATAATACAACAGTGTTAGTAAGACCTCAGAAGAAATTACTATTACAAAGAAGCAACAAAATCATCTAGCTCAATACCATCCTGTGTACTGATCCCATTGATTCCTAATATAAGGATGACAAGGTTCCAACAGTATTGCTGAAAAGTTAAAAAGCTGCAGCAAAGTCACTCAATCACTCACTCACTCACTCACTCACTCACTCACTCACTCACTCACTCACTCACAATCACCTAACTAAAATTAAGTCAGTAGCAGGCTAGTGACACTTTGGAGAGACATAGCTCAGTAATTGCATTCTAGGTCTCATACAGGAGGACACAGGAAGACACAATAATTATCTTTGTAGTGGTACATATAAATTATTAAAAACTCACTGAAATATTATTTAAAGAGGCATATTTAGGGTTTGGGGTTTTTTTGTTTGTTTGTTGGCTTTTTTTTTTTTTTTTTTTTTTCTTTTTTTCCCTGTTAAGAAAAAGTTTCGAACTATCAGGATTGAAAAATGCTCTATTTAGCAAATCAGGTTTCTTCTATCTTTCCTTTCTCCCTCCAGCACATATTTTAATCTTGATTTACGCTAATACAGACCAGACCTTAAACCTTCTCTAATGCAGAATCATACTTCATTTTTACTTAGATTAGCCAGGAAATAATTGGTAGAAAAGTGAAGAAATCATGTCTAATTCCAAATTAATGTTTATTTATTTCTATCTCTTATCAAATATAGTTCTATTCTTGGTCAGAGTTCCACAGAAATGTTCTTCCAGTTCTTCAAATTACTGAAATAATTTCAGAAGAAAACTTTCTTAACCAGGTACAATTTTAGTACTTTGCTTACTCTGTTATTGAAATATTGACAATCAAAGATTGTTTACAATATTGGAATAAGATTCTGGAAATTATTTTTTTTTAAAGATTGAGATTACAAGAGCTTTAAGATAATGAAGACACATGATCTCATCTTGCATACTGCCTACCTTCAGTTCAATTTTTGGATTACAAAACTAGCAAACTGTTCTGCTTAATGAAGTTTAGTATTATTAAATAATGTAAATATTGTGGTTATCTAAGGAGCTATAAAAACTTCTGACATACTGATTCTACACCATCATTTTGTACTTACATTTGAATCTGTGTTTACAGTATCAGTTTTCTTCCATGAATTAATGTATCTATAATATTTATAGTCTTGTAACAATTACCAGGATTGCAGTGAAACTTAAAGAGATGGATATTATTAACCATAGTAATTTTACATAAGTAATTATTTGGGAAAATGCTCAATCATTATTTTCTTTTGCCACAGTCAAACGACAAAGAATTTTTCTTATTACTTAACTCATTCTCTCCATCCAAGAAGAGAAATCAGTGTGTTAATGTGGTGAGTTTAAATCCATGTATTTATTTATTTATGGATTTATGCATTTATTTATTGATATTGAGATGGAAGTTGTTAATGAGATAATGGAATACATGGAATACATTGGGAGATTTTAGAATATTGTAGTAGAAAGATAAATAGCACAGATTGTGTGTTGTATGTTTTTAGATGATATTTCCTGCCCTCTTCATCAATCAGTAGATTTTATTAGGGTGTTAGATCATCTAAGCTCTATTATTTTGTTCAGGTTTCATTCAAGTGAGTCATAGTCAGGCTTAGTTGAGCCTATCAGTTACCAATTTCCTCTTCTCTATGGAAAACTCTGTTGGCCACAGTATCGTCATGTATAGCCTTATAGACTTTGTTGGATTAGTCTGGATACCTTCTGAGTTGACATGTTTGCTGCTAGGAAGTTTTACTTCTCAATCACATTACAAACACACATGTAAACACTACTAATATCCCTCCAACTGTAATCAAAGAGTGAATTTAAGATCACCTTTTGAGATGGAATGTCTATGGGGTCTGAAGATGTGTATTTAGGGACCATAAAATAACTGGATGATGTAGTTTCCAAGACGCATTTTCAAAAAGTCATGGATTTTAGAGGTGCTGGGTGAGAGGAAAAAAGGAAAAAAAATCACTCGTATTTTTAAGAAAGAGAGATAGGAATGTCTGTGTACTACAGGCCATGGAGTCACACCTTTGTGCCTGAAAAGATCATGGAAAAGATCCTCCTGGAAGACATATTAAGGAACATGCAAGACACACAAACGATCTGAGACAGCCAACATGGTTTCACCAAGGGTAGATTGTGCCTGACAGTCTTGTTGCCATCTAGGATGGAGCGATACCATCAGCAGACAAAGGAGGAGCAATTAATGTCTTCTATCTGAAATTCTGCAAAGCCTTTGATATGGTCTTACACCACATTATTTTCTCTAAATTGGAAATATATGAATTTGAAGGGTGGACTATTCATTGGTAAAGAAGTTAGTTAGATGATGGCAACCAGAGGATTGCAGTCAATGGATCAATGTCCAGGTGGAGGCTTGTGATGAGTGCTGTCCGTCAAAGGTCAATCTTGGGACCAGTGCTCTTCAACATCTATAGCAATGACCTTGTTAGTGGGGTTGAGTACAATCTCAGAAAGTTTTAGATGACACCAAGCTGAATGGTCTGGTTGACACAGAAGAAAGAAATGTTATTTAAAAGGTCTTGGACAAGCTTGAGATGTGGTTACACATGAATGTAACAATGTTAAACAAGTCCAAGTGGAAGGTGCTGGATGTGAGTTAGGACGATGGTAAATGTGTGTACACTGGAAGAAGACCTCATTGAGAGCAGCTCTAAGGAGAAGGACTTTGGAATTCTGATAGACAAAGAGTTTGATATGAACCAGCATTATGTACTTGCAGCCCAGAAGCCCAACTGTTTTCTGACCTGCATCAGAAGAGGGGTGGCCTGCAGGTGAGGGAAATTATTGTTCCCTTCTTCTCTATCCTCATGAAGACCCATCTAGAATACTGCTGCTAAGCTTGGGTCCCCATGACAAGAAAATTATAGAACTGTTGGATCAGGTCAAGAGAAAGACCATGGAGATGATTAGAGGTTTGGAGCATCTCTCTAACGAAGAAAGGCTGAGGCAGAGGGACTCATTCAATTTAGAGAAGGCTTTGGTGTCACCTCATCGCTGCCTTCCGTTGTCCAAGGCGTGCATATAAACAAGATAAATACCAACTTTTTACACAGGTAAATAGTGATAGCACAAGGAGGAATGGTTTTAAAGAAAAACAGAAGAGATTTATATTACATATTGAGAGGACACTTTTTACTCAGGAGGGGTGAAGCACTGGATCAGGATGCCCAGAGAGGCTATGGATGACGCATCCTTGGCCAGGGTAGATGGGGCCCTGGACAACCTAATCTCATGAGTGGCAAGGAGATTTGGGCCTAGATGATTATTAATGCCCTTTCCAACATTGCTGAGAAGTTTAACATGAGTGAAAAATCATCATATGGTTAATCATTCGGAAATTAATAGTTCTTGGTGTGTGTTTTTAGTTTCTTCTTTTCATTTCTTTGTGTGTGTGTGTGTGTGTGTGCGTGTGTGTGTGTGTTTTGTTTGTTTTCAGAGGGGATGCTGGTTGATTTTGGTTGGATTTTTATTGTTGTTCTTTGATTTTTCTAATCAAGTATAAAAGTTATTAAAGAGGTTCATTTTGTCTAATGTTCAACTAATTAAAATGGTTTCAGGTGTAATCTGACCTATTTGTAGAATGGGAAACTTTTATAGTCAGTGGCTAAGAAATAAGGAGATAGAGTAGCAATATATATATATATTTTTATTATTGACCCACCGTTTTAATATTTAAGATGTCAGATATAAATAACTTCCACATCTGGAGAACTGCCAATGTTCATGAATTACAATATCTAGGTCACTGCCTACGTAAAATATTAATCTTCTAGCTAATGTTAAAAACTGAGTCAGACTTTCAACTACCTGCTATGTTGAGATATTTTTGGTATGACATATGTATTTTTTTGTACTGCTGAAAAGCAAATAAGGAAAAACCTCACAAAATAATATTTCCAACAGAACAGTCTATCTACCAGTAAGCAATTAAAACTTGAATTTTACAATGTTTTTATTTAATTTATTAAATTTAATAAAACAGTAATTTTATCTGAGTCTTAGTTATGCATCTCTTTTGTGTGCTTGTTTGTACTTTTTTTTTTTTTTTTTTTTAACTTTATATTATTTTTATGCCATAACTGACACAAAAATATAGCAGGTTGTGTTTCTAAAATCAGTATTTTAATTCTCAAGACATACTTGAAAAAGAATTTAGTTTAAATAAAAGATCACGAGTAAAAAATTCAGTCAGTTCTCTTAGCAAAAAGGAGTAGACAACTCTCAAACTCTCATGAAGTCTCGGAAGCCAAACTAATATAGAAGATGAATTATTTTATTTTATTTTATTTTTATGAAAAAAAAGAACTAGATTTTTCTTCTCAGTTCTTGCAGCAAAGTCCACTGATAGAAAATTCCCATTGATGACTTCTGTTTTTTATTTGTTAAACAGTATGGCAGAGCAAAGGAAAAAAGAAAATCATAAATAGTCCTTATAAAAGGCAACCATATCTTTCTAAAAATTATAACTTTACCTGTCTGAATTGGATAATTACATTGGAAAATATCAAATAGATATTAGATTTACATTTTAAAAGAAAACAACTATACATCAAAAATGGTAATTAAGATCACAAAAGTTAACAGCTATCTAACATGATGACGTTGCCTGCCTTGTGTAATCTAGGAAAGAAGAGCTACATGAAAATATGACACCATCATGCAGATTCATCAGTAGGACAAACACACTAGGGAGAAAAAGAAGCACTGAATGATAGTAACTAAACATTATGGAGTTTATATGAAAACACAGGCATACGCTAGACAGTAATGCATTTATTATGGCAAGTGTGACTTTCTGAGCACAGAATGTGTAGAACAGCTGGAACGTGTCTGGATCTGAATTCTGAACAGAATTTAGCTCAGTCAAATGTTTAAATATCACAGTGTAATGATGATATTAATTTACCCATCTATTTGCCTGTGTAATCTTATAATTATTAGCTGTACATTAGATCTAAATGAAAGATAAAACAACTCAATACAAATAAGTTAAAGTAAACATTAGAAGACCTTCACTACTTATGCTATTCTCCATATTGATCATCAAAATGAACTCAAAAAAGTAGACATAGAGATGATAACTGAGATTTTTTTGGGGAGAATGGGAATATTTCTGGAGACTTAGATGTTGCTTACGTAAAATCTACACTAAAACAATTTTTATTTTAATAAAGATGTGTTGTATTTATTTTTTTTTTAATCTTCCAATTAGAATTCTTTGTTATAATTACAAATGCATTTTCAAATACACAAATATAAAAAAAAATATATCAGCCATACACACTACTGTAAGAAATTTATGAGATTGTTAGTTACATTTATAAAAATCAGTCTTCCAAAATCAGACTAACAGAAATTGATAAAGAAAATCCTTAAAAGTCCTTTAGAAAGTCTGCAATAGGAAAATTAAAAGATCTAGATATAACAGTTCAACAGTTCAATACTGCTTAAAAAAATAAAAGTGTTGATGTTTTGTGATGTTGATTTAAGCCTCTTAAGGAAATAAATATTTATTCTGTTTATCACCTGGAATTAGATTATCAAATTCTGACTTCCTATTGCATATTTTGTTTATATCTGGATGGACTCAAATGGATAATGACAACTAGAGAAACTAAAATGAAAGATATTTCCTCTCCTATTTATATATATATATATATATAATATATATATATATATATAGTATTCAGAATATAGATGCATTTTGATTTGAAATAATATGCATAATTTTCAGTGATGGTTTATTCTCACTAAACAGGTATGTATGCTGGCCACAGCTGAACTGATACACTGGAATCATTTCAAAACAATAGAATGACAAAAAGTGTAAAATGACCTTCCTGTCATAGTGTGACATTAAGTTGGAAATATGTTTGCGAATCTAAGGAAATGTGCATCTTTTGAAAATAAAAATATAACTTTATTAAACACTATATAATTGTCGATATGATTATAATAAATCATATTATAATATGATTTATATGGTACAGAGTACCTAGTAAGAATAAATTAACTATGTTCAGTGGTTTGTAGGAGTAGCTACTAACTAAAACCTTATCACACATATGCCAAACTAATGTTATTTCTTTCTATTACCATGTGTCCTGCTTAGTGGACAAAGGAAAGTCTATGGATATTGCTACTTGGACTCTAGCAAAGCATTTGACACTTTTTTTTTCTCACAGTATTCTTCTGGAGAAATTCTCTGTTCATGGTTTGGATGGATATACTAATAGCTGGGTAAAAAAAAGCTATCTGGTTGACTAGGACCAAGGTGTCCTTGTGAATTAAGTTAAAGCCATTTCACAACTGATCACAAGTGGTGCTCACTGGACCTAAGTAATATGTTCAGTTTTCTTAAATACAAGAGATGCTCTGAAAGTAATGCTGTCTATTTTATTATTTTGCTCCATAAAATCAGAGGTAGCTCTTGGTAGTGTGACAGTAGATGTTGAACCTTCCCATCAATATTCTATTACATTTTGTATCCATGTGACAGATGGTAGCAGAGGGGCAGTCTGATGAAATGGTGTCTGACATGGAAAAGGCGAGCTGAGTGGTGTATTTCAGCTGTGGCTGTAGTGAACTGAAAGACAAGCCACGTTGAGGACAGCCACTTTTTTTTTTTTTCGAGCAACATGGAGGCTATTATTCTAGTTGGCAAAAATGCATAATTAATGGTGGTAACTACGATGAAAAACTGTGTTGTAACTTAGAATTTGTTCTATCAAATAGCATTACTGTGCTCTTTATATCTGTTGTAGTTTCCATGGAAATAAAAACGTGGTTTTATTTTTGAAGAGAGCTAAGTATCTTTATCAATTATTGATGAGAGAATTAAGTGCACTCTCACTAAGTTTTCAGAAACCAATAATTTGCGAGGGATTGTTGTTCTGTTTGAGAATGCTTTGCAGAGGGATATAGATACAGTAGATTAATGGGCCACATCTGATCACATGACATTCATCAAAGCTAAATGTCATATGTTGCATTAGGATCACAACAACCTCATGGTATAAACTTGCAGAAGTATGGCTAGAACACTGTCCAGCAGAAAAAGACTTCCTGGTGAACAGGTGGCTGAATGTGAACCAGTAGTGTGTTCATGTGGCCAAGAAGGCCAACAGCATGCCATCCTGCATCAGAAATAGTGTGACCAGCATGACTCTTGAAATGTTTGTCACTGTATTTGAAACTGGCAAGACCTGATTCCAAGTACTGTGTTCAGTTTTCAGCCTCTCACAGTGATAAGGGTATCAAATTACTAAAGTACGTGCAAGAAAGAGCAATGAAGGCAGTGAATGGAATAGAAAGAAAGATACATGAAGAGGAGCTGATGGAACTCAGGTTGAATAGTCAGGAAAAAAAGGAGGCTGTAGGGAGACTTCATTATTCTCTACAAATACCTGAAAGAAGGTTGCAGTGAGAAATGTGTCAGTCACTTTTCTCAGGTGGCAAGCAATGGAGAGCTATTTCAAACATCCATTTTTACCATTTTTTTTTAGCTAGAAATACACATATTAAACCAAATACAGCAGGGGAGGAATGAAAACAAACAAACAAACAAAAAAAAAAACCAACTCATTTATTTTCAGTTGATGATGGCAATACTGGCTCCTGCACAGGAAAGGCAAAAAAAAAATATATATATATATATATACATATAAATGGAAGTGAATATGAGAATATGACAGTTCAAATGAGACAGCCTGCATCATATTAAGACTCAGAAAAGGCAGAGTGGCCATGTTCTCTTTCTCCAGGCCTCACAAACACACCCTTTCTCATTTAAAATTTGATAGCCATGTACAAATTTTGGAAAGAGTTAAAAGGATGGATATTGCTTCCAGTAAAAACTTCCTATTAGATTTTTGCAAAAAAAAAAAAAAAGAAAGTAATGTTCTGCATTATCCAGGAGTAGCTGAAATACAATCAGTGAATGAACAATTCTGACATGATGGTATCTTTAAAAATTATAACATGGCAATTTTTTGAGCTTGTATTTGAACATAAGAATATCCACAGAGCAAGACTATTGTAAGAAAGGAGGAAGAAAGAAGCAGAATTTGTAAAATAAAAAATAAACACCCAAACCCTAACTGTGAGTTAGCACTGAGATATGCAAAAAAATACTTCAGCCATCATCCAGATGAGCACTTTGTCACCTGGATGCTCTGATTTTGGGATAATGGGGCCATTATCTTGGACCTAGTGGGCAGTGAAGGCAAGTAGCTGAAATTTCTTTTAAAGGAAGGAAGCATTGACAAAGCAACAACCAAATAGCAGTATGTTGTTGTAGGTGTTTACGGGGAGGCGGGCTGTGACGTGATAGGACCTCCCCTGCTCTGTGATAAGAGACGTGATGCATGCCTGGGGGCATAGATGCACTAGACGCACGTAAACGCACATGGACGTAGGAACATAGATAAGCATGTAAAGTATATAGGTCGCTGTTTTGCTTGCAATAAATGCCATTTTGCCTAACATCACATTGGTGTGCACGTGGTGAGATGGTCGGGTCATAGTGGGACAGTGTGAACCCTGGCCAGGCCATAGGAACGTGACGAACAAGGGGTTTCCTATGAGGAAACAACTGGTGCCCCGTGTGAGGCACGTTTCTATTTTGCCCGGCTCAAAAATAGCTTTGGTGCAGTAAACCCGAGGGGATGGCAGGGCACTTCTTAGACCACAGAAGACCGTGGGGATGACAGTGCGGCTCATTTTTGCAGCGCGCAAACCCGAGGGGACGGCAGGGCGCTGATCATGGAATCTGTTATTAAGTTACTTCTGCAACTTTGCAAAGAATATTGCGGCAAGCGTCCTCCTTCTAGGAAGGAGATAGCCGCCGTTCTTTCTTGCCTGGAGTGGGAGGGGGAGATACGCTCCCCCTATGATGTTCTCGATCATCAGAGGTGGGATTCTCTCACCACGGTGCTCGCGCACCATGCAATGAGCGCTCAAAAGGGTGCTGAGCTTAAGACTTGGGCTTACTTTTATGTGCTCTCAGGGCAAACAGGGAGGAGAAGAACGCTACTGGCATGGCGCATTTACTGCTTGGGATGGGGACCGACATGGGTGAGGACTTGAGCAGGTTTCAACGGGCTCCTAATCAAGAGGATATGGGGGGGGAGGGAGAGCAACAAGAAGAGTGGGGAGGGGGCGGTGTCATTGGCAGCTGCACAAAGGAAATAGGAGCACAGCCGATTGTACCTTCCGCACCCCCCTCTGCCGAGCTGGATGGACGGCAAGAGGGTGGTCAATTGGCACTGACCGCACCTGCTGGATTCAAAAATCAGCAGAATGGTGGGTCATCGGCAGCCCCTTCTTCTCATTTCGGCATGTAACAGGAGGCTCCACCTCTGTATCCGGTTGCGCCACCTCAGCAACTGTTGTATCCTTTGTTGCGAGATACGCCCACTATTCTGGAGGGGTGTAAGGGTGGGTGTAGCCTGGTTACGGATTGGTCAAAGATTAGAGAAGAGATAGAGGACAAAGGCTTGCCGGTGGAGGTGTACCCAGTGGTAGTGGGAGTTGAAGGCCCTGTATGGGTGCTGCTCGATTCAAAAGGAGTCACACGCCTTATAGAGGCGGTGGAAAAGAAAAGGCTGAGGTCGCCACTGACCTTGAATACCCTGGAGGCCTTGACAAGGCCTGGCCCTTTACTTCCCCATGATATCGTGAATCTTATGCACATGGTGTTCAAACCAGTGCAGTACACACTCTGGAAAGAGGAGTGGATGACGGAACGTAGGAAGGTGGCAGTGATAGCTGCGGAGGATGCAACACACCTTGCGCATGGCACAGATGTGCAGAAACTCACAGACACAGCCAGGGGAATGGCCAACCCCCATGTGCAGGTAGACAGGTTATGGCCCGGATTGCTGATGCCATCTACAGATGCAATGCTTGACATGTTCAAAAGGCTTGCCCATACTGCTGAGCCCCTTACCCCTTGGACAGATATCACTCAGGGTCCAGTTGAATCTTTCCAAGAATTTGACGACAGGTTGATACGGGCGGTGGAGGGGTCAGACTTACCTAGAGCAGTTCACAATCCTGTCACTGTGGATTGACTAAGACAAAAATCCCATGACGATATTAAGGACCTGCTGCGCTCAGCTCCTGGGACGGCCACTACACTGAGAGAGATCATTAAGTATGTGCTAGATAAACAAAAGGTGACCCCCATAACAGCGGAGGGACTCACTGCTGTGATCCAGGAAGGCATAGTAAGCGCCCTCCCCATTGTAGCGACAACAATGGCGCCTGCGGTGCCACAAGTCAAGGGACCCTGTTTTGGTTGCGGCCAATACAGCCACATCAAAGCCCAGTGTAGGGCCGGAGGGGGCAGGTGTGACGAGCAAGGAAATGGCTGAGAGTTGTTTGTCAATTGTGCAAGAGCAGCCACACTGCATGCCAGTGCAATTCCATACTCGTAGATAATACCACTATGGATACTGGTAATCATTCAAATCTCTGTATTTGTAACTTTACTAATATCGTAGGGTGTGATTCTAATTATACAGCTCCAGTTACCTCACTTCAGTTATTGCAGTCTAATTACACATTGATTCAGGACTTATTACCAACGCCTATTGGAATGTATCTTGATTTAGTGAGGAAACTGCTGTGACATGACGACCTGTACCAATTGCTACAACGCATTCGGAACAATGGACAGAAAACCTTGATCACTGTTCACCATGATACGAAAGAGATACATCGCGTCCTAGAAAGGATAAAGAAGGTTGGAGAACATCATTGGTGAGAAGCGCTTCTTAGGTGGTCGCCTACAGCAAAAGGAGTGTTTAATGCCATTCTGCACCCAGTTGTGATCACAGTAGTTTGTTTAGTGCTTGCAGTCGTAAGATATGTGAAAATTTGGCACATGCAATGCCGCTTGCGACACATGATAGAGCGAACTTTTGACCAATGAATGAAGTATCTTAAGCTACGTGAGAGATTGTAAGGAATCAACATATAATCATTTGTATAATCTACGCTAGGGCTATTAGGTGGTATGTGAGTATCGCACTGTAAGGGGCAAGGCTTTACTGAGCATGGGGAGGGGAAGATGTTGTCATAGGCATTTATGAGAAAGTGGGCTGTGATGTGATAGGACCTCCCCTGCTCTGTGATGAGACGTGATGCATGCCTGGGGGCATAGATGCACTAGACGTGCGTAAACACACATGGATGTAGGAACATAGATAAGCATGTAAAGTATATAGGTCGCTGTTTTGCTTGCAATAAACGCCATTTTGCCTAACATCACATTGGTGTGCATGTGGTGAGATGGTCGGGTCATAGTGGGACAGTGTGAACCCTGGCCAGGCCATAGGAATGTGACGAACAAGGGGTTTCCTATGAGGAAACAGCAGTAAACATAGCCTATGCCACATGCCATCATCTGAAATACTATCCTAGGTGATGAAAACATGACACCCCACAAAGTACTGAGTCAGAAATGGGGCATATTTCCAAAATAACCTAGTCACCCGAGCCAAAGAGCATGGCATTGAGTGGATATATTACATACCCTATCATGCATCAGCCTCTGGGTAAACTGAATGATACAGTAGTTTGTTTAATACTACACAAATAGCAATGGATTTGGGACATTCAAACACTGGGATATATACTTAGTGATAGCTAACACTATCTTTTTTAGGAGTCTTTTTAGGAGTCTTCCAATTGAATGTGCCCTGCCTAAGTGAAAACTCTTATGTACTGTAGAAGGAGATAAGATCTCAATATGGCACATGAAAAACATGCTGGGTTTGACCATGGATTATTCCTGCCTTGATCAATGATGAAACTTTTGGTGAGATTGCTTTTTCTCAAGGATGTGGGTCCACTTTTTCGACAATGCAGAAGGAGACTGACATATGGACACTGTATGACAACACATTGGCAGTAATGAGCAGGAAAGATGATGAAAAAGCATCAGTGAATTTCCTGTCTAGGGTAATTCAACAATACAGAAAAAAAATCTGTCTTTCTCCCAGGTGCATCTCAGCCATGGATAAACTGTTCTGGGAGTTCCAGCAACAGAATCTCCAATCCCCCTGATGCAGGCAGGGTTACCACCTGCTAGATCAAGTATTAGATTAGGTGCTTAGCACCCCATCCAACCTAGCCTTGAACATCTTCAGGCATGGGGCATTCACAACCTCTCTTGGCAACCTGCCCTAAACCTGGACAGAAGACTCCACATAGGGCCTCATGAGGGGAGAGTAGAGAGGGACAATCACCTGCCATGCTCTGCTAGCCACCCCTCTTTTAATGCAGCCCAGGATACCATTGGCCTTCTGGGCTGTAAGTGCACCCTACTAGCTTATGTTAAGTTTTTAATCTACTAGGACACCCAAGTCCTTCTGATCGGGGCTACTCTTAAAGAGTTCTTCTCCCAGTCTGTATGCATATCTGGAATTACCTCAACCTGAGTTCAAAACCTTGCACTTTGCTTTGTTGTAACTCATTTCAGAGGTACAGATTCATCTGAGCCCACTTTTCAAGTTTGTCAAGGTAGAATCATAGAGTTGGAAAGGACCTCTGAAAGCCACCTAGTCCAACTCCCTTGTAATGAACAGGGACATCTACAGCTAGATTAGGTTGCTCAGGGCCTGTTCCAGCCTCACTTTTAAAGTCTCCAGATATGGAGCATCAACCACATATCTAGGCAGCCTGTCTCAGTGCCTTATTACTCTCACTGCAAAAGATCTTTTCCTTGTATCAAATGTAAATCTACCCTTCCTAAGCTTGAAGCCATTCCCCATTGTTCTATCACCACCACAGACTCTGCTCAAGAGTCTATCCTTTTCTTTCCTGTAGCTCCCTTTTAGATAACCCCGGTTATCTCTGTCTGTCCTCATAGGAGAGGCGTTCCATTCCATGGATCATTTTTCTGGCTCTCCATTCCAACAAGTCCATGTCTCTCATGTACTGAGGACTCCATACTGGGACATGTTACTCTAGATGAGGCCTCACCAGAGCAGAATAGAGGGGCAGGATCACCTCCCTTGACCTTTTGGCCGTGCTACTTTTGATGCAGCCCAGGATACAGTTGGCTTTCTGGGCTGCGCTGGCACACTGCTGGCTCATGTCCAGCTTCCCATCCACCAGTATCTCCAGATTTTTTTTGGCAGGGCTGTGCTCAGTCCTTTCATCTCCCAGCTTGTGTTGGTAGTGGGAGTTGCCATGATCTTGCTTTTGGATTCATTATGCCTCATGAGGTTCACCTGGGCCCACAGCTTAATCCTGACTCAGTCCCTCTGAATGTCATCCTGTCTCTGGTGTGTTGACTGCACTCCACATCTTGATGTCAACAGCAAACTTGCTGAGGGTGCACTTGACACCACTAATGTCATTGATGAAGATATTAAAGTGTATCAGCCCCAGCACAAACCCCTAAGGGACACCACTCCTCACTGATCTCCATCACAACACTGAGCTACTGATTACCACTCTCTGGACTTGACAGCCAATTCTTCATCCATAGAACAGTCCACCCATCAAATCCATCTTTCCAATTAGGAAAGATGTTGTCAGGTACTAAGTCAAAGGCCTTACTGAAGTCTAGATAGATGGCATCAGTGGCTTTTTCCTAGTCCACTGATGCAGTTACAGCATAATAACAGGTCACTAGTTTGTTAAGCAGGATTTACCTTTAGCTAAGCTATGCTGATTCTTCTGTGTAACCTTTCTGCCTTCTGTGTGTCTTAATATATGTTCCAGAAGGATCTGTTCAATGATCTTCCCCAGCAGAGGTCAGACTAGGGTTTGTCTGGATGGCATCCCTTCATTTTTCTGTTGTATCAACTGCAGCACTCAGCTTGATTTCATCAGCAAACTTGCTGAGGATGCACTCAATCCCATCATTTATGTCATTAATAAAGATGTTATAGAGTGCCTGTCCCAGAAGACCTCAGAACACTGCCTGTTACTGGCCTCCACCCAAACATAGAGCCATGACCACAACACTGTCTGTGACATTCCAACCAATTCCTTATCCACCAAATAGTACACTCTTCAAATCCATCTCTCTCCAATTTACAGATAAAGTTGTGATGGTGTACTATGTCAAGGGCCTTGCAGATATCCAGGCAGATGACATCAGCTGCCTTCCCTTTGTCCATCACTTTGTTACAGAAGGCTACCACATTGGTCAGGTGAAGCCATAATGGCTGTCATGGACCACCTGCTCATCTCTCATGTGTCTTAACATGTCTTCCAGGAGGATCTGTTTCATAATCTTCCCAAGGACTGAGGTGTGGCACACCACCTTGTAGTTCCCCAGGTCCTCCTTCCTCCCTTTCTTATAAATAGAAACTCAGTGAGCGCTGCAGCCTCCTTTTTATCTGTTGAGGCGAGATCTCCTTTCCCATTTATTAGAGGAGACATGCTCTCTTTGGCCTGTCTTTTCTGACTAATGCATCTATAATGTATCTATAGAGACTAATGTATCTATATATATAATTTTTATAACACCCCTCACTAAGTTCAGTTCCACCTGTGCCATGGCTTTCCTTATCCCACCTGGGCACGTCCAGATAGCATCCCTGTATTTCTCCTAGGTAACATGTTCTTGTTACCACTACTTGTACATGCCCTTCTTTTCATGCAGTTTGCCCAATAGGTCCTTGCTAAGCCATGCTGGTTTGCTGCTTTCTCTGCCTGCTTTCTTATTCTGATGGATAAAGAGCTCTTGTGCTCTCAGAAAATCATCATTTAACAGTAGCTGGCTTTGATCTGCTTCGTTGTCTCTAAAGACAGTTTCCCAGGAGATCTCAGACAACAATTTCTTAATCACCTTGAAGTTTGCTATTCTGAAGTTCAGGGTCCTGACTCTTTGCCAGGAGATCACAAACTCAACCAGGGTATGACTGCTGTAGCCCAGGCTGCTTCTAGTCTTAATATTTTCGATGATCTCATGTGCATTAGTGAGAATCATGTCTAGCAACACTTCATCTCTGGTCAGTCTGCCCAATTCCTGAACCAAAAAGTTATTACCAATGGACTCTAGGAGTTTCTTGGATCACTTGAAGCTCACCATGTTTTCCTAGTAGATACCATGGTGGCTAGTGCAGCACCTCTTGCAGTCGAAGCAAGGTCTCATTAACAGACTCCTCTTGATCAAATGAATCGATCAGATGATCAGATGGAAACAGACTCCAAACACCATCTGTCCCTAATCAGGCTCATTCCTAATCTTAACCTACTGTCTCTCAACCTGTTCCTGAATATTTTTCAGAGGAGCTCCTTGCAATCTATCCACTTTTTAACATAGAGGTCAACTCTCCCACCCTTCTTACTTTGCCTATCCCTTCTAAATATCTAATAGTATTCTAGTTATGCAAATGATCCCACCGTGTTTCCATGACAGCAATAAAATCATAGATTTCCAAGGTCGCCATGGTTTCCAACTCTCCCTGCTTATTTCCCATGCTGTGAGCAGTAACATAAAGGCACTACATCTGGGCTTTCGGATACATTACCTTCCTAGCTGAGCCCTCCCACAAACCTAACAGATGATCAGTGTGAAGAAATGCCAAAGAATTCTGCTTGTTTCATCTGTTTAACCACAGATAAGAAAAGAAGAAAAAAAACACATTTTACAAGAGACATTAAATAAACTATTTCTTAGTACTATTTCTTGACTATTGTCAGATCTAGTCCCACTTTCAGTACAAATTTCTGTTTGAAGGGTAGTGGGAGATATCAACACGTCCATTCAGATATTCTGAATGTGGTAGTCTTTATGAGATTTACAACACATTTCCTACCAAAATAAAAACAGGACTGCTAAATTCCAATATATTGAAGTGTCTATGAGATAGTGAGATGCCATTATTTTTATGGCACTAAATTTTCATTCTGGACCTGATAAATTCTTAAAAACTTGAAGGAGTAAGTTCAAACCTGAACCATCATTTAAATGTAGCAGGAGAAAAGGCTCTAAAAAGGCTAGCATCAAGGAAAATAAAAAGAGAATAATCAGCTTGAGAATCTATAGTTAATATAAGACTATTCTCTTTTCATTTTATTTTAACCTTCTCACAATTAAATCATTTAAATGAGACAAAAAATGGAATAATGCTATAAAATTTGTCAAATGTGGCAGGAAAAATATTCTGTAGAATGGCTGTTTCCAGAATATAGTACCTATGAAAAGCCTTTTTGCATATTTACTATCATGCAAGTGTGTTTGAGCAGCATAAGGGAAGAATTTTTTTTTTTTTTTTAGTTTCATTTTGAGTTATATCTCTGGAATTTATCAAGGGCTATTAAGATGGCTGGAGCACCTCTCCTCCAAAGAAAATTTGAGAGAGCTGGGTTTGTTCACCAAGGAGGAGAATGCTAAAGGAAGACCTCATTATAAGTTTCCAGTACTTAAAGGGAGATAGAGACTTACTTTTTACATGGTCTAACAGTGACAGAAGAAAGGGGAGTGGTTTAAAACTAAAACAAGGGAGTTTTAGGGTAGAGTAATCACAGAATCATAGAATCATAGAATCATAGAATCATAGAATCATAGAATCATAGAATCATAGAATCATAGAATCATAGAATCATAGAATGGCCTGGGTTGAAAAGGGCCACAATTGTTAACCAATAGACAAGGCTGCCCAGAGCCACATCCAGCTTTGCCTTGAATTCATCTGGGGATGGGGCATCCAAAACCTTTCCGGACAATGCGTTCCAGCATGTCACCACCCTCTGTGCTGTGAAAAATATCTTCCTCATATCCAACTAAAACCTCCCTTGTCTTAGTTTAAAATCATTTCCTGGAAGTTTCAAGGTCAGATTGTATGGGGCACTGCACAGCCTGGCCTAATGGGTGGCAACCCTGCCCACAGCAGACGAGTTGAAACTTGATGACCTTAAAGGTCCTTCACAGAATCACAGAATGGCCAGGGTTGGAAGGGACCTCAAGGATCATGAATCTTCAACGCCCCTGCCACATGCAGGGCCACCAACCTCCTCATTTAATGCTAGACCAGGCTGCTCAGGGCCCCATCCAATCCGGCCTTGAACACTTCCAGGGATAGGGCATCCACAACCTCTCTGGGTAGCCTGTTCCAGTACCTCACCACTCTCTCTGTGAAGAATTTACCCCTGATGTCCAAATCATTTTTGCCATTGATGAGGAAGAAAAAGCCAGACTGTGATCTCACACACCTCAAGAGTAGTTATGAACTACTGGATCACCAACCGAGTCTGAATCATATTTCTGTCAAGTGATTCTGTAAAACAGTCCATCACAGAATCACAGAATGGCCAGGGTTGGAAGGGACCTCAAGGACCATGAATCTCCAACACATGTCCTTCCAATACATGTCTATGATTTTATGCTTTTCTTTATTTTATAATAATTACAGTTAGATGTGTAGTAAGATGCTCCTTATCACGGATATGATACAGGACAATGCATATGTTTGCAAAATATGCTTATATAACTTGATGGAAAGGAGCCTGTGATCAATTCTGTCATATTCAATATGTTGTCTTTTTCATGGACATAAAAAGATTACCAGATTTAGAGATCACTGACTACATGCAACATGCTAACCTTTTTGTTTGTGTGAAAACCACAATCACTCCAACTTAGTTTAGCTCTCACTGGCTGTTACAGGGTTGCTGCATTGAGACATCTTAGTGGAGAAAATGAAAGAAAATGAAAGGTAAAGAAGTTGAGTCTATGGCTCGTCAACATATAAATTAATCATAATATTCTGCCTTGACTACATTGCAAGTGGCTTCTCCCTTTTTGTTTATGTTTAGATTGCTCACATTCTGCTTAGGCTTAATAATACTGATAAAGTAGTATAGAAATGTAGTCTAGTAATGCATAATTAGTTACAATAAAATTAATCAGATATAGCAGTATAGTAATGTAGTCTAGTAATGCATAAGTAATTATAATAAAATCTATCAGATGTAGTCTATAGTCAACTGTATTGTTTTCTTCCAATATCCAAATAACCTTTTTTTGTCTTGTTATAAATATGGGAAAAAAAAAAAGAAAGTATCTCTATCTTTTGAAGACAAATATGAAAAAGCCAATCTGTTATAAAGAATTTTGCTTTATGTTTCAAAATTGAGAAGAAAATCAGATTAATCTATCCAAATTGCACAAAATAACAGAACAAAATCTAGAATAAATATTCACAGTCGATTTTGGTTGAGATAATGATGATTATGAATACTACTGAGTACTCTTTTAAAGGCTGTGAGATGGACCATGGCAGTAGTCCATGCCTGTAGAAGTCAAAACAGTGAATAAAGAAGGACATAAAATATAAATTCATAATTGTTAAAGAATACCACCCTATCATTAAGACAACATGATTTATTTATTTATTTGTTTGTTTGTTTGTATAAGTATTTTTTAATTAGTGTATATTCAAAACCCTCCTGGATGCATTCTTGTGTGATCTATCCTGGTGTTCCTGCTCTGACAGGTGGATCAGACTGGATGATCTACCAAGGTCCCTAATAGTCCCTGACATTCTGTGATTCTGTGATATGGAAATCATGCAAATGAAGGAAATCAGAATTTTTTATTTCTACATACAGAATTTTCCCTGTTTGGAATTTGAAAGACACTTCACCTAAATAAAATTGTGCTATAATACTGCTTGTCTGTATTTCCAAATCATTAGGCTCTCAAGCCAAACAGTTCCTGTGGCATAAGAGCAATCCAAAGTCTGAGCTTCCTTATGCTATGGAGAACCTTGTTCTCTTTGGTAAATTATCAGCTGATAGGACTATCCTGACTGCCTCTGAAACAGTATTTCAAGAGTAGTTAAACAAGTCCAATCTCATGGTTAATGCATGAGATAGAAAAGAGTTGGCTCTCTGTCAAGAGAGAAACAGACTCCACAGATTTTTAAAGCAAATTCTAATGGAAGATCTAGTAGCAGCTCTAAATTATTTCGTAGAGTTCTAAATTTATATACTGCTCCCAGTGAAGTCTGTTATTATCCATAGATTGATGTGAAAAACTTTTAAAGGAGTGATTTAAAGGAGAAGACCACAGTAAGTTTTGAGAAGTGAGAATGAGATTCTAGAGATCAAGTATTTATACCCATGGTATTTAAAATAACAATAAAGATCTATAGAAAATTAAAAACTGTGTTCTGAAAACACAGAGGATATACAGCCATCACAACCTCCTTTTTAATTAAATAGAGTGATAATTTTCAGAGAATCATGCAATATCCTGAGTTTGAAGAGACCCATATAGATCATAAACTCCTAGCTCCACACAGGACAACTCAAAAATACTATTAAAAAGTTATATAACTGAGAGATTGTCCAGATCCTTCTTGAACGCCAGCAAGCTCAACACAATTACTACTTCCCTAGACAGCCTAATCCATTGCCAGACCACTCTCTGATGAAGAACCTTTTTTTCTGATATATGACCAACTTAGGAATAAATTATCTTTCCCCAAAAATCTGGTATTATTACTCTGGAAAGAGAGACAAAGCAAAACCCAAAAATAATTCAAGCAGATAGCAAAAAAAAAAAAAAAACCACAACATCCACCTTACAATGGTATTGTTCATTTTCTATCTACAAAAGTAACGCATTTTATTGGAAAAAAAATCAACTAACTTTCTGGGGAAAAAAAAAAAAAAAAAAAAAACTTATAAAAATAATTTTAATAATAAAATTACAGAAAACTGTTGCAGTTGAAAGGTGATGGATGCTATTAATAGCTGCTTGATGTTATCAATATCTGTTTTCACAATAAAAATCTGTTTGCACTTTAGCACTTCAGTATGTATTCAGTTCACATAATTCTTATCTACAGGAAAAAAAAAATGTGAATAAAAAGAAAAGCAGAGTTCACTTTGAGATTTCTAAAATAGGAACTTTTTTTTTTTTTTTTTTTTTGCCTGTGACTTTCAAGTGCGATGAGCTTTGGCTGCCTGTACTTCATCCACAGGCAGTTTATTGCATTCACACCTTGCTTTTTGTTTCAACTCACAGACTTTTTATCAAGATGTTCAAACATAAGTGCTTTAATTACTAATAACTAAGTTTTCTGTCCCATAATGAGAAATACAAGCCCACTAAGAAGTCAATGAACAGCAATCACTACTTCAGATCTCCTGTACTTCTGTGGATGAGGATTGTGATTGATTTATCAATATTTGAATAAATACTTGAACTGCGAGTCAATAGAAATGTTTCAGTCAGTGACAGCAGGGAACAAATGACCAAGTCTTGTGATTACTCTAGTTTTCCCTTATTTTTGGAGAAGCTATTACAATTTTCTGTTGCTTCATATTTACTAACCTTAACAGGTAAGAAGTTCTTGTTATTTCTAGTTAATATTTGTGGGAGGGAAAAAAAAAAAAAGACAACAAAAGAGCAACAAAAGCCTTAAACCATCCACATACCAACAATATTTCCCAACTAGACCATGTCCCTCAGTACACCATCTAAACATTTCTTGAACACCTCCAGGTGACACAACCACCTCCCTGGGCAGACTATTCTTTTAGAGAATAAATTTTTCCCAAATATCCAGCTGAACTTCCCCTGACACAACTTGAAGTCATTCCTTGTACTCCTATCACCACTTAGGTAGGAGAAGAGGCCTACTCCCACCTTGTCACATCTTCCTTTAAAGCAGTTGTTGAAAGCTAGTGGGTCTCCCCTGAGCCTCCTCTTCTCCAGACTAAAGAATCCCAGTTCCCTCAGACACTCTTCATAAGATTTGTGCTCCAGATGCCTCACCAGTTTTGCTGCCCTTCTCTGGACATGCTCCAAGGCCTCAATGTCTTTCCTGTAGTGAGGGACCCAAAACTGAACCCAGTATTCAAGGCATGGCCTCACCGGTGCTGTGTACAGGGAGATGATCCTATTTCTGATACAAATATGTCATTGGCTTTCTCGACTAGTGAACACACTGCTGGCTTATGTACAGATGAGTATCAACACATACCCCCAGGCTCATTTCTTCCACACAGCTTTCCTGCCACTTTTCCCAAGGCTGCAGTGTTGCCTGGGGTAGTTGTAGCCAACATGCAGGACCCGGCACTTGATTTTTTTGAACTTCATCTGATTGGCCTCAGCCAAGTGACCCAGCCTGTTCAGATCACTCTGTAGGGCCTTCGTAACCACCAGAAAAATCAACACTTCCTCCCAGCTTGATGTCATTTACAGACTTACTGAGGGTGCACTCAATCCCCTAACCTAGGTCATCAATATAAATATTAAACAAGGCAGACCTCAGTACTTTTTTTTTTTTTTTTTTTTTTTTCTGGGGAAAAACATTTCTGACCAGTCGCCAGCTGGTTTTAACTATATTTACTACTACTCTCTGGCGCTCCAGCTAGCTCATTACCCAACAAAGAATGTACCTGTCCAAGCCACAAGCTGCCGTCTTCTCTAGGAGAATACTGTGGGAGTCAGTGTCAAAAGCTTTGCTGAAATCTAGGTAGACTACATCAACAGCCTTTCACTCACCTATCAGGCAGATTACTCAATCATTAGAAATCAGGTTGGTCAAGCAGGACCTGCCTTCCATGCAGGCAGGTCTGATCATCAAGTTTTCCACACATGCCATGTGATCTTATTCAAGAGATGTCCTTAATCCAAGCACTCAGCAAGAAGCAAACCTCCACTAATAATGGGTTGTGTTAACATCCATCATTCTAGCAGGAAGCCTCCTTCCACAGTCTCTTACACACATCTTGTTCTGCCCTGAATTAAAGCACAACCATCTGGGAGATGTCATTTCACAGAAATACCTTCCTTTTCCAGTATGGTGGCCTTAGACCTTCTATGAAGATCAGAGCAGAAGCAGTGCTCTTGGTGCCAAAGTTCAGAAATTCTCAGACTTCACCAACCTGGTTTTCTTCATTTCGCAGTTTAAGCAGATGTTCCATCTACTTCTCCTTAGTGCATTTGGAGGTTCAGGCTTTTGTGATGCAATATTTTGAGAGATATCAGATCCATCAGATTTTTGATATCCCTTATGTTATGTAGTCTACAGACCTTCCTATGAAGATAGGCTTAAGGAGCTGGGCTTGTTCAATCTGGAAAAGAGAAGGCTGTGGAGAGATCTCATTATTGCCTTCCAGTATTTAAAGAGTTTTTAAACTGAAGATAATGATAGAACAAGCGGGAATAGTTTTAAATTAAAGGAGTGAAGATCTAAGTTAGATGTCAAGGAGAAGTTTTTTTCACTGAGAGAGTGGTGAGGTGCTGGAACAGGTTGCCAAGGGAGATTGTGGATACCCCATCAGAGATATTTAAAGCCAGTTTGGATAGGGTCCTGAGAACCTGATCTACTACTTGATCTAGTGGTTGGCAATTCTGTCTGTGGCAGGAAGGTTGAAACTTTATCATCCTTGAGGTCCCTTCCAGTCCAAACCATTCTATGACTGATTCTATGATTCTGTGATCCTGTGATTCTATGACCTTCTCCCAAGATCCGTTAGTCATGTTGCAGACCAGCACATTATCTCCTGCAAACAGTAAAATCATGACTTCTGTTCCCTCTGACAGGTCCTACAGCTCATTGCAACTGTTGGCACATTTGCATCCTTCTATGAGATCTCATACTGGGTAGAACTTGTAATTTTCCTGGGGTTCTCCTGGTAACCCAGTACAATGACACATTCCCAAACATTGCTCAGCATATGTATGACCTGCTCACAGCAGATTTTGTACCTCTACTTCTAAACAAAATTCTTCCTCCTATGTCCAACTCTTGGCAGAAATATTTAAGTATCAGTGTAATGGAATCTTCTGCAGTACAGTTGCAGGATCTTGGTTAAAGACTGAATATAACTCCAAATTTAATTTTAAAAATGTCTGTTACAATTAGAAAAATACCTGGATTGAGTCACAGATTATTGGTGCTTGGAACAACAAGTAATTTTTATTTATTTATTTATTTATTCATTCATAGAATGATTGTCTTACAGAGTACCTTTTCTATTTCCATTCATGTATTGTCTTATGAAATGTGTTTTAGTTCACCTCTTGTAAACCTTGGAAATTTGTAGATGGAAAACATAAACTTAAATTGATGATAAATTAATGTCATGTATTATGTTTCAATTCCAGTATGACATAGGCATTAGAGGTGTTAATAAAAATTCTGTTGGGATCTTTTGATTTGTGAAGAGACTGAAAACAAAGACTTGATAGTAGATGTAATTTTGAGGAAAACTGGACAACAGAATGAAGACTAAAAGTAGTAATTGCCATGATTCACATAGTCAAGACAACAAAAGTCTCAAAATAAGTAGAGATTCAATTCCTTTCCACAGGGAACTACTGCTGAAATGATACTTTAGTAAGTTAACAGACTAGTAAGGTTTTCTGAAAGCTAATGTATAAAGCTGTACGGAACTGATTTAAATGGTGAAAGTTTTATAAATAGAGGGGAAAATATTCAAATGTTAAGTTAATTCTGAAAAAATAAGTTTCCAGAATGTCAAAAGCTTTGAAGCAAGGAGCTGAAGTGTTTGGTAACTGTAAAAAAAAAAAAAAAAAAAAAAAACAAGTTCAAGTACTCAGATACATATGTCAGTATGTCAGCGCAAATCTCATCATTGAGATGAGGTGTGAGAGTCTGACTCTAATAAATCTGTTCATTTATTTATCTGGCACGTTAAGCTAGCTAAAATTTTGAAATGCTATTCCAGATTTTGGGTTTGGTCTGTTTTCCAAGTCTTTGTCAATTTTTAGTTACAGGTATAATAGCATCTCTGTTTTGGACACCATGCTTCTGCTAGGTAAAATATTTTACTTCAACTTTATCCTACAAAGCAGTTTCTACTGAAGACATTTTAAAAGGTGAAAGTAGCTAAATTTGGTACCAATAAACTGAGATGTATTTAAAGCCACTAGACAATATATTTCCTTTGAATCACTGTTATTTGTACTGCTTTTTTAGCCTTAATTTGAATTTGGATCACTTCATGTTAAAAAAGAACCCAAATTTTTAGAAATAAAACATTTAGATTTGCAGCATTACCACCAACTGATACACTTTAAATTTCTTTTAAGTCAACATTTATTTAATTGTTATGATAATGAATGTGTATCCAAAATTCCAGTAAAGAACTACTGATACACTTACAACATAGATTATTGTAAACATTTTTGACAGATCTTCCTGTTGGAACCCCTGCTGTATCCTTTCTATTAAATAAATAAATAAATAAATAAATAAATAAATAAATAATCTCAGTACAATGTGAGGACAATGTCTTAAAAATAGTTTATTGTATTTGCATTTGCACTTTCTGGAGGTGTAGAGGAGTCAGGAAAGACAAAGCACAGACAGAACTGCACTTGGCAAGGGATGTGAAAAAGAACTTGAAATTCTACAGATATATTGTTCAAAAGAGAGAGGACAAGGAGTGTTCTCCCTCTGATAATTGAAAAGGGAAAACTGGCAACAACAAACATGGAGAAGGCTGAGGTACTCAAGTACTTTGCCTCATTCTTCTCTGACTATTAGGCTTGCCATGTCTTTCACATCCCTGAAACTCAGGGCAGTTTATAGGGAAACAAAATTCCTCTCACTGTAAGAGAAGATCATGTTCAAGATTACCACAAAACTGAATGTGTGCAAGTATATGAGGCTTAGTGATGTGCATCCCATGTTCTGGGGTATCTGGCTGATGTGGGTGACAAGCCACACTTTGTCATATTCGAAAAGTATGGTTATCAGGTAAAAAGTCCATAATGAATGGATAAGGGAATAATCATTCCTGTTTTTAAGAACGGAAAAAAGGAAGACCCAGAGAACTACAGTCACCAGAGACTGGTGAACTTCACCTCTGTTTCTGGGAAGATAATGGGACAGAACCTCCTGAAAGATATGTTAAGGCATGTGCAAATCATCCAAATAATTCAAGACAGTGATCATGGCTTCACCAAGGGCTGATTGTGCCTAACCAATATACAACATGAGCAGTAGACAAAGTGAAGGCAACTGATGTCATTTATCTGGACTTCTGCAAGGCCTTTGATATAGCCTCGTACTGGCACCTGCTCTCAAATTGGTGAGATATGAAAGTTAGGCGGTTCACAGGATGAGGAATTGGTTGGATGTTTGCAGGCAGATGGTTGTAGTCAATGGCTTTATGTCCAGATAGTGGCTGGAGATAAGTGGTGTCCACTAGGTCAGTCATGTTAGCAGGTGCTCTTTAACATCTTTACCAATTATGCAGATAGTGGGATTGAGCATATTTCAGGAAGTCTGTTGATGACACTAAGCTGAGTGGTATTGTTGATCCAACAGAAGGAAGAAATGTCATCCAAAGAGACAAGGATAAACATAAAATTCTGGCCCATGAGAACTTAATGAAAGTCAACAAATGCAAGTGCAATGAGTTGCACTGGGTGGGAGCAATCCCAGTTATGTGTACAGACTAGGAGATTAACTGAGAGCAGCCCTGCAGAAAAGGACCTGAGGATCCTGGTGCACAAAAAAGTTTGACATGAGCCAGAAGTGTTTGCTTGCACTGGAAAGCCTGGAAAGCCAAAAGTATCCGGAGATTCATTAAAAAAAGAGGGGTAGCTAGCAGGTCAAGTCAGGTGATTGTTCCCTTTCACCCTGCCTTCCTGAGGCCCCAGTGTTGTGGATGTGGAATTTGTGACTATTCCATCTCTGTTGGAACTAGATTTCTTTATTGTCCCTTCCAACCCAAGCCATTCCACAACACTATGATTTCCAGAGTCACATCCATAATGACTCTAGGCAACCTCTCCTTTGGCCCTCCTGCCTGCAAACACACTATCAGCTCATGTCATGATTTTTGTTCACTGGGACCCCAAGTCTTTTTCCACAGGCCTGCTCTCAATGAGTTCTTCTCCCAGTCTTTATGTTTGTCTAAGATTTTCCTGACACAAATGTAACACTGCACTTGGCTTTCTTGAATTGTCTACTGTTCATATGGGCAAGTAACTCAAGTTACATCAACCACAACACTAACTGTGATAATACAATTAATTTTGTATCCACTCTTCTGATAGTTTACCCTTCAAGTCTACATCTCTCCAATTCAGAGATAACAAAGAGGTGAGGAACCAGATTAAAGGCCTCACAGAAGTCCAGACAGAAATATTCAAGGCTTGGTTGGAGGTGGCTTTGGGAACCTGATCTCATGGAATGTATCCCTATCCATGGCAGAGGATTTAGAACCAGATTTTTTTAGAGGTGCCCTCCAACACAAACCATTCTATCAATTAAGATTATGAGATTTGATTTAAACCTAAAACTTTATTCAGAAAACATACTGAGACATAATTGTCAAATTATCTTTTTTTTCTTTTTTTCACAATTTAAAAATTAAGAAGATTTTTTTTTTTTCCTGCAGAAGAATCAAAGTAGATAAAAGATGGTTTAGAATTGTTATTCAAAGCAATTGCAAATATTATATCATAAAAATATTATTCAAATCTAAATAAATGAAAGTCTGCCAGTAGATAGACAGCAGAATATCTTCTCTCATTTACTAACAGTGAGAATTCTCAGCCAACCAGATGATTTGGCAGTTCCTTTGTGGTTCTGTTATAAACCGATTATTCTTGTAAAGAATACTGTAGAAATCATGATGCAAATACTAAAATGTTTTATTATTGTTATTATTATTATTATTATTATTTATTATTATTATCACCACAACTTCTTACAAAAAAATATCACATCATGATCAGAAATTGAAACATGGACAGCAGTATGGAATTACAAGGGTTATCATACGAACATTCTAATTATGAAGACTGTTTCAAAAGTAATGTCTCCTATTTTATCATGTTGGGCCCACTATGTCAGATGTAGATGTTGATGGTATGGTAGTAGAGGTTGAGTTTTGGCAATGGATGAAGTTAAATAATTTCAGGATAACACACATCTAATTTAAACAGAAAAATATTGCCTTTGAATTCTACCAACTTGGTAAGTGTTAAACAAACATGCTTTCTTCTTTTAAAAAGTGAAAAATCAGATATACATAGATTCAATAATGAAATAGATTCACCTAGCACATGGAATTTAGTATGAATTAGTAAAGTACAAACAGCATGTTAGAACACCTTTTTCAGATTCACAAACTGGTGTATCTATGTGGAAATTCAAACAAAGGACCACATATGAACTGTTTGTACAGTGAACAGAGTAACTCTTCACGTCCCTCTGTGTGAGAATGATGAAAAATACTTGGTCATAGAATCACAGAATAAATGTCTTGTCTTGGAGGTGACATATTTCCAACACCCATGTCATGGATTGAGTAGGGGTACACTCATTAGATCAGGTTGCTCAAAGCCTCATCCAAACTTCCCTTTAACATTTTCTGGAGTGGGGCATCAACTTCTCTGGACTACATATTCCAGTGCCTCATGACCCTCGTAGTAAAATTTTATTCCAAATATCTAATCTAAATCTATTCTCTTTTAGTTTATGACCATTAGTCCTTGTTCTATCACTATACTCCTTGACAAAAAAGTCACTTTTCAGCTTTCTTGTAGACTTCTTAGTACTGGAAGTCTGCTATTAAGATTTCTCTATTCTCCAGGCTGAATAAATCCAACTCTCACAGTCTGTCTTCATAAGAGAGATTATCCCACCCACTGTTCATTCTCCATGTGCTCCAGCTGATCGACCATCCTCAAGGCCCTGCTCTGAGCTAACTCTATCATGCTGGTGATCACAGAATCACAGAATCACAGAATTGCCAGGGTTGGAAGGGACCTCAAGGATCATGAATCTCCAACCCCCCTGCCACATGCAGGGCCACCAACCATCCCATTTAATGCTAGACCAGACTGCCCAGGGCCCCATCCAATCTGGCCTTGAACACCTCCAGGGATGGGGCATCCACAACCTCTCTGGGCAGCCTGTTCCAGTACCTCACCACTCTCTCTGTAAAGAACTTCCCCCTGACGTCCAACCTAAATCTCCCTTCCCTCAATTTAAAACCATTTCCCCTTGTCCTGCTGTCACTCATCCCTTCAAAGAGTTGATTCCCCTCTTCTTTGTAGGCTCCCCTTAGGTACTGAAAGGCTGCAATGAGGTCACCCCACAGCCTTCTTTTCTCCAGGCTGAACAAGCCCAGCTCCTTCAGCCTGTCCTCATAGGGGAGGTGCTCCAGTCCCCTGATTATCTTTGTGGCCCTAACACACTGCTCTAGGTTGAGGTCTCAGGAGAATGGAGTAGAAGGTGAGAGTTACTTCTCTGTTCACACTTCTTTTGGTGCAGCCCAGGTGGGCATTCTGGTCTGCAAGTGCACATTGACAGCTCGTTGAGTTTCTCATCATCCGGCACCTTCACATCCTTCTCCTCAGAGCTACTCTCAATCCATTCTCTTCCCAACCTGCACTTATACTTGGGGTTATCCTGACCCTGGTGCAAGAACTTGCATGTGGTCTTGTGAAATTTCATGTTTGTACTTGCTCACCTCTTTAAGCCTGTCCAGGTTCCTCTATATGGCATTCCTTCCCTCTGACATTCAGCTACACAATGTAGCTTGGTGACTTAGGCAAACTTGTTGAAGATTCATGAAATTGCTCCTCATGTACACCAAAATTATAGAAATTTTTGAATTTAGTTCTTCAATTATGACTTTGTTCCTTTGGTGCTAAGAAACTCCTAACCTTCAAGAACTCAACCTAAGCCAGACTAGAAAAGTTTTCTTGCTTTCTACTGATGAAGATAAGAAAATGTATACCATGACATATATTTAGGCTTTTATAAATCACCTTATTAAGGGGAACATCGACAGTGTTACTTCAGTTCATAATGGTGTGTCCAAATACAAAAGTAATGCAGGCTTGGTGTGCTTGGCAGCTAAACTACAAATAAAATTCTCTTGGTTTGCTTTCCTTATTGTCCTGAGTCCTGAGGACAGGAGTGAAGAGGAATCATTTCATTTAAAAATGGATTTATTTTAGTTGACAATTTGCAAAGATTTCTTTCTTACATTTTCATATTAGTTCATTTTCGCTTACAAGGCAAAAAAAAAAAAAAGGCTTCATAAATGGAAGGACAGAAATGAATTGACCTTTCGTGGGGGGAGGGGGGGGGAATGACAGACTGATTATATTCTCAGATATGTAAAATGTAGTGACTGATAAAAAGAATGAGTATGTAAAATTTGGACACGTGACATACAAATAAAGACAACAATAGCATAGAAATATATTTTTAATATATAAAGCGTATTTAGAACCATTATTTAGGAAATATTATAATATCACATTAACTTATGGTTTCTGTGCTTCATTAGTCTTTCAGCAAATATTCTGCACTTAAAACTGAAGTTATATGAAGCACATGTGTTACATTAAATGTGACATATTTCATAGTTGGTGAGAATAAGATTCACATACATCAGGCTCTAGAGCAAAATACACAGTCTATAATAAACTTTGTCAGTTGAGCACTTAGAAAGGTTATTAATATAGATGGTTTCACTTCTCTAGGTATAATTTTAAGAACGGATTACAATTCTAATGGAATAGCATGCACTATATATTCCCTATGTATAGTTTTTCAAGGATAAGAGGAAAAAAAAAAAAAAAAAAAAAAAAGAGGTTTAATATATCTAAGGATCATATGAGAAACATCAGCAATTCTTCTTCCAATGGCAGCGTATGAATTTTTATTGTTACTTTTGAAAAAATCAATCCCATAGGAAATGTGGTTTTCAGTATATCTAAAGATTAGGACAGAGATAAAAACTGCTGTTGGATAAGATATTTCTGTTATTGAAAGATGAAGAAGGAAAAAAAAATTACTATTAATATCAGAAGATCTATATCATTCTGAAATAAACATGTTTAAATTGGCTTGATTGTGTGTAAATTGACTAACACAAGGAGGTAACTGCCAGAAGTCCTTAGTTATACAGTCTTGGTATGAAAACAGATAAATTGCACTGCAGAACTAAGAAATAATTCCAATTTAAGATTGGAAATTGTACTCTTGCCACAGGAAATGAAGAGAAAGATCTTCTGGTGGTTTAAATTGAAAGTGGCAAGACTTCTTTAACTCTTAGTAGAAAAAAATCAGGCAAAGCTAATAACCAACAGTCAGTCTTGTAACAACAGCTGCAAAATAAGGAATTTATATGTATCAGTGAGAATAAAGTAAAAGACTGAAGAAATTAGAAATCTATTTTAAAAAAAAAGCTAGAGGAGAAGAAAAATATGCAATGTTTTACAAAACAGATTACAGATGACAGTAAAACTGCATAAAAATGAGATTAAACCTTATGTCTATGCATAGGCACACAGTAATTTCATTTAGTGACCTTTGGATTATCCTGTTTTAGAGAAATGCACTGGCTAGAAAAGCAACAAAATTTGTATTTGTTTTAGAAAACCCTTAGCTTTATAGCCGTCATGTACCTTATACCAGTTTGCTATTATTTTGTCATATTCAATAGTTACGCAATTAATTCTATGAGAAAGTATTTTCTTCCAAGTTGTCTGTTCCAGGTATTTCTTAACAAGACAAAACTGAAAACTCAACCACAAGGAATTTTAAATTAATACTTTTTCAGACAGTTTTTTTCAGACAGTGCTAACAGGTTCCAAGTGAATCAAACAACTGTTCTTAGATGTCAGAAGATAAGAAAACTACTGCAATAATGGCAGTTTGATAAAAACAGATTTGGAAAGAGATATGACGTGTAAATACACTTTTATCAAATCCCATTATTGGTACACACTCATTTACAGAAAAAGAAATATATATACTCACAATTATTTGTTGATGTTCTTCCTTGTTCTATTTTCAATATTGGAACTTATTTACCAAATAATCTTATTTTTTAAAGTTAAAAGATAAGTTCTGAGGTCCAGTTTGCGTAGTTTTATTGCCCTGTGTGTAGAATTCCATGGGGACTGATGGCATGCATCCCAGAGTCCCAAAGGATCAAGCTGATGTGGTTGCCAAGCTGCTTTCCATCATATTTGAAAAATATGGTCAAATGAAGACCTTGCTGACTGGAAAAAGGGAAATATCACTCTCATTTTTTTAAGAAACGGAGAAAGGAAGACCCAGGGAAATGCAGGTCAGTGATCCTTAATTCTATTCCTGGGAAGATCCTCCTGGATCCTCTGAGATGGAGCAATGACATCAGTGAGCAAAGGAAGGGCAATCGATGTTGTCTGTAGAGACTTCTGCAAGGCTTTAATATGGTCCACAACCACATCCTTATATATATCTAAATTGGAGAGATTTGAAGGGTGGACAATTTGGTGGATAAGAAATTGTTTAGAAGATCTCAAAAAGAGGATTGTGGTCAATGGCTCTATGTTCACATGGAGATTGGTGATGAGTGGTATCCTTAGGTGTCTATCTTGGGAAAGGTACTATTTAAAATTTTTATCAATGACATTGATGATGAAATGGTACTCTCAGCAGCTGTGCAGACTACATCAAGGTGAGTGTAGGAAGGGGATGTAAGAGAAGGAAGGAATGCCATCCAGAGCAGGCTTGATGAAAAGTGGGACCATAAGAATAAAATGAGGTTGAACAATGGCAAATGGGAAATGTTGCACAGTCCAGACTGGAGAAGAATTCACTGAAAGTAGCCCTTTTAAGAAATGCTTTGGGGTCTGAAAGTCTTAACATGAGCTGGCAGTGCACAGTTGCAACTCAGAAGGCCAACTGTATCCTGGGCTATATCAAGAGAGCCGGAACAAGGTGATTGTACTTCTCTGCTCTCTTGTCATAAGGTCTCATTTGAAGTCCTACTTCAGGTCTGCGGTCCCCTGCTCTGGAAAGCTGTGGAACTTTTGGAATGTGCCCTAAGGAGGGCCATGAAAATGATCTGAGAGAAGGAGCATCTCTTCTACAAAGACAGGCTAAGGAAGATGGGCAAGTTCAGCCTGGAGAAGGCTCCAGGAAGCAACATTGTAGCCTTCCAATACTTGAAGGGAGCTCATAAACAGGAAGGAAATAAACTTTCTACGTAAATAGTGATAAGACAAGAAGGAACAGTTTTAACTAAAACAGATGAGATTTATCATAGATGTTATGTACCTCCACATCCCTGAAGGTGTTCAAGACCAGGCTGGGTGAGATCCTGGGCAGCCTGATCGGTTGTATGGTTTAGAGGTTGATAATACTTGCCTGTGGAAATGGGTTAGAACTAAATAATCTTTAATACCTTTCAAGACATGTCTGTGATTCGATTGTTCAACGATTTTCTGATTCCACTTGATTAAAAATTGCTTAATATCAGAAGAAGATGAATTAATAAGCTCATTCTAGGGTGGGTACCTAGCCCTGAAATGATATTGCTGAGTGAATCAGCAGAGTCTATTAAACTCTATATTAAAATCTTATAATCCCCATTCCTGGAATAAGATCTATAGCATTTGGCCAGTTAGAAAAAGTGTAAATGGATATCGTAGCATCTTCAAGCAAGATCATGGAAGAAGTGGTTCTCTGTTTTAATAGGCTTTGAGAAGCTCAAAACAATTTATTTATTTGTGAAATACTTATTAAAACAACAACAACATTAACAATATTTGTAAAAATGAAACAAAAATTTCCGTAAAGAATGCATTATGTTAGTAAGGGTTAAATGTTCTTTAAATGTTGCTCCTGTAGAATAATTTGTAACTAGAAGTTCAAGACATTTCAGGCTAAGAAGAATATTTTATTTAGTGGACTGCTTTACCTGGCAGTGTCCATAGACTAAGTAAGAGTGAGATCACAGTCATGCAGACTTGAGATCCTGATCCAAATTCCAAGAAAATTTCCATCAGAACATATAGTTTTAAGGCCTCACCAAGTATGCCTCTCACACCTTAGATATTTATAGACACTGATCAGATCTCCTCTGAGTCTTCTTTTCTCAAGGCGGGATGATGCATATTGCTCAGCCTTTCCTCTTAAGAGAGGTGCTGCAGGCCCTTTATCATTTTTGTGGCCCTCCACTGGACTCTTTCCAGGAGATCCCTGTCTTTTTTATGCTGGGAAGCCCAGAACTGGACACAGTTCTCCAGCTGAGGCCTCACCAGGCCAGAGTAGAACGGGAGGATCGCCTCCCTTTACCGGCTGGCCATGCTCTTTTTCATGTGCCCCTGAATGCAATTGGCCTTCTTGGCCACGAGGGCATGCTGCTGGGTCATGGCCAATCTGTCATCCACCAGGACACCCAGGTCCCTCTCTGCAGAGCTCCTTTCCAGCAGGTCATCCCCCAAACTGTACTGGCACATGTGGTTGTTCTTCCCCAGGTGCAAGACTCTACACTTGATTTTGTTAAGCCTCATCTGGTTCCTCTCTGCTCAACACTCCAGCCTGTCCAGGTTTTGCTGAATGGCTGCACAGCCTTCCAGTGACCCAGACATTTCTCCTAATTTTGTATCATCAGCAAACTTGCTGAGGGTGGACACTATCCTATCATCAACATCATTGATTAAGATGTTGAACAAGACTGGACCAAGCACTGACCCCTGAGGAACACTGCTAAATACAGGCCTCCAACTGGACTCTGTGCTGATGATCACAACCCTCTAAGCTTTGCCAGTTGACCAGTTTCTCAACCTACCTCACCATCTGTGAGAATGACAATTGATAATATCACTTTGGGAACATTTGAAAGCCCCTTCCTCCAGAGTTGCTTACCTCTGGAAGAGAGTGCTCAGGAGTGCTTACTGGTGGAAGATCTAGCCTATGACTAAATAACTCCAGCTCCCTATGGGAAACTGGGGGATGATGCCATTGTATCCTGTGAAGGCAAAATACAAGTTGGCACCTCCCTGCTCCCTCTTATCTGCTGGCAAGGCCAGGAAGATAGGAACAAAGGAGTTTCCGCTAAGATCCTAAAGCAAGAAGCTGCCACTCCAAGGAGAGCTGACTCAACCACTTTGGATTTGAGCTGTCACTCCAAAGACAGTTGACTCGACCACTTTGAAAGCATTGAAAAGGAGCCATCATCGCCATGGTCACCGTCGTTGTCGTTGTCAACAGAACAACAATGCCCGATGACCCACCACTACTGGAGATCAAAGACTGAACTACGAACCATGCTGGATCCATGGTGGTGATTATCTCCCTCTTGCTTCCTAGAAAGATTTCTTGGCTTCTTCTTTCCTATCTTTTCTATCACCCTCCTTCCCTTCCCCATTACCCTAATTCATAATAGCGTCCGTCCTCCCCTTGCCCATCTCCCTAATAAAGATCTGTAATAAACTGGTTAGACCAACGTTTGAACCATTGTTTCTTAATCTCACGCCGGGTATACAGATATTAAAAGAACCTCCTCTCCCTCCTATAAATCAGAGCGAGACATTTATTTTTTGGCATAGTCGGCAGGATCCCCACTGTGATAGTGTTGTCCTTCCAGATATAGTCTGAAACTTTCTTTGTGTGTACTTCCTGGAGTTGCATGGAGCGATATTTTTGAAAACTTAAACGTGAGTCCATATTCTGAAGCTTTACTTTTTATGTGTATACCTCTCGGGGATATATGAATTAATTTTGATTATGTGTGTACCTCCTCGGGAAGACCTCTCTGCATTTTGTGGTTTAAGTATCTTGTAACTTAAGCGTGAAATTTGAACTCTTTTGTGTGCTTCCCTCAGAGAAAGAGAAGAGTGATTGGAGCATTTGCATTTGTTTAATAGGTGTTGTGTGCCTCCCTGGGGGGAGGCAAGGACTTACGTGAGCTTTTTGAATATGTATGCCTCCTTCTCCTTTAGTGTAGATCTTTCTGCGTATTGAAAAATGAGTGGCAGCATTGCCACCACGAGAAATGAAGATGTGTTATTTGATCTTCTAGAAAAACATGGTGCTCGACCCTCTTTATCAGGTGTGGATTGGGCACAACAGAACTGGTATAACTTGCAGAGTGTTTCAGACCGTATTCGTGTTTTACAAAATGAGGCTTGTACCTGAGCTGGAAAAGGAAAGTCGTTTATTTGTGCAGTACTTGGGGCTGCTTTAAAAGCTGCCATGGAGTTCCGAGATGAAAAGCATTCAGCAGAAACCCAAACTATACAAGTACTGCAGGAATCAGTTAAAGGAACACAAGAATTGGTAAATACTCTGCAGAATCAAATAGTGAACCTGGAGGAACAATTAGAAAGAGAGAAACATAATTTGGCTTTGTTGCAAATGGCTTTTAAGGAACTGTTAACATATATGCATGCCAGAAGTACTGTCACCCATAGTTTGCCTCGAGAAAAAACTTTGCCTCAGGAGGAACTACAAGGAATGAAGGAAAAGCTAGGTAAATTAGAAACCCCAGTAGCCCCATTGTGTCCTTTGATAAAAACCAAATATAATTTCGATAACAGCGAGGCTCTAGATCCTCAAACGAATGTTAAAAAATTCCTTTCTCAGCCACTGAACTAGCAAAATTGAAAAAAAAAATTTAGCCGCTCTGCAAAGGAATCAGAAACAGAGTATGGTTAGTCTCACTGGTGGAGACCAGATTCTTCTAACGGAAAAGGAAGCAGAAGGTTACTGGGGACCAAGAGTATTTTTAACTACTGGCAACAATCATGCTCCCTGGTCCTTAACACAGAGGGCTGCCTACTGGGCAAATGGTCTCAACCCTTTAGAAAGGGGAGACCCTTTTTCTATTACTGGAACAGTTGATTAGTTAGTAGAGTGTTCAAAAGGCTGCTTGTCTCCAAATGATGTATGATAGAAAGCTGCAGCCACACCATGAGTCACCTATGATGATGCCTGAAAGGATGACCTCTCTAATTAGGGGGCTTCCAGAGTCGTTAAATCCTATAGATATACAACTGCAAGGAAAAATACAGGTAATGCCTCAGGGAAAGAGAGCCCGGGCAGCGTTGGGAGGAACAGTAACCCCCAACCATCTGCAGTCAGGATTCAAAGTATGGATATGGGGGAAGGTTGCCCAAGAGTTAATTAACTATGGGAGAAAATATGGGCCAGTGGTTTCTTCCTCCAGTAAATTTGAGCCTAGGGGAATAAGACTTGCAGCGGTCAGCCTTGCCCCCAGGCCACCTAGCCCAAAGCTCAGTGGGACTGGAAGGGTCTCATTGCCAGTAAAAACTGGTAGGAGAAATATTAATCATAAACGTAAGCTAGGGAGACCCTCTTATCTCCCTGGCCAGACTGTGTCGATTGACTCAGCTAACCTGAGGCCAGTTTCCCTAACCTTACTGGAATCCTTTAACAAATATCATTGGAAGGCTAAAGACACCCCGAAAAAGGAATATGAAATCAACACTTGCTGGGTTGTTCCCTCATTTTTTAACCATATTAACAAAGCCAAAAAAGGGCAAGTTGGTGTCTTGCTTTATTTTACAGAAAATCCCCATGGGAGCTTGACAGAACACGAAAAGGCTAATAGCTGATTTTAACCATTTGTGTTTTGTGACACAAATACTGAAGATTTGATCATGCTAGAATACTGAATATACCTCTTGATTTTGTTGTTGTTGTTGTTGCAATAGTGTTATGTTTTGTATTGTTGTGGGTGTGGTTGGTAATTGATATCAGTTCTAGGATCTGTTAAACTTCACAACTGGGTTCAGAGTTTTTACAGGTCATCCTGGCTTACTGCTACTCCCTGCACAGTGATAGCATTTCATTTGACCCCCTTCTTTCACACCTTTTTACCAAACTGATTATGATTTGCATGTAACTTCTCCACAGTGTTTCCAAATTCCTAACAAACTGGGAAATTAATAAAGGGACCCATCTAATATGTGTTAGATGTGGTCACAAAAGAAATCTATCATAAAGCCTTTCGCACTGATGCTTTTCAGTGTCACAGCAGTCCAGGAGTTCCATTCAAAACATGGCTGTTGGAAAGTGCCTAAGTTTTGATAAGAGATGTGTATGTTTCTGGGATTACCTCTCTTATGGTTTATACTGAGGGGTATCCTGCACACACTATCCTGTGAAAATTTCTGTAGACTGTCACAATACTTAAACTTGCCAAACTATATTTATATCTCTCAGCATTTGAATTGCTTTGGAAATGCTAAAGTGGAGAGTTCTCATGAGACTAAATCATCTTAGAAAACATTATGTTTTGGTGAATTAACTGAAGTGTAATATTGTATGGATATTCATAAAACCACAACCTCTACTGAAGAATTCCCACCTGGATCCTGGCTTACACTGGGAGTTCCTGAGTGGGCAAAGCAGCTGACACAAATAGCTCTATTTGTTTTATTTATTTATTATTATTGGTTATTGTTAAATGTATAGTTATTGCCAAATGTATGGTTGTCTCCTTTCACTTTCTACCTTTTATTCATTATAACATTTGTGTCACTACTCCTGAAGAGTCACTGGATGGTGTCTGTGGCAAATTGAATGACTCTACTTGTTGTCTAAAAATTGAATGATAATGAAAAAATTGCTAAACAAATTGCCCATGGATGAAACTATCCTATTTTATGTGCTGTTGCAACTCTTACGTTTGTTCCTTGTATGATTCCATGTTTTATTCAACTTATAAAATGAGTTGTATCCTCCATGTACTTTGTAACCACTTGTACTGATGGACAAGTCCAACAGATCAGGGCAACTTCTGTAACCAAGCCCAAGAAATCTTCTGTAGTAATTGCATGACCATTAGCTTCCTTTTCTCCCCCTTCTCCTTCCCTCCTGCTTGTTTGCTGGTTTTATTTTCTTCCTTTTCTTTTCCTCACCACCGTGCAGGGTCACTTACGCTTCATTTCAAGCAATCTTTGAGCCACGGGGTGCTCAAATTGGTCGGACCAACATTTGAACCTTTGTTTCTTAATCTCACGCTGGATATACAGATATTAAAAGAACCTCCTCTCCCTCCTGCAAATTGGAGCGAGACACCATTTACTCATCTATTCCACACTTTCTCAGTTTTATTATAAGTTACTGTGGGAGACAGTGTCAAATGCCTTGCTGAAATCAAGGTAGTATACATCCACTGCTATTCCACCATCTACCCAGCCAGTGATGACATCATAGGAGGTTGCCAGGTTGGCTGAGCATGACCTCCCCCTGGTGAATACATGCTGACTACTCCTGATAACCTTCCTCTCTTCCAGTTGCCTGGAAATGGCATTCAGAGCAAGCTGTTCCATCACCTTTTCCAGGATGGAGGTGGTGTTGATTGGCTTGTAATTTCCCAGATCCTCCTTCTTGCCCTTTCTGAAGATCAGAGTGACATTGGCTATCATTCAGTCTTCAGGCACCTCTCCCATTCTCCACAGCCTCTCAAAGATAATAGAGAGCAGTTCAGCAATCAACTCTGCCAGCTCCCTCAGCACACATGGATGCATCCCATCAGGGCCCCTAGATTTATGTACATTAATGTTGCCTAGATGCTCTCAGACCATCTCCTCTCTCACCACAGGGGAGCCTTCCATTCCCCAGACTCTCTCTCTTACCTCTAGGGTCCAAGATTCCCAAGGGAGGAGTCTTTGCAGTGAAGACAGAAGGAAAGAAGGCATTCAGTATCTCTCCGCCTTCTTGGCATCTCCCCTTACCAGAACCCCTCCCTCATTTAGTAGGGAACCCATATTTTCCCTAGTATTCCTTTTACTGTTGACATAGTTTGAAAAGTCTTTCTTATTATCCTTTATCTCTTTTGCCAGATTCAATTCCAGGTTGGCTTTAGCCTTCCTCGTCACAGGCCTTGACAATTCCTATATTTTTCCCGTGTATCAGACCCTTGCATAGAATCACAGAATCACAGGCCAGCATTGGAAGGGATCTCAAGGATCATATGTGGTAGGTGGTTGGAGATTCATGATCCTTGAGGTCCCTTCCAACCCTGTCCATTCTGTGATTCTGTGATTCTGTGTGATCATAAATCTGCAACTCCCCTGCCACATGCAGGGCCACCAACCTCCCCATTTAATACTAGACCAGGCTGCCCAAGGCCCCATCCAATCTGGCCTTGAACACCTTCAGGGATGGGGCATCCACAACCTCTCTGGGCAGCCCATTCCAGCATCTCACCACTCTTTTTGTAAAGAACTTCCCCCTGACATCCAACCTAAATCTTCCCTCCCTCAACTTAAAACCATTTCCCCTCGTCCTGCCATTATCTACCCTTTCAAAGAGTTGATTCCCCTCCTGTCTGTAGGTTCCCTTTAGGCATTGAAAGGCTGCAATGAGGTCACCCCGCAGCCTTCTTTTCTCCAGGCTGAACAAGCCTGTCTTCATAGGGGAGTACTCCAGTCCACTGATCATCTTTGTGGCTCTCCTCTGGACCTTCTCCAACAGCTGTCTTTCCTGTACTGGGGGCTCCAGACCTGGACACACTACTCCAAATGGGGCCTCACAAGAGCAGAGTAGAGGGGGACAATCACCTCCCTGTCCCTGCTGGCCACCCCAGTTCTGATGGAGCCCAGGATATCATTTGCCTTCCAAGCTGCAAGAGCACACTTCTGGTTCACGTTAAGCTTTTCATCCATCAAGACCTCAAGGTCCTTCTCTGCGGGGCTGCTCTCAAGGACTTCTCCTTCCGCTCTGCCAGCTTTCCCTGATTTTTTACTCATAGGCAAACATCCTGAGTTTGGAAGAAGCACTGTTAAAATGCTGAGCAGCTTTCACAGGCCCCCATAGCCATACCTTCTAACCCACAGGATAGCTCCAAGTAGGTCCTGGAAGTGATCAAAGTTAGCTCTGCTGAAATCCAGGGTAGCAATCCCACTTTTTGGTTTGCTTCTTCCACTCAAGATCTCAAACTTCACCACCTCGTGATCTCTATATCCAAAGCTGCCCCAGTACTCACTTCCCTAACAAGCTCATCTATATTAAAAAGAACATGGTGCAGTAGCAAGCCACCCAAGATAAGAAAATAACTGTTTTTTTGGAAAGAAATTAATGAGAACACGAGAGAACTGTTATGACTAATACAACATTAGTAAGATTTCAGAAGGATTTGGTCTCGAGTGATAAAGTAAGGAGTGGGATTAAAAAAAAAAAAAAGAAAAAAGTTCTAACCAAAGACAGAAGAAATGGAAATTTGTCTGTAGTATTTATTGACAAGCAGAAGGCCTAGTAGAGGACATAGATGTGTGAAAGACTTAACATAATGACTTAGTGACTCAGATCTTAAACAGTTTGTAGAACTGTCTGAATTTAACAAGTAATATTGTTTTTACAGTATTATTATTAGTGGCTTATGCAGAATTGAAAATGTTAGAAATTCTACTACATTACCAATAATAGACCAGTTAAAAGTTACTTGATACAGATTCTAATCCCTGATATGTATCAGAGAAAGTAGTATGCTATCACATCTAGCAGAAGAGTATGATAGTAATCTTTGGGAACTCTTAGAAACATTTAGACTGACTGTTTTTTTTATTTAAGGGCTGAATTCATGTCATTACCAATAGATTCTACAAAATAGTGATATTGTACAATCTTTTTAGATTTTTTTTTAATAAAATGACTTAATGGAATCATTATGTTCCATGTACCAACATTAATGCTATCTTTCCAGTATTTCTTCATTCAGAGAAGCCTTGGTTACGATATGTACAAACAGCAAATAAGTTATAAATACGTACATAGTACAAAAACATAGTCAATTCCAAAGTTGTTCTGATGATCATTAGGATTTTTTTTTCTCCTGAGACAACAAATGTGCATACTTAGGAGATTAAGAGCACAATAGCTTGACAGAACAAAAGTAGGTGTTGTACAATGAATTTTGAATTTCTGAGAAAGACATATCATTTTCCTTGAGAAAGCTACAGACATTTTATACTACATCCAACACACTGTTGTTAAGCAAACAACTTCGTGCAGCTGACCTAAATATTTGTAATGCACTACATCATTCCTGACTGGAAGAAAATTGGGAAGTACTTACATTGCCCTAGATCCTTCACAGGGTCCAAAAGCTGGACTTAAGCTTTTGTCAGTAAGAATATATTATGTTGAGTAATAAGCTATACTCAGTTTCCAGTGTGGGGAAACCTAGGTTTTCCTCCGAGTCATCATTTTTTGGAAGAATGACTAAGTGGAGCAGAAACAACCTCATGACTCCACATTATGGTATTATGGAATGACTTCTCGCTGTTCACCAAGTGGCATTCACCAAGGAACTGGTGAATCTCAGGATATGAGCAGAAATAATGACTTATTAAGCATGTATTTCAAATGAAAGAAATCACAAGAATATAAGGGGAGTTTTGTGGACTCACAGGAGAGGTGAAATACCAATCACAGTAAAAGTGATAATGAAGTAAACTATGTAATATAGTCAATAATTATAGCATTAGCATCATAAACTTGGGACTTAGAAGAAATAAATTATACTAAAGCAATCACATAATACTTAATAGAAGAGAATTGTATGAAGTGTAAGCAGTGTATTACCATCAAAATTATGAAAAAAAAAAAAAAAAATCTCATTAGACCAATCAGTAACACAATCAGAAGTTCACATGAATTAATGATTTCTCCTTCTTCTATAATGAAGGAAGCCTCATATGAAAACAACAATTATCGTCTAAAAAGTGGAAAATGCATAGATATTATTTTCCATTGTTTTTAATAGAAAAAGAAAATCCTATCATCTAACCACATAATAGAACATCAGGTTTGATTGGTATCTGCAATGGTATCATCTCAATCATGTCTACTTTGATTTTCATTGTTTTTCACATTTTATATTTCATTTACATTAAATAGAAAAGACTTAATATATTTTTTTATTTGATTTTCTGAAGTCTTCTTTCTGAACCTACTTCTCTAGGGAGACTTTGCTCTTGTGTGATAAAACCATCAGCTGTACATATACGAATACACAGATCTCAGTGGTACTGCTGTCAAAACAAACGAACAAAAAAAAAAAAAAAAAAAAAAAAAGTGGAAGATACAGCAATAAAAAACCATCACAGCCATTAAGCACTACAAAATAGTGAGGTAGTTATAATCATATCTAGATAGATTCTGTTTTCATCTTAGCTTTCTTGTTATTTATCAATTAGCTCAATGCAGAGAGTTTTTTATGCATATAATGTTGAGAAGTGTCATTATACTGTAAACAAAAGATCAAATGTGTAAAAGAAAATGTATGATGTATTATATATGATATAATTCTGTACTTTTTGAACTATTAGTCACTTAATCTTAAAACACATCTCTGATTTTTCAGCTGAATGATTATGGATGGAATACAATAGAGATAATCATGTGTTTCCTAACATCTCTTCCTGTGATTTTATGCATTCTGTAAAAATAAAATATCAATAAAACAAAATAAATCAAAATGTGTTTGTTTTTTTTTCCCCACTTTTTCATAATATTACCATAAGCATATCAGAATTTTTCTCTTTGGCTACAAACAAGTTTGAGTAAATTTCTGCAAACAGAAAATGTAGAAACAATGACTATAACAGGAATAGAATCACCGAATAGTAGAATCACCAAGATTGAAAAGACTCCTAGATTACCCAGCTCAACCATCCATTTACCACCAATATTTCCCAACTGGACTATGACCCTCAGTATAACATTAAACATTTCTGGAACTTCTACAGAAATGGTGACTCAGCCACCTCCCTGGGTAGCCTGTTCTAGTGCCTGTTTACTCTTTTGAAGAATAAATTTTTCCTAGTATCCAACCTGAATCACTCCTTGTGCAGCTTGAGGCAATCCCTCTGGATTTAACTGCATTCACCATTAATCTCTGGTCTCTTATAGGTAAAGACCTGGGGAAAGGTAAGCAAAGCAGACATCCTTGTGGGGGTCTATTATAGACTATCTCAGCATGATGAAGAGATGAAGCACTCTATGAGCAGCAGAATTCACACAATCACTAGATCTTATTCTTGCGGGGAACTTCAATTTACTTGGCATTTACTGAAAGTTAGTGCAGCAGCTAGTAAGCAGTCTAGGAAGTTCCTGAAATATGTGGAAGATAACTTCCTGACACAATTGGTAACAGAATCTAACAGGGGAAGAACCCTTCTAGATCTGCTCTTCAGCAATAGAGAAGGACTGCTGGGAGACATAGTGACCAAAAAGCTGTCTTGAGCATAGCAACCACTGATTGAGTTTCTTTTTCCACATGAAATCAGGAGAAGGGCCAACAAAAGTACCACGCTGGACTTCCAGAGGGGCAAACTTTGAGCTATTTAGAACATTGCTTGAGAGAATCCCTTGGGATTCAGTCCTGAAGGGCCAAGGGGTCAAGGAAGGCAGTTTTCCTGTGCCATAAGATGAGTTGGCAGAGAAAAAGACTGGCCTGGCTGGACAGGGATCTTTTGCTGAGACTCCAGAAAAAAAAAAAAAAAAAAAAAAAAAAAAGCCTTTATCACTGTCACGGTTTTGTGTTTTTTGTTTTTTGGTATTCCCCATCATAACATCATGTAGTGCACTGGGAATTAAAGTGTTAATGCTCCAATTCCAGGTACCTGTCCCTGTACATCACAGAAGTCATGGGATCTGGCTCTTCTGGGTTGGGCAGTCTCTTACTGCCTTGCAATGGGTGCTGGAGGGTGCATTCCTAGCAGAGCTAAGCTTTTCAGGTCTGACTCACTCTCAGGAACTCTCTCTCTTTCTTATTTTATTTATTAGTCTCAATTTCAATTAGATTGTATGATATTGTGTTATCTTGCATATCATAGTCAGTAAAATAAATTTTCCACCATAGATCATTGTCACTTTTTTTTTTTTTTTTTTTTTTTTTTCCTTCCTTGAACCCAGCTCCCATCTCCTTATCCCTTTTCCCTTTTCTTTCCCATTTTGTGGGGCTAGAGGGGGAACAGGAGGGCAGGGACCTACTGCCCCCCTGTCATGGGCATAGATTAATGTATTTAACTCTGTGACAATCACCAATGAAAGAAGGGAAGAAGGGACAGTGAACTTGAGGATGGTTGTATAGGTATGTTGCTAAAGCATGCAGAGGGAAAATTAGAAGTGCAAAGCCCAACAAGAATTTAGTCTGTCCACCACTGTTAAAGATAATAAATAATGCTTTTACAAATATATTAACAGCAAGAGAAGGAGCAATGAGGGCCATAATTGGATTCTGTGGGGAACAGTACCAGTGAGGGTGATGAAAATACTGAGTTTTTCAATACCATCTTTACTTCTGTCTTTAAAAGTCAAAGCAGTTATATTCAGGATACTCAGCACACTGTTCTGGAAGAAAGGAATAGGGAGCAGAATAAACACCACACAATTCAGTAGAAAAGGTCTAGTGATCTGCTACTCCACCTAGACTGTCACAAGTCCATTGAGCCACAAGAAATCCATTTAGGAATACTGAGAGAGGTGGCAGAAGTGATTGCTATGCTGCTTTCCATAATTTGTCAGCATTTGTTCAACCAGAGAAGATGATTGGACACATGTTAATGTGACATTCATCTAATAAAAGGATTGGAAGGAGGATCTGGGTAACTAAAAGTCTGTCTGCTTGATCTTGATATCAGAAAGGTTGTGGAGCAGATCTTCTGGAGTGTAGTCAGGTGTGGTCAACATAAGTTCATAAAAGGTAGGTCCAGCTTGATCACCTTGATCTCCTTCTATGACCAGATGACCTGCCTGATGAATGAGGGAAGGGCTGTGGATGCAGTCTATCTAGACTTTATGAAAACCTTTGACTTTGCCTCTCACAGTATTCTTCTGGAGAAGCTGATAGTCCATGACTTGTACTCCTCATTAGGTAAGGAACTGGCTGGAGGACCAAGCCCAGAGAGTCATAGTGAGTGGAATTAAAATGCAGCTGGCAACCAGTCACAAGTAATGCTCGCAAGGGGTCAGGAGTGGAGCCTGTGCTGTTTAGCGTCTCTGGACTGGGAGGTTTGAGTACACCCTCAATAAGTTTGCAGATGACACCAAGCAGGGAGGAAGTGTCAATCTTTTAGGGGTAGGAAAGCCCTGCAGAGGGATCTGGACAGGTTGAATCAATGGGTTGAGGTGAATTGTATGACCAGTACTTTAGTCACAAAAATTCCATGAATCACTGCAGCTTTTGGGCAGTGCCTGGCAAGCTGCTTGGAGGAAAAGAACTTGGGGATGATGGTAGACAGCCTACTGAACATGTCTTTTGAGGAGTGGCTGAGTGAACTGGGATTGACTGGGATTATTTAGTGTGGTGAAGCAGAGGCTCAGGGGAGACCTTATACAAAATAAATTAAACAAACAAACAAACAAACAAACAAACAAACAAACAAAAACACCCCAAACCTTTACAACTACCTGAAAGAATGTTGCAGTGAGTTGAGAGTTGGCCTATTCTCTCAGGTAACTAGTCATAGAATGAGTGGTAATGGCTTTAAGTTATGTAAGGGGGTGTTCAGGTTGGATTTTAGGAAAAATGTCTTCTAAGAAAAAGTGGTGAGGTATTGAAACAGGCTGCCCCAGGAGGTGGTGGAGTCCCTGGACGTTTTAAAGAAAATTAAAGGTGTACTAATGAGAGGCATGGTTTAGTGGGCATGTCTTTGATGGATCAATAGTTGAATGAGATGATCTCTATGGTCTTTTCTGACCTTAATCATTCTATAATGGTACAAAATTAAACTAATTACAATTTATACATTAAAATTTAAGAAAGTACATCCTACTTTTCTGTTTATTCAGTTGAAATGCATCTTATTGCACTGTAATTAACTTAATACCAAAATAAACAATTTGTATCTAATAATCAATTGATGTGGGGTTTTTGTTTTTTTGTTTTTGTTTGTTATTTATTTTCAGTTTTTATTTCTTTTTCCCTAACTCAATCAGCATTACAACTAAGAGTTGCAGTGTTTGTGGAATGGGAGAAATGAAAACACAAAGTCAATGACCTAAAGTCACACTCAGAGATTCTGATTGAACCAGCACTTTTTAAAATGTTTACATTAAAATCACTTAATGTGTTAATGTTTACATACAATCATTAATTTCATTATGCTTTTTATTCCTTAGTTGCAATCTAGTACAAAAGACTCATGGCAAAAAAATGAATCAACCCAGAAAAATTCACTAACAAATTTGGTGGTGTGCAGGTATAAGCTTATATCTCTATTAATCCATATGCTGTGTGGGTTGGACAAAAACAGTATATCAGAACATGAAAAACCAAATCTCCTTCAGTTTTCATTGTGGTTGCATCCGCTATGAGTTTTCAGGAAATTATGTAGTAGTTTTTAATTAACCCGACTAGAAATAGCTATGATTTCAAATGCTGAATTATGCCTTCTGGTTTCTGAGTCAACAGATGTTGACCTTGTAGCAGCAAAATTTCCCTCACTGATATACAACCTAATCAGCATTACACTTTTCTCTTTCATGAAAAGAGCAATATCCAATTAGAGAATATGCTTTTTGAAAATGAAGGTTGAAGGTTAAGATTTCATTTAGGATGCATTAGTTTAAACATGCCTTTGGGCTATTTCTATTAGCTAGTCTTTTCATGAATTCTCATAAAAAAAAATTGAGAAGGATGCTCTTAATGTTAAAAAGAAATTGATTCAATAGTATACATAAGTTCATCTTCCATTTTTCTAAATGTGATCCTTGATGATTTGAAAGTTTCATTTTACATCTCCCTTTCTACTCTGCAATTCAGCTTCACAGAACTATTGCATTAACAGTGATATTATATTTTAGACTAAAAAAAAATAAATCTCAAAAGGTATGTTTCTCAGGATTCATCTTGTACAGGAGAAACAGTTATGCAGATTTAATATGTTAATATCTTTGCTCCAAGTAATACTTGATACTCTGCATCTCTATCTCCATGCAGTTCTGAGGTCGCATGCTTAACTCTGGTTCTCGTGACACTGAAGTTACTTTTTCTCAAAAGAAATTCCAGTCATTATAGTTACTACTTTGATTGATGAATTAATTGATTGAGTTATTGATTGACTTTGAATCAGAATGCTGTAAAGAAAGACTGGCAGCTCTCCTACTTGGAACTTGCATTAACTGTTCTATGATTAATTCCAAAATCTCTATGGATGTAAAAAAGAAAGTAGAATCTGAATTCATAAACCTTACATGTGAAGTGGGAAACTAATACCAAATAACTAAATAAGCAGTGCCTTTGCTTGTGGAAGTACAAGAAAGACTATTCAGAAAAGAATCTGTGGGGCAAGACAAACAGCATGAGAAAGCAAGGCAGAGAACCAAGGACACTTCCAGAAGAGAAAAAGAAAATCAAGTAAGCTGAGTGATGGCTGTGTGTAATGACCCTGACCAAAGGAAGACACTGTGGCTCAGAACAACTCATGACTCTGACTGGATAAGCACCTCCATATACATCTAAGGAGTGTTTGTGGAATGTTTCGTTCACATGAAAAGGCGGGTGGGAAAGTCAAAAGAGAAAACTTGTGAATGTATGTAAGGGATGTTAACCCTGTAATAAATTATTTGGATAGTTCATGTCTGAGTCTGTGCCTCACAAGCGGCATTTGCTCAGGAAAACAAGAGGGAAAAACAGACGCTCAGGTACTAGCTTGCACAAAGTGGACAGAGTTGGAGACAGGAATTTTATTTTATCTGAAATCACCTTTTAATTTTAAATTTCTAGAATAGAATTTATTTTTCTTGCTTGCAAATTGATTTAAGCTTACTGAAGCCAGTTCTAACCTTTTAATATTAGTATTATATAGCTTTTCAAAATTTCTTAACAAGGAAAAAGGCAGCAAACTGGAAGAAAAGTAATCTGTTAACATAAACAGAAGAAAAACGATGCTAAAACTGCCTTAACTCCAAAGAAAAATTTCTTTCTTTATAACAGAACGCCATTAAAAAGAACACTTACTTGTGCTTTGTTTTTTAATGATAATTTTTATATATGTCATGCTCAAAAGTATAAAAACAAACAAACAGAACAGTGTTTCCTAACTGTATCTCTTCATTATGTCTCAAAAGAATTGAAAAAGTTTTGGTAGATTACTATGGTATTGTGGAAATGAGTAAGTATTTTTTTTCTGAAATTCAATCTATTAAAACTGATGTAGACTTGAGAACTATCCAGTGCAGAAAATGAAGTTATCTTTCTACCCTTTACAATACTCGGAGAGATTTAAAAAAAAAAAAAAAAAAAAAAAAAAAAAAAAGTTTTTTTTAAGTTCATCTGCATTATACTTGGCTTTTTAAGTAAGAGCTTTTAGGACCCACAGTATGATAAGCTTTTCTAATAAAGCCCTCTGTGAGCAGTGAGAGATTTGTTCTAAAAGCCTAAAAGCTGCCTATGCCTGCATCCTCCACCAAGAATGTTTGGCTCTGTTACATGACTAGCGGGGCAAGAGCACCCATGGACCCACATTGAGAAAGGGAAAAGGGGACAAGGAAGAACAAGGGTAGAGAGATGGGCCTAAAAACAAAACAGTGGCAATGATCTGATGAGAAACAAACTAATTTACTAAATAAAATATTTAAGTGCAAGATAACACACTATAATATGATATAGTGCAATACAATTAGAACTGAAACAAACAAATTCAATAAAATTAGGGTGTCCAAAGAAAATGAAGGCCTTACTCTAATGCTGAGGTGAGAAATATAGCTGGGCTAGGCAGAAAAGAAAAGAGGGGCCATCTCAGGATATGAGAACAATTTTATCTTTTTCTCTAAACAAAAAATGGAAACAGAACAACACAAATTCTTCTGGGGTATATACGTAGCATGTAGTTCTTCTTCTCTCCTGAGAACCAGGTACCTGGATCTATCCACAATCCATGGAACTGGAGCATTAACTTCCAGTACACTACATGATGTTATGATACGGAACATCAATAGCAAAAATCATAAAACTATGACATCTATTTATTATCACAGTATATATTCCTTGAATGTCAGGATAATCATTCCATCTCTTTGCAAACAGGTTATGTGTTGGGTGGGTGCTGGGATATTGCTGTGACTAAAAGAATAAGAGTACTTTCCGTATAAATTTATAGCAAACTCAATTTTTGTAGATTATAGAAAAATACAATCAGATTACCATTTAACTTTAGTTTACACACGGGAAAGAGGTCATCTGAGATAAATATACATATGAAACAGATTTATATATGTATGTCCTTGGCACATTTTGTGACATTTTCTTGATTATTTGAGAGATCTGAGTAACATTGAGTGAAAAACAAACAAACAAACAAAAAAAACTATAAATACTGGTAGCAAAGAAAACAAGCATAATTAAGTTAAATAACTTTACGTATCATCCAAAATTTATGAAGGGAAAACCTTTATCAGTTAGATTTAAGTTTATTCCTGAGGAGAAAGATATTTGTATGAAGACACATAGAAGTGTATATCAAATGTTTTGTTGTACACTTCATTTTACTTAAGTTGTTCTTCACTTCATTCTCACTTAGTTAATCAAACCCAAAAGCAGACCAAGATCAGATCTAACCTAGACACCTCTAAAAATATTTTTCAGGTTTTAATCCTGACATTTTTACATGGAATGCAACAGGTTGTGTGAAGTTATTCTTTGTCAACATTTTCAAGAAGATATTAACCAAAATGCTTTCCTGAACTTCATATTTAGGAGGTTTATCTGTCTCTAATAAGATTTCTCTAATATTCATTGTCCTGGAAACTACCCTGTGCAAGAGAAATGACAATTGGCCTCACCAAACACAACCATGCACTGTTGAACAGTTCTCAATAAACTCTGCACTGGACAATATTGAGTTACTTTCATTGTTCTTCTGAGACTTCTGGGATATGAAAATTAGTCATTGACAAAACACGTTATTGACACTTAATCAGTAATATTCAATGTGAAGAAAAAAAAATAGTAAAACAACTTCCTTGCACCTCGACAAAAAAGATAAAGTCCCTCCTTCAGATTTTGACTATTCAGTTATTTCCTATATTCTCAGGGACAATGTAAAATCAACGCCAGAAATGTGGGATCCAAAATAAGATTTTATTTCATATAATAAATCATGCTAAGAAATACTTTAAAATATAAAATTAATTCTAGAAAGTAAATGAATAAATGACTCAGTGCTGGATGAAGAAATGACTGTGCTTTATAAAGGTTTCATTAAACATGGATTTCTGAAATATCATTGAAATAGTAGGATTGAACATTCAACCTAAGGATTTTTAGGCCTGGAAACTTATAAAAGATATCCTGCATTCTTGACAATATTTTACATATAAGAATTAAAATATATTTTTAAATCAAAATTACATTAGATGAAACATGAAAAATACCACTTTGCTTACATGGATTATCTGTCAAGGATTATTCTAATACTGACAGAAGAATGCATATTTTTTAGCTAACTGTCTCCATTTACTAGAGGAATAGAACTATCGTAATTAGAAAAAGGCTATACAGTACAGCATTTGTCAGGAGAGCTTTCATTTGACCAAAAAACATCTTACTGTGTATTTGGATAGTATCTAATATGTTTCAGCGTAGAATGTTGGTGGAATGGAATTTTTCCAAATGATGGGTTTTCGTGTAATGGATAAAATGGCAAATAATATTTATGAGATAAATTTACTCTATTATACATGTTGTACCAAAAGAATGACAAATTTTAAATGATAATATTTTTGAAAAGCATTTCAAAGCTATAATTTTTCATAAGTGTATGTTTTTGAGGCAATTTACCACATCAAAATTCCACCTGGAAACAAATTTTTATGGGTGAAAAAGCTCTCGACAGCAGAGCACAAGATATAAAAACAATTCTCAGGGAAAAAAAAAAAAAAAAAAAAAAATTCTATCAAGTATTTCCAGCAGTAATAACAGTTTAGCTTTGGTGAGAAGTCACAGTGCTGAAAAGCACATGAAATGAAACAAACATTATTATTACTATGATATTCTGAATTGAAGAATGCTAGTTTTTTGAACTACTTAATAATGTGCAGACATCACCAAGTTTGCCAACGGCTTACAAAAATTTGCTAGAATGTCTCAGGTACACTGGCTGGTATAGAGTGAGCGCCACCTAAAATGCTAGCTAAAGAGTTTGCAAAGCAATCTAAGAGCACAGAGCTGAAATAATAAGAAAAGTTATGTTTTCACTTTTTCATAACAGTAGGATAATAAGGGATTATTTCCCATTACTTGCAGCCTGTGTCCTTAATACCTTGAAAAATAAATTCCATCCACTGAGGATTAAGACATGTTGTGGACTATAATAAGTCATCAAGTAACATTTCTAAATTAGCAGAAAATACCAACTGTATATGAAAACCGGGCAAGTTCCTCAGAGAAAGATCAGCAGTTGACTGTCAATGCATTTTGGGAACTTACTGAACTTACAGTTCAATAGGTATGAAGGTGGATAATATTTGGTCATCTGAGATTGAATATATATATATTTTTTTTCCCTCAACTGTTATTTTGGAATGATCAGAAAAGAAAAAAAAAAAAAAAATCAGATCAGACAGCAAAAAAGTCAATTTACCTGTCAGGCAGTTAACCACATAGTATTTATTAATTTACTTTCAAGAATTTCAATAACATTTCTGAAAGATTTCAAGCAAACATAAGTGACTACCCCTGGAACCAGAGAGATTCTTCTTCCAGCTTTCAAACTGCTCAACTACAAGAAAGAGCTAGTTTGAAAAAGCAAGGTGATACTCTTGTCCCAAGATCAAAATTCATCTTTTAAAAATATAATTTATGCAAAATTAATTTTTTAGACTAAATGATTGAAAAATATGTAAATACAAATATTAGAAATAATGCCCTCACATTTCTTTTCCCCAAATCTAGGATTAATTTTCAGTTTTTGAAAACATACCAAAATATAGAAAACTAGCATTGTTTTCCAAGTAAAATATAATTCAAGTCCACTTCCTCAAAATTTTCTTGACATTTACATACATTTTTCACCTGCACCTTCTGCCATTAAATTATGTTACATAAAAAGTGATATTTTTCACTTAAATAAATAAAATCATAACAAAAAATATTTTCTGAACCTACTGTCTTGAGTTTTTGATTTGGAAACATGACATTACTTCCTTCCATTTTAAATGGAAATTGAAATGGAATTACTTCCTTCCAATTTTAAAGAAGAAAAAATAACAGACAGACCTCTTACGCTTTGAAGTTAGTTTTGCTCATAAAATCATAGAATCATGGAATTGCTCAGTTTGGAAAAGACTTTCAAGATCATCAAGACCAACCTAAACCTAACCAAACAACCCTAACTTTAACAACTCATTTCTAAATCATGTCCCTGAGCACCACAGCCAGAGAGTTTTTAATTCTAGTGTACATCTCAGATGGAATATTCTTATCTACTGATCATTTTTGCTTATTTCAGTGTTACAAATTCTTAAATATATTGATTTTTATAGGCCACACTCTTGCACAGGAGAATGGCCAAATTCTCTTTGTATTACCATTTGTTGCCAGATAGCTTGTGGAATATTCATGTATGAAGATATTCAAGACCTATCTCGACACCTACCTGTGTGACTTACTATAAGATATCTGCTTTAATAGGTGGGTTGAACTCGATGAGGTCCCTTCCAACCACTGCAATTCTCTGATTCTGTGATTCATGGATACTATATCCTTTCTAGTTCTCCAGGTTTCCCACCAGAAATATGACTTTCTGTGCACTGCAAAAGTACTGAAACATTTGAAGAAGAACTTTTTCTCTCAGAGAGTGGTCAGGCACTGGAATGGCCTGCCCAGGGAGGTGGTGGAGTCGCCATCCCTGGCAGTGTTCAAGAGGCATCTGGATGAGGAGCTGCGAGATGTGGTTTAGTAGCTTGTGATAGCAGTGGTAGTGTTAATACGGTTGGACTAGATGATCTTATAGGTCGTTTCCAACCTTGTGATTCTATGATTCTATGATTCTAAGATGAAAATCTCAGTTTAAGGCAGAGTCATACATTCTTCCAATCACAGAATTTATCAGAGATCTTTTTAAAGAGGGGAACTGGGAGTGAGGGAGGAGTGCTCAGTAGGTGAAGATCATTTTCAAATAGGAGCAAATGTGAAGAGCCTGTCTTGGCACCTAATTAATTTTACAATGAAGATGAAATGCTAGATGTCATTGGCTGCAGATGCATCTCAGATTACTGCTTTGTGCACAGACACTTAAATAATTGTACAACATTGTCAATGTAAAAAGCTAAGGTATTGCAATTTGTATATCTTGTCTAGAGACAGAATAAGGTTGTTTCTAGCTATAGAATAGGCTCGTACATCTTCAAAGGTCACTATCTTTTCATAGCTAAACAAACAGTGAGACAGATGGCTCCTGTGAATGGCCTTAAAAGATACTATTCAACATTATGGTGTATTACAATGGTTCTCTGTCCTTATGTAAAGATTAGTCTGTTTTTCCGAATAATAAACTGAGAGTGTTTGGAAAGCCATTATTTCACATAGGAAGAACTCCTGGACTCCATCAAAAGAGGGGTGGCCAGCAGGGACAGAGAGGTGATTGTTCCCCTCTACTCTGCTCTTGTGAGGCCCCATCTGGAATACTGCGTCCAGGTCTGGAGCCCCCAGTACAAGAAAGACAGGGAGCTGTTGGAGAGGGTCCAGAGGAGGGCCACGAAGATGATCAGGGGACTGGAGCACCTCCCCTATGAGGACAGGCTGAGGGAGCTGGGCTTGTTCAGCCTGGAGAAAAGAAGGCTGCGGGGTGACCTCATTGCAGCCTTTCAGTACCTAAAGGGAGCCTACAAACAGGAGGGAAATCAACTCTTTGAAATGGTGAGTGACAGCAGGACAAGGGGAAATGGTTTTAAGCTGAGGGAAGGGAGATTTAGGTTGGACGTCAGGAGGAAATTTTTTACGGAGAGAGTGGTGAGGTACTGGAACAGGCTGCCCAGGGAGGTTGTGGATGCCCCGTCCCTGGAGGTGTTCAAGCCCAGATTGGATGGGGCCCTGGGCAGTCTGGTCTAGCATTAGGTGGAATGGTTGGTGGCCCTGCGTGTGGCAGGGGGGTTGGAGATTCATGATCCTTGAGGTCCCTTCCAACCCTGGCAATTCTGTGATTCTGTAACTTATTATTCTATGAATTTTAGATAATTCTATGGGGGTTTTATTTTTATTTTTAATATTTTTTAATGAATAGATCTGAAAATCAACATAATTTCTTTTCTGTTTTTCTGTATTTTGTTTAATTAATTTTTGAGTGAATGTTTTATTTTTATATTAAATGATTGATGCTTGTTTTGCAAATGAATTTTTCTTGACTTTAGCAGTGTTTTATGTAAAAGTTAAATTAATTCCAGTAACAAATATTGTTGTACAAACTAATTTTGCAGGCTCAGATTTAACAATCAGTTACATAGCCACACTAAAATTTTGTGAAAAAGTAAAAATTTATTGGACATTAAATTATATAATTTAAATATTGACTGAAGTAGGAATTTCCAGACATATATATTCAGAATAACATCTTTCAGAGAATTGCATTCTTTGAATGCTTTTTATGTCCTAATTCCTCAGCTGAGGATATTTTCATCTTTTTTATTTCATAGCCAATTTAGATTGAAGAAATAAGTTATTAGACTTCAGTAAGTGAATGACTGCAATGTAATATTCACTTACTATATGTAATGTCACTGCAGTCATCAAAATATGCAAAAATTAGGTTCCTGTTAGTGTCAATTGAAGTGCTTTTAGTAATTACAACTTAGCATATGCAAACTTGAAATTCCGGTATTATTCTGAGTGCAAATATTTCAGTACTGAGTGTAGTAACACTGCACTACTTTGTTTGGAGCTTTATGGTTTGATCTCTTATTTAAGAACTGAAAATAAATCTATGTTCAAATATTCATATATCTAAGAACATTTTTGAAAACATTTATTTTTTTCGTGTCTTCATAATTCACTTCCCTGATGTTCATTGTTCCTGCAGATACTCAAAGTGATCCTTTCTTATTCCACACAATGGAATATAATGACTGAATATTCATATTTGATCATATCTGTAATGAAATGAATTTAATTTTTTGTTTGTTTATTTCATGTTTTAGTAAGAAAACTTGAATAGAAATATAAATGAATGCATATAGGTGAGTAGAACACAAAGGTTGTCATCATTTTGTAACTAAGATGATAATAAAATACAAAATGGGAGAAAGTTTATTTTCATGACAGTCATCTATGTGTAGAACCAGATATTAAGAGCAGATCAAGATGCTTCAAGACAGAAGAGTATTGTTAACTTCCTCTGAATATACTGAGCCACAAGATTGATGTGAAATGGTCTACTTGTCAAGTGAAAGATGAAGTGGCTTACGATCTGCTGTCTGATTCCACCTGCCAACTGCCTCAAGGTTAGTCACATGGAACAGGAATTGAAAGAGTTCAACAAATCACAAAATCACATCCCCTTAGCATTTGTATTCGCAAGTAGTATGATGAATACTGTAGAAGAGTCTGTATAGAATTGTAATATGTTATTGGAGAATCTCTTTATACTGAACAGAAAGCATCTGGAAACAGCAGCACATAGACTGTGACTTGTAGCCACAAAATCTATGGAATAACTTCAAGCATACTGTCTAGGTCTACATGTCTCTAAGGACACTCTCCATATATCCAAGAAACGTCTGGATTTTGTGCAGAGGGACATGGCTTAGTGAGTACTATTTGTGATGGGATGGACTGGATGATCTTGTAGGTCTTTTCCAACCTTGGTGACTCTGTGATTCTTTGATTCTGCCTGTTGTTCCCTTTAATGGTATTCTCAGGTATAAAATGAAAAAGACAATTCTAAACACTTCATTTCAAACATCTGCCTGCAATCCTGCAGCTACATACATGTTTAGAATATGTGGATGCTTCTATGTAATTTCCAGGATGTTTAGAAATCACCTGCTGCAGGTTTTCCAATAACTGCAGTTTAACCTTTAAAATTTCCACTGGAAGAAGCTAGAAAATTTAAAAGATATTTTCTTGGAAAATTAATGCATAGATGCCAAACTCAGAATAGATTTAGCAAAATGCATTCAGATTATGCATCTTAAAAAAAAAACAAAAAACAAAAAACAAACAAACAAAAAAACAAAAAAACACCACTTGAGAACAAGAAAACTTCTAACATTATTAGATTCTAAAACAGTACTCAACAGACTGCAACACACTGTACAACATGGTAACATTTGGAGAAGGAAAAATGCAAGGAAAAATCTCAAACATATAGTGACCTATAAACAATTCAAACACGCAGTGGCTAAAACTACTTGTAAATAAAATACTCACTTTTCTTTTCTTAAGTTCTGACTTCTTAAATTTTGTTCTCAAGGAGGACCAGAAATAATTGGAGTAAAATTCACAATCCTCATGGATTGGAGAAGGGAAGGGGAGGGACGCTGAATGAGATGACGAAGTACTTCTCAACCTTCAGCTGGGAAGTAAGTAGAACAAGTAGGCCATTACGTGGAAAAGTGTGAGAACACCTTTCATGTTAGCTTTGAAATTCTTCTACTTCAGATATTTAAAACTCTCTCAAACAACCCACCACCAGTTCTGAGTTTCTTCTTTAGAACATAGAGTGGAATTGAAGGAACGAGTTTAGAGGATAGAAGATAATAAATACTAGAAAAAATTCTCACATAACAAGTTTCACTATGTTTTTATTAGGCTCTTCTGTATTAATCTGAATTAGAAGTGTGAGTATTGTAAGTGGACTAATAAATATGCATGTTAAGATGGTTAGACTTTTAAGAGCTAAACTGAGCTAGCAACTGATTTTTTTTTTTTTCTATACATAGAATAATCTCCACATTGGAAATTACAGTACTTTAAACACTAACACTTTTTTGTCTGTATTGTGCAAATTGATGTTCACTTAGATTTCAGAGGTAAAAGGCTTCTTTTCTTCTCCTGAAGTGGGAATTAAAATATAAATTGATTGACTTTGTTGCCTTTTATTGCAAAGTAATTAATAGTAATGAAGGAATTGGCTAACGTAGTCATCAAGTCACCACACCACTCTCGATGATATTTGAAAAGTTATGGCAGTCAAGTGAAATCATTGCTGGCTAGAAAAAGGCAATGTCACAATAATTTTCAAAGAAGGTATAAAGGATGAACCAGGGAAATATGGAAACTACCAACCAACCAGCATTGTACCTGCACTGAGAAAGATCATGGAACAGGCCCTGTTGGAAACTATTTCCTCTTGGAAACAAAGGCAGATGGAAGACAGACAGGTAATATGGGAAAACCAGTATGAATTCACCAAGGACAAGTCCTGCCAGACCAACCTAGTGGCCTTTTATAATGGTGCAACAGCATCAATGGACAACGGAAGAGCCACTGATATCATTTATCGGGATTTCTGTAAGGCCTTCGGCATGGTCCCTCACCACTCCCATCTCGTCAAACTGGAAAGATATGGGTTTGATGTGTGGGCTATCTGATGGGCTAGCAACTGGTTGCAAGATTGTATTTAGAGAATGGCATTCACTGGCTCTATATTCAATAGAGATCAGAGAGAAGTGATGTCATTCAGGGGTCTGTACTGGGACTGATATTCCTCAGTATCTTTATCAGTGACATTGACAGTGAGATCAAGTGCACCCTCAGCACCCTCAGCAAGTTTGCAGATGACACCAACATGTGTGGTGCTGAAGGCCCTATAGAGAGATCTGGATAGACTGAATCAATGCACTGAGGCCAACTGTATGAACTTTAACAGGATCAAGTGCCAGGTCCAGTACTTTGGTCACAAAAATGCCAAGTACTGCTGCAGCTTTTGGGCACAGTGGTTTGCAGGATGCTAGGAGGAAAATTATTTGGGGGGTGATAGATGACAGTCCTCTGAACATGAGCCAGCAGTTTGTCTAGTTGGCTAAGAAGGACAATGCCATTCTGTCTTGTATCAGAAATAATGAGGTCAGCAGGACCAGAAAGGTTATCCATCCCACTGACTTGGCACTGGTGAGACCATACCTCAAGTACTGTGTTCAGTTTTGGGCCCCTCATTTCTAGAAAATATTGAGGCCTTGGAACTTGTGCAAAGAACTATACAGTTCATGAAGGGTCTTAAAAGGAGGCAACTGAGATTTCTCAGTCCAGAGAAGTAGAGGCTCTGGGGAGACCTAATCACTCTCTACAACTACCTGGGGGACCTAATCACTCTCTACAACTACCTGAAATAAATTTGTAGAGAGGTGAGAGTTGCCTCGTTTCCCAGGTAACTAATGATAAGATGAGAAGTAATGGCTTGAAGTAATTCCAGCAGATGTTCAGATTGGATTTTAGGAAAATATTATTCTAAAATAGAGTGGTGAGGTATTGGAACAGGCTGCCTCAGGAGGTAGTGGAGTAACCATCCCTGGAGATTTTCCAAATTTTCATGCATAGATATAGTAATGAGGGACATTGTTTAGAGGGCATGTCTTTGATGGGTTGGAAAAGTTATCTCTGTGGTCCTTTCCAATCTTTATGATTCTATGATTCCATGAAATTCAAGTGTAAGCTCTGGCATCTCAGTCAAGGCAACCCCCACTACCAATGCAAGGTGAGAGACAAAAAGACTGAGGACAGCTCTGCTGAAAATAACTTGGGGATATTCATGGATGTCAAGCTGAACATGAGCCAGCGATGAACCCTTGCAGTCCAGAAAGCCAACCATATCCTGGCCTCCTTCAAAAGAAAGGAAGGCAGCAAGATGAGGGAAGTGATTCTGCCCCTCTACTCTGTGCTGGTGGGATCTCACCTGGAGTATTTTGTCTAGCTATGGAGTCCTCTGTACAGGAGAGACATAGACATATTGGAGCATGCTCAGGTGAGGGTGGCAAAAATAATCCAAGGGATGGAATGTCTCCTCTGTGTGTACAGGTCAAGAGAGCTGGATATGTTCAGAAAGTTTTCAGGGAAATCTAAGAATGACCTTTCAGTATCTAAAGTATGACTATAAGAAAGAAGGGGACAGATTCTTTATCAGGGTCTGCTGTGATAGGACAAGGGGAAATAATTTCCAACAAAAAGGAGAGATTTAGCTTAGATGTAAGGGAAAAGAGTTTTGTTGGGTTTTGTTTGTTTGTTTGTTTGTTTTGTTTGTTTTTGTTTGCTTTATGATAAGAATAGGAAAGAACTGGAATGGATTGCCCAGATACATCGGGGATGCCCTGTCCCTGGGTGCATTCAAGGTCAAGATGGACTGTGCTCTGAGCAACCTGATCTAGTTGTAGATGTACTTGCTCATTGCAGGGAAGACTGGATGACCTTTAAGAATCCATTCCAAATCAAAAGGTTCTATAATTTTATGATAATGCTCATGGAATTTCATGTTATATATTAAACAGCCACTATTATTTCTGCTGAAAATAAGACATTCATAGCAAAATAATCTCAACATATTTTTAAACATATTTTTCCATATTTCTTGAATGAAAATTGATTATATGTTTTAAAGATTTTTAGAGAGAAGGTTGTAATTTTGAAATACTACACATAATGATTGTGCTATCAGTGCTAACTTCATGAAAAATTCTGTAAATACAAAAGGAAAATTGTTTTCATTTGCCGAGTGCCTCTTCACAATAGGCACAATGAACAATAAAGTGATTCAGCAACTACTGGAAATTTCATATTAAAAAAAAAAAAAAAAAAAAAAAAGATCAACATCAAGCCTACTATGCTATTATACTTGCAGGAACTGGTTTTGTTAACAGCTGATTTCTTCCAAGGAAGAGTTTTCAGTGACATTCTTTAAGCCAGTCTGAACATAGAGCTGCACCACTGTATTTTATTTTAATATATGTCTTTTCATTGAAGGTAAATAATACACAGAAGGATGTAGATTCTTTCCAGACCAGTGTTTGTATATCTTCTTATGTGTACAAGACTTGAAATAAATCCACATCTTCTAAATACATATTTAAAAATTGTGTTCTGTACAAAATATTTGATGAAAAATGGAATAAAAAGCTAAGTCAGTATTAAACATTAATCCACTTCAAACCTAAGCACATCTGAAATATCCTATCTGTTCCTCTATGGGACTACCTACTACTATGTGGTCACTGTGGAAAACTCCAGAATGCTCATCTCTCACCAGCGACAAATAGTGAGGGCGTTAGCAAAAAGATCTTCAAAGTGTTGAAACAGGTTAATTGCACATTCAGGTTTTTGGTTGCTTATGTGAATCAATATTGTACTGCATGAATTTCTGTTGTTCTGTGTGTACTAATTTAAGATGGGAACACTGGACTGGTTGAGAAACTTGTAGATGACTTTGTTCACTTTCTTATGTGCAGTTTGTTCCAGAATGTGCTCCAGTTTGTTAACTGTTCAGTCTGAAAGTTGCCATTAAATGTCTTCCTCTGCTAGTCATATGCTTGGTTCATGACTGAATGTGTTCAATGTCAATGCATTATCTTTGTACTCGGACAGATGTTGTTCTTTTGCTCCTTAAATGGCCTTTATGTCCCAGCTATGTTAATACAGAGCAGTCATTTCATTTATCTGACTTTTTGTTTTACAAGAATAAATTATTCAGATGCTTTTTCTGTCTTAAGGTATATTATTTAGTCCAATGATATTCTTACTGTTATTATGAAAGTATTTGTTTCAGAATTTAATTTATATTTCATGAAAAGATCCAAATTGACGTGGAATTCGGTGAATTATTGCCAGTGTTTTGAACACAGATTTAATATTTCTCTATCTCTATTAAAAATAGCCACCAATTTGATTAATCTATCCTGTATTATTTTCTTTTCCATCATTTCTAGCTTACCAAACCTGATCAGAGAACAAGAATAGTTACTAGGCTTGAAGTGTATGCTTCTACCCTCTCAACCATGAAATCGTATCCAGTTTCTTTTCCAACAGGATAGTCAGGTTTCCTAGGCAGTATTTTGCTAGTATCTCCTGACTTTTGACCAGAGAGATCCTAAATCTTGTGCCAAGGGCACTAACAAAAATATTGAAACATGCTCATATAAACCTTAAGCCAACTCTACTGAATATTTACTTTAATAAATCTTGTGCCATTTTCTCTGAACAAGTGCCACAGTTGTGCTATAGTTCTTCATTAACAGCAGTGGTTCAGTAAGGTAAAAAAATACATTTAATATAGTTTTAAGAAAAAAAAAAAAAGAGAGAGAGAGGGAGAGAGAGAAAGATTTTTTACTGGCTGAGGTTTACTAATTTGAATATATTTCCCTCAAGAATGCCTACCCCTACTTGAAAAAAATATTTAAATGCCGGGTATTTAAAGATGAAATGTAATGAAATACAAAAACAAACAAACAAACAAACAAACAAAACAACATAAGAGTTGGACACTGTGTAGTTTATTTCTTTATTTATTTGCACAACAACATGTTTCCTCCATAAACAGCTTCTGGAGAAGTAATCATTACTGTTGAGCATTGTGCTTCTGATAAATCAAGTTGCAGAAAATACTTTTGAAGGTGTTTATTTTTCAAAAATTCAGAGAAATTCAGAGTTTACTGAGCCAATGTCTGTTATTTCTACTTTTTATTGTACATCTTAGGAGTGAGCATGTATTTAAGGAAGGAAAATTTTTGAACCAAATAAATTGATACAATTCTAATTACTGTATAATTTTACAAAACAAAGCAAACAAACAAACAAACAAAAAATCTCGTGTTTTGTGACTATGTGTAACATAGTCAGTGCAAATTTTTGATTTTTTTTTTTTTTTTTTTTTTTTCCCAAAAAAGGCAACAGATACATATTTTGGATTTGGACCAAGGACAGTGAAGTTTCTGTTCAGACAGCATTTACTGATGATAACTATTCCTACTGTTTGATAAGTTTCAAATTAAATTACAATGAAAAATGTGGACAGAGAATGCTTCATGATAAAAATTATCAGGTATCACAATGCAACTTGGAGGAACTATAAAGTAGGTCCCACAGTTACACCCACTTCCAATGAAATGTACTCAACAACTAAACAACATGTTTATTGTTATAGTTTAGTCTGGGATAGAATTTCTTCATAATATCTGGCATAGCACTCTGCTTTGGACTTTTTTTTTTGAAAATAGCAGTATTAAAACAGATATTTCAGTTGTTGCTGAATGTAGTTTAAAAAAAGCCAAGGAACTTTCAGCTTCTTGTGCTATCCTGCCAATGAGGACATTGAGGATGAACAAATAGCTGGGAGCACATGCTGCCCGGCCAGCTAACCGTAAGTGATTGAAGGGAAGTTACGTATTGTATTCTGCTGTGCTCAGTCACAAAAGCTGGGGAAGTAAGGAAGAAGAAGTGATGAAGGAGAATTTCCAATAAAACCATGATGAATCCTTCTCAACAGGAAATGGCTGAACATCTGCCTATTGATGGGGAGCAGTGAATTTATTCCTTGTTCTTCTTTGTTTGCAAACAGTTTTTGCTTTAACTAGCAAACTCTTTTAATCTCACCCCAAAAGTGTTTTCACACTTAGCCTTCTGATTTTCCTCCCAGTCCCACCTGGGGAGAATTTGTGAACAGGTATGTTGGGCTTTACTACCTAAAATGTTTAAAGTATAACTACTAATAAAAGTCAGTGTTGTCATCAGCAAAATGTCATAGTATCATAGACTATCCCAAATTGGAAGGAACACATAGGCACATAGTGCTTGAGATGAGTTTGCAGCAGTACAGAAGAGAACAGGGCAGTGTATTTCCTTGACCAACTAGGAGTGCTGGGCCCAATGCATCCCCTGATATGACTGGTCCTTTTGGCTCTCAGAACACACTGCTGATACATACTCAACTTGCTGTTAACCAGAATTTCCAGATCCATTTCCATGGGGGTGCCCTCCAGCCTCCTGTCTCAAGTCTATCCATAATTATCCTGTCATGGATGGAGAATCCTCCCAGCCTGCCACAAACATAGTAAATATTTGATTATTGCATACAGACCATTTTTATAACATTGAGAACAGGTCTTAAAATGGAGCTCTGGGGATTCCTGTGACTGACTTTCTGACAGCTTGTGGCAACTCCATTTATTGTGAAACATTATTGTAATAATATGAGCCCTAGATGTGCTACTAGTATGCATTTTTGGCCAAAAAGCCTTCAAACATAGAATATAACATAAAAAATCCGTATTGTGAATATCATTGTATTTTAAAGTTTAAGTGAATGGATTGTAGTGTACACACACACACATATTTCAACATTGTCAGGGAATGAGACATCTAATGTAACTTCAGTATATGTAGCACGTGGATCCTACAAGGCTTTAGATGTTTGTTACAATTTTTGTTGTTAGTTTAAAAGAAAAACACTAAACCAGTAGATACAAGTGAGCAATAGAATCATAGAATCACCAAGGTTCAAAAAGACTTTCAAGAGCATCCGGTCCAATTGTCCACCAATCACCAATAGTTCTCACTAAACCATGTCCCTCAACACAATATCTAAACTTTCTTCAAACAACTCTGGGGTCGGTGACTCCACCACCTTCCTGTCCAGGCCATTCCAGTGCATGACCACTTTTTCAGATAAGTAGTGTTTCCTAGTGTCCAGCCTGAATCTCCCTTGGTGCAACTTGAAGCCATTCCTTCTAGTTCTATCACTGTTACACAAGAGAAGAGATCAACACCCAGCTCACTACAGCTTCCCTTCATGTAAATGTAGAGAGCTATAACGTGCCCCCCTGAGCCTTCTCTTCTCCAGAGTGAATAATCCCGGATCCTCAGCCTCTCCTCATAAAGCCAGTGCCCAAGACCCCTCACGAGCTTCATTGCCCCTCACTGGACATGCTCCAGGGCCCCGATGTCTTTCTTGCAATGAGGGGCCCAAAACTAAACGCAGTACTTGAGGTGTGGCCTCACCAGTGCTGAGTACAGAGGGATGATTATTTTTCTGCTCCTGCTAACAACGCTATTTCTGATACAAGCCAGGATAACTCCGGCCTTCTTGGCCACCTGGGCACACGGCTGGCTCATGCTCATAATACTTAACCATCTTTGAGGAATTTTTAAATTCTGATGCATAATTTCTCTTTAAAGTATTTCAGAAAAGAAAAGTGGCTCATTATTCAAAAAGATAACTGTAATACTGTATTATAGAATAAGACTTGGAAAGCTATTATTTTTCCCTGTTTCCAAATCAACTGTTAATTTTCACATGCTCTAAAACTGTGGATCAGTTACCAATCTGGATGGCACACAGTCTTAAGGGTTAATGTGGTCCAAGAGTACAGAAATTAAAAGCAGAAGTATAAAATTGGAATAAAGTTTGGTAAATATTTAAGAATTTTACTACAACACTCATTCTAAGACATTCCAATTTAAGTAATATGAAAGGTGTTCAATTCCTGAATCACAGAATCATAGGGGTTGGAAGGTGCCTCAGGAGATCATCTAGTCCAACCCTCTGTTAAAGCAGGTTGCCAATTAGAAGTTTATGCTAACCAGAACACTGAAGACTTCAGCTTCTCCAAGAGAATGTGTAGGTACTCCTTCTCTATCAAAGCATGTAAAAGAATTTCTTAGTTTAAAACCAGTTTTCTGCAGTTAACACTGTATTAATTATCATGTAGGCAAACAGTGTTGCCATAACAAGAGCTTTCAAACAGAAAATACCTTTCTTTTTTTTTTTTTTTTTTTTGTCAGAATAATCACAAACACTGGGTAGGTGTTTTGCTTTCTATGAGGACAAAATTATTCTGCACTACATGTACACATTGTAATATTGACTCAATACTGAAAATTAATTCTGATACATATAATTTTTTTTGTTCATTTTTTAACTGCATATTAATGGATAGTATGAAAATTAAAAAAAAAAAAGAAATCAACTTATTAAAAATGTAGTGAAATTTAAATATTAAATATCATTGAAAAGATGAAAACTATTTCAATTAGAAGACTATTACAAATTATTTTAATATTAATATATTAATATTTTAGATTATTTTAATAAAAAAAAAACTTTCATAAGAGCCTTTAGATATTTAAAAGTACACTTTTGCTATCACTGAAACATAGTTTGCAGAAAAATCACTTTTTTGTTGTTTTGTTTTTGAGTGTTCTCTAAATGCCTTTTTTTGTCCTAGAAAATAGTCTATGTATTTTTACTCAGATCTATGTGAAAATTACTCAAACTATAAAGCATTATGGAGAAATGAAAGGAATCAAAACAAAAACAAAGGTGCATAAAAAAAAGTTTTTAAAAGCTATGCATTACACAGTGTTTTATGCAAGAATATATAAAACAGAAATTCTTGAGATTTCTATTTCCCAATAAAATATTCTTCTAAAATAACTGAATAAGCATTTCCATATTACATTTTCAAAACTGAATAAAAGTTTCTAAAAATGGCACCAGTATGAGTGACTCTATGTATTTACAAATTAAGATATGTTTCTACTCATTTGCACATTGTCAGCTCAGATAAATGTATTCCTGATGCATACAGTCACAGTTCAGACCTGTTATTTTTCTCTCCAAGAGCCTCATGAAAATTATCATTTTTATTGAAAAGAAGCAGTAAATGCATAAATTAACAACAGAGTTTTGGGAAGTTTCAGCTACTTAGAAGACAAGAATAATGACAAAATTTCTGACAGCATCTTGACTAGCAATTCACAGGAGGCTTCATTGATTTTTGACTCCAAGTTCATTTTCTCTGTAATGGTAGTTCAGTGAGAAACTCTCATATTAATTTGACCAATGACTGGCCAAAGCCTTTGGTCAATGTTTAGATCTCAAAACTTGCGCTGACAACAGTTGCTTTTCAACTCCTCATAAATCTAAGAACACAAAGATATTCTGTGATGTACAAAAGTTTAAAAGAAATATTCATATTTAGTAAGTGGTAATGTTAGCCAGCCGAGGTATCAAACCATAAAATCTAATACTTATCTACATTGAAACAAGGCCTTTAAGACTGTGGAAGGCAGATATTATCTAAGCCCTTACAGAGGGACTGTATTTAACACAGGCTGTTTATCAGTTAACTGATGAATACAAAACTGGAAGTCGTGTAGCACAGAGAATAAGAAAATTAATTGTTAGTAGTTGCTGGATGGAAAAGTAAGTATGAGATCCATAATGTGTATTAGACTAATTCTGTAAACATATCTTTTACTAGAGGAATTTAAGTAGAAGGACGGAAGGAAGTAAGCCTTGCCCTCTGTTATGGCTGAAAAGTGCATGGTGGGTTCAGTGTCTTAGTTCAAGTGGTTATAGTATTTGTCACCTAAGCATTTAAGATCGGAGAACCTTAGATGTCAGATACCAAGGGATCCTGGTATGCTGAAGTACAGAACAAAAGTTACAGCAGAGCATAGACACTGTAATAACATCACAGGGATGGGAAGTTGATAGTACTGTGAAACTGATAGACTGCATAGTAGACACTCCTAATCAGCAGCTTTTCTGTTTTCTGTTGCACCAGTTGCAAGGAAGATATGTATGAGAGTACCTCAAGCTCCATCTGAAAATAATATAAAAATGGCTCAAATAAGAACGACTTCGGGAAAGACACCCTCACACACAAGTCAGGAGGACACTTCTGGGATCAGTCAATGGGCTGAGCCTCTCTTCCAAATATTGGTGCATACTAGGTAACATTTGCATGCTTATTTATTCTGAGTGCTCGACCCCGGAAAACTTAGAAATCTCTATATAGTTCTTCAAAAATTTAATGTGTTTGAAGTTGATTGTATTATTCACACTCTCGATATTCACATGCACTCTGCAGACAGTGTATCACCAGTTACAAAATAATTTGTAATCTATTGTTTCAATAAACAGTGCTATTCATTAAGCTAACCATGAGAGTTTGTATTGGACATGACCAAATTGGTTAAAGTGAAACAAAATCTATCAAGGACAAAAATAAAAGGATCGTAATACAAAGAAGCTGTTAAGTTGTCTAATCAAAGTGATAAAAAACACCTTCAAAAACAATTAGAGTAGTAGTTCTGCAATCACAAAATAAAAAATGGAAGGAATATTAAAGGAGGAAGGGGGGGGGGAGGAAAGCAGAGCAGAGCAGGACAAAGTAATAAGGTACTTGTGCTAAACTAAAATAGTAGATTATCACAGCTTTATAATATATGAACAGGTACACCAAGTAATGTTGTCTAATGGTACTTAGTGTATTACCATTTCATTTATTAAAATAAAGAACTTGTTTTTGGTAGGAACCCTGAGGCTTATAGATTTTGAGAGAAAAATAAAAAAAAAAGTTCTTCATATGGATGGATAAGATTTTTATAGCTATATAAGAAAGATATTGACAATTATGGTGGACATATAAAAGGGAAATTTTACATGGCCAGCACTGTAAGCATTATTTTCATTAATAAATGCTAAGGCAGTAAGTTGTGCATGCCTATTTTATATATTTAGACATCATTATTACACTTCGATAGGGAAAAGAATAAAACTTCACTGACAGCCTATGATTGCATGGTTACTCAGAGTTTGAAAATAGCAAGTGTCTTCAAAAGGCTTCACTGCCCTTGGAAGCAATTCCTGACAGCATGCTGATTGAGGAATAAACCTCATTTACAATTTGTCCAGCAGGACTGTTATTATGGAGGAGGATAAATTCACACCTCCTGAATTCCCACCGAAACAAAATAAGGCTTCTGTTAAACTACAAATATAGTTATATTTTCCCTCTTTTTACACTCTTCTCAACTACACTTGATGAATACCTGTGCTATATTTTAATGAGCTGCTGTCAAACAAGTGCATGAGATTAGATAGCAGATAGGAAAAAATAACAAGGCTCAGTGAGTTTTTCATTCAAATTCAGTAAATAGTAGGCGTGTTGAAGAAGTTTCCTTAGAATTCTTTTAAAGCAGAGGTTAGTGACACCAAACAATGAAATAAAATATGTATTCTGTGTCAGTAATAAAAAAAATTTGCAATTCAGGGAATATTTAGCTTACAGATTCCAAACCAAAAATAAAGCTACAAAAAAGGATACACTGAACATACAAGAATGCTGAACATGAGATTTAAAAAAGTGAAAAGTCATATTACTACATCTTAGATCAACAAGTGCTGAGTGCCTGTTGATTTTAAACAAAATGAGGCCTTTTGCTCAGTAGATAATAAAGTAGTGAACCAAAGACTAATTTGGCAAAATCTTGCCATTACTTGATGACATAATCCGTATATAAAAGTTTATTTGCTTCTTCAATAGTTTCTTTCAAGTTTTGTGATTCTGTATGTGAAACTGGAAAATATATATAAAAATAATTCTGCGCAACTCAGAATTCAATCTACACCAGTGATCAGTAAACCATTTTTAGATATTTCAGTAGTAGATGTTCATGCAGATGTGTCATTTCTAAGATTAAAAAAAAAAACAAAAACAAACAAACAAAAAAACCCTTACATTCACATAATTAAAAGCTGCATGCATATAACTGTTTCTGTTTCTTATTCTCACAAAGTGTAAGGAGCAAATAATGGACTCTTTAATCTTGTAAATAAAAATGGAGGCTCAACTTTGAAAATGATAAAAAATGTTTTTAGATTGAATAAGTTATTAATCAAGTTCTATATATGTCATCAGTGTATTTATCAGTGAATTGCTTTCACTGCTTAGTTTTAGCAGTTTCTGAAAAATGGCATTGGTGTACAACTCTGAAATTTGTAAAAAAAAAAGACATTCATAAAGATTGAGTTTTCTTCATAATCATGACAAACAAAAAACTAGATCTGATAATCAGTCCTGTTTATGAAACAAAGTGTTTCCAAAGATTAAGAAAATAAGATGAAACATTTACATGAACAACCTCAGAAACAACAACAAAACACTGTCCAAAAATCACTGGAAAGAAATTGTAGTGTTATAAGGCATAGTCCTTTGTATGGCAGATAGTCACATTATAATGTTCTTCTATAAGCTTACAAAGCATTATCTTTAAGCTAAATTTCAGAATAATGTTTTAATTTCTAAAATTTTTTGTATCAGTGTGATTCTAATATATAATTTTTTAATTTCATAATCTATTCAAGTGCTTTGTTCTTACAATGTTGTTTAAAATTTAAGCATTCTGTTCTTTCCTTGTGACCTAAGAATCTAGAAAGATTAGTTGCATCTGTTATTTAGACTGCTTTACTATGTAAGAAAATAAACTTTTCATTGACACAAATTGGATTTAAAATTACTTTCTATTGAAAAACAAACAAACAAACAAACAAAAAACCCTAAACTCTCACAGATAGAACACCAGTGAAGAAAAAGCACTAATAAGGAAAAGACCATGTAACAAAAATGAAAGAAAAAGATATAATTATATAATTATTTCTAGAGAACTTTTAAATATATTCTAATATATCTATATACATATATAGAGATATAAGGTAAAGCTAAATTTTGTATGAAGAAACTTTCTGTGTTGAATGTAGTTGTAAAAGTTTTGACAGCAGAGGGGCACAGAAGTGGCCTCTATGGGGAGAAGTTAGGGCTGCCCTATCTACTGGAGGGACACAACCTATTCTAGCCTGCTTCAAAGGACCCACTGCAAGCCATGACTGGAACCATGGCAGATGTGTTTCTGTGAAAATGTAGGGCAGGAGGGGAAAAAAAAAATGCAAAAAGTATCCAAACACAAAGAGAGAAAGAAGAGGAAGAAATTAGTGAGAAACAATGGCAGAGGTTGAAGGGTTTTGATGGGGTTCCTGACAGAGCAGATGTCCGACATCTTAAGTACTGTTTTCAATTCTGGGCCCCTCAATACATGAAAGACATTGAGGCACTGGTGCATATCCAAAGAAGGACAACAAAGCTGATGAAGGATCTAAAACACAAATCTTAAGAGGAGTGGCTGCAGGAACTGAGATTGTTCAGCCTGGAGATGCAGAGGCTCAGGAGAGACCTTAACACTCTCTACAACCATTTGAAAGGAAATTACCTCTTCTCCCACTAGTAGTAATAGGACCTGAAATAATTATTTTAACTTGCACCATGGGAAGTTCAGGCTACATATTAGGAAAAAGCGTATTCTCAAAAAGAGTGGGTTGCTATTGGAATATATTGCCAGAGAAGTAGTGAAGTCATCATCCGTGGAGATGTTCAAGAAAACAGTAGATGCCTCACTGAGTGACATGGAGTACTGAACGTGATGGTGGCAGGTTGATTGTTGGACTAGATGATCTTAGTGATTTTTTCCAACCTCGATGATTTTATGATTCTGTAGTTCTATGACTCTATGATCTATTAGCTGCTGGACATTTACAAGAAAATTCAAGATAGATTTTTGTAAAAGCAAAAGAAAAGATTTGGATTTTTTGTAAGTGAAAAACATGGAATGTGATGTAACACAACTGTAAGGCTAGAAGTCTAATTTGTAAATTCTTATTTTTATGCACAAATTGTTTTTATGTAGAATCCTAATTTCAGATAGAATATAAAAAGTTTACTGTTCTTCAGATTTTTACATCATTCATTTTTGTCTACTCTAAACTGCCATTTCACATATCCATAAATAAAAATGTATTTAAAATATTAGTCATTTTTTATAGGTTATTATGAACCTATTAATAGGAACCAGTAAAGACATTATGGATGAATTTTGTTTCAAGTTCTAAGAGGAATTTGTATTTTTATTTTTTTTTTAAACACCGAGATTAAATTGAAATGCTGTCAATTATCAGTAAGGTTACTGCTTTCTACTTATTTTTTCACCTATCAGCTCTGAAAGAAACCACATACCTATCTCTTTAAGATGTCCTGATGGATATATAAACATGGCATTAATTGCTCAGTGGAATTGCTGGCTTTAGTCTCAAAGTCCGATCCTTTGTGAATTCTGATTGGTACTGATGTTTACTGAGTCAGTCAAAAACTTTGTATTATATCAAAGTCTATCTCAATTCTCCATAACTGCAAATTCATGTAAAACTTAGAGACTTTCTTACACTGATCAAAACTATCATTTTAATGGCCTAAGAAAAGTACAGACAGGAAGAAATAGTTAAGTAACTACAGATTTAAGACCTTAACATCATCAAAAAAATCTTAATTTTTAAAAAGAAAGAATGATACAAGCAAATAATATTTATGAAGAGATTAGGTCTTTCTCTGGCTTTTAATCATTATCTAGCTTCCTAGAATGCAAAACAATTTAATTTATGGGAGCAATGGAAAACCTGATGGATTCTTGGGACAGTTTTCATTTAAGAAATAGAACCAGTCTATTTGGTTACATACATTTGTACTTCATAATTTATTCATTTTGCTCTAAAACTCTGCCTTCTCTTTCATTAAAGAAATATGTGTGACACATTTGTGTATACTAATGAGAAATATCTGCATGCTTTTCATTCCTTGAATTTGTCCAGTTCCTTTATGGCTGTATGTGGGACTAGTGCAGCCATCCGTTTGTTTCCAATGCTTAAGAGAATACTAATCCTTTTGTATGCATGTGCCAGGAGGACATTCAAAGTATATAAAAGAATGCTCCAGAGTTAAAAATGAAGATCAAGATTTTTGTTGAAGCATATAAAGTATCACAATGCTAACAGAATGTATAGACAGGAAATTCATTCAGCTCAACAGCATCACTTTTGGTGCTTTAAAAATAGATCGTATATATATTTTTTTCTGATGGACTGCTTAATTCTATGAAGCTCTGAACAGTAATTTTTCCTTAGTATTTCTTCCTGGTTGGCCAATATGCTTTAAAAATTAGGATGATCAGAAGACTCAGGCAAAGGATGAAGTCTCTTATTGAGTGGACACAGGTGTTGTATTAGGTGCCCTCGGGGCTATGGGATGTGATGTGACAGGACCTCCCCTGCTCAGTGATTGGATAATGCATGCTTAAGGAGTGTATACAAAATAGGAGATGAATGTATTTAAACAGATGCCATGTGGTAATAAACGCCATTTTTCTGTCCACCACATTGGTGTATGCTGGCAGTTCTTGATCCTGATCAGGGACTGATCAGTTAAGCAAAGGGTGATACAGCGTAATCTTAACATTTGTGGCAACACACAGGTGCCCCCTGTGAGGAACGCTGTGTCTTTTTACCCTTTGCAAGAGTGCTATACCGGGGTGACGACGGTGCACTCAGCCTGCAGTAGTGCGGGGACACGGGGTGACGACGGGGCGCTCAGTTTGCAGTGGTGTGGGGACCTGAGGTGACGGCAGGGCACCTGCGGAGGACTGCAGAGGTGATGGTTTGGTTCGCGAGCTTTCTCCGGTGCTGGGACTTTTACTATGGAATAGGTCATTAAGGTATTGCTTCAATTTTGTCAAGATCAATGCGGGAAGAATGCTCCTTCTAAGAAGGATGTTCACGTTGTTATATACCGGTTTGAAAGGGAGGAGGCAATTAAAGCTCCCCAAGAGATTCTCGATCACAGGAGGTGGGACGATCTCACCTCCGTGCTCGCACAACATGTTATGAGTGATCAAAAGGATTGCTCAGAGCTAAAAACTTGGGGATTAATACTTCCCCGGGGGAAGACTCACCCAGCAGCACAGCTAATGCGATAGACCCGGGGGGGTGGGGGGTGGCTCTTTCTTGGTCAGGGGGTGAGGCTTGTCAGCCGGGGAATAGCCTCTCTTCCAGATGCCCTGAGGCCAAGATGGCGCTGGATGATCTGACCACACCTGCACAATCACCAACGGACCAGCAACCATTGACCCACTTATCAGGTGGCAGCACCTTATCGCAAGACCTTGAGTCCCCTCCTCCATATCCTCAGCAGTTTTTGTATCCTTCCCTGTGAAATTTCACCACACCTATAAAGGCGGAGACAGAGGCGGAGACAGAGGCAGAGTCGGGGGTGGTGCGGATGAGGGGCGGTGGGTCCGCTCTTCGTCTGGGGGAGGAGAGTAGGTGGGGTGACACCCCTGATGGGGCAGGAAATACGTGTGTCAGCAACTGGCAAAAGGTTAGAGAGCCGCTGCAAGAAAGGGGCTTGGTTACCATATTCCCTGTAGTAGTAGGGGAGGAGGGACCGGAATGGGTCCCATTGGACCCAAAGGGAATTGCGCTGTTAATAGAAGAGATAGAGAAGAAGGGGTTGAAATCACCTCTAACACTGAACGCATTAGAGGCCCTAACTGAACCAGGCCATATGCTCCTCTATGACATTGAGAACCTCATATGCATGGCACTCAAACCTGTACAATATACACTTTCAAAAGAGGAATGGTTGATTGAACTCAGGTGGGTAATAGCAGCTGCACAAAACAATCCAGGTCACCCTGTGCACGGCACGAACATGCTGAGACTTACAGGATCAGCAACAGGCATGGTTACCCCACGCGGTCAGTTAGCTCAGTTGTGCCCAGGGGAATTAATAGCGACTACTGATGCAGCCTTAGGGGCCTTCAGGAGGTTCGCCTGCCATGCAGAACCATCCACACCATGGACAGAAATAATCCAAGGCCCGACTGAATCATTCCAAGACTTTGCCAATAGGTTAATTAAGGCGGTTGAGGGGTCAGACTTACCCAGGGCTGTTCATGGCCCTGTAATTGTGGACTGCCTTAAGCAAAAGTCCCTTGAGGATATTAAAAATCTATTTCATGTGGCCCCTGGAGAGATCACCACACAGGGAGAGATCATTAAATATGTACTAGACAAACAGAAATCCACTCCCTTGACTAATGAGGGCCTGGCAGCCGCTCTTGCTGACGCAATGGCAGTGGCTTCAATGTCGCCTAAGGGTCCCTGCTTCCAGTGTGGGCAGTACGGCCATATTAAGACCCAGTGTAACGCCATTAAGGATGGGGAAAGGGACAGTGTCTCCTGTCAACTGTGTGGAAGAGGGGGACATAATGACAGTGTAGGATCTTTAAAATGCAGCTGCAGGGAAACAACAGGGGGAGGGTGCCTCAGGCCCAGGGCCCCTCCCACAACCATCAGAATGAGCCAGTACAGCAGACGTCCTTGCCCAACCCACCAGTTCTGCCAACCCCGCTGTTGAAATTTATAACACCCCCACCGTGGCATTAACCCTAGACTGCCAGGACTGCCCACTGGTCAGGATTTTCATGTCGCACATTAGCCTGCCGCCTGAATTCTCAGGCTGCTGTTCCATCATGGTCACAGCCCTTCTTGACTCAGGGGAAGACGTTACGATGATTTCAGACAGAGTCTGGCCCAAGGAATGGCCAGTGGGCCCGACTAAAGTCCTCAGAGGAGTAGGAGGGTCTATTTCCGCTACAAGGTGCCTAGGAGAAGTAGAGATCATTTTAGTTAACAGGGACGGCTCATTGGAGAGAGCCGCTCTGCTCGTCCTGCTCATTGCTAAAATCCCAGGCATGCTGTTAGGGTGGGACTTTCTGAATAGGGTGGGTGCACGTATCACAAATTTATAATAAGGGCCACTGTCTGCCAGCTATCTTCTGCATACGCGACACCCTTGCAGTGGAAATGGGATGCGCGCCCATTTGGATAGATCAGTGGCCTCTTCCTCACGAAAAACTTAAAGCACTCACACAATTAGTCTCACAAGAACTTCAGTTAGGGCACATAGAACCCTCTCTCAGCCAATGGAATACTCCGATCTTTGTCATAAAGAAATGCTCTGGTGCCTTCCGCCTGCTGCATGATTTACGAGCAGTCAATGCTCAACTTGTGCCTTTTGGAGCAGTGCAGCAAGGCGGGCCAGTACTGTCAGCCATACCCAGGGGATGGCCATTAGTGGTCATTGATATAAAGATTGCTTCTTCTCTATTCCTCTTGTGGAAGAGGATCAGGAAGCGTTAGCTTTCATGGTACCAAAGCTCAATAACCTGGACCCCACTGAGAAATTTCAGTGGCATGTCCTTCCACAAGGGATGACATGCTCTCCCACTATTTGTCAGCTAGTGATGGGTAAAGTGTTGCACTCAGTTAGAAGAGATTTCCCTCAGTATTTGATCTCACATTACATGGATGACCTCTTGCTCGCCGCCCCTACTGAGTTGGGGCTACAAATGCTCGAATCACAGGTGATGACCATGCTTACCACCGCTGGGTTCACCATTTCGGAGCAAAAGATAAAGAGGGGACCAGGAGTGGAATACCTGGGGTATAAGTTTGGCCCAGAGATGGTCCAGCCAATGGGTCTTACCATTCAACCACACATTAAGACCCTATGGGACGTGCAGAAACTGGTAGGAGCCCTTCAGTGGGTTCGCAGTGCCCTGGGAATATCTCATCAACTAATGAAGCCCTTTTATGATCAGCTAAGGGGTTCTGACCCAAAGGAACATAGGGACTTGACCACCGCAGCTTGGCAAGAGATCATGCATAGCTACATGGAGAATACATTTGCTCGGTACAACCCCGATTCAGATCTTGAAATAGCAGTGACTCGATGCGAGGCCAGTGTGGCCGCCATTTTGGGCCATACTCTTAATGCCAAGCCACAACCTCTGTGGTGGTTGTTCTCAGTGCAGCCTACGCGAGCTTATCCCTCATGGCTCGAGATTTTAGCAATGCTACTCAGAAAATCCCGACAGCTATCATTGTGGGCCCTAGCAAGAGAGCCTGATGTGATATATCTGCAGAGCTCATTTTGTGACGTGCAACTGCTCCCTGAGGCCCTTCTCACAGCTTTAGGGAGCTTCGGAGGGAGCATTGAGTTCTCTGACTTACTTCCTATTTTCGATTTAGCCAGACCTCTAGGAATCTCTCTTTGATCTCATGTCCTGACTTCTCCACTCAGTGGACCCACTCTGTTTACAGATGCTTCTTTGACTATCGGTCAGGGGGCAGTGGTTCAGCAGGACACGGATAACAGTTGGGGAACTGCTGTATTTACTAATCGGGGGGCTAGTGTGCAGATGTTTGAGATAATGGCTGTAGCGATTGCGCTTTGCCTCTGGCATGAGATCTCATGTAACATTGTCACTGATTTCTGCCTTTACAGCCAAACTACTTGCCCGTATGGGTCAAGAAGGACATCCGAGCTCTGAGGCCGCCGGCCTTCTGGAAGAAGCCCTGGCTTCTTGCTCAGCCCTTGTGGCCATCCTGCATGTCCGCAGCCATTCTGAGGTACCAGGTTTCTTTACAACAGGATGTTGTAATTTGTCTGCCAATGCTGTGGCAGACAAAGCCACCTGTACACTTGTTTTCACAGTTAGAGAAGACCATAACCTTCATGCTCTTCACATAGGCGCTCGTGTGCTGGCCAGAACGTGCTCTATTCCTTTATCTGTAGCACGCGATGTCGTCCAGGCATGTCCCCACTGTAATTCAGCACCAGTGATAGGAGCTGGGGTTAACCCTTGTGGTCTTGGACCACTACAAGTTTGGCAGACAGATTTTACGTGGGAGCCACGTCTGTCTCCCCACCCCTGGCTCGCGTTTACAGTGGATACTTCTTCTACTGTCATCATAGCCATGCAGCATGCCAAGTCTAACTCGTCCGCTGCACAATACCATTGGGCTGCTGCCATTGCTGTAATGGGCTTACTTAGGCAGATTAAGACCAATAATGGGTCCTGCTTCACCTCATACTCAACCCAAGAGTGGCTAGCACTATGGGGCAGGCGATCATAGAGCATGCCAATCACCTCCTCAAGGACAAAATATGCGTCCTTGGGGAGGGGGAGGCATATAGGTACAAGATCCCTGTTGCCAGACAGGCGGAGTTCCTAGCAAAAGCTCTGTATGCCTTGACTCACTTTGAACGCGGAGATTGCATTCAAACTCCCATACAGAAACACTGGCAACCCAAGATCTTAAGCGGGGGGCCTCCGGTCAAGGTTAGAGTGGACAGCAGAACATGGGAGACAGGCTGGAGGATACTAGTATGGGGAAGAGGATATGCCACAGTAAAAACATGAAGAGACGGGCAAAATTGTATGGGTCCCATCACAGAAGGTTAGACCGGACCTCAAAAATAACACTGTCAATCACTTCTCACATTCCTATAGTGAACAAGATAAGATCTCTTTCTTTACAGAAGCTGCTGGTAGAGATGCTGAAGCCGGAATCAGAACAACCAAGACACTCACTGCAGGACAAGGAACCATTGCTTAAGTACAAGATGGGTCTGTGTAGTATGTCTGTTACACTCTTACTAACCCGGGGAAGGGGTTCATCTCTTAGCACAATGCATCTATGCCAAGATGTGGAAGGTATGTGCTGCTTCAACCTGAGTGACCCCAGTGAATCTGCACACAAGAAGCTGGAATGATGAAGGGACATACTCAGAAGATAAAAGAACAGGTCGACCCGTTTGGTGATTGGCTTTGGGGACTATTTGGTGGGATTGGACCGTGGTTTACCCAGATACTTGAAACTATAGGCCTAGTACTTTTTTAGTCTTTATCTGCGTTATGCTATGTATTCTGTGCCTTATGGGATGTGTTCCCATAAGGCAATGCCTAAGCCGCATGACGGAACAGATCTCTGATCACCACGTACAATATTATAGGCTTCACGAAAGATTGTAACTGGGGCTGGGGTTTAGGTAGATGGGTTTAGATAGGTATAGGAAAATTGTGTTTGCGTTGTAACAGGGCAAGGCTTTATCGAGTGGGGAGGGGGAGATGTTGTATTAGGTGCCCTCAGGGCTATGGGATGTGACGCAACAGGACCTCCCCTGCTCAGTGATTGGATAACGCATGCTTAAGGGGTGTAGACGAAATAGGAGATGAATGTATTTAAACAGATGCCATGTGGTAATAAACGCCATTTTTCTGTCCACTACATTGGTGTATGCTGGCAGTTCTTGGTCCTGATCAGGGACTGATCAGTTAAGCAAAGGGTGATACAGCGTAATCTTAACATTTGTGGCAACACACAGGTGAGATTTGAAAGACATGCAGCACGACTGCATAAGCTAGATGAACACTGGCACACGTGGGTTTACATCAAAAGTATGTGACCAGAACATAAAAAGATTGAGATGGTTCTTTCAGAGAATTACTGTCAAGTGCTATCATCATACTGCGTCAATCTCCTATGATGATTGTTTTTATTTTTTTCCTCTCATGTCTCCAACGAATTTTTGATATTTCAGGTCTTACAAAAAATTAAGAAGATCTACTTCATGTAGATGTAAAGGAAATTTAGATTTTGCATCCTGAGGATGTGGATTTTTTTTTTTTTTTTTTTTTTTTAAGACCCAATGATTGTTCAATTCTTAGTCTTTTCCATCTTGAAAGCAGACAACATTATTAAATGAGGAGAGATCAAAAAAAACTTTTGTATGGTTGGTAATCTGTACTACACATGACAAGAAACTAAATTGGTGTGTCTCCTGGAAGGCATATTTCTTTGGAGTCTAAATAACTGAATGGGCAATGTAAATGCCATCACTGACAGTTTGTCTGTATGTTTGTTTTGGCAAGAGAAAAATGCAGCTCAAGAAGAACTAAATATAAGAATAAATACTAACAGCCTAAATAAAAGTTTAAAAACTTCAGATAGAACTAGAGTGGCATTGGGTGACCCTGCATGTCATTAAACATGCACAGAGGAGCAGGTAAAAAAAAAAAAAAAAAACCACACATTAGGAAGCAACAGTCTCTTTCTGGATGAGACCTGGCTTTTTATAGCTTCATAAATTCATTGCAACTACCTTTTTATTATAGAGAAAATTAACATTGAATTCAGAATAGTAAGAAATAGATCTGAGTCTAATTTTTTTCAAGGGTGGCCAAGCAGAGATAGGATAAGCATTTGTTCAGTCGTGTTACTAGTGTTAACATATGGAAAATAATTTAAAAAAAAATGCATATATTTCTGTTGAGTCTATTAAAAGAGAAAGAAATAAACATTAGTTTTAAGTAAAATACCCACTTTTAATGACAAATGAAGATGTTCTTCTGATTGTGAGGATGCTGCTGCAGTTTGAAGTCAAATAGTTAAGATAGTACTGAGTTCATACTGAGAATTTATACTGATAGTTTATATTAAATTAATATACGAGTAACATAATTTGAAAAATTCCTGATTGTTCTTTTTCCAAAAAATATTTTAGAGGACAAATTATAGATCTTTTCGTCTACTGAATTATATTGAAAAAAATCATCAAAGTACTCACTAGAAGATAACTTTTTTGACTGCAGAAGATGCATTTCTTATTTAACCAGCTGTAGTCTCTCTAAAGCTGCAGGTCCAACTAGCTCTCACAGCACACAGCTCTGCCTCAGTGTTAGAAAACTTACAGAACTATCAATGGAGGAAGTCTCAGCTTGTGATCTGTGGACTGGAGTATAAAAAGAGACTGTTAATTTTCTGCAGGGAAGAAAACATGCTTGGCTTCTTTCCAGAAGCCACTGAGGGACTTGCTGCTTAAGGGAACAGGCAGGATGGACAAGCTTTTATATGTTTTTTGGAGCCATGTAAATCTGACTGAAACCTGAAGAATTCTTGAGAGCTGTAAAACTAAAGATCCTCAGTCTGAGGACTTCCTGAGTGCAAATTGTTACTAAACAGCATTCATAAAAGATGTGATTTTAATTACCATAGCTTTAAATCATTCTTTGTTGATGAATCAAACACGATTGCACTGCCAGCTCAGAGATGCTAAATCTGCTGCACTGTCTTAAACATAATTCTGCATTTATCCTCCAAGTATATATTTTTTAAGAATTATGAAATTTTAAGAACTATCCTGTGAAAAGAAATACATCTGAAAATGCATTAATGAAAGATTTCAAAATATGTTCCAAGGAGGGAAGTGGTGATATAAAAAGTCAGCGGGGAAAAGCAACATTTGCATCTCTATTTGTTTATTTTTTTTCTTGAAGCTCATTTTACTTGGATGAAGTATCTATGCTTAAATTGCTTTTTCCTCATTCACAGCCAACAAAAGGAAGATTCTCCAAGGCTGAAATTTTAACAAGTGTTAAAATTTCGATTGCATGCATTTGTTTGGTTGGAAATGTATGCATATTTGCAAAGCAATTAAGTAACAGTTAGCAAAATACTCTAACACCTGCTTTTCCCTGCATTATACTTGGTGGATCACATGCTGCAATTCTTGTTTCCTAAAACACTTTTTAAAAACACATTTTCATCACAAAATAAAACTGAGCAAAAATAATTTGAGTACCTAAGCTATCACATATGCTTTTTTAAAAATATATTTTTTATTTTATTTTATTGTTTTGTTTTGATATTGACTATATAAATTTTGTTTATGAAAAGCAGCCAGATCATATTTCAGGTTTTTCTTTTTTTCTTTTTTTCTTTGGGGAGTTGGGGGGGTAGAGTTGGGGGAGAGGTGAGAGGAGAAAACAGTGACAAAACTTGCTTTATACTAAGCAAGCTTCTCTGCACAACCAGTTCCAGTGCCTCACCATACTCATAGTAGATTTTTTCCCTTATATCTAATCTAAATATCTCCTTTGAATTGAAATGTAAATCATCCTTTTGCATCATTAATTTTCCAGGATAAGAGAAAGACTGGTATAGTCCTGTCTTGGGCCATGGAGTATTATAAGCCTCAATATTCTTACCATATTCTTATAAAGATTATTTCAGTAAGGTATATGAATTGTTAAAAATCATATCTATGCTAGAAAACTTTTGGTCAAGTTTGAAGAAATTAAGTCATTTCAATGTTTCAATTATAAAAAAAAGATATTTGACACTGACACTGATACCCTTAGCTCGTAAGCCATCAAAAAGAAAAATGAAGCTTAAAAATGTTTAATTATTATGCATAGTTAATACATAAATCATATAGTTTCCAAATGGAAAACAGTCACACAAAATATACACCAAGTACTCTGGCAAAACGTTGTCATCTGTGTAGACCAACATGGCATACTCATTATTCATTTTGTAGAAGAGGTAAATATAGTGACAGAGAGGAGACTTAAGGAGGGGTAGTCCTAGACACTAATGGCATACATACATACACATTTAATTTATGTGGAATTAAAAAAAAATTAGATTTCTTACTATAACAGCTGGTCTCCTTCACCCATCCACTCCTGTCTTAGGGAATTTGTCCCTAGGGTGTTGTCAGGAAAGATAGTCTCTTCTGCTATTTGTAGAACTTTTGTCTGCTTCTATTTCCACCTCTTGACCACTTGGACTATGCATATATATGTCACAACTGGGAGATGAGCAAAAGCTGGAGGTACATCTACAGATTCTTGTATAAGCAAGTCTACAGTTCTTTAGGATTACATTTCTTGAATATTTTTACTAAAGGCAGAATTGTAACTCAAAAATATCAAACCCCATACTTTTCTGTACAGAGATTAATGAACTTGTCAGTGCTAAACTGTCTGTCATCTGTTCTGGTGGAAATAAAAACAAAATAAACAAAATACACACAGAATAAATAACTAAGAATATTTAAAAAATAGGGAAAAAAAAGAAAAGCATGTTCATGAATTCTCATGCTCTTTCAGTGGCAAACTAAGACCCAGATAAATGTACTTCACTGCTTCAGAAAACTATAGGAAAATCTTGAAGTTATATTGTAGAAATTATATTATAATATATATATGTTATATGCAGATATTATATAATATATATTTTTTACATATAGATAGAAAAATATAGGAAAACCTCAAGTGCAAAAATAGTTTAAATATGTAATTACCCCTATTCATTATTGTACATATTTATTCTACCTGCTTATCATCAACAATTTATGAAAATATTAAGATATGAAAATAGATTTAAATAATATAAAATTAATTTTAAAATGTCACAATAAATGATTATATTTTAGCATTTTTTTCACTGTGCAATAATAATAATAATAATAATAATAATAATAATAATAAGAAGAAGAAGAAGAAGAAGAAGAAGAAGAAAAAAGAAGTTGTGGTCTGTTTTTACTACCTTGGTTGTCATTTTAGGTATTTAAGAAGCATATTTGAAAATGCAATGTCATAGTCCTTTACTTATACATACAGAATATATTTTAAAATGGGTACTATTTCAAGGGTAAATTCTAAAAATACCTTTTATCCTCAAGATTCATAAAAGATACTAGGGCAGCATGAATATAAATATTAAGCAACTACATTCATTCACTTTGATTTTCCATACACATGTACCTATGAGTTCAAAACTTCACTTTTATTATTATTATTATTATTATTATTATTATTATTATTATTATTATTATTATTATTATTTTATTCCCCCAAAGCTGCCCTATGCAATAAGGAAAATGAATTCTATCTAATATTTTCAAAATTATGCTGTGCTGTTTCTTTTGGCTCCTAATTTTACTCAAGGCACAATTCTTGAATGCCTCAGTTTATTACAGAGACAGACTTCAGTCAATGACAGACAACTTTTCATTCTAACACACTTATGATACTGATACATGAGCTTCAAAAAAATTCCATTTTGCACCTGAAATTAGTTACTGTGTTACACCTATAAAGTGTAATAGAAAAAAAGAAGATATTTATATAAACGCCAGTATGTGACTCAACTGAAACAAAGCTAAAGATTAAGGTATAAATGGCTAAAGTGATCAAGACTGTCAAGTTCTCCTGGATCCTGTTAAACAGTGAAATAACTGGTGGATTATTATTTATCCCTGAATGTGAGTTTGGGGGATTTAATTAAAGATGTTATACTATATTTTTCAAAGCTTATTTGAGGCAGTAAATCAAAAACTGCATACGATATGCTGCTGTTAATGGAAAAATGGATAACCAGGCACTTCAGAGATGTCCATCTTCTAAACTTTTTCATTTTACTGCTTTGAGATTTTTTTTTTTTTTAATAGAAGTCAGAAAAACAGGTGATTTTAGAATTTCAGACTTTTCCCCAAAAAATGTATCTTTTCCTGAAAAATGCATCTTTTCTACCTATCATGAGTACATATTTGCTAACTAATCACTATTGTTACTGTAAAAAATAGAGTACTTAAATGTGTCTTAAAAATAAAAAAGAATAAATCCTGTTAATAAACAGACAAAATGATTGAAAATAGAATCACAAAAAAAGCTTTTAGGAAGAAAAATGGAAATTTCTGTAAAACTTGAAGTGCTCAGTGTAGTGAATTCCTTCAAAATATTTGTAAAATATAAATCCAGTACAGCTAGAGAACACCATTTCAAAATGATGTCAGACCTCACTTTTCATATGTATCATAATTAGTAAAAATGAGGTGGACGACAACTGAACGTTAATGGCAAACTCTGCCTTTCTTGGCTTATCTGAACTTAGCAAGAAAGCAGAGAAACCACTCAGTGGAAAACATGATGATCTGATCTGAGTCTGGAAGATGTCAGTTTAACAATTGCTATATCAGGCAGGATATTAGACAACCAAGAGAAATTAAATCAGTTTTCATATTGAGAAGAGTATGGAGATTTTTTTTTTTTTTTTTTTTTTTCCCATTGTGAGAGGTCCATAACTGTAAATAAAGGTAAAATATCCCAACATCCTTATGTCTAGGGAAATAGTATCATACCAGTAATTGAAAATAAATTAACTAATTAACAAAAAGAAACAAACAAAAAAAGCCACTATATTAAAGTTCCTGTAAGACTGCTATGAAGGAGACTAGTTGGGCCAAGAAAATTTCTTGTGGAAAAAAATAGGTCAATTTGTCCTACCAGTTTTAAGGGGCTAAGTGAATAAAGACCTGCAAAATCTCTTCAGTTGAATCAGGCTTTACATATTTTACCATCTCCTGGACAATAGTCAAAACTGCTTTTCCCCCAGAGCAGGACTTTTAGTTCTGGGGTCATTGACCTTGTGGTAAAAAAAATGCTGGATTTTTGGATGAGACATTCATACACGATCAGTATAGGCTGTCTAGAGAAGTTTTGGATAACTTACCAAATGAAGTCCTCAAAATTGTAGAGGACAGGGATTTGAACTACTTAGTCTAGTAAAAGATGTCCAGTGGGATTAGACTATGTAGTCTATTAAGTTCCCTTCTAGCCCAAAATTTTCTATAGTCCTATGCCTCTATGACAATTTTTTTTACCATTGAGAAGGAACAGAATAAAATACAAGAGATCTATTCCACATTCTGCACACATTTTAAATCTTTATTTTTGGCTGCAAATAAATTGCTTTCTACTTTGATTTCCTAGTCTCCTTAAAAAACTTTGCATTTTTAAAAGCACAGAAGTGCTTTCATAAGTGCTTTCATTTCTAGGTTTCATAAGTTTTTAACCTACATAGAAATCATTCTTGTCCTATACTGTCTCTCTCTCTCTCTCTCTCTCTCTCTCTCTCTCTCAAAAAAAAAAAAAAAAAAAAAAACCCTAAAGAAAACAAAGAAAAAAATGTAATAGAATGCCTACAATTTCTTGTTCATGCTAGAATAATAATAATAATAATAATAATAATAATAATATATAAGCTAATTTAAAAAAAAAAAAAATACAAAGAAACAACACAAGGCCTCTGTCCCTCAAAACAACACAAACTTTCAATTAGGGATAAATTGAATTCTTACCATTTAAATTCTTACATGACTTACATGATTTACATGAGGACCATAATTTTTGTTATACTGAAGATGAAGATTAGATGTACTCTATATAAATACATTTTGTCTGTCTGTGTGTATTGAAATAAAAGCTGCACTTTAATTATCACAGCAGCTGGAATCTCATTACAACTTCAATTTTTACTATTTGACTGCCATTCCAATTCACAATTGATGTAATAGAAATCAACATCAACAAGAAAAATAGAACATTCTGTTTTGTCTAAAATACATAAAAACCTACTCAAAATGCCTGCTTAACATCATAAATACTTGCTGAAGTAGGAAGACTAAGGGAAATTTGAAGCTAATGCCTATGTTACTTCACATAAATGACAAATACCCCCAAGGAGTCCCTATGTAACCAATCTGACACCTGTAGTGTCTGCAAGCTAGTGAGAGAACAGGAGTGGGTAATGAGAATATTTCAGTATAAATCCAACTTCATCAGAGTCTGAGAAGGCAAAACTCCTCTACCTTGTTCCCAGCTCTTCATGATGAAGCCATGTATGTAGCAATTTAAATGTAATATTAATTATACTTTTCTTTGATAGTTTGAACAACAAAAAATGAATGATAAATTAAAATCTGAAAACAGTGCTGGTGTTCCATAGTGAGATCATTTAAGAATATCTTTTTTTTTTTTTTTTGTCAGTCTGTTTTTAAGGTTTTTTTTGCTGTTACCAATTTGTTTTGTTTTGTTTGATTTAGAATGTTAAAATTTGTTTTATGTTAACATTAGTTCAACTCACAGGAAGTTATAGTTTTCTAATATGTGGTGTGTTTCCTTCTGCCTATGGAAGAATTTTGAGTATAGTGTAGGTCTAAGGAGCAGAGGGACAAAAAATTTGTCAACTACTGTCCACAAGAAATAACGCTGATAAATGCTAAATGAAGCAACATAGCACTGACTGCATTTCCCCCTGACACCAGGATTTGGTTGCTTGGATAAGTGTCAACTTAGTGTAGGTGTCTAGCCTTGAGAAGAGGACTGAAAGAATCACTGCCAGGAAATTGCTTCAGGCCCCTGATTCCATGGTCTTCCGCCTGGGAATTCTTTTCAAGCAGACAACTGTATTTGCTGTCAGCTAGAGGGAGATCATCTACAACAGGTGTGCCCATGACTGGCCTTCTCCTTAATGACCTAGAGCCTGATGAACTTGTCACACTGGATATGGTCAGAAGGCTCCTGGTGACCCAAACCACTGCCACGGACCTGCATAACTGGCTTTGGACAGATGCGTGGGGGTTCTGCTCTTGCTACCTCACTGCTGTGTGTGACTCCTGGCTCATCCTTCTTTGCAGAGCCATGCCTGCTATTGCTGTCCTTTGAAAGACAAAAAAAAAAAAAAAAAAAAAAAAAAAGCCAGCAAAACTTCATGCCTCTCCTAAAGAAGTAAGATAAATAGAAGCAATCAGACTTTCTGAAATAAAATATGGTTTAGTTTAGACGAAGTACATAAAATTGATCTTTAATTTGTCTTTATACTGTCTCTAGTTTCTGTGTACCTTTAGAATAGATTAGTAACCAATTTAATTTTAGCAAGTTGGCTAGGCTCTTTTGTAGCCTGAAAATAACATATTAAGAGGCACCAAACCTTGTGATTTTCAAGGCCTGAATGGCTTCTACCACTGAGATTCGTTCTGTCATTTGGAAAGTTTTACAGGTCTGTTGGGAAAACAGATTCTGATATCTATAGGCTGGAGAAGTGGGTCCAAGAAAAGCTAATGAGGTTCTATAAGGCCAAGTGCAAGGTGCTGCACTGGGGCCAGGGCAACCACAGGTGCTTATACAAACTGGGGGGAATCTCTTTGAGAGCAGTCCTGCAGAGAAGGACTTGGGGGTCCTGGTAGATGAGAACCTGGACATGAGCCAACAGTGTGTGCTTGCAGCCCAGAGGGCCAAATGTTTTCTGGGCTTAAAAAAACAGGGTGGACAGTAGGGAGTGGGAGATGATCATCCACCTCTACTCAACTCCTGTGAGGCCCCACCTGGAGTACTGCGTCCAGGGCTAGGGTCCCCAGTACAGAAAGAACATGGAGCTCTTGGAGTGGGCTCAGAGGAGGGCCACAAATATGATCAGAGGTCTGGAGAACCTCTCCTATGAAGAAAAGTTGAGGGAACTGGGCTTGTTTAGCTTGGAGAAGAGAAGGCTTCACAGAGACTTCATTGTGGCCTTCCAGTACGAAAAGGGAGCGTATAAACAGGAGAGGATTATGTGGTGGATAGTGATAGGACAAGGGCAAATAATCTTAAAGTGAGACAGGGGAGGCTTAGGTTAGATATTAGGAAAACGTTTTTCTCTCAGTGTGGTGACACACTGGAACATGTTGCCGAAGGAGGTTGTGGATGCTCCATCCCTAGAGGCACTCGAGGCCAGGCTGGATGTGGCTCAGGGCAGCATGGTCTAGTGATTGGTGGCCCTGCACACAGCAGGGGGGTTAAAACTGGATGACCATTGTAGCCCATTTCAACCCAGACCATTCTATGATTCTGTGATTCTATGATCTAATGTGTACTGTTTAACAAGGTTGATATTATGAGACACGTCTCCAAAATGTGTTTTAGGCCTTCCACAAATTCTGCGTGCTCTGAATTAGGTAGAATGAGCAATTAAAATAAATAAATAAATAAATAAATGATCTTATATGAACAATAATAATATAAATAAATAAATAAATAAATATCTGGTAGCTCCTGAAGAGAGCAAGCCCCTGAATTTGTCCATTCACTTACTCAGGAATCTCTTGATTTAACCTTGCAATGAAGGTAAAAAACAACAAAGACTCAGGACATTTTCAGCTACATTTTATACATCTTTCATGAATAGATATTCTGAACACTGCTAAAATGCTCAATGAACTGAAACATGGTTACCCAAAGACTAGGTAACATAATTAAGAACAAGAAACTTTAATTCAGAATGAAACAAGAAAAGGGACAGAGCAGTTAAAGCATTCCATTATGTATGCACCTAGCAGGTTAATGCATATGGAGGTTATGCATAGGCTTCTGACTTACAACTCTTCTAGGAACTGTGAAATGTGTAACAGGAATTGAGGATACACTGAGAGTAATAATGAAAACCAACTGAATGAACAGTAACAACAATAAATACAACAAACAAAAAAGAAAAAAAAAACCAACAAAACAACAACAACAAACACACACACACAAACAACCATACAGACAAAACCCTGTATGTTACCAAGGAAACATACTGTGTGTAGCCACTCTTCCACAACTGCTTTTTAATTATCTAACAACATATCAAACAGCAATGCAGCAATGGAAAACAGAAAGTCTGAATAAAATTGTGGACTATATATACAATCTTATTTTTTCTTTTACAACTGACATCTTACAGCTGATAAAAACAAGGCGTTCTTGATGGAAAGAGGCATATAACAGAGACAAGTATCAGATCAGATAAAAATCCAAATTGATTATGCATCTAATATTATTAGACAGATGCCTGTGATCTTCTCATGAATCTTTATCATAGAAGAGTAAGATATTCTCTTTGTTCTGAAAATTTTTTTGTTGTTATTCTGGTAAATTTAAAAAGTATTGTTTTGGTACAAATCTACACTTTTTTTTTTTTTTTTTTTTTTTTTTAATGAGGAAAAGAATCATAATTAAATTTTGGTAAACTTGCAGAATAACTGTTTTTCTTCTTCCCACTTTATTCCCCTATTACCAGCAGTCTCCAGTGGTTGCATTCAATCAGTAAGATGTATTTATGAGGGAACATTTTTACAACATGAAAAGATTTTGTTATTTCTTTCAATAATAACATCAAAGTAAGGTAATTTACATCACTCAATACCAGTATAGCTGTAGGTTGTATCAGTAGCATTAAGATGGCAACTAGCTCCTCAAATTAATTATTTAAATGTCCACTATTCTCATTTCAGGTAGAACTTTCAGGAGAACTTAGCCCTTAGCAACTTAATGCCATTTCACTGAACATACGGATGTCTCCATGGGAGTAAAGTTAAGGCAGACTTAAGCAGTTTTGCAAAGCCCACCTAGAGCTTATTAGAAAATATTTTGCTGAAGCATACAGCAAAACCAAAGCACTGTGTAATAGAGAAATGGTTCACAGACTTTTCAACCCTAGGGAACTTTTCTAATCATCTTGTCTGAATTCCTACACACCACCAAAGAATTCAATTCATAACTTCCCAAATCAGTCCCTTGTCTTCCAATTAAACTGTAGAAATTTCTTTTTTTTTTACATCCCATATAGCTGAAAGGCTATAGTGTCTGAGGCACTCTGCCCAATTTCTTATTAAGCTATCTCAAAGTATGATTTCTCTATATAGCCATTGATAAGAAAACAAGTTTAATGGAAGTATTTGTCAGATAAGCATCTTAAAACAACAAATAAATGCAGAATTCTTTTCTGAACATTTCTGTATAAGGTTTCCAAATAAGTTCCGTCTATCAATGGTAATCCTCCAAATTCAGTTATTAAAAAAAAAAAAAAAAAAGGTTAGTATTTTGCTGTTATATAACATACCTTTCATAATAACTAAACAAAATAGTCCTGCAAAGTTATATTAAATTTGTGTTAGAAATGTGTTGTGAAACTTGTGTTAGAATTTTTTTTTTCTGTTTTATGATTTTTCTCTAAAATAAATGAGGCAAGAGCTTATATTAAGTTTTATCAACAATAAAGCTGCAAAAAAAAAAAAAAAAAAAAAAAACACGCAGCTGCTTTTTGTTTGACTTATGAGAAGAAACACTTCTGATGCTAACAACTGTCCTCACTTCTGTATAAAAATAAATATCAATTTATTTATTTATTTATTTATTTATTTATTTATTTATTTATTTATTTTCCCCAGTCCTAGCATGCACTTAAATATTAAGCATACTTTAATAGTGAGTGGAATTTGCACACACAGTTATCAGAAAAGGAAACAAAAAATAGACATTGAAAAATATCTCAAAGTCATTCTAAAAATGCCAAGATTTTCACAAGGGCAACTGCAAAAACTTCTGGGATAGCTGAATTATTGCATGAAAAACACACTACATGAAATAAATGAATTTCAAAGTCAGGGAATTAATATTTAGGGATAGCATAGGTTTGGGATTGACAGTATATTCCTGCTTTGAAGTAATCTCTGAAGGAGAGAAATTATCCTTTCTTAATTGGAGAAAAGATATATTATTTTATTATTTTATTTATATTCAGAAGATTTTCTATTTTTCTGTAAGCATATCAGGCATGAAAGGTGATTGTATGCTTTAAGGATGTTCAGTTTATTTCCAACTCTATTAGTTGAATTTAAGAAAGTTAAGATTTATTATTTGTCAGTAGTATTTACTGGTCTTACTTAGTGAACATAATTTAAATTTCAGTATGAAGGCAACATTATTAACTATCCAGTGAACTTTTCTGATTTTTGTTTTGCTTTTGTCATGAGATATTTGTTCTTTGTTAGTAGTAATTAACAGATCTGCAGAATAATCAAATGGGATGGCAGAATAGTAAAGCCATTTTACAATCAGTAGATGAAGCAGAGACTTTGATGACGAATCATAGAATAATGGAATGGCGTGGATTGGAAGGAAACTTAAAGACCATCTATTTCCAGCCCCTGTCACAAAATGCCACTTTAGTTTTTGGTGATCAGCTTTTGATGCCAAGTATTTTTTTTTTTTTCAGCATGATTATGCCTGTATTTCTCTTTATATTACCAGAGCAGATCTCTCACTAAATATATTAAGTGAGATGGCTTTTATTTTTACAAATTGTACTGCAATTGACTTTATTTAAACTTGGAAGATTACTTTTAAGTGAATAACTAATCATTCCAGAGTGTGTTAAACGTATCTAAAACTGGAAGAAAACATCTGAGACTGCCTTACTTGCATTTTTCATGTTGATGTTTTTCAACTGAAAACTTCTAAGCTTCCAGAAAATTTCAGAAGTTTTAGAAAGCTTCTGCACATTTAAATTCAATCTGATGATAAGACAAACAAACAAACATAATCAACCAAACGTAAAGGCCCTTGACCAGTACTTATTTCCTCCATATTTACTCCTGTGTAAGGTCAAGACACAGACATATATTTTCATAGATACAGCTCTAAGAATCTAGAAATTGAACTTTTTTTTCTTTTAAAATGCCTGCAGGAAACTTAGGTTAAGTTATGTCTGCAAAGAAAATTTATATATATTTGATTTCATATAAAACTATATTAAGTTTTATTTGACGCTCCCTTGTTGCACTCCTATTTGGAGTGCAACACTGTGGTCCACTCTTTTACAAAGTTGGCAGTACTATTACTGTCCTTGAGTTGCACTGGAAGGTGAGATTCTCTATTAACAAACCAGAAAAGAAAAACTTGTTTTATATGTGAGGATTTTGGCACTGTATATGATTTCTTTTTACAATAAATTGAATATAGGAAATTACTAGAGTTAAGTATATGTCTTAAGAATTTATTGGTACAAATACGATGTTTGATTTTAATTTGCTGACTGACAATCATGATAAGCACATGATTTTTATCATGATATCTTCAGAACTGCACAATATTTCTATTCTTTTGCTGGGTATTTCAGATTATTATTAAGTTGAATGAACAAACATTTCTAACTTAAAACAAGAATAATAATTAAAAAAAAAAAACAACACAATTTTATAAGATGGGTTTATTTATTACTAAGATTTAGGATTAGAATAAGTCAGTTGGAAGGAACCTTCAAAGATCATCAAGTCTGACTACCTGATCCCTTCAGGGCTAGGCAAAAGATAAAGCAAATTCATCAAGGCATTGTGCAAACATCTATTAAATCCTGTTAAGGTCTTTGAAAGCATGATTGAGAGCAACAAAGATGGAAAAAGTTTTGGAAGAAGTGTTATGAAGAGACGCTGAGGATGGTTTTGTTTTGTTTGAAGTAATGTCATGGTTTTGGTTTTTGCTTATTTGACTTTCAGTATTCAACATCAAAACATCGTGTACTGGAAGTGTTAATATTCTAACTCTACGTACCTATCCCTATACATTGCGGAAGTCACGGGATCTGACCCTTCCGGGGGGGGCGGTCTCTTACTGCCTGGCAGTGGGTGCTGGAGGGTGCTTTCCTAGCCGTTCCAAGCTTTTTCAGGTTTGACTCGGTCTCGGGAACTCTCTCTCATATCTTATTTCATTCATTAGTCTCAATTTCAATTAGATTGTATTATATTGTATTATTTTGTATTCCGATATCATAGTTAGTAAAATAAGTTTACCTCCATAGATTGTTGCCGCTGTTTCTTTCCTTTTCCCCCTTCCTTCCCATTTTGTGGGCCCAGGTGGGGGGTGGGGAGGGCAGGGGCATACTGCCCCCTGTCACGGGCATAAACTGATCTAGTTAATTCCGTGACAGATTTTGGTGGAGAATGCGGGCATAGCTGCCTTTTGTTTTTGGTTTTTGCTTTTTGGCTCTTAGAACGAATCTCGCTCTCTGCTCTTAGAGAGCTTCGTTAGGGAGCATTATCAGTAGTTCAGGTTTTGTGCTGGGAAACTTGACCTTGAAAGACCAGGCGTACTGCCAGTATTCTGGGATATTTGTAAACTTTGAGCACTGCTTAGTCTGGGTAGTGCCTTTTTTTCCTTCCCCCCCCCTCTTGTTAGTTTCAATTCATTAACCCTTTTTGAGCAGAAACCAGCGATGAACCCACTCTTTTTCGTGGGAGCGCTGAGTAAGGGATTAAAAGCTATGGTGTTTCTCGCGACCTACTGGCGAATCATCAATGTCATCATTACTTGTTGTGGACTTGTGTACATATATAACTACATATGGGCACTGACGGAGACGCCTGTATGGTACCTATCTTGGTACCTATATGCAATGTTTAATACGAATTTTGACACTTGCATCCCGGATGGAATGGCTAATTTCACAAGCAACTACATCCCAGATGGAATAGCTAATTTTACAAACCACACGATGTTCAAACCAGTTTCCAGGTTTTCCTTTTGGTTTATCAGACGCTTTTCCAATGCTGAGTTAACTCTCATGCTTGTGGTCGTAATATTACTCTCCCTGAATGTATTCCAATACAGGAATAGTAAGCAGAAGGAGTCTCCTCCAGAACCAGAGAATGCTGACTGGCAGGGAATATGGAGAGGTTTAGGAAAAATCTTAGAAGCATGGGGACCCGCAATGTCATGGGATTTCACTCTTGAGCACCTGTGGGATCCCCAGAAACTTAGCCAGTATTTGGAACAGGGGCAGTGCGGCTCAGGTAAATCTAAGGAGGTACAACTTATTTGGGGTTTGGCTTGTGCTTACCGTGCCATATATAATACTGTTTTGGAGAGAGAGAGTTTCCGAGCTGAGGTTCAAGCCAAAGGGAAAGTCAAATCTGATCAATTACAGGAGACACCAGTAACAATATCAGTTGCCCCTGTGGAGGGCAAGAAATGGAAACGAGTGTCCTCGCGTCTAGAACGGAAAAAAGAAGAAGAGGAGGAGGAGGAGATGGAGGAAGATCCAGGTGAGGGGCCCTCCTCGAAACCACCAACATCAAGAAAGGCAAAAGGAAAAACTAAGAGACATGCAGAAGAGAGTGATGAAGAGGAAGTTTCTATTACTACTCGTCGGCCTCTGAAGATGACTGAAATCCAAGGCTCAAGAAAGGAATTTATACGGCGCCCAAATGAAGCTATCGTTTCCTGGTTAGTTCGCTGTTGGGACGATGGGGCCAGTAGCTTGTCTCTAGATGGTAACGAAGCTCGCCAATTAGGAGCCATTGCCAGAGATCCAGCTATTGACAGAGGAATTAGTCGATGTCTGGATGGGGCTGCCTCCCTCTGGGAACGAGTATTAACAGCCGTGAAGGAAAGGTACCCCTTCAAAAGTGGCTTGAAGCCTGTGACGAAAAGATGGGATACAGTTGAACAGGGTATCCAGTATTTGAGGGAAATAGCCGTGGTGGAAATGTTGTATGATCCTAACTGTGTTTTTAACGACCCACAAGGCCATGACCCTGAGAGAGTGAGAACAACGCGTGAAATGTGGCAGCAACTCACATCAACAGCACCAGCCAGATACGCCTCTGCACTATTGGCAGCATCGGACAGATACCAGGACCAACAGAGAAGCCCCTTAGTTTATGAATTGATTCTTATGCTCCAAAGCTATGAACAACAGCTACCCCCAACTCGCGCCGCCATCGCCGCCATCTCACAAATGACGGAGCAACTGAATGAAATGCGAGAGCAAGTGTCTTCACTGATGAATCGTGACAAACCTGTAGAATTATCAGAAACGCTTGATGAAGATCAGAATAGTCAAAAGAGTCTAATGAAGGAGGTGAAGGAGATGGTAGAACAAATGTGGATCCAACTAACTAAAGACGATGAACCCTCCTTCTCAGGTGCAAAATCAAAAATCTCAGCTGTTAGAGGCAAACACTCTCCAGCTCCAGGAAGGAATCCTACATCGCGACTTGCCTTGTGGCGTTACTTACGTGACCATGGAGAAGACATGAGGAAGTGGCACGACCAAGCTACTCATGTACTACGAGCACGGGTGAGAGAATTACAAAGCAGATCAACTGCCGGTGCAGTTGCTCCGGTTACCACAGGTAATGAATAGAGGGGCCCTGCCCTCAGTCAGGGGGGGGAAAGGGATAATAGAGTTTATTGGACTGTGTGGATCCGATGGCCTGGCACATCAGAACCACTGAAATATAAGGCATTGGTGGATACCGGTGCACAGTGCACTCTGATGCCCTCGACTTATGAAGGGACAGAATCAATCCATATTTCTGGAGTGACTGGGGGCTCTCAAGAATTGACTGTGTTGGAGGCCGAGATAAGCCTCACTGGTAGGAACTGGCAAAAGCACCCTATTGTGACTGGTCCAGGGGCTCCATGTATACTTGGTATTGATTACCTCAGAAGGGGGCATTTCAAGGATCCTAAGGGGTATCGATGGGCCTTTGGAATAGCTGCTATAGACACAAACAACATTAAGCAGCTGTCTGTTTTGCCTGGCCTGTCAGAAGATCCGTCTGTTGTGGGGTTGCTACAAGTAAAAGAGCAACAGGTACCAATTGCTACAAAAACGGTGCACAGACGGCAGTACCGCACCAACAGGGATTCCTTGCTCCCCATTCATAAGTTGATTCGTCAACTAGAGAGTCAGGGAGTGATCAGCAAAACTCATTCGCCTTTTAACAGCCCCATATGGCCAGTGCGTAAAGCCAGCGGAGAATGGAGGCTGACGGTGGACTATCGTGGCCTGAATGAGGTCACACCCCCACTGAGTGCTGCTGTGCCGGACATGTTAGAACTCCAGTATGAACTGGAATCAAAAGCAGCCAAATGGTATGCCACCATTGACATTGCTAATGCCTTTTTTTCCATTCCTTTGGCCAAAGAATGTAGGCCACAGTTCGCTTTCACCTGGAGGGGTGTTCAGTATACTTGGAACCGTTTGCCCCAGGGGTGGAAACACAGCCCAACCATTTGCCACGGGTTGATCCAAACTGCATTAGAACAGGGCAGTGCCCCTGAGCACTTGCAGTACATTGATGATATTGTTGTGTGGGGTGATACAGCAGAAGAAGTCTTCACAAAAGGAGAGCGAATAATCCAGATTCTTCTGCGTGCTGGTTTTGCTGTTAAGCGGAGCAAAGTGAAAGGACCTGCTCAGGAGATTCAGTTCCTAGGTATAAAGTGGCAAGATGGCCGTCGTCACATCCCGACAGATGTGATCAACAAAATCACCGCTATGTCTCCACCCACTAGTAAGAAAGAGACACAATCTTTTTTGGGTGTAGTGGGCTTTTGGAGAATGCATGTTCCAAACTATAGCTTCATTGTAAGCCCCCTTTATCATGTGACGCGAATGAAGAATGAGTTTACATGGGGCCCTGAGCAGCAGCAGGCTTTTGAACAGATTAAACAGGAGATAGCCCGTGCCGTGGCCTTAGGGCCAGTACGGACAGGGCAGGATATAAAGAACATCCTCTACACTGCTGCTGGAGAGAAAGGCCCCACTTGGAGTTTGTGGCAGAGAGCCTCAGGAGAGACCCGAGGCCGACCCCTGGGATTCTGGAGTCGGGCCTACAAGGGGTCGGAAGAGGGCTACACTCCAACTGAGAAGGAGATCTTAGCTGCGTATGAGGGGGTTCGGGCTGCTTCTGAAGTGGTCGGTACTGAAACACAGCTCCTTCTAGCACCTCGACTACCAGTGTTGAACTGGATGTTTAAAGGAAAGGTTCCCCCTACCCATCACGCAACTGATGCCACTTGGAGTAAGTGGATTGCGTTGATTACGCAAAGAGCGCGGATGGGGAACCTCAGCCGTCCAGGAATCCTAGAGGTCATCATGGACTGGCCTGAAGGTAAAAAGTTTGGAACACCAGCAGAAGAAGTATCACGAGCTAAAGAGGCCCCACCATACAACGAATTACCAGAAAATGAAAGAAAGTATGCCCTGTTCACTGATGGATCGTGTCGTATTGTGGGAAAGCATCGCAGATGGAAATCTGCTGTGTGGAGCCCCACACGACAAGTTGCAGAGGCCACTGAAGGGAAAGGAGAATCAAGCCAATTTGCAGAGGTAAAGGCTGTCCAACTGGCCTTGGATGTGGCTGAACGGGAGAGGTGGCCAATGCTTTATCTTTACACTGACTCGTGGATGGTGGCAAATGCTTTGTGGGGGTGGTTACAGCAGTGGGAGCAAAATAACTGGCAAAGAAGGGGTAAACCTATTTGGGCTGCTGAACTGTGGAAAGATATTGCTGCCCGAACAAAGAATATGGTCGTGAAGGTGCGCCATGTAGATGCTCATGTGCCCAAAAGACGGGCTACTGAAGAACAGCAAAATAACCACCAGGTGGACCGAGCTGCCAAAATTGAGGTGGCTCAGATAGACCTGGACTGGCAGAACAAGGGTGAATTATTTCTAGCTTGGTGGGCTCATGAGACCTCGGGCCATCAAGGGAGAGATGCAACATATAAGTGGGCTAGAGACCGAGGGGTGGACTTAACTGTGGATGCTATTGCACAGGTTATTCATGACTGTGAAACATGTGCTATAATCAAACAAGCCAAGAAGATGAAACCACTCTGGGAGGAAGGGCGATGGCAAAAGTATAAATATGGGGAGGCATGGCAGGTTGATTATATCACCTTGCCACGATCTCGCAGTGGTAAGTGTTATGTGCTTACCATGGTAGAGGCGACCACTGGGTGGCTTGAAACATATGCAGTACCCCATGCTACCGCCCGAAACACCATATTAGGTCTTGAGAAACAAGTCCTTTGGCGACATGGCACCCCAGAAAGAATTGAGTCAGATAATGGGACTCATTTCAAAAATTCTCTTGTAAATACTTGGGCCAAAGATCATGGCATTGAGTGGATTTACCATATTCCCTATCATGCACCAGCTTCTGGTAAAATCGAACGATACAATGGGTTGTTAAAAACAATGCTGAAAGCAATGGGTGGCGGAACATTTAAGCACTGGGAGAAGCATTTGGCAGAAGCCACCTGGTTAGTCAATACCAGAGGATCTATCAATCGTGATGGTCCTACCCAATCCAGCTCTCTACATACCGTAGAGGGAGATAAGGTCCCTGTTGTACACGTAAAGAGCATGTTGGGAAAAGCAGTTTGGGTTCTTCCAGCTTCTGGAAAGGGCAAACCTCTCCGCGGTACTGTTTTTGCCCAGGGACCTGGATCCACTTGGTGGGTAATGCAGGAAAATGGGGATGTTCAATGTGTACCACAAGGAAATTTGATGCTGGGGGAGTGCAGACAGTAATTCCATGTATATAGACGTGTGCATGTGATGCATTTGTAATCATTTTGTTTGTTTGCATATGTGTGTATATATATATATATATATTAAGCGTGATGTAGTGATGTAGAATAAGGGGTGGAATGTCATGGTTTTGGTTTTTGCTTATTTGACTTTCAGTATTCAACATCAAAACATCGTGTACTGGAAGTGTTAATATTCTAACTCTACGTACCTATCCCTATACATTGCGGAAGTCACGGGATCTGACCCTTCCGGGGGGGGCGGTCTCTTACTGCCTGGCAGTGGGTGCTGGAGGGTGCTTTCCTAGCCGTTCCAAGCTTTTTCAGGTTTGACTCGGTCTCGGGAACTCTCTCTCATATCTTATTTCATTCATTAGTCTCAATTTCAATTAGATTGTATTATATTGTATTATTTTGTATTCCGATATCATAGTTAGTAAAATAAGTTTACCTCCATAGATTGTTGCCGCTGTTTCTTTCCTTTTCCCCCTTCCTTCCCATTTTGTGGGCCCAGGTGGGGGGTGGGGAGGGCAGGGGCATACTGCCCCCTGTCACGGGCATAAACTGATCCAGTTAATTCCGTGACAAGTAAAGAAGGTCAAGAGATGACTTCTACACCATCCTGAGAAGAGCTGGAATGGAAAGCATTCTCTTCTCTCTGGTAAGCAATTACAGGATGTGCAGCAGTGGCACAAACCTGTATCAGTTGATGGTCAGACAGGATACTCTTTAAAAGTAAGGGGCACAAGAAAGTTGGGAAAGAGAACTGGGATACCAAAAGATCAGGATGGCTGCAGAAAACATAAAAACATAATTAAAAAAAAATAAAAATAAAAATAAAAAGTACTTTGGAGATTGTTTTCTTTCTTGTAAAACACCTTATGGTTGGAGAATCTTCGTTTACTGCTAAGCAATACTAATTGCTGTAAAAAACCATAGTATGATAGAGTCTATCTGGTTTTCTCATAAAGAAAAGAAAAATAAATAAATAAATAAATAAAAGAGGAGAAAATATGTTATATTAGAAATTATCAGAAATATCAAATAATATTTTCATAGAATAAATTTGAACATACATAAAATAACTGACTACTTTTTCAGAAATAAAATTTATGTATACTATTAAAGTGTTGAAGTATATTAAGATAAAATATATGAATGCATCATTTTTCACCTTTTGAAGTTCAGGGATTTATTTGCTAAAGCAGTCTAGAAAATAGTTAGACTTGGAAATATCAAGGTTGCCTTCTTTGTAGTACAAATTTTACAGATAATATATTTTAATATATGTCTCCAATTATTAATTATTTTTCACTATATTTATTTAATATAAATGTAGATAAAATATGATTGTCAATGATTAAACATTTAATAGCTGTTAACCAATAATAGTACATTGATTGCAGTGATAGAAGAATTGGAATATCATATACAGTGATACACATTGAGATTAATTCATATTGTAAATGTTAACATCATTAACCTCATGATCAGATGATAATCTCACAATCTCAGCTAATGCATTCACTGCTGAGAAATATGAAGCTGAGCTCATGAGTCACTGGAATGTATACACTGAACTTGATAAGGGCCCTTCAGTTTTACCAAACCAAAGTCACAACAGTTATTGAAAGTGTAGTAAAATGTTGAGTTTTCTTTCAAACACATATTTAAAAATTAAAAAAAAAAAAAAAAAATCTGATAAGTGATTTAGAAATGAAACTGATTGAAGAAGCAGAGCAAAAAGTTTTAATACAATGTAGATTTTTACTGCTGGGTTTAAGTGAGGATTATAGGATTGTCTGTCAAAAATTGTGTCTGCATTCCACAAACATACGCAATATTTGTCACAACATCTAATCTTATGCTATAGTTCCACTTAAAAAAAAAAAAAAAAAAAAAAAAAAGTAGCTTAACCATCTACGCGTGGAACTTGCATAACTAGGTTATGCAAGAGACATTATAACATATTGGCATTCTGTGACTTTCGAGAATACTGGCTACATTAAGCTTTTAACAAATCTGCCTTCAACTGAAAATAATCACTGATTTTATATGATTTTGGGCATCCCAGAACATCTAGAGCTCTAGAGCTTTATGTTACTTGCAAATGCAGTCAGTGAAAAGCGGATCTAAATGACTTTTGGAAACCTAGGAAGATTCATCCATAGGATAGGCTGATAGCTAACAGGTATTGTTCAGACAAATTATTTCAATAGAATTCCCCTCTATCATTTCCTTTAATTATGCAGATCTATATTCAGATCTTCCCCCTATTCTGAATTAAAAGAAAACAAACCAAAATGTTCTGAGTATCTCAAGAATAGTAGATATACTACAGAATTTTCAGAAACAATTGTAATACTTATGAGGATCTTCAATCTGTCTGAAAGTATACATCTGAATCCCTAATCACTTGTTTTATAGATACCTCAAATACCCTCAAATTATTTCCCTCAAATATCATCAGATTATGTTTCTGTATAAAGCATTTTTAATACAGTTTATATGATGATTTCTATGTTAAAATAATAATTAAAAAAAAAAAAGCTATTTATTCTCTCCTCCTTCCTCTTCCTCTTACTTCCTTCTCAGATAGTTTTCTGATATAATTATGTCTCTCTCATATTTCACTCTATTCTTTTTCATTATTTTATGTACAACAAGTAACAAGAATAGCAGACAGTATAAAATATGGTGTAGTAACAGAGTCATTTTTGTTCTACTCAACAACAGAAGATTTTATACTCTTTATGTACTATTTTGATCTACTGTATATATTGCAGAATGTGTATACTCAGAATTAGGTAGGCAAGTATTTATGAGATGTTTATTCAGGAAATCTCCATTTGTATGCTCACATGATATCTACAGAAAAGCTGACGTGTTTGCTGGATATTTTTGTTTGTTTGTTTGTTTTTGTTTTTGTTTTATGTCATAAATAAGATGAAGTGAAAATAAGTATGAAACTAATCTGAAATACAAGTCCATTCAACCAGAAACATGGGGTCTGAAGTGCAAAACTATGACTTATTTGCACACTTATATCTATGACCATCTGACTACTTTGAACATACACAAGCCCATGGAATACAAGGAGATTCCATCCTGGGGTTCTGAAAGATCTGGCGATGTAATCGACAAGCTTCTCTCCATTATAGTTGAAAAATCATGATAGATAGGTTAAGTTCCAGTGACTGGAAAAAAGACCTGTTTTTGAGAAGGGTATAGAGGAAAATTCCACAAACTAAGGATTTGTTACCCTCTCTTCAGATCCCACCAAGAGAAGATTCTATTGGTAGCGAGGTTGAAACATCAGGAGGCCAAGGGGATGACTAGAGACAGCCCACATGGTTTCTCCAAGGGAAAATCACACTTAATTTGCTGGCCTTCTGTGATGGAGTGACAGTGTACAAGGGAAGGACAACCAGTGTTGTCAAAATGGATTTCTGCAAGGCCTTCAGCACAATGTATCATACCATTCTTCTGTTTGAGTTGGAAAGATACAATTTAAGAGGTGATCTGCATGTTGGGCAAAGAACTGGTTTAATAGCTATATATAAAAGACTATAATCAATTGGTCATTGTCTAAATAGAAATGAATAATAAGTGATGTCCCTCAAGAGTCTATATTGGGACGAAATATTCAACTGTGTCATTAATGATATAGATTGTGGACTGAAGGACACTCTCAACAGTTCTGTAGATGACACAAATCTGAGTATTGGAATTTATACACTGGAGGGAATGGTGTCATCCAGAAAGACCTGGACAGGATAGAATAAACTGATTCACTTGAATTTCATGAAGTAGAAGGACAAGTGAAAGATTCTCTACCAGGATCATACCAGTATTCTGTACTGGCACTAATTTCACTGAGAGCAGCCCTGTAGAGAAGGACTTGGGGATACTGGTAGATGAAAATTTAAAGGAGCTAACACAGAGCTGTTGTAGCCCCAAGTAAATCATATTTTGCACTACATAAACAGAAATGTTGTCAGCAGGCTTGGAGAAACTGTTCTTTCTCTCTACCCTACTTAGAAATACTGTGACCAATTCTAGGATCTTCAGTGTAACAACAGCATAGACTTAGAGAAAATCAGAAGAGGGATGGAGTACCCCTTCTATGAAGAAAAGCTGAGAGAATTGCGATGTTTAACCTAAAGACCTCTTTTTATACGCAATGGAATAGTCATTCAACATTTAAAGGACACATATAGGAAAGGATGAAAGACTTTTCACGAGGGCGTGTAGTAATAAAACCATGGATTATGACTTCAAATTGATAAGCAGTAGTTTTAGTTTATGTATTAGAAGGCTTTTTTATTATTATTTTATTTATTTATTTATTTATTAACCTAAATAGAATTACACATTAAAACAGTCTGCCAGATGAAATTGTGGATGTCCTATTCATAGAAGTATTCAAAGCTAGGTTTAGATGGAATTTTGAGCAATCTGATAGATTACAAAGAATCCATGTTCCTGACAGGGGGATTTGGACTAGGTGATCTTTAAGGGCACAGAATCACAAAGTATCTCAAACTGAAAAAGATTTATATGCATAATCAAGTCCAACTCCTGGCTCAACATTTCAGGTAAGGACTTCTTAAAAATTAATGTTTATAAATAGCTAAAGGGAGGTGGGAGCCAAATGAATGAGGTACAATTCTTTTCAGTGATGTGTAGCAATGGGACAAGGAGTAATGGCCTAAAATTTCTACATAGGATGTTTTGTACAAACATGTGGAATAAGTTCCTTACAGTGAGAGTGACAGAGCGCTGTAACAGGTTGCCCAGAGACGTTGTGGAGTCTCCGCCTATAGAGATATTCAAAATCCTTCTGGACATCTACCTGTGCAATCCATAGTAACTGCTTTAGCAGGGGTACCTGCTTTAGCAGGGGTCTGGGGCTTGATCTCCTGAGGTCCCTTCCAACCCCTGCACTTTTGTGATTATGAGATTTAGGTTAGATGTTACAGGAAATACAATAAAATAATCTTACCACATATGATTCTTCATACAGTGACTAAAGGTCATTCTTAATCTTTTACTCTTATTGAGTAGATAGGTTAGTGATTACAAGTTATTTTTCTTCTTTTTTTGACTGTCTTAGAAAATCAGTATGAACACATCACTGTGAGTTGAATGTGTACAGGATTATTACTTATTAGAAGTGACGACGTGTTTTTTGTTTTTTTGTTTTTTTTTTTTTGAGACTGTTAATAAAACAGTTTTTATTCTCTTGTTATTAATACTCAATACAGACAAAACATTTCTAAATTTTCTCCATGTGCCTTTCTTCTTGAGGAAAAAAAAGAAAAAAAACAAAAAAAACAAAAAAACACACCAAACCAAAAAACAATTAAAGTAGGTGCTCCCTGAAGCATGGCACTTCCTGGTTTTCCTACCAATCCATTTCTACCTGCTGCTATATTGTCCCAGCTACTGGAAAAAGACACTTAATATCATAGAAAGCAAATATAATTTCCAGAACATCGTTCTGGCAACAATACGGAGAAGAACAAATTAAGTAAGAAATGTAATTTTTAAACAATTTCTCTTATTCCAGATAAAATTTAGCATTTCCTTTTTTATCTTCTTCAAAATACAATATGTTGATTATATTTGTAAATTTTGTCTAAATATTTCAAGAGTTTTTAAAGAAAGTTGTTATATCTAATATAACATCAAAATGAAACCTAAGCATGAGTTAAAACACTCAGCTGTATCTCCTGAAACTTATGATCAACAGTAGAGATCAGATGTACGTTAAGAAACATCAGTACAGTGCCAAAGAGTATATGGATTTTACAACTGTGGTGCTCTAAGTAAGACAAAATTTTCTTCTAAGAAAAGAAGAAATTAGATTGATTACTTCTGTTAATTGAAATGTCAAAATAAGCACAAGTAAAGATGTTCAAGACAATGGAGACCAAAAATCAGCCCAAAGATACAGTTTCAAAAGCATCAGGAGGAATTAATATGCTGCCTGCTGAAAAAAAAGAGATTTGTACATGATAGTGAGGAAGACTTATTATTTTTTCTTATTTGAAAGCAATAGTGAGGGAATGAAGAGAAGAAACAGCTAAAACAAATATTATTTTCACTGAGGGGAAAAAAAAGAAAAAAAAGAAAAAAAGAAAGAAAAAAGAAAAAAAAAAAAAAAAAAAGGGGGTTTAGCTTATTAGGGAACTTGAAAGGGGAATAGAAAGAAAAATGTGAGAAACAATGTTACACTGCCAGTTGTTAGATTTTAGAAGACAAGGCAGAATGGTGAACAGGATTAGAGGAAAAGATAAACAGCTTATCATTTCACAAATCTTGTATACACTCCCAAGATGAAAGATGGGACATCCTGCAAGAGACTTCAAAGGTTTGCTGTAACTGAAATCAAAGTAGGAAATAAATAAGAGATTTAGAAATATCTAGAGAGTAATTAGCAAAGAAATGATTACTCGTGATTGAAGAAATTGATGCATGAGAGAGAAAATCTAAAACAGCATTATTAATTTGAAAAGAGATAGGAGAGGAAGCAGCATTTCCCAGAATAAAAGAATGTCTTGTCGCATATTCAGTATTCCAACTGGTACACATATAAACTGATAATTTCTGGGGGCCTAGTATAAGTGCAAATGAAAGAAAGAATAACAGTCAAAATATGCCAACATTATCAGAGAATTCAGTGAGACTGCTAAAGAGTGAGTAATTTCCAGAGAGATTCAGAGAAACAGTATAACCTTTGTTATTTTAAGTATCTTAATAATAATAATAATAATAATAATAAATAAATAATAATAATAATAATAAATAATAATAATCTTCTGGTTTAGAGATTAAGTAAACAACATCATTAGCATTTACATTGTGGATGATCACAGACAAAAATCCACGTGTCATGGTTTTATGATTTTTGGTAATTGGTATTCCACATCACAGCATCATGTAGTGCACTGGAGTTGAAGAATTAATGCTCCAAGTTCAGGTACCTGTCCTGGAAGAGAAGAATTACTACGTTCCCCAGAAGACTGTTCGCTGTGCTGTTATCATTCCTGCTCAGAAGGAACAGATATAAGGCCTTGGTAGGTCATCTTACATCCCTTTTCTTGGCTCTCCTTTGTCCCTGCTGCTCAACCTGACTACGCATCTCACTTCAGCGTTATGGAGAGGTCTTTTAATCTTTTGGACACTCTCTCTTATTATATTTGATTTATTAGCTTCAATTCTATTTATACTGTATTATATGTGTTATCTTGCATTCTAATACCATATGTAGTAAATTAATTTGTTTCTCATCAGATTGTTGCCACTGTTTTTAATTATTTTTGGGTCCCCTGTTTCCCCTTTCTGAAGGCAATGATCTGCGGATCCCTCTGTCCCACTAATGATGGAACTGGGCTGAATGAGCCCTTAAACTGGACAATTGGAAAAGAAGCTTTTTTTTTTTTTTTTTTTTTTTTTGTACATACTATATTTTCAGTGAAAATGTCATTAATTTATGAAAGTGGATGGACAATTTCTTAATAGTCATTAGTATATAGATAGAAACTGTGTTTTACTTTTATGAGCTGTACTAAGACATGAAACATTTATTTTTAAATACTCCAAAAATTGTAAAATAGTAAAATTGGAATATGTTTCTCAGAAAATCTCAAACAAAACTGAACTTTGACATCCCATCTGGATTCCAAAGATTCAAAATCATGCTTGTAACAAAAAATTCTGAATTTGAGTGATACAAATATTCCCAAGAAGGTTATGGTTTAACGTTTTCTTAAATGTTCTCATTAACATATTAGTGTAACAGCTTCACTATTGTCATTTAATTATTTAAAAAAAAATTAATGATGGTTACATAGTTGTTTGAGTTTTTATGCCTGTTCTGCATCAATTTATAAAGTACTATTCATTTTCAGTTTAATTGCAGAGGACAGAGGATTCATTATCAGTGGTGCATTTTCTTTTGTGATTGCGCATCTTTTTTTACTTTTAGACGCTATTAAACTTCTAAATGTTAATGTCATGTTAAATATCATCTGTAAATATCCTTTACAGTTTTAGGTTATTAAATACTAACTTCAAGTAAATTATTTTGTTTTGGAAAAGACTAGTAATTAAATATTTTTTTACTTTTATAGTAAGATGGAGGTTGTAAGTTTATAAAAGTATATTTACAGGTTGTAAAATTTTCTGATACAGCTGGTTGACATTTGTAAAAAATAAAGAAAGGTGAAAGAGTTTTAAAATGGAATCTTAACCTAAAGTGAAGCATAGTTTTGGCCAGGAATTCTTGTTATTAAATATAACTTCTATGTATTTGTCTTTAGTAGAAGAAAACACACACACACACACAAGCATAAACAAGCAAAAAGCCCATATGACAACATCTCCAAGCAAAATTTTTAAACTAACAGCTTTTTATTGTGAGAGATTAGAATAAAAGCTATTGCAAGCTAAGAAATTCCTTACACAATTCTGCAGCTCAAACTGTTAAACTTACGTAGACTTACATGTGAATTTAACAGTTTAATCAAACATTTTGGTACAGCTACAGAGAGTGTTTTCCAGTCGATGCAGATCTATACATAGGAAGATGATTCACTGCATTTAATTCAGTTCTACTATGAGATCTTTGTACGTAAGATTTTTTCTTTGTTTACCTTCGCATATAAAATAAAATATTGTGACAATTTTAACAGCAGTGATGACTCACGTATATGAAAGGAAGTACTAATAAACCAAGGAGATGTAGGACTTTATTGACATAATAATTAAAATAAAATAAAATAAAATACAGTATTGTTTTTAAAATATTTTCTTTTTTACAGACTTCTAAAAGAATTAACTATTTAAATTTCACAAAGATGAAAATGTATTTGTTATATGGAATTGAGGTTTAGGAATGAATGCATTATATTAGATAAAACTTTCATATTATCCTTTTCCTGTATCGATTCATCTATTAAGACTTTTCATAGAAAGTCTGAAAACACAACATTCAATCAGTGACTTTGTGGCAGAACTATAAATACCTGTGTAGTGAGAGGGAGAAGTGAGAGAGTATTTGCAGGAACCAAGGATTATGACACTTTTGCAGTCACCCACACCATCAGCATTTGTACAGTAAAATGCATGATAATAAAAAAATGTACAACTGAGGGGAACATATTATCTAAGTCTAGCATAAGCAGTATAAATGCTTCATTACCATGTAAATTGTGCATGGTACATGACAGCAGAGAAAGTCAGTGGAGACAGGCCATTTTAATTTTTATTGATAATATGATCACAGGTGTGCTTTTAATCATTTCACCACTTTAGATTTCTCATCAACTGTCACTAATAGTTTCATATGATGAGCACATTGCCCTTGTGACATAACAAATAAACCTAGAGTTACCTATAATGCCTATTAGCTGGCAAACCTCCCTCTCTAGTTTAAGAGTACAACATCAGAAAGTCTTTTTATTTATTGTACTATAGTTCACTCAGCCTCTCCATGATGTCCTGTGGCATGTGCCTTTTACAGAAAGTGTAGCCAATGTTACAAACGTACATGGAATTTTTGAACGAGTTCTCCCAAAGAAGCTGTGCCTTCTAGGTGAAAATGGGATGGTGGACAGGAAGGAAATTCAGAGTATAATGGCACCTCTAAGACTTTGATTATGTAGGGACATATCATTAAACTAAAAACCAGGCCACCTGGCTTACAGATTTTTTGTGTTTCAAATTTAAAAATCTTAATTGAATGTGTTGTATGTAATGTTCCAAATTGGCTCTAAAACATTCAAATGTATAAGGTGAAGTTAAGCCAATAATATGTAATTCAGGAAGAAGTATTCACAAAAGTAAATAATCATTGTGCTTTTTGTGCTCATTAACATCTTCATCAATGATGTTGACAGTGCGATCAAGCACATCCTCAGCATGTTTGCAGATGGCACCACACTAGACTGTGTGGTACAGTCAACATGCCTAACAGATGGAATACCATACAGAGAGAACCAGTCAGGCTCAAGTGATGGGCCTGGAGAACCTCATGAAATTCAACAAATCCAAGTTTATGGTCTTGCATCAGGGTTATGGCAACACAGTCCTGAAAAGGACTTGGGGTAATTGCAGGATGGCAAGCTGTACATGACCCAGCAATGTGCCATACCAGCCCACAGAGAAAACTGTATCCTGAGCTGCATGAAAAGAAGTGTAACCAGCAGAGCAAGGGAGGTGATCCTGACTAAATATTTGCACAGGTGAGACCTGCGAGCTGATAGAGCCCTTTCAGGGCCTAAGAAGGGCTATAAGAAAGAAGAAGACAGACTTGTTAGCAGAGCCTTCTGATAGGACAAGGGGAAATGGTTTCAAATTAAAACAGTGGAGATCTAGATTGGATATGTGGAAGAAGGGGTTTTTTTTGTTTTTTTTTGTTTTTTTTACAGTGACAGCTATGAGGCACTGGAACAGGTTTCCTAGATAAGTGGTGAAAGGCCCGTTCTTGGAAACATTCAAGGCCAGGCTATACCAGGCTCAGACCAACATGATCTAGCTGTAGAAGTCCCTGTTCATCGCAGGGAGTTGGAAGTGTTCCTTCCAACACAAAACAATTCTATGATTCTATGATTTTGCAATTCTACTGACATTTAAAGGTCATCTAGTCCAACTCCCGTGCAATGAACAGGGACATCCACAGCTAGATCAGGTTGCTCAGGGCCTGATCTAGTCCGACCTGTAAAGATTCCAGAGATGATGCATCAATGACATCTCCAGGCAACCAGTTTCAGTGCCTCACCTCCTTCACTGTAAAAGACTTCTCCTTGTATCTAACCTAAATCTTCGCTCCCAGAGCATGAAGCCTTATACTTCTGTCCTATCACCACAGACCCTGATAAAGAGTCTGTCCTCTTCTTTCCTGTAAATTCCCTTTAGATACGGAAAGGACGCTATCTGGTCACCTTGCAGCTTTTCTCCAGAATGAACAGCCCCAGATCTTTCAGCCTGTCCTCATAGGAGAAGTGTTCTGTCCCTTGGATCATTTTTGTGGCTCTCTTCTGGACACACTCCAACAGGTCTATTTGTCTCCTGTATTGAAGACTTCACATCTGGAGACAGTCCTTCAGGTGAGACCTCACCAGAGCAGAATAAAGGGGCAGGATCACCCCTCCACCTGTGTAAAATATTATTCTCTTACATCATTGTCTCAAAGCTTGCTGGGGACACAGATGGACAAGTCCAAGCAGGTCCTGGGCAAGGGTTGTAAAATCCTTTGTCTGAGGGACACAAATGGACAAGGTCAGGGTCAATGAGAGAGAGATAAGCCGCAGCTTCCTGGCCGTGAAGCGATCTTTTGTGTGGGCTTATCTTGAAGAAGATGGCTATCTCAGGAGGTGCTGCCCATGACTCTTATCCAAGAGCCCAGGAATGCCACGTTGGCAGAAGAAGGATAAAAAGGGGACCTATAGTCATGAGGTTGAGATTTTCTGGCAACAGATTCCTCATGAAGAAGAAGAGGTTTCTGCTTGGAGAAGCCTTACGACCTGACTCTCTACCTCCTGGACTTGCTCTGCACTACCAGCATGCTGAAGGACAAAGGTGTCTGCCATCAGATTCCTCACATAATTCCTGCATTCCACACTGAATTCTTGCATGCTAACGGGCTCTCCTGGGCCTGCTACCTGAGTCCTCCTGGATTGGCCCTGCGACTTCTTCCTGCTACCTGCTTGCTGCCCAAGGCTGGCCACGCTGCTGCTTGCCTCGGACCTTCGAGTGCAACAGGACCGCTGCTGGATCCTGGTGGTGACTATCCCCGCTTTATGTGATTCTTGCTCCTTTCCTATGTTTTCTATTGCCCTTCTTCCCTTCCCTGTCTCTCTGATTAGGGTTTATAATAAACTGGTTGGACCAACATTTGAACATTTGTTTCTTAATCTCACACCAGGTATACATATATTAAAAGAACCTTGTCTCCCTCCTATAAATTGGAGCAAGACAACCTGCTGGCCATGCTTCTTCTGATGAAGCCCAGAATATGATTGGGTTTCTGGGCTGCAAGGGCACGCTGTTGGCTTATGTCCAGCTTCCCATCCACCTGTTCTCCCAAGTCCTTTTTGGCAGGGTTGTGCTCAATCATTTAAAGCTCCAGTTTGTATTGATAGTGGATGCTGCCTTGACTCAGATGCAAGATCTTGCATTTGGATTTATTGAATTTCATAAGGTTCTCCTAGGTCCACTGCTCAAGCCTGTCTAGGTCCCTCTGGATGCAACCCATCCCTCTGGTGCATCAGCTGCACTCCACAGCTTGATATCATCCACAAACTTGCTGAAAATGCTCTTGATCCCACTGTCAATGTCATTAATGAAGTTATTAAAGAGAATCAGTCCTAGCACTGATCCCCTGGGGACACTACTCATCACTGGTCTCTGTCCAGGTATTGAACCATTGACCACTACTCTCGCCCCATCCAACCTGGTCTTGAACACCTCCAGGCACGGAGCATCCACAACCTCTCTGGGCAGCCTCTTGCACCGCTCCCTCAGTAAAAAACTTACTCCTGACATCTCATCTAAATCTCCACAACTTTAGTTTAAAATCATTCCCTCTTCTCCTATCGCTATCTAGCCATGTAAAAACTTGATATCCCTCCCTTTAAATACCGGAAGCTGCAATGATGTCTCCCCACAGTCTTCTCTTTTCCAGTTCTAACAGGCCCAGTTTCTTCAGCCTCTCTCCACAGGAGAGTGCTGCAGCCCTCTGATAATCTCCGTGGCTCTCCTCAGGACCCTCTCCAAGAGCTCCATGTCTTTCCTATAGTGGGGACCCCAGACCTGGATGAAGTACTCTAGACAGGAATTCACAAGGGCAGAATAGAAAGGGATAGTCATCTCCCTTCCCTGGCTGGCCATTTTTCTTCTGGTAGAGCCCAGGATACCATTAGCCTTCTGAACGCAAGAGCACACTGCTGGTTCTTGTTCAGTTCTTCATTCACCAGGATGCCCAGATCCTTCTCCACTGAGCTACTCTCAAGGAGTTCTTCTAGTCTGCATACATATCTGGGATTACTCCAACCCAGGTACAAAACCTTGCACTTTGCTATGTTGAACTGCATTAGGTTCAGACAGGACCATCATTGAAGTTTCATGAGGTCTCTTTGGATGGCATCCCTTCCTTCTAATGTGTCAACTGCAACACTCATCTAGATGTAACTAGACAAACTTGCTGAGCGTGCACTCAAACTCATCATTGGATGAAGATGTAGAAGTGCCAAGACAGACTTCTGGGGGACACTGAACATAGTGCCATTCAACACAACCTTCTTTCTACAACCTTCCAAACAAATCCTTACCCACTGAATAGTCCACCTCTCCAATCCATCCCTCACCAATTTAGAGATAAGGATGTATTGGGGGACCATATCAAAGAGCTTGCACAAGTCCAGGTAGATTACATCAGTCAACTTTCCTTTGTCCACCAATAACATCACTCCATCATAGAAGGCCACAGGCATCCACTGATGAGTCCACCCATAAAATTCATTCATTTCAGTTTGGAGAGAAGGATGTTGTAGGGTATTGTGTCAAGGGCAATACTGAAGTCTAGATAGATGACAACCATGGCTCTTCCCTTATTCATTGACTCAATTACACCATAATAAAAGGCCACTATGTTGGTTAAGCAGGATTTGCCCTTGGTAAAGCCATGCTCGTTCTTCTGGATCACTTCCCTGTCTTCCATGTGCCCTAGCATAGGTTCCAGGAGGATGTGATCCACGATCTTTCCTGGCAGGTGAAACTGACAGGTTGGTAGTTCCCAGGGTCATCCTTTTTATCCTTCTTAAAAATTAGTGTGATACTATCTTTTTTTTTTTTTCCAGTCACCAAGAACTTTGATTGTCATGACTTTTCAAATATCATTGACAGTGGCTTGGTGATTATATCAGCAAATTCCCTCAGGACTCTGGGATGTATCTCATCAGGACCCACTGACTTGTGGATGTTCAGTTTCCTCAGGTGGTCATGAATTTGGTCAAATTCATGACCACCTGAGGACATTGCTGCCCCAGTTCCCTCCTTCCAAACAAATTGTTTGAGGGCTGTGTGATGAGCAGTTAACAGAAGATGAAGGCAAAAAAAGTCATTAAGTACCTCAGCCTTCTCCTTGTCTATTGTTAGCAGTTTGTCTGTGTCACCAGCTAAGGCAGGTGCACCTTCCTGGACTTTCTCCTTCTGACTGAGGTACCTGTAGAAATCTTCCTTGTTCTTCTTGTCACTCCTTGCCAAGTTTAGTTAAAGATGGGACTTGGTTTTCCTGATCCCGTCCTTACACAGTCTAGCAGATTTGTTATACTCTTCTCATTGTATCTGTCCCTGTTCCCACTGCCTATGCCTTTTCTTCTTGCTCTTCAGTTTGACCAACATATCCCATTTCAGTCATGCTTGTCTCTTGCCTTCCTTTCCAAACTAGCTACACCTGGAGATGGAGATCTCTTGTGCCCTGAGGAAAACTTTCTTAAAGATCTGCCACCTCTTCTCTGCACTGTCGCCCATGAGGACAGTTTCCCAGAGTGCTTTGTTGACTAACTTCCTGAAGAGTTGAAATCAGCTTTCTTAAAATTTAATTGCTCTTTGACTGTTTCATATCATTCAGAGGTGTGAACTCAACCATAGCGTGGTCACTACAGGCTAGGCAGTCTCCAATCCTAATATCACCCATCAGCTCATTTGCATTGTGAACATTGGGTTCAGAACTATATCTTCCCTGGCGGAGCCACCTATTACTTGACTCAGGAAGTTAACCCCTGGATTGCCTACAGCTAGCCATGTTACTTTATTCAATAGCTCGAAAGAAAAAAAAAAATATTAAGAAAAAGTTCAGATTTTTTTTTTTTCCAAAATGAAACTTAAAATTACGGTATACATGGATTGCTTAAAAACAAACACTATTAACAAATCTAAATTACTTATTTTGTCTAAGTCCGCTGATGAGATCTGCCGAGTGAGCTTCTCCACTACATTGTATACATTTTAAATCAAAAGTGATTAGGATCATTTTACGGTTCATTTCCTATGAAAAAGTTTGTACTTTCACCGCTAACTTAAACAGTACTGCATAAACACTTGTGATAACTTTAATACTAACATTTATAACAGCACACTATTCATCTTTTCATTAGTATGAGGATGCCTTCCCAGTAATAATGAAAGGAAGTTGTGAAATAATTTTCTAACTGGGAGAGGAAGAGGGAAGAGAAAGGAAAGGAAGGAAAAAGGAAAAAAGAGATGCATTTTAGTGTTGCAGGGTATTGTCAAACTAAAATTTATTGGTGAGTTTGAGTATTGTCTCCTGTGTGAATCAGGAGAAAAAATGATACAGAGTATGTAGAAGCCTCCAGTTGATTTCTAATCGGAAGTGGATGTTAACTACATGAGTGACAATCAGAATAAAATAACTGAAGTTCTGTTGCATAGTAGTAAGTATGATCATGTTTAGTTCAGCAATTTCACACTGGGGTCATTAAAATCTAACTGAAATTTAGAGTTTCAGTTGGCAAAATGTGCCGTTATGTTATGTGCTATTTCAAGCGCTCATTTATGCTTTCATTTATGCCTTTTACTTTATTAATTTTTTTCATCCTTGTTGTTGTTGTTTTTGGAAATGCATGCCATTTACACTCTAGCACAGTACGAATCCAGTGATTAGATATGATTGTCATCCTCCTAACTTAAAAAATCTGTAAGAAAAATAACTAGGATGATTATCTCTCCTTGTAGTTACCTACAGTCCTCAGCAGCAGATATGACATCGGAGATAACATGCTAGCTTAATTTTTTCTTTCTTAAATTATTTTACTTTAAACTGAGAAATATAAAACCGAGAACAGCAGATCTTGTAAAGCTCTGTTTCAGAATACCCATATATTTTTGATGTACTGGAAATTATTTTCAATCAAAGAAGAATGAACAGAAGAAATCTACTCTCTTCTTACTTGCTTGGCACAGGTGTGAACAAAAGTATCAACATAGGAAACAGAAGGGATAAAATCTCAACTTCCCTGAAGTAAATGGCAAGTCTCTATGTTTCTTTAAAAGGACAGGACATTTCTAAAACTATAATTAAAACCACATCTGCCAAAGTGTGAGAATACATTGAAGAATCTGCTTTCTCCTTTAGGGTGAGATGAATGCAGATTGAATGCAGATGGCAGTTAGGGTAGAATATTGAGCACTGCTACTTCGTGGCACAGTAAGCTATAGAATGCAGAGTTCTTCCAATGAAAAACTGCATAATTTGTTTCTTCACTTGACATTGTCTCATAAATAAAAGATAAGATAAATTATATTTTGTAAACATGAGAGTCAAATAATCATTGATTGCTAATAAACTGGAATGAAAGCTGTTTCATACAAGCCAGAAGTTTTACTGCAGCAATAAATATCTAGGAAGATACTGTATGTTAATATCAATTCTTATGCTGATTATTTGAATATTGATTTCTATTTGCATAGCTTTTTTTCTAGAAAGTGTTTGGAAAATATTTCTTCAACAGGTCAAAACAAATAGACCTATTAATAACTCACTTTTCTGCTATATCTCAAGTTCAAGACACTTTCAGTCAGTCATGATAAACCTCTCAGCCTGACAAATGCAGAAGACTGTAAGTTAAAAGTATTGCTATTAAAAATTTAGAAGTGTATTTTGACAGCCATTTAAAACAAATATTACAGTAACACAATCTTTGTCCTTTTTCTGTTACTTTTTTTTTTTTTTTCTTTGTGAGGACAAGATCTTCATTTCATGAAGATATTCCTAGTGATATCAGTAGAAGTCATGTAGTATTGTATAAAAATCATGGCATGAAAGGTAGTCCCTCTGGACTGAATCCCATTGTCTGAGCTGGTGGAGCATGCTTTGCACACACATAATTGCTACAGCTGACCCATATTCTATAATAATTGCTGTATCAGAATAAATGGGAACATGGTACTCAGGGACATGATTTAGCAGAGGATTGTTACGGTAGTATGATTAGGTTGTGGTTGGACTTGATGATCTTTAAGGTCTTTTCCAATCTGAGCAATTCTATAATTCTATGATTATATGAGAACAATTGATGTACATGGACATTCAGAACATAGCTTGTCTTTCACACCATTGTTGTCACTCCTGAAGTGTACCACTTACCTCACCATGCTGATGACCACTGTTTTGTCCCCATAAATATTCAGCAAGTGTGAATGAATATCAATTTTTTCCACCTGGAGGAATTCAGTGACACACCTTAGCTTTATATACACTCTTCCATGTCAGATGCCATTTTGTCAGACTGCCCCTCTGCTGCCATCTGTTTCATGACAACAAAATTTAATGAAATATTGGTGGGAAGTTTCATCTCCTAATGCCACACTACCAACATCCAACTCTGACCTAATGGTCTAACATAATAAAACAGGAGGCACTACTTTCAGGGTAGCCCTCCTACACAGATGGGTATCAACTGATCCATTACATATTTCCATCTTCATGATCTAAAAAACATTTGCAAAGTATAGTAAATAATATGCTGACATTAGTTACCTGTTTCCAGTCAGCTAGCTACCTGGAGTCTAGCAGTAAACAATCCCTCCAAAGAGCTGGTGAGTGTTTTAGCAGTCAAGTAGCTTTAGTTTTCATTTTGCAGTAAGTTTGAAAGATTAATGTATGATGTAAATGTTTTGAGTTGCCCACATATTAAATGGAGAAAAAAAATGTTCTCCTCTCCAAAAAAGATAAGTATGTCAAGATGTCCTATCTATAGTGATTGTATTCTTTCATTATTATTGTTTCCTAGACAGTTTTAATCATAGACCAAAACTACACTGCACTGGACTCTGGGAAAACAGAATAAAACAGATGAAATCCTAAAAAAATGAGAAAAGCCCATTTACTGTACCACAAAGAGTTCACATTTTTCTTTCACTAAAAAAGCTTGTTTAAATTTTTTAGATAGTTTTCAAAATGTTGCCACATACAAGGTCATTTTACATAAAGGAAAATAAACTTTAAATTCTTCAATAAAATACTATAACATTCGTAACTATGTATTCACATCAGTACCTTTTAGAGTACTACACTTTTTAATTTTCCCCTTTCCAATTTTAATGATGACAGCTCTTCTATTAAAAAAACAAGAATTTTCCTGAATACTGACTCTTTATGATCCCATAGTTCTTACACAGGAGACTCACATTTCATAACCTAAAACAGGGTACAATGTCCCTGATTTTTTATCATTACACAGTGATACAGAGAATGTCTCAAACTCTTTCAAGACCAAAATATAAAAATCTGCAAGGAATTCAGATTACTATAGGAAAAAGTATAAGACATCTACTGTAAATGTGTTGGGATTTGTCTTTGTACAATAAAATTAACATATTTTATCAACATTTCTATTTTCACCTCCCAGCACAAGACCAAGATAAACGTCTTCTAAAACATATTGCAGTTTATGTATATTGTAGAATATACTATATATTTACAAAGAAAATATTTGAAATTTTGCTGATCTACAAATTAGGCAGTGGTAAATAAAACTATTCTCTAGAAAACTGTCTGGAAAATACAGTTAATAAATGTTGTTCTATGCAAATAATAAACAAACAAATACATAATCTCCCCATGGCGGGGGTGATTCTCCAGCAATCCTGGCTTTCTGGAGCGGTCCCAGAGGACTAGACCTTGCTGATGTGACTCCCATCTACAACAAAGTCTGTAAGGAAGATCCGGGAAACTACAGGTCTGTCAGCCTGACCTCGATACCAGGGAAAGTTATGGAGTAAATCACCTTGGGTGAGATCGCACGGCATGTGTGTGATGTCCAGGTGATCAGACTCAGCTAGCACGGGTTCATGAAAGGCAGGTCGTACTTGACCAACCTCATCTCCTTCTATGACTGGGTGACCAGCCTGGTAGACGAGGGAAACGCTGTCTACCTAGATTTCAGCAAAGCCTTTGACACAGTCTCTCACAGTATTCTTCCGGGGAAACTGGCTGCTTGTGGCCTGGACAGGTATACTCTTCTTTGGGTAAGGAACTGGCTAGAGGGCCGTGCCCCAGGGGTAGTGGTTAATGGAATTAAGTCCAGCTGGCGACCTGTTTCAAGTGGTGTCCCCCAGGGATTGGTACTGGGGCCCATCTTGTTTAATATCTTTATTGATGACCTGTAGGAAGGGATTGAGTGTACCCTAGTAAGTTTGCAGATGACACCAAGCTGGGAGGTAGTGTTGATCTGCCTGAGCATAGGGAGGCCCTTCAGAGGGATCTAGATAAGCTGGATCACTGGGCTGAGGTGAATGGGATGAGGTTCAACAAGGCAAAGTATTGGGTCCTGCACTTTGGCCACAATAACCCCATGCAGTGCTACAGGCTTAGGGCTGAGTGGTTGGATGACTGTGAATAGGAAAGGGAGCTGGGGGTGTTGGTTGATGCTCAGCTGAACATGAGCTGACAGTGTGCCCAGGTGGCCAAGAGAGCCAACGGCATCCTGACCTGCATTAGAAATAGTGTGGCCAGCAGAAGCAGGGAGGTAATCATCCCCCTGTACTCAGCTCTGGTGAGGCCGCACCTCGAGTACTGTGTTCAGTTTCGGGCCCCTCACTATAAGAAAGACATTGAGGCCCTGGAACATGTCCAGAGAAAGGCAACAAAACTGGTGAGGGGTCTGGAGTGGTCAGGCACTGGAATGGCCTGCCCAGGGAGTGGATCACCATCCCTGGCAGTGTTCAAGAGGCGTCTGGATGAGAAGCTACAAGATATTGCTTAGAGGCCTGTGGTAGCAATGGTAATGGGAGGACGGTTGGACTAGATGATCTTGCAGATCGTTTCCAACCTTGCAATTCTATGATTCTATGATTCTATGATAAATGAATTAAAGTTTAGTAATTTCCAGGCAATTGCAATTTCAGTTTAACAACACAGTTAGCATCATTGCCAGTAAGGTTAGCTGTAAGTAAGAAGACAATAAATGTAAGAGAGAATGTAAGGATCTAAATGTTATCAAAATGCCAGGAATCTCAATAAAATAAGGTTTGCAGGTTATATATGATATAATTATTATTTTCCCATACACTATTAGTCTCTTATTCCTCATGTAGAAAGCCAAGAGAGATTAGATATATTAGGCAGGACGAAAGAATATCAGCGATATAGACACTAAGATTTTTAAAGATCGACAGTTCTTGCAAGCATTTGTTCATGAATGGTCTTGGATTGTTTAAACATTTTCAAATGGAAGAAAGCAAGAGAGGAAACTAAGTATGACTGCAGAAAAAAAAAAAAAAAAAAAAGAAGGGAAAAGTCTAGACAGAATTAAAGAATCATTTAGGTTGGAAAAGACCTTTAAGATCATCACATTCAGTAATGAACATGATTCATCAACAACCATAAGAGGTCTGTATGGAGAATGCTTATCTTTGATGCCACTTTACAGAAAGATTTTAAGAATAATCATAGCTCAGACCTATAAATTGTTACCAGTCATTTCCAAAACCTGCAGTTCAGTGATTGTTTGAGTAGCTGGCACATATCATTTTCATGTGCACACACATGCATGTGCAGCATCTGTGACAACTGTGATAATCCTCTGCAAGTATCCAAATGCATGTAGAAAGTAAACATTCAAACAGAGATGAGACAGAAAGACTTTCAGTGACTTTATTCACTGACAGCATTTGGGTTAGTTATGAAAGTGATTTTCTCATGTAGACCTGATCAGGTACATATGGTTAAAGAAAAAGAAAGCTCCTGGAAAGAAAAAGCCTCAATTAAGTGACAATTAATTGAACTTTTGGGAAATTCACAACTCCACAATGTATGTTTCATCCCTACAAATAAAACTAAATTAAGTGTATAAATAGCTTGCTATGTAGATATCAACATTATCAATAAGCAATAGACTCCTAATTACAACTGACATTAAGATTTCTAGTGAAAGATAAGAATAAAGAAATAACTGCAATCAGAAATCATGCCGAATACAAATAATTTTCGTTGGATTTTGAACAGTGTTAAGGAATACAGATAATATGTAAAAAACATTCAGCAAAATTTCACTGTCATATTAAAAGAATGAAAAACATGTTGCAGTACATCTTCCTCCCTCAACACTGTTTTTCCAAAGTGTGAAATTAAATTATTATTATTATTATTATTATTATTATTATTAATAATAATTGCTGACTTTTTAGTTTGAAACTAGTACAGATTTATAACTACCAACAGGATCTCTAAAGGTGAAAACACGTTCTAAAAATTTATGAGATTTTTGATTATTATATTTTATTCCACACTGCCACATCATCACTTCTGCTTCCATCCTGGAAGATCTCTTCAATTTTTTGACTTATTTTTCTTATAACAATTTCTGTATTCTCACTGTTGGTCATTTGTACTTCTGAAAGATCTTTCTCCACTCCAAAACAACATCCCTGTTTATTTCTTTATGTCCTCTTTGTAACTGAAGTCCCCAGCCTCAATTCCCTTTGGTTTTTTATCCTCCTATCTTTTCTCCTTATACTCCACTCAGAAATCTACCTTTCCCTATCCTCCTGATATTTCTCTATCATTTTGATGGTGAAAGGGATACATGTGGTCTTATGGTGTATTCTGCAGCAGAAAAATATTATGAATATATGGATAAGATCTTAAAATTTTAGGACGTGCAAAATTATTCTTGATTGCTAATTTTTGCTTGTCTTCATCCTGTTTTTGTTTATTTGTTTGTTTTTGTTTTTTTTTTTCCTTATCCCAGTCCTACCCTTGTGTAATGAATTCCCACTCTACCTCCTGTCAGACTCTGAACTTATTGTTGATTTTTTTTCTTTTTCTCTGTGATCCTCTGTCTTTTTCCTGCTCCATATAATGCAACACACTCTGATTTTCTCCATCCCATCAAATTATAATAAGTTTGGTTTTTTTTCATATTCTATATCTCAGAAATCATAAGACTGTCATCATATTCTGTTTTTCTTCATTATCTTTTATTTAGATTCCTTCTATCTTTCAACTTATCTTTCAATAGGATAGCAACTGAAGGTAACGAATGAGAGATTCTGATGGAAATTAACCATCAACAAATACGATAGGGAAAGGTTTCCTCTGTTTTCTTTTCTTGTTTGACAGCAGTACAGGTAGACTGCTTTAAGTACTTGACTTACTCTGATTTATATATATCTCAATATCAATATGATACATGTATATGCCAACTATACAGATACCTATTTGTCTTTTTTTTTTTTTTTTTTTTTTTCCTTTTCAAAATTATTACTGACTTGGTCCACAATTCTGATTCCAATTTTTTAAAGGAATGTCTGCCAGATAAACTATTAAAGCTCTTGATTGCAATCAGCCAATCACAAGTTAAGAATTTACACTAATGTATAAGGCAATAGACCTTTTATTCAGAAGTTCCAAAGTGCATTTCAGAGAGGTGCAGAAGAAGCAGCAGAGCAGGAATTTTACTGCATGAAACTGAGAAGTCATAGACTGAAGAAGCAGAGTAAGAGACAGGTACATAATAGGTAAAAATATGGATCAAAAGAAAATACAGAACTATTAATCTTCACTGTTCTTCAATCAGGAACATCTGGCATACTTAAGAACTCTCCTTGGGAACCTTACTTAAATTCTTAATCACAACTTTAATTAGATAAGAGCATGTAAATTCAGCTGCAATGAATAAATGATTATCTATTACAAGACTTATACAAATTACCAGAAAATATCATGGGATCATACTATGGATAGGATATAAATACCATAGGATCATACTTCATACTTCAACCCTTCATAGTGTTGGAAGAGTCTATCAAGATCACCTAATTCCAACTGCTCTGCTCTGAGCAGACTTGTTAGTACTAGATTAGGCTGCCCGGGGAGGTATCCATCATGGCCTTAAACACTTCCAGGGAGCGGCATATTCACAGTTTATCTGGGTAACATGTTCCAGAACCTCATCAACTTCTCTGTAAATAATTTCTTCCTATTAGCTAATCTAAATCTCCTCTCTTTTAGTTTAAAATCATTCATTCTTGTACTATCAACATTTGCATGTGTAAACTATATATTGTTTTAACATAATTATATTGCTATATACTATGCTATATTATTATATTACTATATAATTTTATAATACTTTATTATTGTTATGCATATATAATGCTGTAGAGGTATGTCATATTTTTGTATAGGTAAAATCTTTATAATTGAAGAACATACATATGTCTTGATGTGATCCAAAAGAAAAAAACAAACAAAACACCTGAAAAATAATGGTGATAGAATAAAGCTAACAAATGAAACCAAGCCAGAGAAATCAGAAAATATTGAAGAAAAATAACAAAAATATTATTAAAAAAAAAAAAAAAAAAAAAAAAAGACTTGATCCCAGAATCTACGTGAAAAGAATGGAAAGAAAAAGCTTAATTTTTATGGTTACTAACGTAAATACTGCTTATTTTAATTTGCCAAAATAACAATTTTGCAGTCAAGTAGCAAACAATCAAATAACATCATTTATGTATATATATGAGTATATATATATACACACTGATACACTATATATAATATTACTGTTATTTGCTATCCAACCTCAAAATTATGATTTAATTATTAATTTATAAATAAATAATTTATTTCATATATTGTATAATATAAAAGCATTTCTATATGTATGTAGCACATTTATATATATACCTACAAATATAATACGTATGTAAGTGCTGTAGACCAAAGTACTGATAAAATCTATATTATAAAACAAACAAGCAAACAAACAAAAAGGCGGAGGGTGGGGGAATGAAAGCAAAGGAAAATACTCAGATGAATTGTCCTTTATTTGTTCTTGATTTATAATAACATACTATAAGTAATATGGAATATTTTTTATGGTAATAATGCTATAATCCTCTAACAGCAGCTTATAAAGAAAAGGGCCATTACGTATTTACTGTACTAGATACAGTATTTAATACATTTGCTTTCAGGTAATCTATTTTACAAATCGGTTCTTGTTTCTGACTACAGCATAGATAATCTTCTGCTTTGCTTTCAGTAGTAAAAATGTGTCTTACTGATGGCTATTCTTCCCTAGTGATCCTAATAATTAACATAAAATTTGTTACATGGGTTCTGGATAATCTAGAAGCTTATGTGAAGGCTGATGGAAAATTTAAAGAAATCCATCCTTCTGAATGTAAATTTGAGAAAATAAGTCAAAATCCGGTAATATTAAAGTTGAAATCAAAATTAATAAGGAATAATTAATTACTGCTCACCTTAATTTCACACTAGCTTACATCTCTAACAACTTGCTGTAAAAGGAAATGTTCTACTCATCTAGAAAATTATTTTGCTAAATATAAAAATTATCAATAGATTATCTTAGTGTTCAGTGAATTTGATATTTTTCACACTTTATTTTTTCAAAAAAATATTGAAAAAAGTAAAGTGCAAATGTTTAGCTCTACTTACTAAAATGCAATTGAGTCAATTCTGAGAACAATTTACTTTAAAACAGAGCAAACTTAAAAAAATTACAAAAAAAAAAATAAAAAAGGAGTTTAGAAAAGTACAAAGGATGATATATTGAGATGTACAAGTCATGTTGAACATAAGTGAATAATTATCACTTCAGAAAGTGTTTTCTTTAACAGTAGTTCTACAAAGTATTTTATATAATTACTATCTTGTTCTTCAAAACATGTTTTTAAAGTTGTCATAGTCTAGGACATACAAAATGATAAATTACTATAGATCTGATTGTATTCTCCTTATATTGCTGCCTTAACAAATGGAAATCTAATGATCAATTCTCTGTATTGTGAAGTTTTACAGCATGAAATTACAATTCATGTCTTACTGAGAGAACGGGATGTGCATTTATATTAAAAACAACAATATAATTTGACAGTTTTTACTTAGTCACTTATTCAGTCCATGATAATGTAAATTATACATTATTATGCCTTAGGGTTCTGTTGCAAATAACACTGTCTAGAAAATGAGACAGATATTCTAGGACCTATTTCAGTCCTTAACATTCTTTTAAATACAATAATTTCTGGTTCAAGGAATCTAATAGTCCATGAATGTCAAACACATATCACGCAGTATCATAAATTTGGATATGATCACACAAGTCATGTTGGGCCCCAAAATTCAGCTCATTATAATTTTTAAGTATACACTGCTCCTTGGAATTCTAGGGAAAGTGGTTTGATGCTGTTATTCATTGCCACTTTGACTACTGGCTCTGTTAATAACACTATGAACTGGGAATTTTAAACCCCCAAACTTCTTAATACATGCAGGAAAATATACTTCTATTCCGGGTAGTATTCAGCAGAAAAATACAGGACCAGAATTGATGAATTACAACAGCAAACACTCTCCATGCGAGAGAAGCAGAAAAGTGGTTTGAGGAAAATGCATTTTGGAGTTAGCTTATTGACAGTATATCTATCTTACATGCCTTGGAAGAGTTTTCCATCGCTAGTGATAATTTTATTGTATAATTCTGAACTCACTGAAGACAAACTATCCTTGGCTGCATTAACTAGATTATAACAGCTATGGTTATGTCACTCTACTAGCACTTCATAGAATCACAGAATGAAAAAAATTATTTGGTGTATTTGGAGAACTATTCCAACTTTCTGCTTAGAGCAGCATTAGCTAGAACATGTTTCTGAGGGTTGTGTCCAGATAGACTTGAATATCTCTAAGAGTGGAGACTCCACAACCTCTCGGGCAATCTGTTTAACTTTTTCTCACTTTCACTGGAAAAAATATTTTTCTTATATTCAGATGTAATTTTTAATCTTTCTCATTTTCTGCATTTCTACTATGCCTGCTACTTAGTATCACTGAGAACAGTCTGGTTCCATCTTCTCCACATAATGCTAGCAGGAGTTTATACACATGGATATGTATTATGGATCAAATATTTATACATATGATCTCCTGAAAGACTTCTCTATTTTAGTCTGAACACTTCAAGCCATATAGAATCAGAGAATCACCAAAGTTGGAAAAGACATCCAAGACAATCCACTCCAACCATCCACATATCACCAACATTTCCCTACTAAAACATGTTGCTTAGTACAACATATAAACATTTCTTAAAAGATAGTGACCCAACCACCCCTTTGGGCAGCTCACTCCAGCAGCTAATCCCTCTATTGGAGAATTTTTCCCAGTGTCCAACCTGAATCTCCCCTAGTGCAACATGAGGCCATTGCCTATAGTTCTATCGCTAGTTACACAGGAGACGAGGCTGACTCTCACCTCACCACAACCTCCCATCACGTGGTTGTAGAGAGCAATAAGGTCTCCTGGATACTCTAGATGTTGTAGAGTATAGTGAAACCACTGCAAAAAGGAATTAAAGACAGAGTTCAAAGGCTTGGTTTTGTGAAATTACCCAGGCTTGGATAATGACTAATTATCAAACAAGAATTATTTCATAATCAAAGATTACTTCAATTTTAGCAGGGGGGAAAAAAAAAAAAAAAAAAAAAGAAAGACTACTTACTCCGCACTTAATCTTTTATTTCATTATTTCATTTTCTGATAGACCGATTATGAAATAATTTGTTCAGCTTTGTTATTCAGAACTTTATTTTGTGACCTACATAACTTTCAACGTGCAATTATTGTTCTAGTTATTGTATCCGACATTTTTCCACACAAAATGAAAAGAAGACTTGTAACAAAAGCAGTCAATTATTGTTATGAATAAACTTTAGAAAAAAAAAGTAGACCAGAAGTAGGACATTTCTTTGGTCTGGAGCAACACATAAGCAAGCGTATCTATTGCTTTACATGGGTTTTCAGTTGCTTATTCATTATTATTTGATGGATATAGGAACATCTGTTCTTTTTTGCAATTAAGTCAACAAGCAGCTGTTGACCTCTGCTTTATGCTTTTCGCTGCTTTTGCAATTTGAGTTTTTGAAAGCAGTAAGACAGCATTTCAATTTATTACACAAGCTAATAAACCTTTATTTTTTTCCCCCATCTTTTGTACCATGAGTCAAATTTTTAGTTCTAGTATGGTGAAAACTATACACAGTACACTTGGTGCAATGAGGTGGGGCTTCAATGCTATTAACTGATGAATGGAGAATGCAATATTAAACCTTTGTTTAAAATAAATAAATAAATAAACATATCTTTAAGGTGCCTTTATCCATATTTCTGGGATCAGCAATGAAAGGCAAAACTGTGAAGAATTTTTTTTTCTTTTTTTCTATTGTGAAAACTGAAGATGGTGACACAGTTTCAGTAATCTGTAAGATATTTTGACTTATTAGCCTTTTCTAAATACCAGAAAAAAAAAGTAAAGTTTTCTAATTTCAGTGCAGATGAGGGATTTTTCCTATTGTGGTCAAAATGAAGTTTCATATTGAACACTTCAAGAAAAGTGCAATTCCTAAAAAAAAGTATAGAACTGAATTCAGAACTTTATCTCACTTTAATCAGCATTATCTGGAAGCACTAAGTAAATATTTTTACACGGTGACTGTTAAATAATTTGACTAGCCTAAATTATTTTTATTAATTTTATTTTTGCATGCTTTCACGTACAAAAAGGACTAGCTACACTTGCAGTAGGCAATAATGGGGTATCAGGCTGTGACGTGATAGGACCTCCCCTGCTCTGTGATAAGAGACATGACGCACGCTTGGGGGCATAGACGTACTAGACACAAGTAAATGCACATGGACGTAGGAACATAGATAAGCATGTAAAGTATATAGGTTGCTGTTTCACTTGCAATAGACGCCATTTTACCTAACATCACATTGGTGTGTTCGTGGTGAAATGGTTGTTGCATAGCGGGGATGGCGTGAACCCTGGCTAGGCCATACGAACGTGAGGAACAGGGGGTTTCCTATGAGGAAACATCTGGTGCCCCGTGTGAGGCACGTTCCTATGTTGCCCGGCTCAAAAATATCTTTGGCACAGTAAACCCAAGAGGACGGTGGGGCGCCTCTTAGACCACCGAATACCATGGGGATGATGGTGCGGCTTATCTCTACAGTGCAGAAACCCGAGGGGACGGTGGGGCGCTGATCATGGAATCTGTTATTAAGGTACTTTTGCAATTTTGCAAAGAATATTGCAGAAAGCACCCTCCTTCTAGGAAGGAGATAGCTGCCGTTCTTTCCCGCCTGGAGCAGGAGGGGGAGATACACTCCCCCTCTGATTTTCTCAACCATCAGAGGTGGGACTTTCTCACCACGGTGCTCACGCACCATGCAATGAGCGCTCAAAAGGGCATTGAGCTTAAAACTTGGGGCTTACATTTGGGTGCTCTCAAAGCAGCCAGAGAGGAAGGAAAGGTATCGGCAGAAGCTCGGCTGCTTCCAGGTTTAGGCGACAGGGGCGGGACACAGGACCTGGGGATATCTGGAGGGGGCTCAGAAGCAGTTGTTTACAGTGGCCAAGAGGAGACAGAGCTGCCAACGACTGTTGGTAAGACGGTGCTGGCTGAACCAATGGTACCCAGTCCGAAAGAAGACAGATAACAAGATAGCGGATGTTCGCTAACTCACTCCCCGCCGCCATACCCAGTCCGGTCGGGTGAAATGTGAAACGTTGTATCCTTTATCTGAATTGCATCAGTGCACCTTGGCTCATGGGAGCGGAGGAGGCTGCGACCCACATGGGTGGATCAGCTTACTGCCTGCACGGGGAGGGACCAGACAAAAGGCCCGTGCAATGCGAACAGGGGGCAGGGCCTACTATCTTTGATTACACCCAAGGGCAATAGCTCGAGCAACAGTTCAGTGGATGAAGGGGTAGTTAGTCCTGGGAGGAAACATTAAGGCACTGTTGCGGGCCGCCCCAAGAATGCTTAACACCCCGGGAGAAATTATCCAGTATATTGGCCTGTGACAACAAAGATCTCTGCAGCAACGGGGGCTGTGTTTTCGATGCAGCCAATATGTGGAGATAGAGCCTGGCAGGGTATCCCAAAGAACCCCCTCAGTGACCTGTGTTACTTAAGGAAGCTAACGATGCTTGCTCCAAATCACACTGGCTGGCTTAGTGTGTCTCATAGCTTACATCCTAATAGGCGTTGCCGCGATGTAAGTCTGGAACCTGAGTGTAATGATGAAGTTAAGTTGTGGAGCATCACAGCACGCATCTTCACTTCATTCTTCGCGCCTGGTGTTTCAGCAGCAGCAGCTTTAACCCAAATAGAAAGACTGGCATGTTGGTCTGCAAAACAAGCCAATATGACAACACTTGTGCTAAATGAGATGCTTCAGTAGACACAATATACCCAATTATTGCGTTGGGATTGAGTCATGATGGGGTTATACTTTATCCAATAGAACATTGAGAATGGGCTTGGAGAAAAGGGGAAAAATGGCAAACCGTAGATGTTAGCTCATGTGCTGTATGGGAACAATGAGGCTTTGTTTGTGAAGGTAATAACACTCCCAGCGCTCAAGACATTTGTCTTGATACTAAACAGAACATCTGCCATTTTGAGATTCATCTCAATGAGGTACTGGAAACAGTGCTTGTATATATTGGGGACGGATGTGTTTGTATGAGGACCCCTTGTAATTCTATACTCGTAGATAATATTACTATGGATACCGGTAATTATTTAAATCTCTGTACTTGTAATTTTACTAATATCATAGGGTGTGATTTTAATTATACACCTCCAGTTACATCACTTCAGTTATTGCAGTCTAATTACACATTGATTTGGGACTTATTACCAACACCTATTGGAATGGATCTTGATTTAGTGAGGAAACTGCTGTGACATGACGACCTGTACCAGTTGCTATGACACATTCGGAACAATGGACAGAAAACCTTGATCACTGTTCACCATGATACGAAAGAGATACATTGCGTCCTAGAAAGGATAAAGAAGGTCGGAGAACATCATTGGTGAGAAGTGCTTCTTGGGTGGTTACAGCAAGAGGAGTGTTTAATGCCATTCTGCACCCAGTTGTGATCATATTAACTCTAACAGTAGTTTGTTTAGTGCTTGTAGTCATACGATATGTGAAAATTTGGCACATGCAATGCCGCTTGCGACACATGATAGAGTGAACTTTTGACCAACGATTGGAGTATCTTAAGCTACGTGAGAGATTGTAAGGAACGCAACATATAATCATTTGTATAACCTATGCTAGGTTATTAGGCGGTATGTAAGTATTACGCTGTAACAGGGCAAGGCTTTACCGAGCATGGGGAGGGGGAGATGTTGCAGTAGGCGATAATGGGGTATCGGGCTGTGGCATGATAGGACCCCTGCTCTGTGATAAGAGACGTGACCCACGCTTGGGGGCGTAGACGTACTAGACACGAGTAAATGCACATGGACGTAGGAACATAGATAAGCATGTAAAGTATATAGGTTGCTGTTTCACTTGCAATAAATACCGTTTTGCCTAACATCACATTGGTGTGTTCGTGGTGAAATGGTTGTTGCATAGCGGGAATGGCATGAACCCTGGCTAGGCCATAGGAATGTGAGGAACAGGGGGTTTCCTACGCGGAAACACTACACATAATGATAAACAATGACAATTTAAGTGTGGTCACATTTACTAAATAAATAAAAACAAAACAACATATTATTTTAAAAAGCATTTATCTCAAATGAATGTAGAAGAAAAAATAATATATTTTGCTTATGATCCGGTTTGGAAATGCTTATTACATATTTCCTTGCATTAGATCAGTCATTTCATAAGCATAACATCTAAAACTTACAGAGAAAAGGAAAATGTGGAATAAACCAAACATATCAATTAATTGACAGTGTTTATAGTCAGTTTTGCATTTTGCAGCTTCTTCTGAGGATCAGCAAACTCAGTGAAGCGTTAAGATCTGATGAAACTGAAACAACTGCAGAAACTTGTACTCCAAGATGAGCAGGGGTTTGAAGGAAAATTATCTGTTTTCATGCAGAGAAATCTGCTAAAAGTATATTCAATTTCTAAAATTATCTTTTAATTAGAATATAAACCTTGTAAACAAAATGAGTAGCACTCGGGGGGAGGGGGGGGGGGGGAGGGGGGAAGATACCATTTTAATTTTTCAAGCAGATACCGAATAGAAATAGTTTTATAGTTGCATTAAGGCAGGGAAAATAAATAAATAAATAAATAAATAAATAAATAAATAAATAAAAACAAATCTGCTCTATCTGCTTGTTAATATCTGCATTGGCTTTTTCCTTTAGATTCTTTTTCTATATTACCAGTTTACAATGACATTCTGAACTGAAAATTTCCATGAAATCCATTTTGGGTAGGAAATTTCACTTGTCATCCACCAACTCAGCAGCTTAGGTTTTTACTTCCCATGCCCCTCAGAGGATACTGCTAATGATTTTGCTGATTCCCCATTTATTGGACCTTCCAAATTTTGCACGCATTATGTTATTTTTCATGTTCTTTTTTCCTCATCTTCTGACAAAATATATGTCACTCTTACAAAACATGTAATCTTCATTAGATGTACATGGAGATCCTAACAAAACTAAGTCTAGAAAATGCAATATACTGAAGGACAGGTAACATGGAAAGAACATAGACACACCATTCAAACATATTGAAATGAGGTTAGAAAAGCCAAAGCTCACCTGGAGGGCAACAGGTGAGGAATATGATGGGCAATAAAATAATTTCTACAGGTACATCAGAAGAAAAAGGAAGGCAAAGGAAAATGTGGGCCCACTGCTTAATGAAATAAGGATCCTGGTGACAAAGGACACTGAAAAGACTGAGTCAAAGACTTCCTGTGAGGTGAACATTTCTCCTGACTTAGCACTGATGAGACACATTTGGTTGCCAGGTCCAATGATGTGCTGTTCAGGATAAGAGAGTCATGAATATACTGGAGTGAGTTCAGAAAAGGCCCATGAAAATGATGAAAGGACTGCGATATCTATTATATGAAATGAGGTCTAGGATTGGCAGGGTTTAGCCTAAAGAAGTCTCATGAAACAACTTACTTGTGTGTATAAATATGCATATATGTGGAGTAATAAAGAAAGTGGGGCCAGAAATTCCTAGTGATGTCCAATAAGATGCAATGGGCACTAACAAAAATAGAAGAAATTCAGATAATATGAGAGCAAATTTTTATTAATGTAGTGCTTGGGTAGTACCCTGGAATGGGTTGCTCAGAGAGGTTGTGAAATTCCATCCCTGAAAGTATTTTAATCTGTCTGGACACAGACGTTAACAACCTGCTGTTGCTGATCCTGCATGAGCAGGATTGTATATGCCAACCAAGTTCAACCACACTGCAATTCTTCCAGGTAGCTCCACATATTCTGTAACAAATAATCAGAACAAAGCAAACATGGAGATTTCATCCCTGATAGCCAGTAAATTATCTTCTATTGAATTATGTGATATCTAAATGTGTTCAGAAAAACTTAAGTATAACAATGACTTAAGTAAACAATGAATTAACGTCTGTAATTACTAGAACTAGTTGGATAACTCAGAAATTCTGATAGACAGGCATTTAATATCTTATGTATTGTTCATGCCAGAACTGGAAACTATTTCAACTGTAATCCCATTTTTTAAATGTTACTAAGTGGATTGTACAGAAATGTCAAGCATAGAGAAAAAGCATTACAAATGAAAAGGAAATAGCAAAAAAAATCTCCCCTTACAAACAACAGAAACAAGTTATTATTATTATTTTGACTTTTGATTCTTCCACCAGCTCCAAGAAAGTAAAAGATTTTCAGCTATAGTCCCTCTTATGGTATCTTTTTCAATTACTAAGAAAGTAAAGAATAAAATTGCTTCTGGTCTGCTGCAGATGTATAAATGCTGCTAGCCTTGTCACCGTGCCTTATTCTGTTTTTCACTGTATTGTAGCATTACAGTATTACCATGTCCTGCTTCCTCTAGTAGCTATTCTGTCTTTTGATTGACTAACAGCACGCAAAATGACCTCTAGATAGATTTTTTTTTTTTTTTTTAACAAGATGTAATTCATTGCAATTTGTCACATGCAAATAAATTTCTTTTGGTTCTTATATTTTTCAAATCCTTTGCAGTGTTAAAGACATTATAAGACATTATCTAAGTGCATTATTTGATAATATAATCTGTTGCATGTTTTATCTATTTATCTTGAAGTCCTAGTGGGAGAACAGTTTTTTGTTGTTGTTGTTGTTGTTGTTGTTGTTGTTGTTGTTTTCCTCAGAGAGAAAAAGATTGAGGACGTATGTTTACATGTGTGCATTTCTTCCTATCTCTGAAATAAGAACTGAAATATATCATTTCAAAAGTAAAAATACAACCAGAAATAACTTGTTTGTTATACAAACGACTATCTCTTATCATAGGTTTGATTTTCCTGTACAGCTCTGTTCAGTGACTTGACTAAAGAATTTTCTGAAGAGAAACAAAGAGGGCGTAGGAGGGGGATTTTGGTGGGGCAGAGAAAGATTATAGATAACAGAAAATGAGGGGAATTGTTGATACATCAGTGAGTCATGCTGCCAGCCAGATGAACCTTGACAAACTGGAAAAAACTGTCTGGCATGAACCTCACGACGACGTCCACTGATGAGAAATGAAGAGTCCTGTACCAGGAGAGAAAACAATCCTGCACAACAGTGCATGCTGGTAACCACCCAGCTGGAGAGCATCCTAGAAGGAAAGAATTTAGAAGTTCTTGTTGACAAGAAGTTGAACATAGGTTATCAGTGTGCCCTTGCTGCTAAGGTGGCTAACCTTACTCTTGGCTACACCAGGCAAAATATTGACAGCAGGTCAAGAGAGGGGCTCCTTCCCCTTCACTCAGCTTTGATGAGGCCAAACCTAGAGGACTGTGTCCACAACTGCCCTCCCAAATACAATACATGGACACACTATAAAAAGTCCAGAGGAAGGCCACCAAGGTTATCAAAGCAGCTCTACTGTGAGGAGATGCTGAAAGAAATGGGGCTTGTTCAGTTTGAAGAAAAAGAGGCTCAAGGGGGTTCTTGTCAAAATATATTAATGCCTAAAAAGAGGCTGCAGAGAGGACCGAGCCAGGCAGAGGAATGTCCATTACCAGGACAACAGGCAACAGGAACAAACTGTAATGCAGGAAGTTCCATTTGGACATTAGGCAGCACTTCTATTTTGTATGCATGTCAAAGCACTCAAACAAGTTGTCCAGAGTATCTGAAAGATTTCATCAGTGTGGGAAATTGGATTAAGTAATATTCAACATTGTTGCTTATTACTGATACATGATTCCTGTTGTTACATATATGATTATCAGTTATTTCAGGCATGCTGCCTAGGATAAAATCTTTGATACTCTATATCCTTTTATCATAGATTTGCTGGTTTAGTTGGTTTTTCAGTTAACACTTTTTTTAGCAGCAAAAGTATGAAATAAACCAAAGAGCTTCAAATCAATATTTTAAGCACCTAAACCTTATTTTATTTAATTATTTAAATAAAATATATTTAAATAAAACTTATTTAATTTGCTCTATTAAGCAGTGTTATTTCACTGTTTGTATCACTTGTAGTTTACATGGAAATATCCAGAGTATAGTTGGAGGTTTGCAACCAGCAATGCTCCCCAGGAGTTGTTCCTGGGTACAGTCTTGTTCAACATCTTCATCAGTGACCTGGATGAAAGGATAGAGTCCACTGTCAGGAATTTTGCTGATGGTACAAAGCTGGGCGAGTGGCCAAGATGCTGGAAGGCTGCATTCAACAAGACCTGTACAGATTGGAGAGGTGGGTAAGGAGGAACCTGATGAGGTTTAACAAGATCTTGCACCTGGGGGAGGAATAACTGCATGCATTAGTACAGGTTAGTGGATGACATGGAGTTGACTCTGAGGAGAAGGACTTTTGAGTCCTGGTGTATAACCAGGTGTTGGCCATGAACCGGCAGTGTGTCCTTGTGGCCAAGAAGATCAGTGGTATCTTGGGGTGTCTTAAAAAGAGCATGGCCAGCAGGTCAAAGTAGATGATCCTCCAGCTCTACTATACCCCGGTGAGGCCACATTTAGAATAATGCATCGAGTTATGAGCTTTCCAGTTCAAAACATACAGGAGTCTCCTAGAAGGAGTCCAGCAGAGGGCCACAAAGATGATACAGGGCTTGGAGCATCTCCCTTCTGAGAAAGGCTGGGTGACCTAAGTCTGTTCAGCCTTGAAAAAAGTAGTCTGAAAGGGGAACTGATAGATGTTTATAAATATCTAAGGCAAATGAATGAGGCCAAGCTCTTCCCAGTAGTGTGTAGAGATAGGACAAGAAGTAATGGCCTGAAACTTGTACGTAGGAAGTTTCATATTAACATGCAGAGGAGCTTCTTTATAGTAAGGGTGATGGAGCATTGCAACGGGTTGCCCAGAGATGCTGTGGAGACTTCTATGAAGATATCCAAGACCTGTCTGGATGCCTAGCTGTGGTACCTGCATTAGCAGGGCAATTGGATTCTATGATTTCTGGAGGTTCCTTCCAACTCCTGTAATTCTGTGCCCCTGTTATTTTGTTATTACTTTAAGAGCAACAGATATCTTATTATTTTAGACATATATTTTTTTTAATGGCCAAATTAACATAGCTAGGAGTCATTCCATAGATGGAATAGTTAAAAGAGAAAGAAAGAAGGAAAAAAAGAAAAAAAGAAAAAAGAAAAAAAAAAAAAAGAAAGAAAAGGAAAGGAAAAAAGAGAAAGGGAGAGAGAGAGAGAGAGAGAGAGAGAGAGAGAAAGAAAGAAAGAAAGAAAGAAAGAAAGAAAGAAAGAAAGAAAGAAAGAAAGAAAGAAAGAAAGAAAGAAAGAAAGAAAGAAGGAAGGAAGGAAGGAAGGAAGGAAGGAAGGAAGGAAGGAAGGAAGGAAGGAAGGAAGGAGCAAAAAAGAAAGGCAAACAGAAAGTTAGAAAAGAGGGGAAAAAAAAAAAAAAGAAAAGAAAAATCATGTTAATGTTCTGAATTTAAAAGAAAAAAAAAAAAAAGAAATCCTTCAAAATTTTTGAAAACATAATGAGGCTTCTGTTCAAATAATTTATTTTTTTCCTTATTTCTCCACAGTTTTCTTTTGTTTACTATTCTCTTGGTGATTAATACTGGTCTATAAGATTATTTGCAGATAACTAAGGATAAATAACAACAGCTAAAGACAAACATAAGTGAAAGTGTCCTGTAAAGTAGTTTTTGTGCTTATCCATTTACATATTTACTTATTTTTCTTACTTATTATTTGTTGCATTTTACCCAAATTTAGAATAGAAAATAGAAAAAAGTTCATTAAGATATAAATTTATTACTGTTAAAATTTTGTCATCAAATTGTATTAATGGAAAAGCTGAAATTCTGTTTCTTAGCTCTTCAGTATTAAAAATTTGATTAATTGACAGGGTTTCTGGTTTTAGTAAAACACTAGGCTGTTTAATGTATTTTTTTTGCTTTGACTAGTAATTAATTTTTTCATAATCAGTTGTAAGTGAGCAAATTAAGCTGTCTACCATTTCTACACTGTTATTTTAGCTACTAATATTATCACTAATCAGTGAGTTTCCACATATCAAAAAATATATAAAGCATTGAGTTGATGTTTCAGGGGGAAAGTTAGCAAGCTCTCTTCAAATCAAAAAATTCAAGGAGTTCTACCAGTTAGTGCTCTTTCAGTGTGTACTTCTATTCACATACAAATAGAGACAATAAATAATTTTATTTTTATATATAATTAAAGATCGCTGCGGTAAACCACTTGAAAGCAAGGGGAAAATCCAGTGAGTAAAATAATAGGCACTTAAACAGAAGATGAAAAGTAGAAAAGAACTGAAGGCTTTTGTGTTCTGATACCAACATTCTATTACAAAGTTGTATTTTGGAAATATGATTTCAAATATATGATCTCAAATGTATATTTATCACATATTTCTAATATCTACTTCATATATGAAAAAAATATATATATACATACAAAATGAGAAGGCAAAAAAAAAAAAAAGATTTTTTTTTTTTTTTTTTTTAAACATGAGATGATAAAAGCAATAGCTATATGGCTGATTGTGCAGCCTTATATAAGTGATAAATGCAGTTCAAAACCGTAAACCTCCAACAAGGTGGTACAGCAGTTATAGGTATAATCTTTCATTTAGGAGAATATAGGTCAGCCTTAGAACTTGTGATCCTGTATGAAATGTGCTATACCTTATCTTCATCTCAGAATCTCAACTAACAAAAAGTTGTCATATGATTTATGGACCACACTGTCTATAGAGGGGATTAGATAAAGCCTTGCACCAGGAGCCATGGTTTATATGTGAGACAGACAGTGAAAGAATATCTGGAAAGTAAACAGACTTGTTGAATGCATTTTGTCATATGTAAATACATTTCTCTTCAAAATGTCAGTCTAGCTTTATTCTAAATCCAATACAAATACCCATCCTAAATGAAATGATAATGGCCCATGATTTTCTAGTAGCAAAGTGGAAAGCTAATTATTTGAAGGTATTATGACTCATATTTTTTTCCAATTACATGCTCTACGCAGACAGTCTCAACAGTCCATAAGTGAACAGCAAAGTTCTTAATAACTTGTGTTCTTCCATGGAAAAAAAACATTCTGAATTCCCAAAATTATTTAGAAGCAAAACATTTTTGTATGTAACTTAGCATATTCAAGGTTGTTTTCATGTAAACTTCCTTAAAATTATTTATTTACACATTATGAATTTGGAATGTGATGTAGGTTTCAACATGAGACCAAAGCTTTGTTCTGGCAGTTTACTGCACTTCTTAATAAAACTGAAAAATAATTTGCTGAGAGCAAACTGGTGGCAGGTGTTCTTTAGTGTTGACAGCTGCATTTTTGGCATGGATCATAGACAAACTGTAGTGTTCATACTAGAACATCTGGAACATTTGATCAGATTTCAAGAGCTAATTCAGATGGATTGTCCATTTTCATTTCAAAAAATAAAGGAAAAATAGTATTACGGTGCATGGTTCCAATTAGCACATGAATAACTCCTTAAAAAATTCTCTGAAAAATCCAGTATGACTAACTAAAATACATATATAATAGATAAATTCTATATATTCATTAGAAACTGTTCGGTGAAGTACCACTAGGTTAAAGTATGTATTTTCTCACACAATGCCCAGAAATGCTTTGTAAGATTGTTATTAAGAAATGAAGAACTAAACAATATAAAAAAACTGTCTTTCATTAGAACAGAACCTGAAGAGTTAGGATGTAAATATATTCTGGTATCTGTTGCCTTCATTCAGAAGAAGAAAATTAAGCACCAGATAACCCTGAATAAAATAAATATTAATAGCATAAGCAAATGTTTGGTATTTTTTTTACATGCTATGAATTTCATTATCCTAATTTAGTAGGACTAGGCAATCCCTAGTGCAAAAACACTATACACAAACAGAATAAGAGAATGGTTGATGTTGGAAGAGACCTGTAGAAGTCATACATTTCAGAACCCTTGCTCAGGGAGGGAAAGCTACAGCAGGATACTCAGGACCATGTCCAGAAACTTTAGAAAGCCTCCAAGGACAGAGACTCCCCAGCCTCTCTGAGCAAAGTACTGTTTAAGTACTTTGTCAGGCACACAGAACAGAAGTGCTGCCTGGTGTCCAAATGGAACTTCCTGCACTCCAGTTTGTGCCCATTGCCTCTTGTCCTGGTAATGGACATCCTTGACTGAGCCTGGCTCGGTTCTCTTTGCAGCCTCCTTTCAGGCATTAATACACGTTGACAAGAACCCCCCCCCTTGAGCCTCTTTTTCTCCAAACTGAACAAGCCTGTTACGGTTTTATGATTTTCGGTTATTGGTGTTCCGTATCATAACATCATGTAGTGCACAGGGAGTTAAAGAGTTAACACTCCAGTATTGGGCATCTGTCCAGAAGAGAAGAACTACATACCCCAAAACACTTTGTGTTCAGAGAGGAGATATAACCTCTGGCAAGGTCATGAGACCTTCCCTTTTTCAGCTCTCCTCCCTGCTGTTCGACCCAACTGCATATCTCACCGAAGCATTAGGGTAAGATCTTTCCACCTTTTGGACACACTCTCTCATTATTATTATTGGCTTATTAGTTTCGATTCTAATTGTCATGGAATCATAAAAACATAGAATGGCCTGGGTTGAAAAGGATCATGATGATCATCTAGCTTCAACCCCCCTGCTATGTGCAGAGTTGCCAGCCACCAGAACAGGCTGCCTGGAGCCACTTCCAGCTTGGCCTTGAATACCTCCAGGGATTGGACATCCACAACATCTTTCAGCAACCTATTCCAGTGTGTCACCACCTTCTGAGTGAAAAACTTCCTCCTAACATCTAACCTAAACCTCCCCTGTCTGAGTTTAAAACCATTCCCCCTTGTCCTGTGATGTTTGCATTCTGATACTATATTTAGTAAATTAGTTTGTTTCTCATCACATCATTGTGGCTATTTTTAATTACTCAGGGTCCCCTTTTTTTCCCTTTCCAAAAGTGCAGATCTACTCCACCCCGCTAGTCACAGAACCGGGTTGAACCAGCCTGTAAACTGTCAACATTCTTGGGGAATGTGGGCAAAAGCTGCTTTATAGCTTTTATAGTGAATATCTCTCATTCTACATTTTTAGAATCTCTTTCTCTCTGCTCTCGGAGAGTTCTCCTGAATATCTGAAAGACCCTGAGAGCTTAAACAGATATTTCAGACAGGAATGTTGTGGCTCAGACAGATCTGAGGAGGCACAAATGATCTGGGGCCTGGCTAAGGCTTATTTGGCCTTATTCAGTCCTATCCCAGGGAGGGAGAAGTTTTCTGAGAGTCTCCATGCTGAAAGAGAGTGTCTCAGAGCTGATAGGGCGAATCTCCAGGTTCAGAAATAGTATTCAGGCTGAAAGAGAGATTTTCAGAAGAGTCTCCGAGCTAAAAGGGAGAGTCGCTGTAATAAAGTACAAAATGAGTGAGACTCTCTCTGAGCTGAGAAGGACAGCCTCCAATCTGAGAAAGAGAATCTCCAATCTGAGAGAAAAGATCTCCGGTCCAAGCAAGATGCCTTCCAGTCCAAGTGGGACACCCTCTGGTATGAGAGGGACATCCTCAAGTTCTAACAGGATGCACTTTAAACTGAGAGAGACAGCTTCCAGTTCACAATATTCAGTCTCCAAATTGAACTAAACAACATTCAGGCTCATTGAATCATGCTTGAATCTGAATTAAATACACTCATAATCGAATGAGACAGACTCTGAGCTGCGCTGGAGAGTGAGAGCATCAGAACTGACCAGCCTTATCAACCACAGGAGGCAATTGATGTCATTTGCCCCTGTAAGAGGAAGGAAAATGAAACAAATCTCAACTCACTTAGGATAGAAGAAAGATGATGAGGAGAAAGTAGAGGAAGTAGACACTGTAAGAGAAAAGGAGGAAAGAAATCCAGGGGAGTAGCACTGAGATCCATGGCATCCAGAGGGAGAGCCCCCAGTAAGATCGTGGTCACCAATGGCCAGGAGAGTAACAAGAAGTCCTGAAAGAATAGGAGGTGAGCCAGATATAGTTACCATTACTGATTGATCTCTGAAAATGAATGAAATTTGAGGTCTGAGAAAAGACTCTTCATGCGATCCAAATGAGCCTATTGTTGCCTGGTTGCTTTGATGTTGAGACAGTGGAGCTATGTAGTGCGTCACTAGATAGTAGAGAATCTTGCCAATGGGGTGGCATTGCTAGGGACTCAGCCATTGACAGAATAATACCTCAAATACATGCCAGAATGGGTTCTTCACCCTCTGGAAGTAGATGCTGCTAGCTGTAAAAGTAAAATACCCCTTCAAAGATGATCTGATGCCTGAGAAAAAGAAATGGACTGACATGGAAAAAGGCATCCGTTATTTGAGAGTATATGCCATGGAAGAAATGTTACATAACCCCACCTTCATTACTGATGATCCAGACCAAGAACATGATCCTGAGAGAGTCAGGTGTATACAAAATATGTGGTGTCTATTCACAAATACTTCCAGAAAGGTATGCCAGTACATTTGCAGCAATGTATGGCAGAGGGGAAAGAAGAGTCATTATAAATGAACTGATTAATAATCTTTGAGATACATTTAAGCCCTCTACAAGCTTGTGTTTCAGCCATAGCAAAATTAGCTGAAAAACTGGAAAGAATCAGACACATCCAATGGGGACCAGAATTCCCAAAACAGCCTACTGGAAGGGTTGATCAAACCGGTTTCCACCCAACCTGCATCATCCAATGTCTCAACTATCAAAAGAAGACGTTCTCCTGCTCTAGTAAGTGACAACAGTAAGACTGTGTCACGCATGGCCTTGTGGTGTTACCTATGTGAACATGGAGAAGATATGAAGAAGTGGCATAAAAAACCCACTCTTGCTCTTCAAGCATGGGTCAAAGAATTACAAGACAGATCAACCACCAAGGTGAACTTCTCCAAAAAGGTGACTGCTCCAATTGCTGCAGGACTCGGCAATAGCCATAAGAACAACAGAGATAACAATAGAGGGGCCCTGCCCCCAGCCAGGGAAGGCAAAGGGATAATAGAGTGTATTGGACAGTGTGGATTCAATGGCCTGGCACATCAGAACCACAGAAATATAAGGCCCTGGTGGACACTGGTACACATTGTACTCTAATGCTCTTGAGTCACCAAGGGACAAAATCAAGTTATATTCATGGGATGATGGGAGGTTCCCAAGAGTTGACTATGATGGAGGCCAAAATATTTGTGAGACTTTTGCCAAGTCTCACATAAGACTGGCAAAAACATCCTATTGTGACTGGCCCAGGGGCTCCGTATATACTTGGCATTGATTAGCTCAGAAGGGGATATTTTAAGGATCTCAAGGGGCATTGATTGGCCTTTGGAATAACTGCTGTAGACACAGAAAGTATTAAGCAGCTATCTTGTTTTGCCTGGCAGAAGATCTGTATGTTGTGGGGTTGCTACCAGTAAGAGAGCAACTGGTACCGATTGCTACAAAAACAATGCACAGATGGCAGTACTGCACCAACAGGGATTCTTTGTTCTCCATTCATGAGTTGATTCATCAACTTGAGAGTCAGGGAGTGATAAGCTAAACTCACTCACCTTTTAATAGTCCCATATGGCCAGTGCGTAAATCCAGTGAAGAATGGAGGCTGACATTAGACTTCCATGGACTGAAGTCACACCCCCACTGAGTGCTGCTGTACCGTACATGTTAGAACTTCAATAATAACTGGATTCAAAAGCAGCCACATGTATTCCACCACTGACACTGCTAACATCTTTTCCATTTCTTTGGCCACAGAATGTAGGCCACAGTTTGCTTCCACCTGGAGGGGCGTTCAGATACCTGGAATCATTTGCCCCAGGGGTGGAAACACACCCCAGCAATTTGCCATGGGTTGATCCAAACTGCACTGGAACAGGGCAGTGCAAGATGGATGTCATCACATTCCAATGGATATGATCAACAAAATCATTGCAATTTCTCTGCCCACTAATAAGAAAGAAATACAAACTTTTCTAGGCATAATAGGCTTTTGGGGGAATAACTACCCTCACTGTAAGCCCCCTTTATCAGGTGACATGGAAGAAATATAATTTCATGTGGGGTCCTGAGCAGCAGCAGATTTTTGAGCAGATTAAGCAGGAGATAGCCTGTGTCATGGTCCTGGTGCCAGTATGGACTGGACAGGATGTAAAGAACATCCTCAACATTGGTGTTGCAGAGAAAGGTCCCACTTGGAGTTGGTGGGAGAGACTTGAGGCCAACCTCAGGGATTCTGAAGTAGAGTGTACGGGGGATCTGAAGAGTGCTATACTCGAACTGAAAAGGACATCTTAGCTGTGTATGAGGGGATTTGGGCTTTTTCTGAAGTAATCAGTACTGAAACACAGCTCTGTGAGAATCCTTCTTTGTTTTTTGGCTCAAAGCTTGCTTCCTGAGGTATTTCTTGTGATAAGACTGACTTGTCTAGGAGATGAGTGATGGGTGTTGCTGTGTGGCAATCAACATCACTGTGTGGACAATTTTAGCTGTTTGCCTCTGGAAGAGAGTGCTCAGGAGTGTTTACTGGTGGAAGATCTAGCCTATGACTAAATAACTCCAGCTTCCTATGGGAAACTGGAGGATGATGCCATTGCATCCTATGAAGGCAAGATACAAGTTGGCAGCACCTCTCTGCTCCCTCTTATCTGCTGGCAAGGCCAGGAAGATAGGAACAAAGGAGTTTCTGCTAAGATCCCAGAGCCAGAAGCTGCCACTCCAAGGAGAGCTGACTCAACCACTTTGGATTTGAGCTGTCACTCCAAAGACAACTGACTCGACCACTTTGAAAGCATTGAAAAGGGGCCATCATCGCCATGGTCACCGTCGTTGTCGTTGTCAACAGAACAACAATGCCCGATGACCCACCAGTACTGAAGATCAATGGCTAAACTACAAACCATGCTGGATCCATGGTGGTGATTATCTCCCTCTTGCTTCCTAGAAATACTCCTTGCTTCTTCTTTCCTATCTTTTCTATCACCCTCCTTCCCTTCCCCATTACCCTAATTCATAATAGCATCCGTCCTCCCCTTCCCCATCTCCCTAACAAAGATGTGTAATAAACTGGTTGGACCAACATTTGAACCATTGTTTCTTAATCTCATGCTGAGTATACAGATATTAAAATAACCTCCTCTCCCTCCTATAAATTGGAGTGAGACAAGCTTCTTCTAACACCTTGACTGCCAGGGATGAACTGGATGTTCAAGGGAGATTTCCTCTATCCATTATGCTATTGATGCCACTTTAAGTAAGTGGATTGCACTGATTACACTATGAACTCGGGCGGGGAACCTCAATCATACAAGAATCCTTGTGGTGATCATGGATTGGCCTGAAGGCAAAAAGTTTGTAACATCACCAGCAGAATAGGTATTGCGAACTAAAGAAGCCCCACATACAATGAACTACCAGAAAATGAAAAGAAATATGCCCTGTTCACAGATGGATCATGTTGTACTGTGGGGAAGCATCACAGATTAAAGGTGCTGTATGGAGCCCCACATGACAAGTTGCAGAGGCCACTGAAAGGAAAGGAGAATCAAGCCAATTTGCAGAGGTAAAGGCTGTCCAGTTGTTCTTAGATGTTGTTGAACAGAAGAGGTGGCCAGTGCTTTATCTTTAGACTGACTCATGGATAGTGGCAGATGCCTTATGGGAGTGGTTACAGCGGTAGGAACAAAATAACTGGCAAAGAAGGGGTAAACCTATTTGGGCTGCTGAACTGTGGAAAGACATTGCTGCTCAAATAAAGAATTTGGTTGTAAATGTGTGTAGATGCTCATTTGCCCAAGAGTTGGGCTACTGAAGAACAGAAAAATAGCAACCAAGCTGCCAAAACTGAGGCGGCTCAAATAGACTTGGAGTGGTAACATAAGAGTGAATTATTTCTAGCTCAGTGGGCCCATGAGACTTTGTGCCATCAAGGAAGAGATGCAACATATAAGTGGGCTAGAGACCGAGGGGTGGACTTAACTGTGGATGCTATTGCACAGGTTATTCATGACTGTGAAACATGTGCTATAATCAAACAAGCCAAGAAGATGAAACCACTCTGGGAGGACGGGCGATGGCAAAAATATAAATATGGGGAGGCATGGCAGGTTGATCATATCACCTTGCTACGATCTCGCAGTGGTAAGCGTTATATGCTTACCAAGATGGAGGCGACCACCATCATGGGTGGCTTGAAACGTATGCAGTAACCCATGCTACCACCCAAAACTCCAGATTAGGTCTCAAGAAACAAGTCTTGTGGTGACATGGCACTCCAGAAAGAATTGAGTCAGATAATGGGACTTATTTCAAAAATTCTCTTGTAAATACTTGGGCCAAAGATCATGGCATTGAGTGGATTTTATCATATTCCCTACCATGCACCAGCCTCTGGTAAAACTGAATGACACAATGGGTTGTTAAAACCATATTGAAAGAAATGGGTGATGGAACATTTAAGCACTGGGAAAAGCATTTGGCAGAAGCCACTTGTTGGTCAACACTCAAGGATATATGAATTGCAATGGTCCTGCCACCACCCTACATACTGTCAAGGGAGATAAGGTCCCTGTAGTATGTGCAAAGAACATGTTGGAAAAAGCAGTTTGGGTCTTTCCAGCTCCTGGGAAGGGGAAACCTCTTCATGGCACTGTTTTTTTGCCCAGGGACTTGGGTCCACTTGGTGGGTGATGCAGAAAAACAGGGGTATTCAATGTGTACCACAAGAGAATTGTTGTTGGGGGAGTGCAGTCGGTAATTCCATGTATATATATACATAGGTTTTTGTGTGGCTGTGTTTAATGTTTGTTAATTATTGGTTTTTGTTTGTATATATTAAGCATGATGTAGTGATGTGGAATAAGGGGTGGAATGCTATGGTGCTCCAGTTCTGGGCGTCCATCCAGAAGAGAAGACAAACTACATACTCCAGAACATTTTGCATTCAGAGAGGAGATATAACCCTGGTAAGGTCACAAGACATTCCCTTTTTTTTTCTCCTCCCTGCTTCTTGACCCAACTACACATCCCACTTCGGTGTTATGGTGACGCCTTTCCACCTCTCAGACACACTCTCTCATTATATTTGATTTGTTAGCTTCATTAGCTTCAATTCTAAGTTACTTGTTATCAGTTTCCTCTACTAATGAATAGATTGCCTTGTTTGGAGAGCAACAGAAGGAATGCATGGCATAACTTCATCATGATCTGATATATTTTTACATAAAGAATTCCGCAGACTTTGTTTTTCATTTGAGAGAACTAACTTATTTGCCCCAAAGAAGAAAAAAAAAAAAAGAAAAAGAAAAGAAAAAAAAAAGAAGAAAAAAAAAGTTGCCATAATAGAAATATGAGAAAAAGCATAGTTTAGAAGAAAGATGGTTGGATAACCAGTATTATGAACAATAGGACATACCAGAGAAAAACTGTAAGCAATATTTATCACAATTTTATTTACACTTTGTCAGGGCTATTTTTCCCCAAAACTAATTGGATCACAAATAGCATGGAAAAGGTGCCCTATGTTTATTTAGATCTAATAAAAATGGGGTAATAAAATGTAGTATTCATCCACCTGGTGGTGAAGGAGATCATTAAGAAGCCTTTAAGACATGACTGCACAGTGATGTAGATTCAGCTTCATGTATTTGGTGGATGAGAAAGAGTGAATCTGCAAACCCTAAAATCCTGTCAGAAACAAGCACTTTGTATGAGAACGCATGAAGTCACTGAACATTTCCACTGGTTTAATCTCTTCTACTTCCAGAAAGCAGACAAATAGGGAATTAGGAGGGAAACTTAACATTTTCAGGTTTCTCAGGTTGTCAGTCCACTGTCAGCTTATGGTCTTCTGTATACACAAAGTATTATAAGCTTATAATATATTTTCTATATTCAGTAGTATTTGAAGACTTTTATGGTGTTTTTCCATGTCAGCAGTAAAACCTACAGGATTATTGCACAGAAAGACAAACACAAGTCAGTGATGAAACTTGAGAAGCAGCATGAAGCTGTGACAGGGGAACTACAAGTCTCGGTTCTTTACTGAGATCCACTGGGGTGATCAGGAACTGGAACAGACTCCCCAAGGCTGTAGGCAAGACACCGAGCTGCCAGAGTTCAAGAAGCATCTGGACAAAGCTCTCAGACTGGCCTGGTATGAGGGAGGCTGTGTGTGGGACCAAGATTTAGACTCGATGATCTTTATGGGTCCCTTCAGCCTCATTCTGTGATTCTGTAATTCATACCAAATCACGAAGAACTGAAGAATGTACCTAAAACAGTGAATTTCATTCCATGTTACCTATACATTTAGCAGAAAACAATTCAAATTAAGTCTTAAATGTATAGATATAACTACATCTATTTAATACAGATGAACAAATGTGTCCAATCTCATCTGGAGAAGCTGGTGTAGCAAAGGAAAAAAATTTCCCAGGAATATAGAATTATATTTGCCATATTGAAAGCAACCAAATGAACAACCGAAAGCTAAATTGCAATGATATTAGTCCATATATCTTTAAGATGTTACAGATAGATTATGATTAAAGTATCTTAGTCCATATATTTTTAAGATGTTACAGATAGATTGATAAAGTGATGATTAGTATCTAGATGTGGATAAATAAAAAAGGGGTCTGCAGTGATTTAGTGAAAATATACATATATGTAAAAAGATTTTTTTTCCTAGTTTCTTAATCAGCTTTACTCTAAAAAATGAGCATGCTTTCAGATGTATGGGAACAGAAAATATATCTTTGAGTTTAACATCTATAAAGAACTCAGAAGAAACACGATTTGGAGAAAAGACAAAAAGAAAACTCAGTAGAATTTAAACAACTATGACAAGAACAAAGAAAGAAAGAAAGAAAGAAAACTTCAAATAAACTAAAAAAAAAAAAATAATGAATTTATCCTTTCCAAGAACATCAAAATCAACTGGCAGACTTTTAGAGAGAACTATATCCCACAACCAAATGTAACATTTCAAACTCATTTTCTAAATTCTGTAGAGATTTCTTACGGATTACTGAAGATGATGCATATCTCTGTAGCCTTCTGTTTTTCTTTGTACTTAGTGTTCCAATAAGATCTTCTATAAAAAATTATAAGCACAAGCAGAGTAATGAAGTAATCATGGGGAGAAGAAAAGTCCTGACAATGACTTTGGTTATCTTATGGCTTTCATGCTGACAGATATAGCCAAGGTATTAGACACTGCTGTAGCACAAATGCATCCCAGAAGCAGCCTTCAGATAGCAGAATGTATGAGAGATAATGACACGGAAGCTTCACATTGCCTTGGTTCTCTTTGTGTTCCCTCTCTTCTAAACCTCTTTGAAAAGGAAGCAGTATAAACAGCAACAAATCTTCCTTAAATTATGCCTGTCTTCACCAGACTCCTGCCTGTGAATCTCAACAAATATTCTCAGATCCTTGCACTTGTAGATCTTCGTATATTTTATGAAGAGATATTGGCAGATGAAGTCACAAAATCACAGAATTCTTTGGCTTGGATGGGACCAAGAAGGTAATTTTCTACTAATCACTTTGCCATAAGTATAGATTTCTTTCATTGGATCAGATTGCCCAGAGCTCCATCTGGCCCTGCCATGAACACTTTGGGAGAGGTGACATCCATAGTTTCTACAGGCAGCCTGTTACAGTGCCTCAGCAAACTCATAGTCAATAATTTCCTCCTTATATCTATCCTCTTTTATTTTAAGGCTGTTACATCTTGTCTACATTCCTTGAAAAAGAGTCCCTCCACAACATTTCTGAATGCTCCCATTTAATAATGAAAGTCACTACAGTGTATCTTCTTCCAGAAGAACAGAACTGACATGAACCTTAAAAATGCAGAAAAATGTATATTTTTATTTTAAAAATGGAAAAAAAAAAGAAAGAAAGGCAAAGAGCATAGCATATCCATTTGCCCCTCTGGCTCTGTCTTAACATGAATTCTTTAATAATTACAATATACAGTCTGGGTTTCATTACATGAAATTCTTCATTACATGAAGAAGTTTTCCTAACTGTCTTTCAAGATGAAGCCACTTGAAGAAGTTTATCTCGAACATAATAAACACTGTTTGCTTATCATACTGCCTAAACTTATCTTGATATTTGAAGAAAGAAAAGATACATCCAATACAAGAAAACCTTCCCAAAATGCACAAAAATACAGGGTAGGCTGCTTAACCATCATAAAATCTTGCTTCTTTTACACAGTGCTTCAACTTCACGAACAACCTGTCACCTAAAAAAGATTCTTTGTTATTTAGTCATTTTCCATATGTAAACTACCTGTAAAATTAATAAAAATATTAGGGTCTTATGCTTTTTTTGGCATCAGTGGAAATTATCTGAAAATGTTCTATGTGTTTTGGAAGCAAGAAGAATAAGTTACATTATTTAAAAAAAAAAAAAAAAAAATTCTGATCCAGAATATGCCTCTGTATCACTATTTAGAGAAAGGTGATACCCAGTATTCACTGGAATTTTTCCATGAACCTTCAGAGATTTCCATTTTAGACCTCAATTTCTCTAGTACCTTTATTATAATTTATTTGTAAGGTGTTTTGTCGTTGTTGTTGTTTTCTTCTTCTGCTGGTGTTCTGCTATTAGTTTGATAAACAGAAGAAAATAAAATACGTAGCATATATTTTAACATAGCCAATTTAGCCACATATATTCTCTGTGTAGAGAAGAGGGTGATTTATACTGAAAGGAAGAAAGTGGTTTATAGTGTAAGAATACCTGAGAATAAAATTCTACTCTGAAATTCAGAAATAACAGCCACTGAAGATTGGTATCTACTGATGAGAGTAGCAGTTTATTAGTCATTTGTCATGTAACGCTAACATGCTGAATGCCGATTTCTGTTCAGATACACACTGATAAGGACTGATAGAATTATCAATAATCAAAGGATAGATCACAGTACAAAAAGTACTTAGTCTCGATATGGTAGGAGGGAAAAAAAAAAAAAAAAGAGAAGAAGATATTTATATCATAGAAGATGCATACTGCAAAGGAGTGTGCATTCAAACATTTTGTAAGCCCCCTGTAATTTATCAGTGCACAAATATGACAACTAGAAAGAGATGGAAGAAAGAGATTGTACTTGAAAAAATAGCTAAGACTACAGAAATCACAGAATTTCTATTTTACATATACTCAGAACTATCTGTTCTAGCAAGTAATGTTCCCTTTTCTTCCCTTTCAGTTCATTTTAATTTTGAAATGAGATTTAAAATGGCATAGAATCATAGAATTATACATTGGTTTGTGTTGAAAGGGACCTTTAAGATCATCTTGTTCCAATCTCCCTGCTGTAGTCAGGGACACCTCCCTCTAGATCATGCTGCTCAAAGTCCTATCCAACCTGGTTTCACTCAGGTTGGAAAAGACCTTAAAAATCATTGAGTCAAACCACGACCTAAACATATTACCCTAACCACAACTTCACTGGGCAACCTATTCCAGTGTCTCACCATGCTCACAGTAATTTCTTTGTAATATCTAGTCTAAATCTACCCTTGTCTAGTTTAAAACCATTTCCCCCAGGGAAATGGTAGTCCTGTCACTACTTGCCCTTATAAAAAGTCCCTTCCCAGCTTTCCTGTAGGCCCTCTTCAGTTACTGGAAGGCCACTTTAAGGTCTCCTGGGAGCCTTCTCTTCTCTAAACTGAAAAGCCCCAGATCTTTCATACTGTTCTTGTAGAGGAGGTTCTCCAGCCCTCTGATCATCTTTGTGGCCCTTCTCTGAACCTGCTACAAAACACCATGTCCTCCTTGTGTTGGGGGCTCCAGAACAATGCTCCATTTGAGGTCTCAAAAGAGCAGAGTAGAGGGAAGAATCACCTGCTGGTCACACTTCTCTTGATACAACTAATTAATTTGATTCAGATTCTAAATCAGTTAGATTCAGAGCTGCAACATTACTTTAGAATTCTGTATAAGAAGTTGAATTTAATACATAACAAAACATGAGAAACGTTATTCAGTCTATTTAGTAAATTACTCAGATTATAAGATAAAGTCTGAACTGTAAAAAATTCAAATTATTTCCGATTAGCCCATTCTCTGTCTCATCTTTCTACTTCAGTGTAACAAAATGAACTGAGTGGAAGTGACAATCTGATTAACAGAAACAGGAGGCTTTTAGAAGAAAAATATTGCATAAATCTTAACAGAAAATCACCAGTAGAAAATTCTTGCTGAATGATATTAGACTTAGTGTCTCTGAGTTTATATTGCTACTTGTGCTCTCTACTTTGTTATTAAAATTACTAATTATTTCTAATTGAAACATGTTTCTATTACTGTTACTACTACTATTATTGCTAATTATTAAATACTTGTTGTGAACTTTGTTGTATGTTTAATTAAATGGCATATGAGTGATTCTCTCTTCAATACAAACTCTACAAAATTCTAAAATATTCATGTCAGATCAATTGACTGGTCTTTTTGCCCAAATATATATGTAAATATGCTGACTAGAGCTCTTTGAATGTGAGGCTCTGCATCTTTTTTCACATCTCTGTTTATGAAGAAAACTGTGTGTATTATGTACCCAGAATTCTGGAGGGATTAGAAAAAAAATCTTGTTCTTCCCTCATTATTTTTTTCCTGTTATATTTCTATGCGGTTTTTACAGAGCATGAAACTTCAGGGAAAAAAAGTCAACAAACAAACAAACAAACAAAAAAACATCTTCCACAGGATACACACAAAAGAATGTAAGAGAGCATTTCCATGAAGGAAAATAGAATTTTTGTCTTGCTATTTCTTCAGAGAGAATTCCATGAATTATTAAGAGAAATTTCATATTGATGACATATTTTCATATACTTCTTAAAAGAACTTCAGGAAGTCAATTATAACTGTATTAAAAAAAAAAAAATACAGAGAAAAAAAAAAAAAGTTTTTTCTTCTACTATTTCACCAAATTTCACCTGGATTGTTCACAGCTCAGCACTTGTTGCAAGAGTAAAAGTTGTATGAAAATGAAAAGTCTGTATACTTTTATTTGAATGATTTGACTAATAAACTATTAACAGATTAAATATCAGTGTATTTTCAATGTGAATTTTAAATCATCAAATCTTTGACAAAATTGTGCTTTTCATCTCTTTAAAGACTGAAAAAAAAAGTTAAAAATTTTATTAAAAAATTCATTCAAAAGAAAGAAAGGTAGGAGGGAAGGAAGGGATAGAAGGAAGGGATGGAGGGAGGAAAAGAGAAGGGAGGAAGGGAGGACGGGAGGGATGGAGGAAGGGAGGAAGAGAGGAAGGGACGGAAGCTTTCTTCAGGGAGTTAACAGAACTCTTATAGACAAATAGAAAACTTTTTGTTATTACACATTTTAAATCATCTGTGTTTCAGATATTTGCTATTAGTGTTTGAGGTTGGATCAAAAAAAAATCCTTCCTGTAACTTATAATTTACATTTCCAATTCCACATCCATTTGAAATGTGAGTAACTGAGCAAGTATTAATATGGCCTTTGAATATAAGGTATTAGTTTCAATTTTCCCATTTTCTTTTAGCCAGACAGTAACCAGTAATGATTCTTTTAGTGGGATGGATGTGATTTTTCAAAGATCAAGGACATGTAAGGAAATTTGTCCAAGAACAGTTGTTACTCTATTGGCAATAGTAACCATTAGTGTGACTGTGTCATGGTTTTGTGATTTTTGGTTTTTGGTATTCCACATCATAACATCATGTGGGGCACTGGGAGTTTAAGTGTTAATGTTCAAGCTCTGGGTACCTGCCCAGAAGAGAAGAAGAACTACATACCCCAAGGGACTTTGTGGTCACAGAGAGGAGATATAATTCCTGGCAAGGTCACCTGATGGTGCGCTTCTTCGCCTGCTCTTCTTCGGCAGCTCTCCTCCCATCTCCCTGCTGCTCAACTGGACTGTGCATCTTACCTCAGCGTTTTGATGAGGCCTATCCACCTTTCGGACATTCTCTCTCTCATTATATTTGATTTATTAGCTTCAATTCTAATAATATTGTATTGTACTGTGTTATCTTGCATTCCGATAATATATTTAGTAAATTACTTTGTTTCTCCTCAGATCGTTGCTGCTGTTTTTAATTATTCTGGGTACCCTGTTCCCTTTTTCCAGAGGCATGGATTTTGAGAAATCCCTACGCCTGGCTAGTCATGGAACCGGGCCAAACCAGCCCGTAAACCGTTGACAGACTGTTACTAGTGACTTACTTCACATGAGGAAAGATGTACCTGTCACCCATTTAGTAGTCTGAATCAAGTACGTCCAACTCATGCAGCCTGGTACAGCTAGTAATATCTCCTGCCCCATGTCAACATACCATCATGGCAGAGGATCTTTTCCACTAAGTAAACAGCCTCAGCCCTGGGCACTCAATCAACACTGGTAAACGGTCAAAACATGTATATGCTCTTGATACTGTCTTAGCTGAAACCGACAAAGAGAGGGCACAGCACAGTGTCAAATCAACCTCTCATGATTGCCACGCCCACTTATTTAAATCAGTGTCCTGCTGTGCTTACCTGTGCTTGTCTCACTTGGTGAGTAAAATAAAGTGATTATTAATAATAATATTTCGACCTACCTAATGTCATCCCAAAAGAAAACAGACTCTCTAAAAGAAAAGCCATGGATGAAGGAAGAGTGTTCAGTGAAGGTCAAGACAAATAATATGGATATGGCACTATGCTTAACTTTTTTATGCTTAATTTTCTTTCCTTTTTTTTTTTTTTTTTAATCTGTCATGTACATATATATTTATTGAAAACAAAACAAAACAAAACAAAACAAAACAAAAAACTACAGATCAAATGGACTTTATTTTAAAAGATAGTTTTGTGGTAGTAAATCTGATTGCGAGGAAAAAAAAAAAAAAGATTTACTACGGTGAGTATATTATCGAGTAACACACAGAAAGTACAGCAAGTATAATTTGTAGTGATAAAAAAATGACTTTTCTAAGATAAGTCTATTGAGACAGAGTATAGCCAGGCAAACAGAAGAAACAGGAAAATCTATCTGTAGAAATTTGGAGAGCAAAGCTGTTAATTTCAAATTTTATGATTTGGTGGTAGATGAAATACTGATGCTAAAGATATGGCTCAACTTGTCATTTTTAGTAGACATAAAATTATAATGAATATAGTGTCATTGAAGAAATGGCTTTTTTGGTGCCATTAAAAGACACAATTACATCTCTTGACTTGTATGAAGCATAAAAAATTACATTCAAGCAGTTTTCTTTAAACTCTATCAACACATCTGGTATAGCTACAGATGTTGCTCTAATAATGGTTGATTAAAAACAAATAAATAAAAAGAGGTATTTATAAAATTCATAGAATCATAGAATGGTCTGGGTTGAAAAGGGTCTCAAAGATCATCTAGCTTCAACCCCCCTGCTGTGGACAGGATTGACAACCACTAGACCAGGCTGTCCAGAACCATATCAAGCCTGGCCTTGTATGCCTCCAGGAATGAGGCATCCACAACCTCTCTCGGCAACCTGTTCCATTGTGTCACTACTGTCTGAGTGAAAATTAATAGAAGATGATGTAATTGATGCCAGAACTTCAATTTTCATGTAATATCACTATATCACTATCATGGTTTTGTGACTTTTGTGTTGTTGTATTCTACATCATAACATCATGTAAAGCACTGGGAGTTAAAGAGTTAATGTTCTGGTTCATTGGACCACTGTTTCTGGGTGCTCGATTCTTAAAGAGGTATTGGGGGGGCTGCATTCCCCAAAGGACTTTGCACCCAGAGGAAGAGAGATGGAGCTCCTGGCAGCTCAGGAGCTTCTCTCTGTTCACTGTCAAGGAGCACACAGTCCCTGTCATGTTTTTTGCCTGCAGCTTTAGAGTAGGCCTTTGGTTTGGACACTGTCATTTTGTTTGATTTGTTGGCCTCAAATCTAATTGTATTATGTTGTATTATGTTATCTTGCACTCTAATATCATATCTAGTAAAATGATGTTCCTCCTGAGATCATTGCTTCTATTCTGTTTTTAGACCAATCTACTATCTCCCTACCCTTCCCCTCTTTTTCACTTTTCCAGGGTGTTGGTCTGCAAGTCCCCTGACTCATTAGTAATGGGACTGGCATTTTTTTTTCTCTCTCTCTCTTTCTTTTCCAGGCCAGTGGGCCTAGAGGTAACTCAATGTCAATCACACATCAGGAAAATTTATATGCAAAAGTTTTAAAAAAGTAATAATGTCATGCAAAGTATAATCAAAGCTGTGAATTTCATAAAGTCCAAAGGACTGAATCCTTGCCAATTTCAGCAATCCTTTATAAGTATGGATGCTGATTATGGTGATGCCATTTACTTTTTTGAAGTAAGTTGGCTAAGCTAGCATAAAATGCTAAAAAGATTTTATGATTTCTGAAATTAAGTAATTCATGGAGTTAAAAGGAGAATTTGTGCCAGATTAAAAATGTTTCACAGATTTAGCATTTTTTGGTGCATTTGACCACTCATTTAAATGAATTAACATGTGTCCTCAGGGTGAAAATCAACCCCTCCGTGCTATTTCATACTAACAGCTTCCAAAACAACTTAAATTATTACAAGCTAAAATTATGGCAAATAAATGCATGTATTTTGATATATTAGCCAAAAACTGTGCTGTGAACAGTGAAAATAGTCTTGCTATCTGTTTTCATAAAGGAATCTTAGAATAGGTTTCAAGATTTCTGAAAAAAAAATATCAGTTTTTTTTTGTTTTTGTTTTTGTATATTTGTGACTGTATTTTCAGTTGACATAAACATATTGCCTGCAGATTTTCAAATGAAATGTATAAAATTGCAATCAGATATTAAAATCTTTTTTTTTTTTTTCTTCATGTATCTTTATTAGACTTTTTTATGACCTATCTTACACATGACCTGCTAGAGAAAAAAATCCCTCCCTTTACAATCACAACTTATTCATGTCACCACTTTTTGGCACTGCATATAGACTTTTAAATCTGAATTTATACAGATTATAGTTGGAGATAGCGATTCACAAGGCTGAAATGCAAGAAGAGTATAAGTTCTTCAAAAATCTCTGAGAGACAATTTGGGAACTCATGAAGAGTTGCAACCACTTTTGTCAAACCAGACTGATGCAAAAACAAGGTGAAATATCCCACTAGCTTATGTTTTTGTTGCTCTCCATTGTTATGTTTTATATAAATATATATATATGTTTATAAGTATTGTTATTTGTATGCATTAATATTATATATTTTATATGTGGCCCAAGACGATTTCTCTTCACTTAATGTGGACCTGGCAAGACAAAAGATTGGACATTCATTATTTAAATAATGCTAGTGGATAAATTTATTTTAAAGATAATGCTTATGTAGTGGCATTATATCATAATTTCTTTCTTGATTGACTTCATCTAGTTTTAATAAATCCTTGTTTTCTGGTATTTACAACAGTGCAAGATAGTCTTGTCTCTTTCTCCCCACAAAATCTCTAGGTAAGTTTCATGGTGCAATTATTGCTGGTTTAAAACTATCCCAAAAGCCTTTTATATATCATAGTCAGTCTGTAAAATTCTGAGGATCCTAATATGCATCTCTAGCTTAAAATAAAAAGAAATTTATTCTCACTGTAACATTCACCTGTAAAATCTGTCTTTTAGTTAAAGCTCATTTTCTCTTTGGAAATAATCATATTCCCAAGGGATACACTGGCATTCTTAGAGGTGCAAATCAAGACTGTATAAATTTTTTTCTGATGATGATTTTCCACAGACCGCCATTATAGAATTTTTAATCAATATTTTTGGAATACATACACTAAAAAACGTAGGCAGTTTTCAGTATAAAAGTCTTTCTCTTTTAATTTAATATGTATACAAGTGTGAGAAGATTTTAATCATGGAAAAAATATACTGTCTAGTTGGTTGCTTGTCTGTTTTATCTATTTTTGTATATCAAACTATTTTCTTCCACAAAAGTCAGTTTTTTAACTGCCAGTCCTTAGAAATAACAAGCTGGGCATACAACAAAACTGAGGTTCACACGTCATGCTAAATTCCTTTCTTGATACTACTTTCACTGACATAAAACTATTGAAAATGTAACAGCTATCAAGATTTTTTTAGTTTCTTAGCATCCCATGGGCGAAAACAAATCTTTCAAAACTGCTGTGGTCATACATTGCCTTTGACTCTTCTAAGATCATTCAAACAATGGATGGAAAACAGACTTTTCAGTTTCCTCCATTCACATGTTTAACAATTATCATACAATTATTATATGATAATAAATATGTATTGCCAGTTTGACTAGCATTTTTTGAGGAATTTGGTTAAAGTCTTGAACATGGAGACTATATATGGAAAATATAAGTCTGAAAGGAGTTAAAAATAAATCAAAATCTGAATTAGAAAGAGAGGAATGGAAAGAAAATTAAGATGGAATGGGAAGGTAATAATAAAGACTTTCTTACTTTAATTATTTTTCTTTTTCAGAAACAAATACATATTTGGCAGCAGAAGATGGCATGGACATGTCTTTGACATAAGCTGAAGCAAGTTCTAAATATTATTCTTCCAATAACAAAATCATTGTCCTTCATTTCTGCTGTATATTTTTTTAAGCTTTTTTTATGATAAAAACTGATCAAATCGTTCTTAAGAAAAGTTGAAAACAATAGCCTATTAAGTTATCTTTTAATAAATATATATTGTTAGTATTTTTAAACATAGCAAGATGCACAAAATATGTATTCTTGTCATAAAAGTGCCAGTATTACTTAGATTTATCCATTACCATTATTTTTAAGTATTTATTACAAACCAGGCATGCTACAAGTCTTTATAAAATTCTATCTGAAAAAAAAAAAAAAAAAAAAAAAGTACAATATTGCACTTGAACGTGATCCAGAACTCACAAACATTTTCAACACTTCACTAACTGCCTGTATCATTGAAGATTCTGTTTCAATTATTTGCATCACATTTATGTAAAACAAACAAACAAATAAACAAACAAGAAAACTATTAAAAAAACAAAACAAAACAAAACTGCAGGTTATGAGTAACATTGCAGAGAGTCTCAGATCTAGTTTACATCACTTGAACAAGAAATGAATTATACTATCTTTCTACTTTGAACAGCTAGGAAAGTTTATGGTATTGGAAATTAATAGTTTTCTACAGCAAGCTCTTACCAGATTTTCACTGTTCCACATAAGGTAAAATTAAGTGATCTAATACAAATGGAACATAGAGCTTCTTTTCTACTGGATTTTCCCATTTAAAAAGTTCATTTCTGTCATTTCTAATGTGTTGTCTTAAAAAAAAAAAATAATCATTTGCATAATTTTTATTTATGATAATTATCAATTAACCAATGTGGTTGTCCCAGTTGTCTCCCATATTCATAAACATAAAATGTTCTTTAAGTTGTCTTTGGACTGCTGGCTTCCCACATTACAAGCTACAATTGGTTTTGTATATATATATATTTTTTTTTCAAAAATAAAGCACATAATAATAATAATATAACAATAAATACACAATAATATTATAACAATAAATACACACAGATACACACTTCCATTTATTTTAATAGCATCATAAGGCAGCAATTAATCAATTCTATATCAAGTAGTACATTATTGTCATAAGATTTCTCTATTGACTTCAGTGCATTATTGTAAACACTCTTAGTGTTTCCTCAACCATTAGATATTTATAAACTTACAAAAGGCAGACATTCACAAAGATAAGAATTTTGAAAATACTAGGTTTCTTACTACTAAGGAATTTCGACGTTTAGAGGATCTTTACAAGAATTTGAGTAAGCTACGTGTTCCTGTATGCACTCATCTCTAGAAAACAGTAAATATGAGAGATCTGGAATTTAAACTAGATTATAGACTTACAATTAACAACTCAAAATCACATGCAGGTGTACAGGAGCCTTCAGAGAAGACCCTACAAGTGCAATGAGGAGCATGTGAGACAGCAGTCTCACATCTACTCCTCAGTGAATATAAGTTTAAATGAAAGAAAGAGTGTCACAGAAGAAAGAAAGGGGTTAGAAATAAAGTGACAAAATGTCCAAATAATAGGGAAAAGTATTTTCTTTGAGCGTTTAAAATTGATACTACAAAGTTCTGGAGTTTAGGCTTCTGAAATACAAATACAATTTAAAGCTTAAAGGTGTTAACCCATTTTTAGACAGTGTCGTAGTAAAACATGACATTATTTCTGCTGTTTTTTTGTTGTTGTTGTTGTTGTTGTTGTTTGTTTGTTTTTTGTTTTTTAACTACTGTTTTCACATGAACAGTGGAATCACAAAATAAAACTGTCAGACTGTTCTCCTGGGTTTAGGTTTCCATTATCTAGGAGCATTGTTTTTTTTGCCCATTTATATGCTGTGCATGACGGCTATATGTGTTATGCAAATAAGGTTTCCTCATGAGTTTGATTTTGATTGTACACTAATCATATTGTCCCCTGTTACAGAAAAATCGTGACTTTATTCTATCCAATACTATGAAAGAAACTTATAGCACAGGAGAATATTGTGATACTTTGGTTAAGTTTGTTTATCTTAGTATCTTTATTATATTACATTTAAATTGTTTGTAACAACATACTAAATTTCAACATACTTCATTCAAATGACATCACATTAAACATAGGTGTTCTCAAAAGTCTTTGTGTATGGAATAGAGAAAAAAAGAAAAAAAAAGAAAAAAAAAGAAAATGAAAAAGAAAAGAAAAGAAAAGAAAAGAAAAGAAAAGAAAAGAAAAGAAAAGAAAAGAAAAGAAAAGAAAAGAAAAGAAAAGAAAAGAAAAGAAAAGAAAAGAAAAGAAAAGAAAAGAAAAGAAAAGAAAAGAAAAGAAAAGAAACAAAGAAACAACCAACCAACCATAAATGAATGTAGATATACGTAGGTACAGAAAGAACTTTTCCTCACATTCTCTTGGAAGGGAAAAAACAGACAAGCAAGCAAATGAACAAACAAAAAAGCAACTAAGAATTAATAACTAATATTACCAGACTACTTACCTCACTATATTATTTTTGTGATCCAGGAATCACAGTAACATGTTGTAATGTAATTCTTCCTATAAACATTCAAAATCGTGGAAAAGAAATAGCAAAAATAGTCACTCACCCTCAGCTTAGGGGTTTGGAATTCGTTCAAAATTTCTCTATCCTGAGATCTGAAAAAATACAAAACAAAAACCTTCTATCAACATTGACAATAAATGGCTGGATATTAGATATATGATAAAAAATAGGAAGGTGATATTTCAATATTTCAGATAATTAACATACATATATTATAGGAAAATCAATATGTTTAAAACATTAAATGGCTTTGGGTGAAGCATTTTGTACATCAGAAAAGTAATCTAAACTTTAATGCATAGTCATTTCAGGTACACACAAACACACTTACAAATGCACATTATCATGATCACTACTACTCCTCACCAGTGTTCTGAGGAAAAAAATTAATTAACTCTCTCCGTTAGTTGAGAATTTGTGAATTTTCATGGTGCTTGGTGCATGCCATGGATAACTGTATACAAGGAGTTCGGAGAGCACAGTGAAGCTGTTCAAAGTTTGCTAGAGAAGTTTTTTGAGAATAAATAGAGAATACACAGTTCTTTTGGGTAACAAATTATTTCAGTGCTAAGAAGATTTAAAAAAAAAAAAAAAAAAAAGCAAAACAAAACAAAACTCCTTTGGACTACATTATAACAATGTCGCTCCAGGAATGAAATAAAAATAATCATTGTAATCACAGAGAAAATACATTTCATGTATGCTTTGTGAAAACTGATGAACGTGCATTGGAGTGAAAGTATTGAATGGGGGTGGATGTTTATAAATCTGGGTATGTGAAAATTCAGTTTCTTCTTCATAAGCAGAGGAAGAAAGATTTGTACAGCACAACTCCTTTATAAGCATCAAATATAAATGATTCATCACTGAATTAAAATTCATTTCATGGAACTGGAAGTAATTCTTTGTAATTATTAAGGTTTGTTAAATTTATCAATACTATAATCATAGTTATTCAATTAATAAGGCTTGAGGTTATTCGTTAGATTAATAAGAGCAACAACAACAAAAAAATTTTCCTACAGCAAATTAGTCTCCAACTTTACATTAATGAAGATTAATGCATACATTTTAAAATCTTGCAAAGATATATTGCAAAATACACAAAGTCTATGTATGTATGAATAATAGAAAAAAAAAAAAAAGGATGAAAAATAGTGCATGGACATACTATTACATTTATTTTTAAATTAAGTACAATTAATACAAAAGAAGATTAAAAGCTATATTAGCAATTTGCATGGTTTAGGGTTTAGAGGAGGTATGTATGACTGTTATCTAGATATCCTATTATTATACTATGATAATCCATTCAGTGCTTAAGGTATTGACAAATTCTGGGTTTTGTTTTTTTGTTTGTTTGTTTTGTTTTGTTTTTTTCTTGTTTTTGTTAGTGATGGCTCAAGGAAGTGCAGATATTTTGCCAGTGTTACAGACATACTCAAAAATAAAACAGGAAAAAAATCACATATATGTGAACAACATTTACCCATCAAAAATAAATTCAGGTTACTTCTACATTTTAAGACTCTAATATGAAATATTGAATTGAACATTTAAAACTGAGAATTACACTGGCCCAGAAACTTTTACCTATTTGAAGTCCTCAGACTTTTCAGAATAAACCCTGAATCACTGCCTGCATTCAGGTACAGGTCTTTCGAGACTCTGAGCAGACTGTCCTGTCATTGCAGATGCTGAAACTATGTTATGAAGAAAAAACAAAACAAAACAAAAAAGCAACAACAACAACAACAACAAAACTGTTGTCATAGGCATTAACGAGATATCGGGCTGTGATGCGAAGGGACCCCCTGCTGTGTTGTAGTAGGCGATAACAGGGTATCGGGTTGTGACGCGATAGGACATCCCCTGCTCTGTGAGTAACCGATAGGACCTCCCCTGCTCTGTGAGTAACGTGTGCGTAACACGTGACGCATGCTTAAGGAGCTTAGGTGAAATGGGATGTGTATTTAAGGGGTCATTGTGCCTTAATAAAATGCCATTTGCTTCTTCATCATATTGGTGTCAATGTTGCTATGGCCCTAGCGAATGCAGATCGCTAGCCCCTAGGCAGTGCAGCCTTTGACATGGTGGTTGCCGGTGGTAACAAATGGTGCCCTGTGTGAGGCAGATTGGACTGTCACCCTTTACCTTCTGGCAACTAGCAGTGTGGTGTTGGCACTGACACTGGGGCTCATAGTCGGCGGGAGGCAGCGTTCTAGTGTTGCTGCGCTGAGGTCTGGGCCATCATCAAGCGAGAACCAGCGCGGTACGGGTGCTGTGCCATGATTCGTAGTCGGTGGAATGGCAGGGTAGCGGTGCTGCACTGAGGTCCAAGTCATGGAACCGGTAATTAAGGTAATACTTCAGCTGTGCAAGGATTACTGTGGCAAGAACGTTCCTTCTAAGAAGGAGGTTGCTACAGTTATTTCCAGGTTAGAGTGGGAAGGGGAGGTTAAGGCCCCCTGAGAGATTCTTGACCACTGGAGGTGGGACAATCTCACCTCTGCGCTTGCGCAACATATTATGAGTGCACAAAAGGGTGGGTCTGAGCTAAAAACTTGGGGCCTGATACTAGGAGCATTGAAGGCAGCCAGAGAGGAAAGAAAGATATCGGCGGAGGCTCAATTACTTTTGGGTCTTGGTGATAGGGCCGGGACACCAGACCCGGGGGGTTCCAGAGGGGGCTCAGGAGCGGTTGTTGTTTACAGGGGCCGAGAGGAGACGGAGCCACTGGCTGAACTGACAGTACCTTGTCCGAAAGGAGACAGACAACAAGACAGAGGATGTTCGCTGACTCACCCACCGCCACCATATCCAGACCGGTCAGGTGAAACGTTGTATCCTTTATCTGAATTGCATCAGTGCGCCCTGGCTCAAGGGAGCAGAGGAGGGTACGACCCACACGGGCAGGATCAGCTTACTGCCGGCACAGGGAGGGGGCAGACAAAAGGCCTGCTGTCTCAGATTACACCCAAGGGCGATAGCTCAAGCGACAGCTCAGCAGATGAAGGGGTAGTTAGTCCAGGGAGGAAAAGGAAGGGCTCCATGACTGACTGGAATCGAATAAGATCTGAGGTGCTGGGGAAGGGTATAGTCCCAGAAGCATTCCTGGTGACTGTGAGTGATCATGGCCCTGAATGGGTGCCGCTTGACCCCAAAGGCGTTACACACCTGATGGAATTTGTGGATAAAAAAGGCCTAAAATCACCTCTGATGCTAAATGCGCTACAGGCTTTGACTGCACCGGGGCCTCTCCTCCCCTACGACATCACAAACCTAAAGCGTGCTTAAGCCAGTTCAATATACGTTGTGGGTGACAGACTAGATGACGGAATTGCGGGAATACGCTGGGGCGCTGGAGGTTGACCTGAACCACCCGCTGCATGAGACCAGCATCCTGTGACTCTCAGGAAAGGCTGAGGGAATGGTCTCAACCCAGGGCCAATTAGCAAAACTAAGGCCAGGGGAGCTCATAGCGGCCACTGATGCAATGATAGAGGTGTTTAAAAAACTTGCACATAAGGCCGAACCACCAGTTCCGTGGGCAGACATTACTCAGGGCCCGAATGAATCCTTTCAAGACTTTGCAGACAGGCTTTTAGCTGCTGTAGAGGGGTCAGATCTTCCAAGATCAGCCCAAGGGCTGTTGATCATTGATTGTCTGTGACAGAAATTGCATGATAATGTTAAGGCATTGTTGTGGGCCGCCCCAGGAATGCTCAACACCCCGGGAGAAATTATCCAGTAGGTCTTAGATAAACTCAAGGCAGCGCCTTTAACTAATGAAGGGCTAGCCGCGGCGATAGTTGCAGCTGTCAGCCCGCAACAGCAAAGATCTCTGCAGCAACAAGGGCCGTGTTTTCGATGCAGCCAACATGGCCACATTCGAGCACAATCTCCCTCTGGGGAAGGCCAGTTAAGGCTTCCTGACCATAGGAAGGGGGTATTGCAGCAGTTAAACATAATGAATCTGGGAAAATATTGTGGGTCCAGTCATGAAAAATAAAACCAGATGTGAGCAAGATGCATGATGATGGCATTCACAAAACTTGAGTCAAGGTGTGAGTTTTTCTGCAAACCGAAGCTGACGCCAGGATGACGGGACCGGGAACCACTCATCAAGAGGAACCTCACACCTACATTGCTGACGCTTTCGATGTACTGATGCTTATGGATGCTTGCAAAATTGCCTGCGACGAATGATGGAGAGGACTTTTGACCAATGAATAGAGTATCTTAAGCTACGTGAGAGACTATAAGGAACACAATATATAATCATATATAATCATTTGTATAACCTACGCTAGGGCTATTAGGCAGTATGCGAATATCGCGCTGTAACGGGGCAAGGCTTTACCGAGCATGGGGAGGGGGAGATGTTGTCGTAGGCATTAACGAGATATTGGGCTGTGATGCAAAAGGACCTCCTGCTGTGTTGTAGGCGATAATGGGGTATCGGGTTGTGACGCGATAGGACCTCCCCCGCTCTGTGAGTAACGTGTGAGTAACACGTGACGCATGCTTAAGGAGCTTAGGTGAAACAGGATGTGTATTTAAGGGGTTGTTGTGCCTTAATAAAATGCCATTTGCTTCTTCATCATATTGGTGTCAATGTTGCCATGGCCTAGCGAATGCAGATTGCTAGCCCCTAGGCAGTGCGGCCTTTGACACTGTGGATGCCGGTGGTAACAACAAACAAATAAACAAAATCAGTAATAGAAACGCCTCCTATTTCAAAAGCTTAAAATAACTGTCTCTCTTCAAACTAATTTTCCTAAAATATTCTTCTGCATTATTTACCTTTCTTTGTTTTCTTTTCTCAGTTGTTACAAAAGCAGTTGAATTGAACCACTAATAAGATCTGCCTCAGATGAAAAAATGCCATATGATCCAAACATATTTTACAATCTGATTGTATAAAAGACTCTAATTTTATTTGTGGCCCACATCACCCTTTGTTCTATTATTTTGAATATATGTTGTTACAATTGTAAAATATTTTGATATTACTAAATAGTTTTGATATAAAATGTTTAGCTAACTGGGGGAAAGAAAGCCTGTTTAGTTGGAATCACGACACTGAGGTAGTTTTATCACAGTAGAAAGTGAGAGTTGTAAAATAGGTAAGGTTTCTTGAAACAAAATAGTACTGAAATAAAAGTAACAAAACTGAATGAAAAAAACTGATAAATTGAATTGCAAATTGTAATGAAACATAATAAATGTTAGTAACAATGAAGTATTAAACATATCAAGGCTTATGAAGCACAGGACTAAGAAAAACAAGCTCTTCTTGGCATGCTACAGATGAATTTTGTTTGCAATTGTGCAGTAATAAAATTTGTCAAATAAGCTTCCACAACTTTTAGGCTAGATCCATTTCAGCTCTTGGAAGCATGTAAGATTAAATTGCATTAGGAAAAGCAGGATAATTTTTTAATAAGTTTATTATTATTATTATTATTATTCTGTGATCTAATCAAAGATCTAATCAAACAAATCAATAAACATTAGTCTTGTAGATAGGTTAAAAAAAAAAAAACTAGTTGCATTTCTCCTTTCTGTGATGCAGATGATGCTTTTAGAATCAGTGCCAGTTAAGTTGAACAAATCAATTTTTTTTCTTACCAATTCAGATGTCCACATATTACATCTGGATTTTTTTTTCTGAAGTCTTTTCATATTTATTAAGAACAACAAAAGATTACAAAAGATTACAGACTTTTTGTTGTTGTTGTTTGTTTGTTTGAAAGCATAAATGGAATGAATGAAAAAATTTGAAAAGGACTGCTTTAGGGATTGCTATGTAAACTGCTTCAATTCACAAAATCACAGACTTTCAAGGTTTGAAAGGGACAACCGCCTGACTAAAGCAGGTACCCTACAATAGGTTTCCAGACAAGTCCTGAATAACTACATAGAAGGAGACTCTACAGCCTCATTGGGAATTGTTCCAGTGCTCCAACACTCTTACTGTAAATAAGTTCTTCTTTATAATAGTATAAAACTTTCTATATAAAAATTTTATGCTATTACTTTCTGTCCTATTGCTATACACCATTGAGAAGATCTTGGCCTCATCCATTTGCCTCCCACCTCTCCTCTAGATATTCAAAAATATTTATCAGATCTCTCCCAGCCCTCTTTTTTCAAGGCTGAACAGACTCAGGTTACTCAGCCTTTTCCTAAATAGGAGATGCTCCAGGCCCTTTATCATCTCCAGCCACCTGCTGGACTCCTCCCTGTCTTTTGAACTAGAAAGTCCAGAACTGGACGCAGTATTCTAAATGTGGCCTCACCGGGGTATAGAAGAGGTGGAGGATCACCTTCTTTGACCTGTTGGCCATGCTCTTTTTAAGACACCCCAATATACCATTGATCTTCTTGACCACAGGGGAACACTGCTTGTTCATGGCCAACCTGTTATCCACCAGGACTCAAAAGTCCTTCTCCTCAGAGCTCAACTCCAGGTCATCCACTAAACTGTACTTATGCATTGTGAACCATAAAATCAATTGAGTTGGAACGGAGCCTTAAAAGTCACCTAGTCCAACTCTCCTGCAATGAACAGGGGCATCTATAGATTGATCATGTTGGTCAGAGCCTTGTCCAGCCTGACCTTGAATGCCTCCAAAGATGGGGCATTCAATACCTTTCTGGGCAACATTTTCCAGTGCCTCACCACACTCATCATAAAAAGGTTTTTCCTTGTATTCAGTCTATATCTCCTCTCTTTTGGAGGAGTTTGCTCTCTTTTCCTAGGAAAATAGTCCCTTTTTATATACCCCCTCAAGATACTGAAAGGCCTCTATCAGGTCTCCCCAGAGCCTTCTCCAGTCTGAACAGTCAGAGCTCTTTTAGCCTGTTCTCATAGGAGAGGCATTCCATCCCTTGATTAATCTCTGTGACACTTTTTTGTATTGCTCCAAAAGGTCCATGTCTGTCCTGTACTGAGGATTCCACATCTGGACACTGTACACCAGGTGAGGCCTCACAGCACAGAGCAGAAAAGCAAGATCACCTCCCTTGACCTGCTGACCATGCTTCTTTAGATGCAGCTCAGGATATGTCTGGCTTTTTGAACTGTGAGGGCACATTGCTGGCTCATATCCAGCTAGCCATCCATCATAATTTCTCCCAAGTCCTTTTCAGCAGGGCTGTGGTCTATTGTTTCTTCCTCCTGTTCGTATTGATAAAAAATGTTTTTGTAATTCTAAATAAATAAATAAATAAATAAACAAACAAACAAACAAACAAACAAACAAATAAATAAAATTCATTGAAAAACCCTTCATACACTAGAAAGCCTTCCTCAGAGGTACTGAAAAACAAAACAAAACAAATTAGATTAGAAATAATTTTGTCTCTCAGGTAGAATGTCATATTTTGACAAGAGCAGAACAAAAAAATTAAAAGTGACACTGAGACTGCAGTCATAAATCAAAGTGGACCAAAGCAAATCTTATCAGCAAACTACTACAACTTTACTTGTATTTACATATACTGTGTAATGGTGAATTTTCAGCTCAAGTCAGATATTCCAGAAAATATGTATCAATAATCTCACTATTTGTGTTCAAGAAATGCTTAGAAGGAACAAGGGCTGTTAAGTCTGGGAAAGAGAAGGCTGAGGGAAGACCTTTTTGCTCTCTCCAAATATCTGAAAGGTGACTGCAGTGAGAGTGGGGTTGGTCTCTTCTCTCTGGTGGCAGGACAAGGGGAAATGACCTCAAGTTGTGCCAGGGGAGGCTTAGGTTGGATATCAGGAAAAACTTATTTACAGAAAGGGTTGTTCAGCACTGGAATAGGTTTCCCAGGGAGGTGGTTGAGTCAGCATCCCTGGATATGTTTAAAAACCTGGATATGTTTAAAAACGTTTGAATGTGGTGCTCAGGGATATGATTTAGCGGTGGGTTGTTAGGGTAGTATGGTTAGGTCATGGTTGATGACCTTTAAAGTCTTTTCCAACCTGACTGATTCTATGAATGGACATGGCTTAGTGTGGAAATACTGGTGGTAAGCAGGCAGTTGCACTAGATGATCTTGGAGGTCTTTTCCAACCTTTGTGATTCTATGATTTTAAAGCTGAAATCCCAAATACTATTTGTACTATGCTGCCATACACCAGTACATAAGTGAATTTCACCTATATACTTAACAATTTATGTCTTCTTACCATGACTAAAAAGGTGTATCATAATTCTTAACCAGTGAATAATCTATGAATGATATTACAAATAAAAATGAGTTCATTAATTTGCAGAATAAACGTCTGTGAAGAGTAGATGTCAATCATACCAAAGTCATGCACAGTTGAAAGTGGGGACATAAACATAAATCTTACTACCTTTCCATCAAACAATAAGGACATATTTGAAGTTCTTTTATTATTAGATTAAAAATCTACAAATGCTTTTATTGTAGGTAGGCAAAACTCAAATGCAATCCGGCATTGTTAACAGAAATATTGATTGAAAAAGTCACTTTTTTTTTTTTTTTTTTCTGTGCATAAATATTTTTGCTCCATAGAACAGTCTTAATATCTTTCAGCATCTTTAGCTCAAGAGTTGTGAGTTTTAATTAATGTTTCTCATTTCAGAGGTATGGGATTAAAAAAAAAAAAAAAGTTGTTTCATACCAAAGATTATTTCCATGTATATAAAAATAAAATATCAATAAAATATTTCATTTCATTATGTAGTCTTGCCAGAAAATTAATCATAATTTGGAGAAAATAGGAACAGTGTTTCCTGAAAGTAATTTGGTTTTCATTTAAGTAAAAATGATTCATTCTTTAGATTTACAAACTCACAGAAGCCATGACACTATTCAGCAAAATTAAAAATTAAAATTTTAGCCAATTCCTATATTTTCAGGATGTTTTTTAATCAGTTATTAAATTTTAGAGCATTTTTTTAATTGAATTTTTTAAAATCTCACAAGATCTCTATTATATGTATCATAAACATTTTAAAAAGATAACAGCAAGTTATTACTATGTGGTATTACTCTATTCATTCTATTGACTTTGTTATTTAAATGAAAATCATTGATAAGAACCACAGAATCACAGAATTCAGACGAAGGGACCAATGGAAATCACTGAATCCAAAACCTTTGACAAAGAAGGCTATCTACAGTATATTGCAGGGGAAAGCATCCACACAGGACTTGAGTATCTCCACAGAAGGAGACTTTATAATCTTTCTGGGAAGACTGTTCCAGTAAAATCTCACAGTAAGGAAGTTCTTCCTCATATTATTATGGAACTTCCTGTGTTGCAGCTTTGAACCAATGCCCCTTGCCCTGACACTGTGCATCACTGAAAAAAGCCTGACCTCATCCATTTGACATCTATTTGACTGATGCATTTTAGATATTTATAAACAGTGATGAGATCTTCTGCCAGAAGACTCAACTCTTCTCCAGGTTGAGTCACAGGTCTCTCAGCCTTCTTCTGTAAAGGAGATGCTCCTGGCCCTTAATCACCTCTGTGACCCTCTTCTGGACACTCTCTAGAAGATCTCTTTTTCTAATTGAGGAGCCAAGACCAAGACTGCTTACCAGCCACAGCCCCACCATAGCAGAGGGGAAGGATCACCTCCTCAACTGCTTACCATGCATTTTTAATGCACTCCAGGATACCATTGGCCTTCTTGGCTGGTGATTATTAACTAAATATACTGTTGATTTTCAACTTCTTTTTAGAACAGCTATTATTTAAATCACCATACAAACTAACAGAGATTTACAACTATTATTTGACGATTCACTCTTGGACAGTGCTAATGCAAATTTCTTTCAACAGGATAGAAAAAAAAATAAAAAAAGAGATAAGGGATTAGAACTCTGCTTAATGCTTTTTCTATACTTTGACTTTAAAATAATGATATGAAGCGTCATTGCTTCATATTTATTTGTGTTAAGCTTGCAGTAACTATCAACTAATACGTTTGCTTATTCGGTTGTTTATTCAGTTCCCTTCATTGCTATGATGCAGTGACAGCATCGGTGGATGAGGGAAGAGTGATGGATGTCATCTTCCTGGGCTTCTGCAAAGTCTTTGACATGGTCCCTCATCACATCCTTCTCTCTAAATTAGAGACGTATGGATCTGAAGGATGGACTATTTGATGGATTCAGATCTGCTTAGCTGGTCACAGTCAAAGTGTTGTGATCAATGGTTCTGTGTCAGGGTGGAGGCCATTCACAATTAGTGCCCCTCAGGGGTTGATCTTGGGACCAGTGCTTTTCAACATCTTTATAAATGACACAGACAGACGATGGCATCAAGTGCACCCTCAGTAAGTTTGCAGATGACACCAAGAAGATCTGTGTGGTCAATACATTGGAAGGAAGGAAGCCATCCAGAGGGACCTAGATAGGCTGGAGAAGTGGACTCTTGAAAACCTAATGAGGTTCAACAAGGCCAAGTGCAAGGTGCTGCACTTAGGCTGGGGAATCCCAAGTATTTATACAAACTGGTGGAAGATCTCCTTTGCAGTAGCCTTGTGGTGGAGGAGAAGCTGGATATGAGCCAGCAGTGTCCAGAGGAGGGCCACTAAGATGAGCAGATGGCTGGAGCACCTCTCCTATGAAGAAAGGTTGAGGGTACTGAACTAGTTTAGCTTGGAAAAGAGAAGGCTCTGGGGAGACTTCATTGTGGATTTCCAATATTTGAAGTGAGTATATAAATAGGAGGGGGAATGACTGTTTACGTGGGTGGATAACAATAGGACAAGGGGAAATGGTTTTAAACAGATACAGGGTTAGATATTAGATTTAGGTTAGATATTAGGAATAAGATTTTCACAAGAGAATGGTAACACATTGGAACAAGTTGCCAAGGAGTTTGGATGCCCTGTCCCTGGAGGCATTCAAGGCCAAGCTGGTTGTAGATCTGGGCTGCCTGGTCTAGTTGTTGGTTACTGCACATAGCAGGTGGTTGAAACTAGATGATTGTTATGGTCCTTTGCAACCCAGGCTATTCTATGATTCAATGATTCTAGGGAAAACTTGTCTAAAAACTTACTTCAAACCCATTACAAACTATGAATCAAAAATATCCTGTAATATTCACAACAAAATTGGGTTGCAATTCAAAATTAAAGGAGTTCCAAGATGACTGTGACTGTAGGATTTCTTATGTCAATCAACTGGAATTAATTTTTTTGTACTGTTTTGCTTTAAGTTTTGTATACAGAAAATATTTTGCTACTTTTGGATAATATCCTTTTCTCCTTGTTTCCCTTTTTAAAACATCACATGGATTTTTATAAATTGTATTGTAAGAGAAACATAGCAGTTTTATTGTCAGTTCTGTCATCTTGTTCTTCTGCAGATTCAAGTGCAACCTACATTTTTTACATTTTTATTACTTCTGTGTCATTTTACTCATTTTCCTTACTTCTGAAACCCAATCCCTTTTTCTTTCCAAATGTATGCTTTAAAATCTATAAATTTGAAGTATTGCAACTATTTTCCAATACAAAATATTTTTCAATCTTTTTCTGTTTTTGCTAAAACAAATTTTTTTATCAATAATATCAATTTTCTTGAAATGACAGATACACACAGAAAAGAAGCTGAAACGATCAAACAGTGTCTTTAAATTTTATAATCCCATTTTCTCAATCTCTTAAGAATATTTTCTCATTTATGGTAAAATGCACCCTTATATGTATATTTCAAAGCATAACAATTCAAAAGGATATCTGTTTCAATTGTTTTATGGAGATTATTTTTATAACACTGTATATAAATTCCTTGGAAGGCAATCTACTCTTGCATAAATCTCTCCTTCTATCTTCTCTTTCTTCTAAGTACTAACTAACACGAAGTCCTGCTTTGTTGCCAAAAACATGACAGTTAAGTCTTCGTTAGTACAGCATAGAGATCATACTTTATGCAACAATAATGCCTTTTTTTTTTTTTTTTTTTTTTTTTTTTTTTTTTTTTTTTGTAGCATTCGTTTGGTATTTTCTTTTTGCATTTTGGCTGGAAGGGCTACATCTGGACTTATGTGCATATATTCTCTACCTAAGCACACCCTAGTCCTAGCCTGTGTACTTATATTTTATCAGGCAGAAATCAGTTTCCCTTCAAATGATTACTATTGGAAGCAAACTAAGATACATAGGGCAGGAATGGGAAGAACTTAGACAATAAGTAAAGAGCTCTTTAAATAAATTAAATGTGGACAGTTACAGAAGCAGTAGTGGGATACTTACACAGAGTTTGTGTGTGTCTAAGAATAAAATCATGACAGATATTCAAGGCATAAATCAAAGATGAGCAAGACATATAAGCTAACTGGTAAAAACTATAAAGTGATAGCATAAAATCTAAATGATTTGTAGAAGCCAGCAATATACAATAATGTTATTTTGCAATTTTATATTGATAAAAGAATTAATTCTCTCTTCTCTTCTGGCATGGGGTGAGGGAGGTGAAAGAAAGAAGAAAAAATAATCAACTCTGTAACATTCTGTACTCAAAAACTGCAATCTAAAATTTCTCATGAAAGCACCTAAATAGTAATTTCACAGGAGCATGAAGCTATATCGTTATGAATGAGCTATAAGATGCTTAGTCACTTAGGTGTGTGAGTTCCCTTTATAATTCCCATTGATAGTTGTTGTATTGGGATCATTGCTTATATTAATAACTCAGCTTTGCTATTTGCACATTATTTTTAAGTGGAGAAAAAAAAATAATAATAATGTAGTCTCCATTATTTCAACCAGGGTCTAGTTCTATCTGGGAGTATTACTCTAGTTATTCCAGTATATAGCCATTCAATTACTTTGTATTGCTTGCAGAGAAAACCTGTACTACATAAGGAAATATAGTGTGGTGGAGAGGGAAGAAGAGAGAGAATTGGAAGTAGAGGTGATGGAAATGAAAATACGTGAAAAGTGCCTCACTGAAAAGACAGCTTATTTTTTAAAGGGTTGAAATTAAAGTCTCTCCTATTTAATTTCACAAAACCATGATTAATACTAAAAACAATGCAACTATATGCTCTTACATAGTACATGTCCTCTCAAAGGACATCACAGAACCATAATGTCATACATTTTGTTGTCATCTAGGATAAGAAGAAGACAAAGCAGTAATAACACAATATGGAGAGGTGGAGTAAAATTAGAATTAATTGCAAGTGTACACAGTGAAATCAGTCACTCTTGTGAGCAGAGAACTGATAAGATATGTCTATTTTGTAATTCCTCTTACTGGAATTGGTTATAACGAGAAACATTACTTCTTGCAAGTAAGTTTATAGAGCTGAAGATAAAAATAAATATACATCTGTTTACTGTAAAGTCTGAAAACAGAATTTAAACAGCTGGAAGAATTCTTAAATACTATCTTTAGGTTCCAAACATGCTAGAACTATTAGAAAATCAGCATAACTGCATTACCAATTCTAGCAGGTGAGAGTAACTGTAGAAAATATCAAGCACTACTACAGGACATATTTTCTCTTTATTTAACTTTACAAAATGTCGGCTTTGGATTTGTTTTGTTTTTCCATTATTTCTTGTTCATTTGATTGTTTTCATAATGAATAAGACAATTGATCAAATCATATAATGAAGATAGTTGATTTGTTTTAAATAAATGAAATATGATATATATGGAAAAAATTAAAAAAAAAAAAAAAAAGAAAAAAAGAAAAAGAAAAAGAAAAAAAGACAAAAGAAAAGGTCAGAACCATGGAGTATATGATTAATGCTGGTCATTATCCATAGCTGCCAAGTTCAGTTTTAATTTTGATGCAGCTTCCAGTCAAATCTGTGCTTTAGAGTTTCACTGGAAAACAAAAAATATACTTCTAATACAAAGATGTTAATGATTTTTCTACTGCAATACTACTTTATAGAATCTTTATGTCAAAGGCTTATGTCCTGATCAACTTCAAGCAAACAAGTCTGTGAAAAAAAACATTTTTGAAGAACGTAATGTTCATAAATGAATAGGTCTGCTTTCATCTCATAGTTAACACTGTTGTAATTGAGACTGAAGTTTTCTTCTCTGATGTTGAGGACAACTATACGTAATTCAAAATATATCTCAGTTTATCTTCTTTACTGAAGAAACATAGACTTTCTGGTAAGTACTTGGGACACACTCCTGAAGTTTATCATGCATGTATATCTCTTAGTGACATCATCTGCATATGTACAAAATATTACACCTAGGGAATCACACCCAGAGCAAAGAAAATATACTCTTAAAGCAAAAGAAAAGAAAACAAAACAGTTGTAATACTAATAATTCATGATTATAACAGATTGATCTAGAACATCCAAACTATTTTATCCTAGATTCATTAGAACAGTTGACTACAAAGAAATTTCAACCCTATCTCATGCCACAGACATATTTAAAAACAAACAAACAAATAACAACAACAACAACAACATAGTGAAACATATATTAGGAAAGAAAAAAAAAAAAGGAAAGAAAGAAAGAAGAAAAAATGATGGTTCCCCACTATGCTCCTCGTACAGGGCCCATCTGGAGTGCTGTATCCCCAGTATAACAAAGGTATGGAGCTGATGAAGTGCGTCCAGAGAAGGGCCACAGAGATAATCTAACAGCTGGAGCACCTCCCTTATGGATAAAGGTTGAGGGAAGTGGTCTTGTTCAGCCTGTAGAAGAGAAGAATGTTGTATACTTTGCAGCCCTCTAGCTCAAGTTACCTATTTTATACTTGGTTTTGGTCTTTGGTAGTGGTGCAGAAATATCCACAAATAAACAGTGTGACACATTTTGTCGCATGCTAAGTAATCTGCTCTGTAATTTGCTAATGTATCTATAAATATTGTTATACTTGTTTTCTGCCCTACTTTTTTTCCTCCTACGTTATTTCCCTGACATAATTATCAATTTTATTGTCTTCTGTAGAAAACGACAATTTGTTCTTGTATATAAGTAGTTTTCTGCCCTCACTTCCTCATGTTACTGAGCAAAGCTACTTAATACTTCAAAAATGAATGAGGTAAAAGTCTATTTAGATATGTTATTTCAGATTCATGTGCTTATTTTTTACTCCATTTAATAAATATATTTTCCTACATTCTTAGGACAATAGCATTAGTCTAAACTCATTCTCACAGCGAAAATATGTTTTCTTGTTTAAGCAGAATTTCAATGCATTTTAACTTGTGACCATTGCCTCTTTTCCTATAATGGGTCACCACTGAACAGAACCTATCCAACACTTATTTCATTCTCTTCTATCATTTACACGTATTGATGAGGTTTCTCTTGTCTAGACTATCTCAAATTATCCTCATAAGAAAGATATTTCAGTAAGACTGTTTCTCGTGCAGAATGGAGCACAACAGTGGACAGAGAACCCAAGCACGTCTTGAAGGTTTGAGACACAGGGAAAATTCACTTTCATTGAATTGTTCACAGTTCTCTTCTTAACTCAGCCTAGGAGGCTGTTGGTCTTTTCCCAAAGAATTAGTTGTTTTCACATGATCTACTTAGTGTTCATCAGAACAGCTATGCATTCAGCAGAGCTGCTTTCCAGTTCATCAGTGCACACCGACTTAATTTTCTCCAGGGGTGGATCCTACAATCGCCTATTGTTGCCCCTCTGAATAGTGGCACATGCTGTGTATTCTCTGCAAATTCCCTTCAAATAAATTGCAAAGATAGAAAATCATTTTCCAAATTGTAACAAAATTTATCATTTCAAAGCAGTTCAATAAAGCTGGTGAATCTACAGAATTTGTGGTAAAGGCTCATGGTTGTGTCCTTGTTTTTATATTTTTTCTTGATGATAAAGAGACCTGATTGCTGTCATACTGATGATTTTGAAAGAGTTCTTTTCAAAGGAACTAAGATTTGAACCGGGGTTTCAAAAAATTTCTTCAAATTGAGGTTAATTAGAAAATTATACATTATTAAAAAAAATAAAATCTAGACAGTTATTTGATCAAATACACATTTTCTGGTATCAATATTCATTGGAACATTTATTGTTTCATTGTTTTTAAACAGGCATACTTATTTCATTGGTTATTCTTGAATACTAAATGAAAGCCAGAAAAGGAAGTGGCATTCCAATTTTTATTTCATCACTGTAAGGTGGCATTCTACTTCCCTTCAAGCCAAAGTTTTAGAACCAAAGTTTTAATTCCATAATTTGCAGATTATCATTTGCCAGCTATCTGTTGAAGTCATGATACCATTAGCAAAAGCACAGTGGAATTCAGGGTATTTTGACATTATTATTTAAAACAAAGCAACACAAGCCAAATAAATCAACCAAACAAAAATATAAAATCAAAGTGCACAAATAGACGAACAAGCAAAAAAGGCAAGTTGTCATACAGTTAGGAAGACTTAATTGAATGGAGAATTTATAAATACAATCTGTTCTATTTAACTGTAGTGGGATTCAATCACCTCAGCAACAGTCAAAACATCAAAATCAAAGTCTAAACAAAACCACTCAGCAACAATCAAAACATCTGTATGTTATTTACATTCTCTCAGCTGAAACCAGGACAAGGGGAGGGCACACTGCAGTGCCATCTCCACCTCACATGCCTGCCACACATATTCAGCTAAATCAGTGCCCAGTGTAGTACATGATACACACGCTTGTGTCACTTGCCGAGTAAAACACAGCAATTACCCGCAATGATATTTCAACATACCTGACATCATCTCAAAAGAAAACAGAATTCCTTTAAAGGAATAGTTGTGGGTGAAGGAAGAGCATTCAGTGAAAAATGAACAGATGAATACTTTTTGTTGTTGTTGAGAAAAATAATATGGCACTACGCTTTATTTCTAAGGAAATTTTGTCAGTTTTTGTAGAAGAATTGTTTGTGTTCCCCATGTGACAAGAAGGGGTGGACCAAGAGTGGGTGGAGGCATGCTGGACTCATATAAGGACCAGCACCTGAAGGGAGAGTATCACTTGGATCTAGGCTGCTTCCTGTGATGGAGTGCTGGATAGCCAGAGAGCCCCTTCATCAATTAGCTGAGTTCAACTCTGTTTTTTGTATATGACTATTGGTTTACCTGTAAATACTTTGCCTGGTATCACTGAGAACCTGTCATAAGAGATTTTATTTCCTCATAAGCAGAACAGGATCCTAAATGAAAAATTTCAGTTCATGTAAATACATTACCAGTAAATCTCCAAATGGAGTGTATACAGTTGCCATCACATAGAAACCGTTTTTTTCATGTGTCTGCTTACTTGAGTCTTATAAGACCTATATCATCCATAAAAGAAAAAAATATATATCCTTTCCTTCACAATCACACCTTATTCATGCCATTGCTTTTTCAAACTACATACAATTGAAAACAGCTATTTTCAAGGATGAAATGCAGGGAGAGTAAAATTTATTCAGTAACCTGAGAAACACCTTGGGAACACAGTAAGGATTGCAGCCAAACCAGTCTGATGCATTAGTTTCACAAAAACTATATAAAAATATCACACTAGTTTTGTTACTGTATTTTTCATTGTTTTAATAATAATAATAATAATAATAAAATGGCAACACAACTTTATTTTTCTATATACCTGAACTATATTATGTGTTTTTCTTGTAGCTCATGACAGTTCCTCTTCATTCAATTCACTAAAGCCAAGCCACAACTTAATTTTAACAAATTTTAAAAAATCCTTGTTTTCTGGAATTTGCAATACTTCAAGATAGCGCTGTCTCTTATTTCATGCAAGATTTGTAGGTACGTTTCAAAGTGCAATTATTGCTTACTGAATACTATGAAAAAGCCGCTTATATAATATAACCAGTTTGTAAAATCCTGTGAATCCTAATATGGCTTTCTTGCTTACATAAGAAATAAACAATATGCTGCAAAAAGAGAGACTTAAATATAAATCTTTTTTTTTTCTTCTTTTTTTTTTCTTCTTTTTTCTTTTTTCTTTTTTTTTTCTTTTTTTTTCTTTTTTTTTTTTTTTTCTTTCAGAAAAGTGGTTGTCTCAATGAAAAAAAAAAATAGGAAATCCCAGACCTAGGTTATGTAGAAGACAAAGATTCAATAAGGAAAAAAAAACAAAAAACAAAACAAAACAAACAAACAAACAAAAAACAAAGAAATACAGTGAGAAATTTTACTCCAATAATAGCACCTCTTATGTTTGAAGAGCAAATAGACAAGAACAAATCTTGTGAATCTTACAAGTGGACTCAAACAAACAAACAAACAAACTGAGAGACATCGTTTCTTTCTGATTTTAATGATTAAAAGAGTTTCATTGATTTGGGGAGGGAGCATGGCAGGTCTTTTATCCAACTGAAAATAACTGAAAGCTTGAGTTTGCTCTATCTTTACAGTAGATGGGTAATATGATAATGATCTCCATATTTAATTTATCCTGATAACACCACTCTGTAAAATACATATATTTTTAATGTGCAAATGCAGTTATGTAATAGGGAGAAATGATTTTCTTGAGAGTGGTACTGTCAGAAACCAGAACAAGACTCTTGGGAACCATCTTTTATATACTCTATATTAAGGAAAAGTGAATGAAATGAATCTTGTTAAGAATTTGATTTGGTTGCTGTCATCTTGAAAGTGTATCTAACCTGGAATACTTGAACAAGAAAAAAATCACTCCCACCATCAACTTGGTAGCATACTAAAATAAAGGTAGCCCAATATCAATACTTAAGGCACAACTCCTGCATTATATTTATCTCTCAGTAATTTTAATGGAAATTAGAAACTGCAGAAACAACAGGTTTAGGGCCTTTTGGTCTTCAGGTTTTACTTTCATCCTAGTATTCATACACTGGAGTGTACTTGTAGTTATATTTTTGTTGGAAGGTAGATAACATGCTTTTAGAAAATAGCAACTCATTTTAAACAATAAATATTTCACTTCTCAGTAGTCTGGTAACTGATCTGTCATTTTACAGCTCTTTTTCTGAGCTCTACATGCTGATCACACTGATTAAAAATGACTGTCAACAGGGGAAGGAAATATGTATTTGGGGATTTGAGTCCTTCTGTTTGAAGTTAAATTTGTTGGCAAAGCAACTGGAAGGTTGTTTGTTTGTTTTTAAGTTTAACAGACTTAAGAGAATGGCATATATTCTAAATAAATTAATTTATTTTTGATGTTTAAAAGTGTCTAAAACTTGAAAAAGAATTCACTACTATAGCAGTCTTCATCATGATGGAAAACAACAGATTTATACAACTCAAATAACTCCATGATTCTTTTTTTAGCCTTTCCAGTATGTGTCTGCTGTGAGAAGCAGCTTTTTTACTCTTTGGTCTGAGGGTGTCTCTGCATCAATTTACAGCTTGCAAATTAGAAATATAAAGAGACCGCAAAATTTACAGTGATAACCAACTGGCCCAGGAAGTTAAAATTCAGGAGCTATGATGCTCCAGGCTTCGTAGTTTAGCTCCAGATTTTTGATAGCTTTTAAAGAATGTTTTGACATCATTAAAGTCTAGTTCACAGCAAAATAATGGGAAACAAAATGACATGACATAGAAATTTCAGATTATCTTGTTTTGATCATAAACATTATCAAGGAAGGCCATTCAGGAGTAATATATGCCATCAGGAATAATACATTCAATCAGCTAGAGTGAGACTGAAGGAAAAACAGCACATTTTTCTTTGTAGTGTAGTACAAACCTCTCTTCTGAAAGTGTGACTGCTCACTTAAAGCTTATCCTCATCCTTCTACTCATTATCACAGATTCCTAATGCTTCTTGACTCATCAAATAAAATCAGGAGAATTTTACAGCATAGGAACAACAGACAATACACAAATAAGATTAAACAGCTTCACTTAAGGAATAAATAAAAGGAAGGTTTTTCTTTATGTTTTCTCACTGGTCATGTAATATAGAGTTATATACATAAATTGTATGTGTCTATGCTGATGTTTGATTAAGCTTGAATTAGGGAGCAACTGGTCAGTCCACTACACCACAGGCTGTAAATAGCTTATGGAGCATGTATTTGTAAAAGCTATTTCCAGCCTCTAAAAGGACAAGTGATTGTGAGGTTACATTTATGATTCAGAAATTCTTCCTACAATAAGATGTCTTGATCTGTCATTAAGGAGAGAGCAATGAGTTGGTCACACTGCATTTGTGTGGCCTTACCTTGAGTAGTGTGAGCGATTTTGGATGCCACAATATAAGAATGACATAAAGCTGGTATAGTGTCTGAAGAAGGGAACAAAGATGATGAAGGAAAAAACTTATGTGAAATAACTGAGATTAGTTCATTCATCTTAGACAATAAAAAGCAATCTACCATCTTTCACATGAGGAGGAATAGATGGGGAGGTGCTAATCTCTTCTCTCTGGTGACAGCAATAGGACCCAAGGGAATGACATGATGTTACACCAGGGAAGGTTGAGATTGAATATTGGACATGATTCTTCTCTAAAAAGGTAGTCAGAAGCTTTAATAGGCTCCCCAGGGAGATATTTACAGCAATGCCAACATGACATCAACAGCCAAGAAGGGTAAAAAAGGATGACCTTGGTAACTATGAACATTTCAGTCTCATCTCTGTGCCAGGAAAGATCATGGAACAGATCCTCTTGGAATCTATGCTAAGGCATTTGGACAATATGGGAGAATCAGCTTGGTTTCACCAAGGGCAAGTCCTGCTTGACCAACATAGTGACCTTCTGTGGTGGTCTAACTGCATCAATGGACAAGGGAAGAGCCACTTATGTCATCTATCCGGACATCAGTAAGATATTTGAAACAGTACCCCACAATATCCTTCTCTCCAAACTGGAAAGGAGAGAAAGGATTTGATGGAAGCATGGTTTGATGGATGAAGAACTGGCTATAGGACTGAATCCAGACAGCGATGGTCAATGGCTCCATGTCTGGATAGAAATTGATGATCAGTGCCATCCTCCAGGGGTCAGTACTGAGACCGATACACTTTAATATCTTCATCAATCACACTGACAGTGGGTTTGACAGTACCCTTGACAAGTTTGCTGATGAAACCAAGCTATGGAGTACAGTCTACACACCAGAGAGATGGGATGCCATTCAGAGGGACCTAGACAGGCTTGAGAAGTTGGCCCTGGAGAACCTTATGAGATTCAACAAATCCAAGGATCAAGGCACCTGGGTCAAGGCAACATCTACTACCAATATAAGATGGGGGATAAAAGGATTGAGCAAAGTCCTACTGAAAGAGACCTGGGGGTACTGGTGGATGCGAAGCTGGACATGAGCCAGCAATGCGCTCTTGCAGCCCAGAAAGCCAACAGTATCAGACATATCTTGGGCTACATTAAAAGAAGCGTAGCCAGCAGGTTGACGGAGGTGAACCTGACCCTCTAATCTGCACTGGTGAGGCTTCACCCGGATTACTGTGTCTACATGTGGAGTCCTTAATACAGGAGAGACACAGACGTGTTGGATGATGTCTAGAGGAGGGTCACAGAAATGATCCAAGGAATGGAATACCTCTACTCTGAGGACTCTGAGTTTGATGGTCTGGGCCCGTTCAGCCTGGAGAAGAGAAGACAATAAGGTGAGACCCGAGAGTGGCCTTTCTATATGTAAAGGGGAACTACAGGAAAGAAGGGGACAGACTCTCTATCAAAGTCTATGATAATAGAGCAAGAGGAAATGGTTTCAAGATTAAAGAGGGTAGATTTATTTTAGATACAAGGAAAAAGTCTTTTACAGTGAAGGTGGTGAGGTATGGGAACAGGTTACCCAGAGATGTGGTAGATGCCCCATCCCTGGAGTCTTTCAAGGTGAGGCTAGATCAGGTCCTGGGTAATGTGAACTGATCTGTCCATATCTCTGTTCATTGCAGAGGAGCTAGTCTAGATGACATTTGAATGCACCTTCCAACTCTAAGGATCCTATGATTCTATTCTGATGTTTTATGAGTCTAAATTGAAAAAATCTAAATTGAAAAAGCATTTAAGAAAATGTTCTTATTGTTCAATTTTTAGTTAGTCCCATGTGGAGCAAGGAGCTCAGTGAGTCCTTTGGTTCTCTTTCAACTCAGAATCTACTGTGATTCCACGAATCTATGCACAAACATGGGCATGTTCAAACATGCCTGAAAATGTTAAAAAAAAAAAAAATAATCTGAAGTGCTCTTGAAGAACTGACATTACTTGCTTTGTGTATGTCACTGAATTAGGTGACTTCCAGTCATCCCTTTCCTTCCGTGTGTGTCATGTTTCTATGATTCTATGTTTAGCAAATCTTTTGCACTTCTAAGGTCTATCTCATTTTATGAAATGAGATACATTTTAAAAGTTTGAAACTCTTTGATATCTATACTTTCACAAAAAGCAAAATTCACATATTTCTCACATCTTAAATGATACACTTTCAGTCCTTTGTTCTTCAAAATCTGAACTTTCTATTCTCATATTCTGCATTTTTTTTTTCACATATATAAACTTCCATACTTTTCTGATGCTGTTCTGAAGATTGTGCTCTTTTCAACTTCCTAACTGATCAGTTTTCAATTACATGAAATTTTCCCTATACTGCAAGTAAGCTGCAGTTTAAATACGCTACTTCATTAAGTTCATTCTCAGAGGTGCACAGGATGATTCAGGCTGGCTGAGACTTGGTGACATCTCCAGTTCCACCCCTGCTTGGAGCAGGCTTAGTCAGTGCTCAGATCAGGCTGCTCAGAACTTCTCACAGCCAGGAGGTGAAACTCTACAAACTGAAAGCTGCCCACCTTGCCTGGGTCCCAGATTCATGGTCAGGCTGTCCCAATGGCAAGAAGACTTCACCTCATCTCCAGCCTGAGTCTCTCACCTTGGCTTGTGCTGCTGCCTCTTAATCTCTCAATGCACACCACAGGCAGAACCTGGCTGCATCTCTCTGTCCCCTCCCACCAATGTCAGGACTGTTGTTATGTGCCTCTAAAGCTGTCTCTTCTTCCAGCTGAACCAGCTGCATCAGCACAGCCTTTCCTCCAGTCCCTGCTCAGTGGATCCTGCTGATTTCATTCCAGTTTATCTATATATTTCTTATATTAGAGATGTGAAACTAGGCAGTGTGCCTCTACACGGTGTCCTTTGATGCTAGAGAGAGGTCTCATAACTCCTCACATGGGCTGCCTTTATAGATACTAAGCAATTTGTCCTTGCTCAGTTCACTACCCAGCAGAGCCCAGAGCCGTCTCCACAGAGCAGTTTCCCAGTTCTGCTGGATCCAGACTTCTATTGCTGCAAGGCTGTGCTTTCTGGAGAAGGGCTCAGCTGAACTTCACAGGGTCCCAGCTGGACCTTTCTTTCTGCCTGTCCATGTCTTCCAGAAGGCAGACTGTATTCATCTGTTCTCCCATGGAATCATCAGCAAACCCAGTGTGCATGCTTTCCTTCCTCTCTTCCAGGTCACAAACAGAAATATTGACAGGATAGGTCTTGCTGTACTTCAGTTGTTATCAGCTTCCAGGCAGAGTACAGCCCATCAGCCATGACCAGCCAATTAAAGAATCATAAAATTTTCTGAGATGGAATGGACTCACAAGGACATGACTTAAACTCTTTGCTGCACGTACAACCATCCAAAAATTAGTTTGCATGTGTATTCCTCTGTGGAGCCAGGAGTTGGACTCCATTATCCTTATGCGGCCCTTGCAACTCAGTATATTCTGATTCTGTGCTTCGTATGTCTCAGAGTATGGTCCAAAAACTTCTTGAATAGCAGCAAGCTTGTTGCCATGACCACTTCAAGTACAGTACACCTACAGGTAGTCCAAGTAGTACTGTTCCTTTGCTAATCTATTCTCTTTCAGTATGGGGAGAAGCACTACAAAAACTGAAATCTGGAAGAGAATGTCATTACTAGAAATAATAAAATTAAAAGAAACAACTATTTGACTCTTAAGATTTTCAGTAGAGTTCTTGTGGAGAGTATAACTTTTTAGTATGTACTATGAAATATATGCTGCTGACATTCTGAAAACTGGAAGAAAAAAAAGATCTTTCTGACTAAAAAACATAAATATTTTTGAGATAATTTGAGAGAACTATTGAGATAAATCAGAAATGCATTTTCTTCTTAGAAATGACTTCCCCAGCCAGTAAACACTTCTTATGCATCATATTTAAAATCTCTTGTGTAAATATTTCTGCAAACAAACATTTCAAAAAGACTAAGAAGAACGTTGTATGTGACAAAGGTTTCATTTTAATAATTTTAAAATTTTCTTTATAGAGGTAAGCAATGCAAATGGACTGGGGAGCTTAAAAGATTGATAATAGGATGCAGAAATTTTTATGATTTGGTCAGTTGTACAAATCTACTTTAGGTCAAATATAACTGAAAATTAACATCTGCTGGCAGTCATGATGTGAAATGCATTAGTTGCCAGTCAAGTTGGTGAGAAAGCTTCAGGATTATAAAAAAATGTCATTGTACTTAGTAAAATGACAACTGGTTGGCATTCTGTTTGCTGTGTTATCAAAATCTAATTATCTTGAAAGATTTTTTGTAGGGCCTTAGGCTAAAGCTGTCTAACAGATAATCTACTGTCAACTTGCTCAAATGTGTTCTTATATGCCTAAGAGATACTAACAAGCTTATTTTCAGATATTTTAAAATCTTGTCATCAGTGAAGAACTAAAACATGAGCAGAGATGCTCATCTTTTTGTACTCTGTGCGTCACTGAACACAGTGAATTCCTAGTCCATGCCCAAATCTTAGGAGGTGTGATATTACATTTACTATTATACATTTACTATTAACTATTATTATTATTATCATTATTATTATTATTATTTATTTGGGGGGAGTAATGTAAGATACTGCAGTTTTATAAAGCCATCAGAGTCAATAGTCTAGTATAGTTTCCAAGAAGATAAATAATTATTGAGGATGTCTAGGGAATGATGAAGATTCTCACCTAATTTCATTAATTAGTAAGCCTGATTAGCACAATTAGACACTAAAGCATGAAAATAAACTAATATTGTCAGAATAAGAAGTCTGATTCTTATCATATTTATTCTTAATAATTCAGGAGAAATGCTATGGAAGTTGCTAGAACTGTGTGTGGAAATGAAAGAATATAGTTCAGTTAAGACTCATCACTGGTCATTGAAAATGTGAAAAATACAGAAACCTATAGCTAGATACTTGTTAAAAAAATGGATAGGTAAGGTAAAAGTGCATCATACACTGTAGTTTTTTGAGAATTTAAGTGCAAAGTGAAGCATGTCTTAGAAGTGAGGTAATTTTTTATACAGCAGACACTATTGACAGCTTAGAGTAGCTTGTCATGACATGATGGAAATGCTGTGTGTATTGCCAAGAATTTTCTGGATAGTACTTATTTCTACTTATATCTTTCCTATTTTTTTCAACACATTTTTTTTTTTTTTTTCTTGAGGGCACCATTAAAATGAGACTTGAAAAGAGTCTCAAAACTCTGATGTTATTCACTGCTTATAGCAGCAATGCTATAAGCAAAATATCATACAACAGTCCAGTGGGAAAGAAGAGTAAGAGTTGGGGTAGAGTTTGATAATTTTGAATTATTGCTGTTCTTCTGCTGCATTCAAGTATAATTTCACCTATTTAGTTTTCATTAAACCCATCATTCAAGGCTACTGTCTGCCAAGATAAATGGCTTCATTTTCTGTTTTTCATATTTTGCCACCAGAAGATATATATATATCACAAAATGAAATAGTAATTTCTGGGTATGACTTTGTATGTAGAATACCTAAGTATGCAAGTATCTCTAAAAGCCTAGGTAAGATCAGTTCATATTAAGACTTAAGAAGTACAAAAATTATCCCATTATTATTTTCAATCAAGAGAACTTGGTTTATCAAGAGGCATATTCATTAGAAGTGACTTTTAAAGAGAATACTTGGAGTAAATGTTTTAAGAATTGTAATAAATTTTACAGATGTTGACTTCTACTTCATTGGTTGAGGCTCTAGATTACTTTTGTTCATAGGCTATTCTGAGAAACATGCTTCTCATGTTCTGTTGGTGTTGGTGTTTTTGAAATTAAATGACCGTGCCTTCGCTTTTCAAGTGCTGAAAAACATGTGTAAAGTGGAAATACTTCCCTGACTATTCAAGATAATGCCTAATAAAGATAACCAGCTTTTTAGAATAAAAGAGCATTATTTGGAAAGAACACATTGTCAGAGATGATCAGTAAACTTAAATCTGAATAAAAAATTCAGAGTTCAAATTTTTGCTTACATATCCATTGTGAATGACATGGCATTTATGGAATCATTGTAAAGGATATAGCTTGAAAATGGTGTCATGTGGTTTAATAACCACATATAATAATACATATAATAATATGTAACCTCCTTTCTCCCTCCTTCCCTCTCTTCCTTCCTTCCCTCTCTTCCTTCCTTCCCTCTCTTCCTTCCTTCCCTCTCTTCCTTCCTTCCCTCTCTTCCTTCCTTCCCTCTCTTCCTTCCTTCCCTCTCTTCCTTCCTTCCTTCCTTCCTTCCTTCCTTCCTTCCTTCCTTCCTTCCTTCCTTCCTTCCTTCCTTCCTTCCTTCCTTCCTTCCTTCCTTCCTTCCTTCCTTCCTTCCTTCCATCTACATCTCTGATGCAGGTTTTTTTTCCCCCCCCCCCCCCCCCCCCGGAAATCAAGTAGGAAACATCATTATTTAAGACCTAAGAAAATTGAACTGTGATCATCAGTAAAATATGGGCATCAGTAAAATCAGTAGTAAAATACAAGCATGAACGCACAGAGGCATTAAATTATAGAAAATCAAAAGGATGTGTTTTGATAGCTTCTATCACCAGAGAAATATCATTACTAATACCAGAAGTAATCTAATGTACTTATGAATATTATATTATTATTTTACTAAAATAATCTCTAGAGCTCCAGTGTCATTCCTGATATCTTTGTCTTTGTCATACTCAGCTGACCTGTGAGATATGCTTCATGTTTTAAGTTCCATGAAAATCCCCATATGAAAATCCTGTTTCTCATCAGTTGAAATACATATGTAATTATTTTCCTCTACTTCCGTCTGTCTTCATTTTCCAAAGATATGAGCCAATCAACACCAATGAGGCTGATGACAACTCAAACAGTTTATAGCTTGAGAAAGAAACTACCAGGTTTACCAAAAACAGAAATAATAATAATAACAACAATAATAAAAAGTTGAAGCCTTGCATTTCAAGTAGGTGTGTGGATAGAGACATGGAATTGATTGAATTTGCAAATATGAGGAGAATGGGAAAAAAAAAAAAAAATCAAAATGAAGATGGAAAGGATATGTCTGAAATAAATTAGATAGTTTCCTGTATCAAAAATGGAAGTGTTTTTCTTTTTTTTTTTTTCATATTGAATATAAAACACCATGTTAAACTTGAATTACCAAACTCAGTTTTGTACTGATTACTTATATCATTCACAAAAACTGTTCCTTCTCTTCAGCTGATAAAATGATTTTGTGGTTTACCAGTAAAGCCATTTAGATTTTTGATTTGAATGTTTAGAAAATCTTCTTGTAATTGCTCTCTAGCAACAAAATAGTAATATCTGTTGCTTTTGAATTTCATGATTTATTTTTTTTTTTTTTTCCTGCATCCAGAGCAGCTCAGTAGGTGTCATGAAGGCATATTTGTGAAATGTAAAATGGAGGTTAAAATCAATTGTCCCCTCCCCAACCTTTTGTTCCATCATAGGAAAACTGTTCAAATGATATATCTGCAGCGTCAACACAGAACCCTCAACTCAGATTGAACAACTACTAATATTTTTAGTTGTAATTTGATGAAAAGAAAAATCAAATACAGTTTTAGTGTTTTCCCCATATTACTGATTCCTAAGTGGAATGCAGTCCTCACTGTGTAAGTTTGTAGGGAATATAAGAAATCACTGAGAACACTATTCATTACAAATTACACGAGCACACAATAAAGTAATTCACAAGACTTTTAGGGAATTAAGGATAGAAACCTGATCCAACATCCAGAACTGTTGTTTGCAGTCCTGGTGATTTGTGTGAATTCTGTACTTTTGTTTCTAAAAATTAAAGATAGGAGTGACACTGAGAAGCTAGCAGTGTACCACATGGTTTTGAACCTCAGACCTATAAGGTGTATTTTGTAATAAAATACAGTGCATATATCTTCACCATAAGTAATTAAAATCAGAAGAATGCTGTAAAAATACATTTGAAACAAGGATTTGATTCATGGTTAAAATGAAATACTAGAAATGTAAGGATAATAATACATTTTTCTGAAAGAATCAAAGGAGATGATTTATGGGCATCTGCTTCATTTGTCCACACATCATACACTGAATTTATTGCCATAAACAATATATCAAATTCCATATGCAAGGTGTATCATTTACAGTGCAGGAATGGACTATAAGGAATATCTGAAAAGTATTTTCTATAAAAGACTCTTAAATATAAATTCCTTATTCAGTAGTAATATTTTCTATGAAAGACTCTTCAAACATATTCCTTATTAAGTAGAAATAACAAATGTTAGTTGTTATCTTTGCAGCATCATACTTTGTCATCTTCTCATAGGAAGGAAGGAAGGAAGGAAGGAAGGAAGGAAGGAAGGAAGGAAGGAAGGAAGGAAGGAAGGAAGGAAGGAAGGAAGGAAGGAAGGAAGGAAGGAAGGAAGGAAGGAAGGAAGGAAGGAAGGGAAAAAAGTGTCTTTATTTTCTTTCACAAAGCAATCATGTTACGTATAAAAACATACTGGCTTTGCACCTGTGTCTTTTCTATCCACGTACTGAAGAAAACTCACACCCTATACCATGAACATCCACAATTTTGGTTTGTCTTGGTCACATGGAATGAAGAGGCTTGGCTGCATACAAAATATATATAATACAGTTAATGTAGATAAGTAACAAAAGCATAAAACTAGTGGAATATTTGAACTTGTTTCTACAAAACTAATGCATCAGTCTGGTTCAATGGAAGTGTTTGCAATTTTCAGTGAGTTCTCGAGGTGCTCATCAGAAATTTCTGATGAACTTTATTCTTCCTGTTCTTCTTCCTTGGAATGTTGATCACAAATCTGCTTAGAACCAACAACCAGTACTGACATTAACATGGTGTGACTGTGAAAAAAGGGATATTTCTCTTTGGTAATATAGGCCTTACGGAAGTCTAGCAGAGAGACATGATCAGATTTTTCTTTGAGTTGAATATCTGATTGCAACTCTATACATTCAATTTGAAAATCTGCAAGTAATGTATTTATGCCAACTGAAAATGGAGTTACAAGTATTCCAGATTTTTTGTTTTTTGTTTTTTTTCAGAAATCTTGAAACCTACTCTCAGATCCCTTTATCAAAACAGAAAGCAAGGATGCCTATTTTTCATTGTCACAAGACTGTGTTTAGCCAGTGAATATGCATATAATTATTTGCCATAACTTGAGTCAGCAGTGCACTGCATCCTCCCCTTGTCGTAATTTTAACCCAGATAGTTCCAATTGCACACTGGTGTTTGGTTGTTGCTGAGTGATGGGTGTACTCCTGGGGACAGGACAGGCCATTTAGTGGGACAGAGCTGAGGCCATGATAGCACAGGGCAGAGGCAGCTGCAGGACAGGCTGTGCATGGGCAGGACATGCCTGTCCATGCTTAAATTCAGGCCAGTTTATCCATATCTGTATATGTATTCATTAACAACTTGTGTCACAATACGCTCTCAGTTTAAACTGTCAGATTGCGGCTACTTCTGCAGTGTGAACTACCTGAAGTACTTCAATATGCTTTTCATCTGTGGGTATTGAATTTATAGAATATACGAAATAAATTCAATATACGAAAAAAAAATCAATAAATATTAAGGAATCCATTCAGAAAATCAAAACTGCATATTTGTTTGTTTATTTATTTATTTATTTAGTGAATGTATAATACATTAACCAAAAGATACAACACTTTTCTTCACTTGTTTTTTCTTTAGTTTTTATTCTGAACATCACTGATCTTAATTTTAATCTCTGATTTTATTTTTATTTTTATTTATATAAAAAATTAAATATATTGAGAAGAAGCATTATTTCAACATAACTATGCTTCCAATTGCCATTCCAAGTAGGATAAACCTACAGAGCTTGTTTTACAACAGCATTTTGAAAAACTCTTGCAGCACAGGCAATCTAATCATTTGGATGTTATGTAAAATACATTGGCAGTAACTTAGTCTCTAATTCAAAATTAAATTAAGGACAGTATCATTATTACACTTAATGGCTATGGAAACTTTTCAGTAGAGCCTGCCATTTTACTGTATATGGTATGTTATCTCATCTAAGTGATGAAAATTTGTGTTTTAAAAGTAGTGACAAAATCTACTCCCACAGACTCTAAAAATATATTGGAATATATCCTATGGAATTTGGAAAAAGGGTTAAATTTAATAAATAATAAAATTGACCATTTTCTAGATGAAGCATGTGTTATATCCATCAGTGCATAGAAGTCAGTCCTGACCAAAGAAATAGAAATGGGATCTTAAATTTGAAATACAAAATGTTGGAACCAAGGAACTCATATGTCAAAAGATGCTTTCATGAGTACAAAACTAATACTACACAATTTTCCTTTATTTGTAGTATAAAACTGAAATGCTTTTAAACCAAGAATATCTGAAATGCTTCTATGGTCACACAAGTAATGGGATGAATGGGACAGATTGGAAGCTTTGTCCCTCTTCTAGAATTATGACTATAGTGAGCCCCTCACTACAGGAAAGACATTGAGACCCTGAAACTTGTCTAGAGAAAGGCAAAGAAGCTGATGATAGATCTTGAGGACAGTCTTATGGGGAGTGGCTGAAGGAACTGGGATTGTTTAGTCTGGAGAAGAGGCTCAGCAGACATCATTCCCTACAGCTGCCTGAAAGTTGTGGCATTGTAAGGGATGATCTCTTCTCTCATGCAACTTGCAATAGGACAACAGGGAATGACCTCAAGTTGCTCCAGAGGAGATTCAAGTTGGATATTAGGAAATATTTATTCTCCAAATGACTGGTCAAATGTCAGAATGAGCTGCCCAGTGAGTTGGTTGAGTCACCATCCCTGGAAGTGTTCAAGAAATATTTAGATGTGGTAGCAAGAGACATGGTTTAGGGGGCAAATACTGGTGGTAGATGTACAGTTGGACTATGTGATTTTGGAGGTCTTTTTCAGACTTGGTGATTCTATGATTCTATAAGGCACCTAATGGAAAGACCCCTATGACTAGAGTGCTGGAATGGAAAACTGTTGGCCTTTAGAGGAGACAACTGGGACAGGTGACAGGGTGATGTTCTGCTGTATGTGAGGGAGAGATTAGACTGTACAGCCCTTGCTGCTAGGGATGTAGCAATAGAGAGACCCTAGAATTGAATGCATGGAAAACAAAGCAGGTATTACGGGTATCTATTGTCTACTTAAGACAATTTCATGGAAAATCTATCCCATAGGCATTCTGAGGTAAACTATAGATCAGTTACCCTTATCGTACTAGAAAACATGCTCTCCTAGATGTGTTGTTTGAGATCAAGGAATGCCTAGTGAGAGAGCTGGCAGTAAGCGGCTGTTTCAGCCACAGTTCAAAATTTTTATTGTAATGAGAAAAATGGCCACACTGGTTTTTAAGAGAGCAAACTTCAAGCTTTCCAGTGAGCTAGTTATCAGTGTTCCCTAGTGTTCATACCATCGGACTGAAGGAATTACTGGATGTTACAGTTGGAACCCACTCAATAATTTACCAAAGTTCCCAAGACTGTGAAGAGACCTCTGATATCTAGAAGCTTTCCAGTGTTATATCTATCTACAAAAATAGCATGAGATTAGACTGAAGAAACTGTAGATCTAATAGTTTAACTTCAGTGATTGGAATAGTTATAAAGAAGACTGTCCCAGAGGGTTACCAAAAGACACTTTAAAAACAAAGTTGTTATCAGTCATAATTAACATAGGTTAAACATGTGAATGTCCTGCCTTAGTAATTTGATTTCCTTCTATGATAAGGCTACCTGCTTGGTGGATGAAGGGAAAGCAGTAGATATAATCTTTCTGGTTTTGATTAAAGCTTCTTTTCTAGCCTATTTCGATTTTATTCCATTCTTATTTCATTCTTATCCTATTCTTATTCTGTTCTATTTCTATTCTGTTCTAATAAATATATCCCCAGAAAGGGCAATTTAATTTCATAAAGGTGTTATCACACACTTCACATATAAGACATAGTTCAGGAGTAGTAAGAAGGTTGCATAGTCCTTCCACAAGTACTAGAGTGAAAGTAATAAGAAAAGTAATAAGTAAATAATTCCAGTCAGGGATAGACAGAGATAGATGAGGGTAAAACAAAATGTAAACTAACCAAAGATTTTCCTCATTACGTTTTCATCTTGTAGCAAAATTATCTGGATTTTAGTAAACCTAATGAAAACTTCTCCTGAGAAAGGCATCCCGAATGATATTCCTGTAGCAGCTGTGCTTCCACCCACTTGGCAGCATTGATATATCTCATACTGGGATTTTTATCTTTATTAACAAGTGGAATTTGGTTTCATATCTATATTCATACAATATAAAAGAGGATTATTTCCCCTGTCATGAACATAATAAGAACTTCCTTGACTGAGTTGTAATATTTTATTACCAACATTAGAGATTTTGACAGTGGGGCAAAAGAAAACAAAATGAGCAACTTAATCTGAATATTAAGATTTTTCATCATCTTTCTCTGTGTTGCCTTTGAAAATCAGTTCTTGATTCACATCTCAGCATCTACTCAAATCAGAAAGGAACAACACAGTGTTTCTACCATCATTCTGTTGCTATGGAAATTATTTTATAACTACAAATTGAGAAAGATAACATCAGAGAAACATCTGCACACACATTTGTTATACATAACTGAAAATGAATTAAATATTATAAAATTTAAGAAATGATCAGATATTAGATGAATTGTTTGTTAAGTAAGGCTGAGTTCTTTTCCTAACAGTAATGAAAATAAAATTAAGTATCAGACATTCAAGAAGTCCCTTTCCTTTCTGAACTTGGAAGTTTTTGTGACTAATAATGTTACAGCATAAAGTATATCATTTTTGTGTAGAATACCTTTTCCTTTTGTGCAGTTTAATGAATAATGAGAGAAGATTAAGGAATGAGAAAATATGGTAAGATATTTATATTACTTATACTTACTTGGAAATCAAATATTTAGTAAATAGTATTGCAGAACCAAACATGACTTCTAAATAGCCTCCAAAACCCCTTAATTAACGATATTTTCTTGCATTTTTACTTAATCTGGAACTCCAGATAACCATGGTCACATGGTTAATCGTATTGGCAGATACGTGCATGCAATACTTTTTCCTTTTTACTAAATTAGTATTGATTAATCCTGCTGTTTACTATTATGGAAAATAACTGTATTTATCACATATGAAATTACTACCCACTTTTTGGCATGGTTTATCTCCCAGTAAAAGATTTCTGTCAATTTATTGCAATTAAGTAAAATGGAGAGAAAACAATTGTCTCATGTCCAAGAAAGCAGCCTAAGAGGAGCCCACATCTGAACAATAGAGGTAGCACTGTAATGAATGCCAGACAACTTTTTTTTTTTTTTTTTTTTTTTTTAAGATCAGTTTAAACAAAATACCTTCAGCAGAAAGCATGCATGTTTCTACTTCACATAATATGGTTAATATATAATGGAGATCATGAGTTCCACTAGGGGTTTTAGGCTAGTCCATTGATGTTACTGAGAAAGTACATCTTTTTGATCTGATTTTGTTTCACCAAAATCATGATATTCTTGAGCATTGGTAAGGAAATACAAGATAAAAAGAATACAGTGAATATGCCATTCATGAGCTAAAAATCTTTAATTGTAATTGCAGCATGGAATAGTATAATTAACTGTCTAAGCGACAGGATAGGCTTGAATCTTTCCTACTGCTTTGCAAAAATACCATTTAAATTCCAGAAACTCTTCTTTAGACTAGGCTACAAACAACTGAATATATATATATTTTTTACTTTTAACAATATTTTCTAGACCTTTAAGTGTCTACAGTAAAGGAGGATCTTTACCTTATACAATCTCCAGAAAATCATTGTGAAGACCACAATGAATTACACAGAAATACCTAGCTACCAATTTTTTTTCAATAACTCGAGAGCAAAATTAATTCAAATTAAAAAAAAAAGTGAAATAGAAAAGGAGCAAGGAGTTGAGCAGGAAACAGCAAAGAGGAAGTGTCTGGAAAGCATTCTGAGACTAATTAGTACCATACAAATAAAGTCAAAATAGAACAGACTAAAGGTGATCTTTGCCTTCACCAAAGAAACAGTTCAATATCACTGACCCAATATAGGGAACAGGTCTGTGGTGGACTCAGTAATGTCTGTTCAGAATTTATTGTATGAACTTTTTTCCTGGGTGTTGATTTTAAATTTTAATTCTACAGTGATGAACACTTAGGAACTTATAAATTAAGATTAACTCTATATTTCCTAGTTTTCTATTACATTGAAGAATAAATCATTCAGGTGGGTCAATCCTGACCCTTACCACCTCCTTATTCCTCCAGACATCTACTGCTCTCTTTCAGATGGTTTGTAGTGAACAAGAATAGGGAGAGCAAACAATAACTAAGATCAAGTGGCCACCATGCACATTGCTGGTGCATGGTGGCCACTTGAAAAAAACTCAAAAGAAAACTACCTGGATGCCTAAATTAAGAGATATGAGTGAAAATCATTCACAAAAAATGAAATCATGAGCTTTGTAGCACAGATTATGATGATAATTCAGTAAAAAGACTTTGTTATTACTTAAAAAATAATAATAAAATAAATTGCTCTTCACAAAATAAAAAATCTCTGGGGAAAAGGAAACAAGTTCCTGAAATTATTTACTGAACTGAGCTGTGTGACTGTGCAGTGGTGAAGATGACATTCCTGAGAGATATGGGATGGACAAAGAGTAAAATTAGGATGTTAATTTTAGGAAAGACAACTTCTAGCTATTCAGGGAATTACTCAAACAACAACACAGCAACACAACAAAAAGGTGGGGGAGTGGTGCAGATCTGGCAGATCTTTAAGGAAGTTTTCCTTTGGGCACAAGAACTCTCCATCCCCAGATGTAGGAAATCAGAAGAGGAAGTCAAGAGACTGTCATGGCTGAACTAGGATCTCCTGGACCTAACTGGAGAGCAAGAAGAAAATGCACAGACAGTGGAAACAAGGACAGGTATAGTGGGAAGAGTATAAGGAAGCTGCTAGGCTGTGAAGGGATGGAGACAGGAAGACCAGCACCCATCTAGAACTGAACTAGGCAAAGGGTGCAAAGAAAAACAAGAAAGGCTTCTACAGATATATCAACCACAAAATGGAAATCCAAGAAAGCTTACCTCTTCTACTGAGCAATATGGCACTCTGGTAACAATAGAGAAGGAGAAAGCAGAGGTACTCAACAAAATTTTTACCTCAGTCTTCACTAGCAAGTGTTCTTTTCATGCCTCTTGGATGAATCAGAAAGTGGGGTATGAGGGAGCAAAGTCACTCCTGTGGTAAGTGAAGATGAGGTCTGCGACAACCTGAGGAACCTGAACATCCATAACATCTGTGAATTCCATTAAGAAAAGAGGGACAAATAAATGATGTTCATTTCAGGGTAGTTGGACTAGATAACCTTTAATGGTCCTTTCTATCTCAAACAATTATGTAATTCTATGATGATATTAACAAACAACATATAAAAGTATGCACATCACTGATGAAGGAAATTAAGTAAAACTCATGCTTAGCCTGAGATTACTGCAATATTAAATCAAATGTGAAACTGTAGTAGCTGAATAAGACTGGTTGCAGTCTAGTGTTGTTAACACATTTTTTCATTCAGTACACAAAATCTCAGAGATAATTTTTGGGGGGGTGCTAAAGCGCACAATAGAGGTTAAATATACACATACAAATATATGTTTGAATAAAGACGTGGACATGTTTGTCTGTAATCCCTACAGACAAATAAAGGATGCAGTTTCCAAGTAATGTTAAATTCAGAATACATTTTCTTCCTCTAACATTTTCTCTCTTTGTACAAGTAGGAAGCCAATTCATTTCCTCAGAACATTAGAGCAAGTATTAATTTCAAAAACATCTTTTGGAACAAATACAGTCTATTCCACTGTGAACAACTTGAAAGTCTTGGCAAATCATTTATAGTTATTTTACAATAAGTTTACTCATGGAAGCATTTCACTCCATATTTCAGTAATTTTCTATGATTGCGTAAGCAGACTGAAAACGAAGTAGATACTCTTTCTATTCTTATCTTTAAATAAGCATTTTAAGTTAATATATTTTTATTTTTTCTATATAAATTGTCTTTAATGACCATATAGTTCAGTATACCAAAAAGAAGTTATTTTTATGTAAGTGTTATATGATTTTTTTTTTTTTTTCCCAGTTGTTCAAAGAATCATTAATTTTACAGGCATATTTGTATATTCTAGGAAATAATTTTCAAAACTTAGTTTTACTCCTGTTTTTCAAATATAGACTTAGGTTTCAGTATTTCTTTTTAAAGTACTGTTTTGGTTATTTGGTTTTTAAAGTACTATTTTGGTTATTGAATACTGATAATTATAATCACATATTATTTCTCTCTCTGAAAATATGTGAAGTAATATTTTAAAACTTCTACCTTACTAGCTAAGTGAATAAATGGATAAATATTTCAGATCTCTATAATATTGTTTCCCCCTTATTCCTGAAAAAAACAATGTGGCAAAAAATTAAAATTCTTCAAAGAACACCGAGCAAATTTTGTGACAATGACTAGTTGTCACGGAATTAACTAGATCAGTTTATGCCCGTGACAGGGGGCAGTAGGCCCCTGCCCTCCCCACCCCCCGCCTGGGCCCAGAAAATGGGAAGGTAGGGGGAAAAGGAAAAAAACAGCGGCAACAATCTATGGAGGTAAACTTATTTTACTAACTATGATATCGGAATGCAAAATAATACAATATAATACAATCTAATTGAAATTGAGACTAATAAATCAAATAAGATATGAGAGAGAGTTCCCAAGACCGAGTGAAACCTGAAAAAGCTTGGAACGGCTAGGAAAGCACCCTCCAGCACCCACTGCCAGGCAGGAAGAGACCGCCCCCCCCCGGAAGGGTCAGATCCCGTGACTTCCGCAATGTATAGGGATAGGTACGTAGAATTAGAGCATTAACACTTCCAGTACATGATGTTTTGATGTAGAATATTGAAAATCAAATAAGCAAAAACCAAAACCATGACATTCCACCCCTTATTCTACATCACTACATCACGCTTAATATATATATATATATATATACACACATATACAAACAAACAAAATGATTACAAATGCATCACATGCACACGTCTATATACATATACATGGAATTACTGTCTACACTCCCCCAGCATCAAATTTCCTTGTGGTACACATTGAACATCCCCATTTTCCTGCATTACCCACCAAGTGGATCCAGGTCCCTGGGCAAAAACAGTACCGCGGAGAGGTTTGCCCTTTCCAGAAGCTGGAAGAACCCAAACTGCTTTTCCCAACATGCTCTTTACGTGTACAACAGGGACCTTATCTCCCTCTACGGTATGTAGAGAGCTGGATTGGGTAGGACCATCACGATTGATAGATCCTCTGGTATTGACTAACCAGGTGGCTTCTGCCAAATGCTTCTCCCAGTGCTTAAATGTTACGCCACCCATTGCTTTCAGCATTGTTTTTAACAACCCATTGTATCGTTCGATTTTACCAGAGGCTAGTGCATGGTAGGGAATATGGTAAATCCACTCAATGCCATGATCTTTGGCCCAAGTATTTACAAGAGAATTTTTGAAATGAGTCCCATTATCTGACTCAATTCTTTCTGGGGTGCCATGTCGCCAAAGGACTTGTTTCTCAAGACCTAATATGGTATTTCGGGCGGTAGCACGGGGTACTGCATATGTTTCAAGCCACCCAGTGGTTGCCTCTACCATGGTAAGCACATAACACTTACCACTGCGGGATCGTGGCAAGGTGATATAATCAACCTGCCATGCCTCCCCATATTTATATTTTTGCCATCGCCCGTCCTCCCAGAGTGGTTTCATCTTCTTGGCTTGTTTGATTATAGCACATGTTTCACAGTCATGAATAACCTGTGCAATAGCATCCACAGTTAAGTCCACCCCTCGGTCTCTAGCCCACTTATATGTTGCATCTCTCCCCTGATGGCCCGAGGTCTCATGAGCCCACCGAGCTAGAAATAATTCACCCTTGTTCTGCCAGTCCAGGTCTATCTGAGCCACCTCAATTTTGGCAGCTCGGTCCACCTGGTGGTTATTTTGCTGTTCTTCAGTAGCCCGTCTCTTGGGCACATGAGCATCTACATGGCGAACCTTCACGACCATATTCTTTATTCGGGCAGCAATATCTTTCCACAGTTCAGCAGCCCAAATAGGTTTACCCCTTCTTTGCCAGTTATTTTGCTCCCACTGCTGTAACCACCCCCACAAAGCATTTGCCACCATCCATGAGTCAGTGTAAAGATAAAGCATTGGCCACCTCTCCCGTTCAGCCACATCCAAGGCCAGTTGGACAGCCTTTACCTCTGCAAATTGGCTTGATTCTCCTTTCCCTTCAGTGGCCTCTGCAACTTGTCGTGTGGGGCTCCACACAGCAGATTTCCATCTGCGATGCTTTCCCACAATACAACACGATCCATCAGTGAACAGGGCATACTTTCTTTCATTTTCTGGTAATTCGTTGTATGGTGGGGCCTCTTTAGCTCGTGATACTTCTTCTGCTGGTGATGTTCCAAACTTTTTACCTTCAGGCCAGTCCATGATGACCTCTAGGATTCCTGGACGGCTGAGGTTCCCCATCCGCGCTCTCTGCGTAATCAACGCAATCCACTTACTCCAAGTGGCATCAGTTGCGTGATGGGTGGGGGGAACCTTTCCTTTAAACATCCAGTTCAACACTGGTAGTCGAGGTGCCAGAAGGAGCTGTGTTTCAGTACCAACCACTTCAGAAGCAGCCCGAACCCCCTCATACGCGGCTAAGATCTCCTTTTCAGTTGGAGTGTAGCCCTCTTCCGACCCCTTGTAGGCCTGACTCCAGAATCCCAGGGGTCGGCCTCGGGTCTCTCCTGAGGCTCTCTGCCACAAACTCCAAGTGGGGCCTTTCTCTCCAGCAGCAGTGTAGAGGATGTTCTTTATATCCTGCCCTGTCCGTACTGGCCCTAAGGCCACGGCACGGGCTATCTCCTGTTTAATCTGTTCAAAAGCCCGCTGCTGCTCAGGGCCCCATGTAAACTTATTCTTCATTCGCGTCACATGATAAAGGGGGCTTACAATGAAGCTATAGTTTGGAACATGCATTCTCCAAAAGCCCACTACACCCAAAAAAGATTGTGTCTCTTTCTTACTAGTGGGTGGAGACATAGCGATGATTTTGTTGATCACATCTGTCGGGATGTGACGACGGCCATCTTGCCACTTTATACCTAGGAACTGAATCTCCTGAGCAGGTCCTTTCACTTTGCTCCGCTTAACAGCAAAACCAGCACACAGAAGAATCTGGATTATTCGCTCTCCTTTTGTGAAGACTTCTTCTGCTGTATCGCCCCACACAACGATATCATCAATGTACTGCAAGTGCTCAGGGGCACTGCCGTGTTCTAATGCAGTTTGGTTTATCTCCCAGTAAAAGATTTCTGTCAATTTATTGCAATTAAGTAAAATGGAGAGAAAACAATGACTAGTACTCTATTTGATATATATAAATTTCATAGCAGACTGTACATCCAAATACTCAATAAAAAGGAAATAGCCTTCAGAAGTTTTTCAAAAGCTGGCACATGCATGACCCTTTTTCAGAATGAGAATTAATGGCAACATTTCAAAAATCCAGACCTTTAAGTTGCTTACGTTGTCAGTTACTAAATTTGTTTTATCTGAAATATTCGGATTATTGTTGGAAGGGAACAGAATGGAACAGGGCAGAACAGAACAGAATAGAGTAGATCTTGCTCTTGTGAAACTTCATGTGGTTGCTGATTGTCCAGCTCTCTGATTTATCTAGATCCCTTTGCAAGACCTCTCCACCCTTGATGGAGGCAGCAGCTCCTCCCACTTATCATCAGAAGTCTTGCTCAATAAACTTTCTAGTCCTACCTACAAACCTTTTCTGAAAATATTAAAGAGAGCTGGACCTAAAACACATCCCTGGGGAACCTTACTACTGACTGGCTTCAAATCTCACGTAACCTCATGTACTATAGTACATAACCTTTTATAGGATGTAACCTTTTATAGCATGTAACATTTTGGGCCCAACCCACCAGTCAATTGCTCACCCACCACGTAATGTTTTTATCTAGCCACATGCTAGATATTGTCTAAAAAAATACTGTGACAAACAGTATCAAGAGCTTTACTGAAATCCAAAAGATAACAACTATCTTTCCTTGATCAACTAGATGAGTGATCTTGTCATAAGTGGAAATTTAGTTAAACAGAACCTTCCCCTCATGATCCTATGCTGGCTGTGAACAATGAGTGCATTGTTCTTCAGATATTTTTCACTAACTCCCAGAGCAATTTTCTTCATAAAATTACCAGGCACTGAAGTAAATGTTCATTAAAATAATAGGGGGAAAAGAAAAAAAGAAAAAAAAAGAAAAAAAAAGAAAAAAAAAAGAAAACAAGGGAAAAAAAAAAAAAAAAAAAAAGGAAATTCAAATATGTGTATTCTCTAATTTATTTCCCTATTCCTTCCTTATCTTTTTTATTAGTTTATTTATTTCAAAAAGTTTCTCTTTATCATCAAAATATACTGTTCTCTATTCTACATTTTGTCACCTAAAACATTTTCACCTAAAAAGCATTCGGTATTTTCAGGAAATTCTGTAGAAGCATAAGGATTTACAGTAGCTCGTTTCATAAGAGCATGGGATTAAAACATACTCTTAAATCTGCTCCTGCAAAATGTTCTATTTCCCAAGTAGTTACTAAAACTTCTTACGTGAATTGTGACTGCACGCGGTTTTTACTACTTATAGTATTACTTGAAAAATAATGGTCCACTTTGGAAAAATCTTGGTCCATTGAAGACATCAAGATTTAAGTAGTTGACAGAGATATCATCGGGATCAGGCGCACGGGGGAGCACTCAGAAATGATGAGACAGTGATTATAAGAATATTTTTTTGTTCTTTTAAAATAATATATATGTATAATATATGTATCTAATTTTTGTAAACTTCCAATGATCTCTTTCAAATAATAAAAATCTTAGTAGTTTGATAGTTAAACCAGAGAAAGACATTTATGAGCCTCCGTTAAAAATAAATAAATAAATAAATAAATAAATAAATAAATAAATAACTGTTTTGCTTTATTATTATAATCATTGTTTTCTACCTACATTTCTCCAAGATGTAGCTACGACTCAGCTTTGAAGACACATCAAGATTCAGTTATCAAAGTCCACTTGTCTTAGATTTCAGCTTTCAATATGACAAGCTTGCTTTACTTAATGACTACATACCACAATATGAAGGTACTATTTCACTATGTTATATCTTTATAAATTGAGAAAAATAATATTTCAAGATTTCCAAGGATACTTAGAATGTGTAGATTTAAATAAGACTGAAGTAGTGAGATTATACAGCAGAGGACAAAGTGAATTTTTCATGTGAAGGTTAAGTAGCAATTGAACTACAAAGAAGAACAAATCCTGAATATGCTTTCATGCCAATGTGGATATCAGACAAGAAAACAAATACTAATTAACTCTCAAAAAGATAAAATATCTTACAGAAACACAAAATCACAGAATTGCAGGTGTAGGAAGGAACCTCAAGAGATCACTGAGTCAAACCCATTTGCTAAAGGAGGTCACACAGGTAGGCATCCAGAGGGGTCTTGAATATCTCCAGAGAAGGAGACTCCACAACCTTTCTGGACAACCTGTTCCAATGCTCCATCACCCTCACTGGAAAGTTCTTCTGTATGTTCATATAGAACTTGTTATGTTTAAGTTTTAGGCCACTGCTCTTTGTCCTATCACTATAAACTACAAAGAATGGCATGGTATCATCCATTTGCTTTCCACCTCCCTTTATATGTTTATAAAAATGAAATCAATCTTGTTTTCCTCTCTCTGAACAGACTCAGATTAATCTTTTCGGAAATGGAGAGGCTCTTTGTCATCTTTGTAGCCCTTCACTAGACTTTTTAGGATACTAATTCTGAACCGGGGAGCACTGAACTGGGCACAATATTCTAAATGTGGCCTCACTAGAGCAGAGTAGAAGGAGAGGATTACCTCCCTTGACCTACTAACCATGCTCTTTTTAGTGCATATCAGGATATCATTGGTCTTCTTGGTCACAAAGGCACAGTGCTGGCTCAGGGCCAACCAGCTGTCCACCAAAAAATCCAGGTCCTTTTCCACAGAGCTCTTACCCAGCAGGTTATCTTCTAACCTGTACAGATACATGCAGTTATTCTTTTCCAGGTGTACAGTGCTCTTGTTAAAAATTACCAGGTTCCTCCCTGCCCATCTCTCCAATCTGTCCAGGTCTTGTTGAATGATATCAGAGTCTTCTAGTGTATCAGCCGCTCTTCCCAGCTTTGTATCATCAGCAAACTTGTTGAGGGTGGACTTGCCATCATGCAGGTTGTAGATGAAGATACTGAACAAGACTTCTGGCGAACACTGGTAGTTACAGGCCTCCAACCAGATCCTGCACTGCTGATGACAGACCTCTGAGTTCTTCCAGTCAGTCAGTCTTCAATCTATCAGACCATCCACTCATATATTTCACACTTCCTAGGTTTCTTAAAAAGGATGTTATGGGAGACGATGTCAAATGCCTTGCTGAAGTTGAGGTACACATCTACTGCTTTCTTTTCCTGTACCCAGCCAGTGATTTTATCACAGAAAGCTACCAGGTTGGTCAAGCATGATTTTCTCTAGCATTCATGTTAACTACTTCTGATAACTTCTTCTCTTCCAATTGCATGGAGATGGCACACAAAATAAATTGTTCCATCACCTTCTCAAGGAAGGAAATATGGATGACTGGCCTGTAGTTTCCAGGATACTACTTGCCCTTTCTGAAGACTGGAGTGACATTGGCTATCCTTCATTCTTTAGGCACCTCTCCCATTTGCCTTCCAAAGAGGATAGAGATAAAGAATGGTTCAGCAATCACCTCTGCTATCTCCCTTAGCACACATGGGTGTATTCCATCAGGGCCCATTGATTTCTATGCTTTGATTTTGGCTAGATGCTCTGTGATCATCTCCTCCTAAACCCTAAGGAAGCCTTCCTTTTTTCAGACTCTTCCTCTTAGCTCCAGGATTTTTTTGAATCCCAGATCCTGGAGCTAAGAGGAAGAGTCTGAAAAAGGGGCAGTCTTTGTAGTAAAGGTGGAAGCAAAGAAGGCATTCAGTATCTCCGCCTTCTCTGAGTCCTGTTAACAGGGCACCATCACATTTAGAAGGGGACCCACATTTTCCCTAGTTTTCCTCTTACTGTTTACATATTTAAAATAATTTTAAAAATGTGATCTTTTACCTCTTTTGCAAGATTTAATTCTAAGAGGATCTCAGCCTTCCTTTTCGCATCCCTACAGGCCCTGTGAACATTCCCATATCCTTCCCAAGTGGAGAGGCCCTTTTTCTACATTTCATAGGCTTCTTTCCTTTTAGTTTATTCATGAGTTCCTTGCTTATCAATGAAGGCCTTCTGCTGCCTTCCCCTGATCTTACTCTTAGGGATGCACCCTGCTCTGGGCACAGCGTTCTCCCACAAGATTGGATTGCCTAAGGCCCCATCCAACCCGGCCTTGAACACTTAAAAAGAAGGGGCATTCACCTCTTCTCTAGGCAACTTGTTCCTCACCACCCTCTGAGAAAAGAATTAACATCTCACCAAAAGCTCCCCTCTTTTAATTTAAAGCCAATCTCCTTTTTCCTATCACTGTCTGGAGGTGTAAAAATTCACTCTTTTTAATAAGCTCCCTTTAAATGCTGGAAGGCAACAATGAGTTGTCATAGCCTTCTCTTCTTCAGGCTGAACAAACCCAACTCCATTAACCATTTTTAATAGGAAAGGTGCTCCTAACCTCAGATCATCTTCATGGCCTTATGGCCTTCCTCATGATCTGCTCCAATAGCTCCATAACTTTCTTATGTTGGGAGCTCCAGGCCTGGAGGCAATATTACATAAGAACAGAATAATGAGGGATAATTACCTCCTTAACCCTGCTGGCTCTCTCTCTTTTGATGCAGCCCAGGATGGTGATGGCTTTTCAGGCTACAGGTGCATGCTGTTGGCTTGTATGAAGCTTTTCAATCCTCATAACTCCCATGTCCTTCTCCACAGAGCTGCTCTCAGTGAATTCTTCTCAAAGTCTGTATATACATATCTGGATTGTCCCAGCCCAAGTGCAACACCTTGTACATGGCTGCACTGAATCTCATTAGGTTCACGTGAGACCACTTGTCAAACTTCTCTAGCTCCCCTTAGATGGCATTCCTTCCTTCTCTTGAATCAATTTCACCACTCGTCTTAATGTCATCAGTAAACTTGCTGAGCATGTATTCAATCCCACTATCCACATCACTGATAAAGAAAGATGCTGAAGTTCAACAGTTCTAACACACAACCTTAGGGAAACTACTCATCACTGGCTTCCGCCTGGATATAGAGACATTAGCCAAAACCATTGGATTTGACCTTCAAATAAAATCCTTATTCTCTGAATAGACCACTCTTCAAATCCATACCTTCTCAATTTATAAAATATGTGTTGTGGGACAATATTAAAGCCTTACAGAGTGTAAGAGATTATTCTTTTACATCATTGTCTCAAAGCCTGCTGAGGACACAGATTAACAAGTTCAGGCAAGTCCTGGGGTTGAGAAATCCCTTGTCTGAGGGACACAGATGGACAAGGCCAGGGGCAACAACAGAGAGATAATGGCCGTGAAGCAGTCATTTGTGTGGGCTTATCTCGAGGAAGATGGCCATCTCAGGGGGTACTTACATGACTCTTGCTCAAGCACCCAGGGATGTCAGGTAGGCAGAAAGAGAAGAAGGATAAAATGGGGACCTACAATCATGAAGAACTGAGGTTTTCTGGCAACAGATTCCTCATGAAGAAGAGGAGGCTTCTGCCATGAAGAAGCCTCATGACCTGCCTCTCTCCCTCCTGGACTTGCTCTGCACTCTACCACGATGCTGAAGAAGAACAGAGGTGTCTGCCATCAGATTCCTCATACAGAATTCCTGCATGCTGACGGACTCTCCTGGGCCTGCTACCTGAGTCCTGCTGCTTCCCCCCAGATTGGCTCTGCAACTTCTTCCTGCTACCTGCTTGCTGCCCAAGGCTGGCCATGCTACTGCTCTCCCCCCCCCTGCTGCTTCTGCCTCGGACCTTCGAAACTGTGCAACGGGACTGCTGCTGGATCCTGGTGATGACTATCCCCGCTTTACGGGGGGATATAAATTCTTATTTTGTTTTTCATCTACATAGAATATTACAGTTTTCACTTTAAATATAATTAAAATAGTATTAAAGATACAAAATATCAATTTCTAATTTTTTGCAGGAAAGAGTTTAACTAGCAACTTGGTATTATTGTTTTCTAGGCAGGTGAGTTATGATTGTAAACATTTTAAATTATTTTCTTCTCTCCAATTTCACCAGTTTTACATATAAACTGGTAGTACAGATCTATATAGAATTATCCATTACTTAAATAGATCATTTACTTATTGTTCAATGTAATATGAATTGATCTGTTGGATTACATACATTATTTCCTTTTGTAAGTTCATCTTTTAGAGAGGACACAAATAAACAAAACTAGACTTCTGAATCTGTCAGAGCTGAAGGAAAGAGCAACTGCTTTTCTTTAGATCAAAATGATCTGAACAAGCATTCAGACAATAAGCAAAGGATGTATCCTAAGTTGAACTGACCAACAGTTCCTTTTTACAGACTTCAACAGTGATTCATTTCTGATATTTTTTTTTCAAACAAGTGAAGCTTATAGTGTTCTATAAACCATCTAAATGAACAATGATAAAATAAATCAATGACTAATCACAGCAGTGCTCGAAATTCAACATATATATTTCATCATTATTCTTAAATATCTACCTTTCTTTTTAAAAAAACAACTCCTTTTAAATATCTGTATTGATACATCAGTTACTTATTTATTCCATCTAGAGCAAAACATATTATCAAAACTAATACTAATCTGTAGGATTGGAGATATACTCTTTTTCCTACTTTTTTTTTCTTTTTTCTTTCTTCTCTTCTTACTCTCATTCCTTCTCCATTTTTTCCTGCTTCTTTTTATTTATTTATTTATTTTTCTTTTCTTTAATATGGATTAAATATATTACAATGTTTCATCCTGGTATACACAATTCAATGCTATATCAATTCATTTCTAAAGAGTGTACATTAAAGCAGAACTGTGAATCAACAAAGAACAATGGTTCACGCATGAATATGACTTAATCTAAACTTTTGTTCACTAGCTTGCAATTGACATAAGTCCATGACATCGGGCACAGGCCCTGGGAAAAAGGCAAAAAAAAAAAACCAAAACGAAATGGGTACTAACGGCTTGCCACAACCCAGCCGGCCCTAGGCCACGTGCGCTCTGGGAGAAGGGGAAGGGCAGAGAGTTAGCAGATAGCTTTAATAAAGAGAAAGCACAATGACAATGATCTGAGGAGGAGTGGTAATTTACTAAATTAACCATATCAAACAAAAAGAGAGAAATAAAAGTAACCAAAATGTGAGTCAACCCATGATAGTGAGAGGGAAAGCATGTGCTTTTCTCCGAGGTGAGCTGAGACGGCTGAGTCAGGGCCAGAGAGCGAGGCAGACTCTCAGGCCCTGTCTGGAGCTCCACCCCACTTCCTCTTTCTCAGCAGATGTTGTCCCACCCCTCTCATCAGGATACTCAAAGTGCCCATAAAAGGCAGTAAACTGAACCAGAACATTAACTGTTTAACTCCTACTGGTCCACATTATGTTCTGATGTGGAATACTGACAATAACTTTGCAGCAGAAACAAGCATCTATAGCCTTCAGTATTCCTACTGAACACTTTTTCCTAATCCTATAATAAAAAACAGATAGATTAAGAGAGAGAAAAGTCCATTTAAAAAATAAATATGCATGTTTCAGTTTCAGCCTAAAAAAATGAGTTTTTCAAACTGTAACAAAACCTACCATTTCAAAGCAGTTCAATAAAGCTGTTTGGGTGATACCTGGTGAATCTACAGAATTTGTGGTAAAGGCTCATGGTTGTGTCCTTGTTTTTATATTTTTTCTTGATGATAAAGAGACCTGATTGCTGTCATACTGATGATTTTGAAAGAGTTCTTTTCAAAGGAACTAAGATTTGAACCGGGGTTTCAAAAAATTTCTTCAAATTGAGGTTAATTAGAAAATTATACATTATTAAAAAAAATAAAATCTAGACAGTTATTTGATCAAATACACATTTTCTGGTATCAATATTCATTGGAACATTTATTGTTTCATTGTTTTTAAACAGGCATACTTATTTCATTGGTTATTCTTGAATACTAAATGAAAGCCAGAAAAGGAAGTGGCATTCCAATTTTTATTTCATCACTGTAAGGTGGCATTCTACTTCCCTTCAAGCCAAAGTTTTAGAACCAAAGTTTTAATTCCATAATTTGCAGATTATCATTTGCCAGCTATCTGTTGAAGTCATGATACCATTAGCAAAAGCACAGTGGAATTCAGGGTATTTTGACATTATTATTTAAAACAAAGCAACACAAGCCAAATAAATCAACCAAACAAAAATATAAAATCAAAGTGCACAAATAGACGAACAAGCAAAAAAGGCAAGTTGTCATACAGTTAGGAAGACTTAATTGAATGGAGAATTTATAAATACAATCTGTTCTATTTAACTGTAGTGGGATTCAATCACCTCAGCAACAGTCAAAACATCAAAATCAAAGTCTAAACAAAACCACTCAGCAACAATCAAAACATCTGTATGTTATTTACATTCTCTCAGCTGAAACCAGGACAAGGGGAGGGCACACTGCAGTGCCATCTCCACCTCACATGCCTGCCACACATATTCAGCTAAATCAGTGCCCAGTGTAGTACATGATACACACGCTTGTGTCACTTGCCGAGTAAAACACAGCAATTACCCGCAATGATATTTCAACATACCTGACATCATCTCAAAAGAAAACAGAATTCCTTTAAAGGAATAGTTGTGGGTGAAGGAAGAGCATTCAGTGAAAAATGAACAGATGAATACTTTTTGTTGTTGTTGAGAAAAATAATATGGCACTACGCTTTATTTCTAAGGAAATTTTGTCAGTTTTCATAGACGATGATTTGAAAAGACATTATTTGCAAAAACATGCCAAATTCAATGAGAATCAAGGAATGTTTTGTAAAGACAAAACACAATAACAGAAAAATATCTATCATCTCAATGAACTTTTCTGAGAAGCTACAAGTGAAATGGATTCTGTTTTGAAATACTGCTTTGTGGTAGCAAATCCCATTGCAAAATAATCAAAATTATTTACTAATGGTAGTTTATTAACCAACATATGGAAAGCATATGGCAGGTATTTTGTAATAATTTAAAAAACAAACAACAACAAAAACAAATATATTTTCCCAAGATCAGTTTGTTTTAGCAAACTATTGCCAAGTGAATTGAAGAAGGAAAATCTGTCTAAAGAAATTTCAAGAGTAGAGCTGCTAATTCCAAATTTTATACCTTAGCGATGTGTTGTTAGAAAAGCAGAAAGTGTTTTACCTAGAACCTCTTTTTCAAAGAATCTTGCAGTCTGATTTTCTGATTTTAATCAGGAAAGAGGTTTTTTTTTTTCCTCAGCTGGGTATTCTAATTATTATCATTACCTGAATCATCATTGTTGTTAGGACTACTTTAGTATTATATTTTAATTAATTATCTGCATTTCTTCTATTTCTCTGGTCTTTGTTTTTAAACAAAAAATATATCTCAACTACTATTAGTCCTCTGAGAATTTGCAAGTAAGAATTTGAAAGAAGTAAGTAGTTTTACTGCTTCTGATTTCATCTGCGTCTTTGGTTATTTGGGGAAAACATGGTAGTATGCAAATATTTTCTAGTTGGAAAATATAAAATGTTTGATATAGTTTCCTCTGAATGAAAAATTTCTCTACATATCTAGTTGAATTTACAACATTCATTATTCTGACCATCTTTTTTGTTTGTTTGTTTGCTTTCATGAGAAATGATGGTTTCTGTAAAACAGTACCTAGCTAAAGCAATGACCCACTTTTCACTCAGAAGGTGAATGCTGCTACATAGCACAATAATATTGTATGAGAACTGTTGAGTCATGGCCTGAACCACTGATTGATCACCTGAGGCAAGGACTGAGTCAGCTGTGGGAGCATAGCTATGATTCTATGCGTTTTTCATATAATGCTTGTAAAGCATGTGTAAACTATGTGTAAATAACACAGAATCACAGAATCATAGAATGGCCTGGGTTGAAAAAGACCATAATGATTATCTAGTTTCAACTCCCCTGATATATGCAGGGTTACCAACCATTAGACCATTAGCCCAGAGCTACATCCAGCCTGGCCTTGAGTGCCTCCAGAAATGAGGTGTCCACAACATCTGGGCAATTTGTTCTAGTGTGTCACCACCCTCTGTGTGAAAAACGTCCTCCTAATATCTATCCCAAACCTTCTCTGTCTCAGTTTAAAACCATTCCCCCTTGTCCTATCACTATCTGCCCTTATAAACAGCCATTCCCCCTCCTGTTTATATGTTCCCTTCAAATACTGGAAGCCACAGTGAGGTGTCCCTGGAGCTTTCTCTCTCACAAGCTAAACAATCCCAGTTCCCTCAACCTTTCTTCACAGAAAGAGGTGCTCCACCCCTGTGTTCATCTTAGTGGCCCTTCTCTGGACCCACTCCAAGAGCTCCACATCTTTCTTCTGCTGGGGGCCCCAGGACTAGCAGCAGTACTACAGATGGGGCCTCACAAAAGCTGAGTAGAGGGAGGCAATCACCTCCCTTTCCCTGCTGGCCACTCCTCTTTTAATACAGCTGTAAGAGATTATTCTTTTACATCATTGTCTCAAAGCTTGCTAAGGACACAGATGAACAAGTTCAGGCAAGTCCTGGGCAAGGGTTGTGAAATCCTTTGTCTGAGGGACACAGATGGACAAGGCCAGGGGCAGTGAGAGAGATAAGCTGCAGCTTAATGGCCGTGAAGCAGTCTTTTGTGTGGGCTTATCTTGAAGAAGATGGCCATCTCAGGGGGTACTCACATGACTCCTGCTCAAGCACCCACATAGGCAGGAAAAGAAGGATAAAATGGGGACCTACAATCATGAGGAGAGGTTTTCTAGCAACAGATTCCTCATGAAGAAGAACACAGGTTTTCTGGCAACAGATTCCTCATGAAGAAGAGGAGGCTTCTGCCATGAAGAAGCCTCATGACCTGCCTCTCTCCCTCCTGGACTTGCTCCCTCCTGGCCTTACTCTGCGCTCTACCATGATGCTGAAGAAGAACAGAGGTGTCTGCCATCAGATTCCTCACTACGGAATGCCTGCATACTGACAGACTCTCCTGGGCCTGCTACCTGAGTCCTGCTGCTTGCCCTCTGGACTGGCTCTGTGACTGCCTCTTGCTGCCTGCTTGCTGCCCAAGGCTCACCACACTGCTGCTTTCTTCTGCCTCGGATCTTCGAAACAGCGTGCAGCGGGACCGCTCTTGGACCCTGGTGGTGACTATCCCCGGTTTACGGCATTCTTGCTTCTTTCCTATCTTTTCAATTGCCCTCCTTCCCTTCCCTGTCTTCCTAATTAGGATTTGTAATAAACTGGTTGGACTAACATATGAACCGTTTCTTAATCTCACACCGGGTATACAGATATTAAAAGAACCTCATCTCCCTCCTATATATTGGAGTGAGACAACAGCCCAGAACACAGTTGGCTTCCAGGCTGCAAGCACACACTGCTAGCTCATGTCCAGCTTCTTGTCCACCAGAACCCCCACATCCTTCTCTGCAGGGCTATTCTCAAGGAGATCTTCCTTCTGTTTGTATAAGTACCTGGGGTTGCTGTGGCCCAAGTGCAGCACCTTGCACTTGGCCTTGTTGAACTTTATTATTTTCTCATGGGTCCACTTCTCCAGCCTGTCCAGGTCTCTCTGGATGGCTTCCCTTCCTTCCAGTGTATTGACTGCACTACTCAGTTTGATGTCATCTGCAAATCGGGTGCACTCGATGCTGTCATCTATGTCACTGATAAAGATGTTGAAGAGCACTGGTCCCAGGACCAACCCCTGAGGGACACCACTTGTTACCGGCCTCCAACCTGACATAGAACCATTGATCTATTAACACTTTAGCTGCGACCACCCAATCAGATCTCAATCCACCAAACAGTCCACACGTCTCCAATTTAGACAGAAGAATGTCATGAGGGACCATGTCAAAGACTTTGCAGAAGTCCAGGAAGATGTCATCTGTCGCCCTTCTCCTGTCCATCGATGCAGTCACTCCATCATAGAAGGCCCTCAGATTGTTCAGACAAGGTCTGCCCTTGGTGAAACCATGTCTTGGATCTGTCTTGGATCACCTCTTTGTCTTATATGTGCTTTAACAAAGCTTCTAGGATCCATGATCTTCCCAGGCACAGAAGTGAGCGCTCATCGTTTTGTAGTTTCTCAGATCTTCCTTTCTCCCTTTCCTAAAAATGAGAGTAATGTTTCTCTTTTCCCAGTCACTGGGGACTTTACCGGACAGCCATAGTTTTCAAATATGATGGAGTGCAGATCAGCAACCATCAGCCATATCTCTCATCCAGCCCACAGGTTTACATACATTCAATTGCATGAAGAGGTCTTGGACTTGTTCCACTGTTACACAGTGGGATGGAAACTGTTCCCCACACCCTCATCTAGATGTTTAGGGTCCTGGCAGACATTGGAAGCCTGACCACCAGCGAAGAATGATGCAAAGCACTCATTGAGTACCTCAGCTTTTTCTGTGTTTGAGGAGACCAGTTCTCCATTACCTTTTATCAGAGGGAAAACACTCTTCTTGGCCAGTCTTCTTCTGCCTATGTACATGTAGAACCCCTTCTTGTTATCTTTCACATCCCTCTCCAAGTTCAGCTCCATCTGTGCCTTGGCTTTCCTCATCCTATCTCTACGTATATGGACAACAGCCCTATACTCTTCCCAAGCTACACAAGCTTGCTTCCACTTCTTGTACATTTCCATCTTGTCCCTCAGTTTAAATTGTAGGTCCTTGCTTAGCCATGTCAGTCACCTGCCTCCCCTGCATGACTTCTTCTGCTGGGGGATGGAGAGCCGTTGTGCTCTCAGAAGGATGTCATTAAAGAGCTTCCAGTTCTATTCTGTATCTATGCCCTCAAGAACAGTTTTCCAAAGGATCCTATCCAGCAATTCCTTGAACAGCCAGAATTTTGCTATCCTAAAGCTCAGGGTCCTGACTTTGCTTTTTGCCAGGCCTGCATTCTTCAAGATGACAAACTCTACCATGGCATGGTCACTACAGCCCAGGCTGCCTCCAATATTAACCTCTCTAATGCTCTCCTCCTCATTGGTGAGCACCAGATCCAGTAAGGCTTCACCTCAGGTCAGTCCGTCTAATACCTGGACTAGGAAGTTATCCTCAACAGAGTCCAGGAATGTCCTGGGTTGCCTGCCACCTGCTGTGTCACTATCCCAGCAGATGTCTGCATGGTTGAAATCCCCCATCAGGACAAGAGCCTGCGAGCATGACCCTTTCTACAGCTGAAGCTAGAAGGCCTCATCAACAGCTTCCCCCCGATCAGGTGGCCCGTAGTAGACACCAACCACTAGATGCCCTTTACTGCACTGATCCTTGATTTTAACCCACAAGCTCTCAACCTGATCATGGCTGTTTCTCAGACACAGCTCTACTTGTGCTCCTGATCTCTTCAGCAGACTTCCCTGAGCCCTAAAGGTTGTGGCTGTTTCTCAGACACAGCTCTACTTGTGCTCCTGATCTCTTCAGCAGACTTCCCTGAGCCCTAAAGACCATTTTGATTGCCCAAGAACTTCTTTTGCCTCTCTCTTCATTTTCAATTTGGAAAACTAGTAAAGGATAATACTCATAGGGCTTGACAAGACAAGTGATGCTCCTAGCAACATCTCTCACCCAGGCTCCAGGCAGGCAATCTACCTCCCTGTGGGATGGGTCCGAGCAGCATGTTGGGCCCTTGATTCCCCTCAGAAGAGAGTCCCCTATGATGGCAGCCCTTCTTTTTTTTCTAATTGACACTGTAGTGATATAGGGGGCAGTCTGACTATCCCTGAGCAACCTCTCATGCATGGATGGAACTTCACCCACATCCACATCCCCCTGTTCCTCCAGTTCCAAAGCCTCATACCTGTTACGTAAAGTCACCTAGGAAGGTGGGACAAGCTGAGAGGCAGTCTGCTTTCTGCCACAAACAGGGACTTGTTTCCATCCCTCGCTGTCTCTGAGGTCACCCCCTCCCACTTGGCAGTGAGAGGGCAGATGATCCCCTGCTGCTTGAAGAGCATATTGCTCACGCCTTTTCTGTAGGGATGGCAGAGTGTGACTCCACCAATCAATTTTCTTCCTCCAACCCCGAATGTTCCTTAATCCTTCTACTTCCTCCATTAGCTCCACCACCAGGCTGAGCAGATCATCTGCCTCTCACACCACACACAGTGCTGCCCTCCTATAGCAGTGACAGGGCCAGGCATTCTCCGCAGCCTGAGACCTGAACTGCGGCATGGACATTCGTGCTTTCAGTCAGTTTTTAGAAGGATCTTACTGCCGTGTGGAAACCATAGTCGCACCTGGATGTGTTGAAAAAGCAACAACCTATTAAAAGACCTGTTAAGTGCTAAGCCCCCTCCTATACGGCAAGGTGCCCTGCCCTGCCTGCTTGCCCTGCCTATGAAAACTGACATGCCATGCCCATCATGTGCCACATTCTGGTTGCTGTCCTGTTTGCTGTGCTCCTGTCTCACTGCACTCGCTAGGCTCTGCATTTATTCACATGGGGAGTGGGTGCCACCAAAATACCTCACTGCCCACACACGTCAGAACTGCCATACTGCTGGAGTTGGGGGGGCTGCCTCACTCTCCCTCAGTTTCTTAGAGCTTCTTAGATTTGGTTTCTCTGTGATGTGCACCCTCTAAGAATGATCCTTTGTCGTGAGCCTCTACTGCCAAGTTGACCTGCTCACGACCATATGCATACATCCATACATGCAAATATAAGTATATGCTTACAAATATAGAAAATACATATGGAAATATTATGCATCTGTGTTTACAAACAAACCTTAAATTACCAAATGCTCTTAATACTTTCCTTCTTCAAAATCTGTGGACTTGTACAGGAACTTTTCAGTTTCTCAGAATGTAGACAAGCATAATGAATTGTGTAAGATTGTACGTTTGAAAAAAAAAAAAAAGTGAATATAGATACTGATTTGCTGTATGTATACTTTCATTGAGAATGAAATAGACATAGCAGTTGAAAAGAGATAGAACAGGAGATCAGTTACATGACCATGACAACATTCATAAAACATTAGAAATTAATATTAGAACTACAGCAAAGAATAGCCAATCTTTCCTCTGCAGGTATAATAGTATTTTTGTTCTGTAAATATGTAAAATCAGTAAAATCTGAAGGCATGAAGTGTTATGCATTTAAATGTATAACAACTAAATATTCTGCTGCTCTATGTAAAACAAACAAACAAACAGCATATCTAGTGAGAATGAAGAGACATGGAATACATAAAAGTACCTATTAACTTTAATGGCCATACTGAAAATGAGAGTAGAGAATAAATTAACTATTAAAAAAGTGTGAGAGATCATTTGACTTCAGGAGCAACATGTCAGCTTGTAACAAAAGAGAACTACATCTGATAATTCTGCAGTTTTATACTGTCTTTGCAAGATATTGCCATGCTTTTAAGGAATGACATATTCTGCTTTACAGTAAAATAGGAAAGGAAAGGAAAGGAAAGGAAAGGAAAGGAAAGGAAAGGAAAGGAAAGGAAAGGAAAGGAAAGGAAAGGAAAGGAAAGGAAAGGAAAGGAAAGGAAAGGAAAGGAAAGGAAAGGAAAGGAAAGGAAAGGAAAGGAAAGGAAAGGAAAGGGAAGGAAAGGGAAAGGAAAGGGAAGGAAAGGGAAGGAAAGGGAAGGGAAGGGGAAGGGAAGGGGAAGGGAAGGGGAAGGGAAGGGGAAGGGAAGGGGAAGGGAAGGGGAAGGGAAGGGGAAGGGAAGGGGAAGGGAAGGGGAAGGGAAGGGGAAGGGAAGGGGAAGGGAAGGGGAAGGGAAGGGGAAGGGAAGGGGAAGGGAAGGGGAAGGGAAGGGGAAGGGAAGGGAAAGGGAAGGGAAAGGGAAGGGAAAGGGAAGGGAAAGGAGAGAGGGAAGGAGAGAAAAGGACCTAGTATTTGAAATTACAAGAGAAGAAGAACTTCAGTAATAAAAACTCTCCATCATAAGACTTCTAACATAGTCTACTCTGATATATTTTTAATCACTTAATCTGAGAGAAGTGAGAGTGAGAGTTTGCTTCTTCCTTCTCTTTTATCTGTAACTTCCTCATAGAACATATCTTTTTAATGTACCCTTTTGCAAATGAAAGTATCCTTAAAAATAGGATGAAGTTTCTGTAAGACAACCTTTTTACATTCAGTAGTTCTGCTAAGGTCCAAAAGTAAAAAAAAAGTAAAAGATAATGCCAAAGAAAAAGTAGATAAATAATTTCTTCATGTATTACTTTCTCTATTATCTTAAAACTCTGTAGTGTTGTAGTTATGATGATCCAAAGATTTTTCATTTCCAAAAATAAAAGCATGGATACACTTGAGGTGTAGAATTAACACATTGATATGATCGATGCAGTGTGCATACAGTTGCATCCTTTCCACCAAAAAGAAGAGTAAATTATAACCTAATAAAATTCCAAGTATATGCTTGATATGCAGAGGTCTCTCTGGAATTTTTTCACCAGTCATTACCAAAGAATGTCATGTGTGATTTATGTGAAAAATCAAACAGAAATTGAAAACTATAAGAAATAATTTTCTAGCCTCAGGATTCAGACCTAGCTATATTCACAAGCACTAGTGTGTTAGCTAGTCAACCTTATGTACACATGCATACTTCAAAGAATTAGTTTTAAAAATATAAAAAAATAATTATTGAAACCATACAGAGACATAGAGTTAAAAAAAAAAAAAAAAGAACTTACAGCATCACTAAGTTTTTCTAGCAACCCTCTTTATGCATGACTTTGATTTGTCTTTAGAAGGCATACCCTAATTAATTTGAGGACACCTTTTTTTTTTTTTTTTTTTTTTTCTCATTCCAGAGTTAAAGGTTGGAGAACCTGAATGCAACCTTATCCTCAAGGCCATGTCCATGTCTATTTACTGACAGAAAGGATTCCATTACAAAATATTAAATAGATACTGAAGATCAAAAAGGAAGCAAAGGGATCAAGGGGAACAACTATTCACAAAGATTATTATTTTAAGACATTAATATTCATAACCATAAGGACATGTTTCTCATGAATACGAGCCAAGAGAGAACTGCAAGCTATTGATGAAATATGTCAACTTTTTAGTCATTTCCTTCGATTCTAATGACACACATTAGAAAGGGCAGAAGTGGTTGACTTTAATGCTGTTATGTCCGCAATGTGCATACTTAAAGTGACAAAAATTGTCTCTCCTTTTTAGGTTAATGGGAACATAATAGACCTCTATAAACCCATTTTTCCCTCTTGCCCTTCAGCAAAGGCCAGCATCACCAGTGGAACCATGAAATGGGCACTGACAAGTTAGTAGGAGATTAAATAAACCAAGGTCTGTATTGTGCCAAGAAAAAAGCTTAAGTATTCATCATTTATTTATTTATTGTTTGTTTATTTACTTATCTACTTTGGTATGTTTTGTTTGTTTGTTTCCTTAAATTTGTTACTTGCTCAAGTATCTAAGAAGACTCGTTTTAGGATGTGAGGAAATACAGTCAAGTTGTGCCAGGAGAGGTTTAATTTTGATATTGGAAAAATTTATTCTTGGAAAGTATGGTAAGTTATTGGAAAAGGGTAATCAGGGGGCAGAGTCTCCATCCCTAGAAGCATTTCGTCAAGAACAACTAATTTAGAGCCAGCTCGGCAGGAACCGGAGCAACAGATATCAAGGTACAAGGGGGCTTCAGGGGCTTCCTTTGCCAGGGAAAAATGAAGAAAGTGGATTGACCCTTCAGCAACTGACAGCTCTCACAAGGGAAGCTGACATGCATGGTCATTGCCATGGCAATGGAGACCACACCCACACCTCTAAAAGAAGCCTAAGGATGGATAAACAGAGTGTGGCTGTCACCAATACCCATAGTGTTCACACAGCAGGGCACTAAAGGCAAGAATCACTCATTCCAGGTGACCTTCAAAGCAGAATGGTGAATATTCAGTGCTGAGCTAAGACTGCAGCTCTGGCAGGGTGTTACGCACCATAAATGACCAGTGCCTCCACTCAGACAGAGCTGTTAAAGGAAGAAGCATCTGTGCAGGCCTGTAGGAAGTGTCTGGAACTTTTCTCCTGGAGTGGAGGTGTAAGACTTGCCCATGTAGAGGACCTCTTGCTACAGCTGACTGGCCTGCACGAAACAGTCAATAATCTGTGTGCTATCTGGGAGGCAGAAATAGAGTCAGCCTGCAATTAAACCTGCATTGAATCCACAATTTGGAGCCAAACAGCTCCAGACTCCCTCACTGGCATATTCTGTTGGAGGGAAAACCAACAGTGAAGAGAAATGGCAAACTGCTACAAGAAAGACTAACGAGGAAAAAGACTGCCTCAAAGCCTGAGGTGCCTCTACAAAACTGTAAAGAGATTCTACAGACTGAGAAGGGAAAAGAAACAGCATCAGAACTGAGTTAGGCAGCCAGATTTGCTTTCTGATGCACAGCAACTACCTCAACTAAGAAAAAGCAATAAGTGAAAGTGGTGGGTGATTCTTCTCTGATCCATTTGTCATTGCACCCATTTGTTGCAATGACTCACTATCTAGATAGGTCTGCTGCTTGCCAGGGGCCCACAGCAAGGGTGTGACAGGGAGGCAGCCAGATCTTGTACAACCCACAGACTACAACCCCCTGCTGCTGCTGTTTCATGTAGGCACTAGTGACACAGCTGTCAGCAACCCAAAGAATATCAAGAAAGACTACAGGGAGCTGGAGCAGCAGTGGAAAACACAGGACCACAGGTAGTCTTCTCATCAATCCTCCAGGTTAGGGGAACGGAGAGGGAAAGGGCTAATAGAATTAAGAAAATCATTAAATGGATAAGGGAGTGGTGCTGTGAACAGGACTTCAGCTATTTATTTCACGGAACTAGTCTTGAGGAATCTGGTCTTCTGGTGGAGGATGCATTTCATCTCTCAGAGAAGGGGAAAGCCATCTTTGGCACCAAGTTTTCCAAATTAATCAGGAGGGATTTAATATAGAGTTGCCGAGGGATGGAATCCTCAAGTCATCCCACTTTGAGGCTGATGATGGTAATGGATGCCCTGGATTTAGAGTTGGCTCACAGGCCAGTAAGATGGCACCTAAGGTGCAGGATAAGGGAACTCCAATTGGTAAAGCTGCCTCAATGGGAGCCCAACTCAAATGCCTGTACACTGATGCACAGAGCATGAGGAACAAGCAAGAAGAGTTGCTGGAGTGCATGTGCCTAGAGGGCTATGATGTCATTAGTGACATTAGTGACTGAGATGTGGAGGGATGACTTATCCTGAAATGTAGGAATAGGTGGTATAAACTCTATAGGAAAGTCTATAAAGAGTGGAAGTGGGAATAGGTTACCTGAGAGGACAACAAAGAAATTGTCTGAGCAGCCAGGGATCGGCTAGGAAAGCTAAAACCCAGACAGAATTAGATCTAGCCAGGGACATGAACGGGAACAAGATGAAATTCTACAGGCATATTACTGATAAAACAAAACCCAGGAAAATACAGGTCCTCTCTGGAAGAAAACTGGAGGCCTGGATCAGAAGGGGTATGGAGAAAGCTGAGGTGCTCAGTGACTTGTTTACCTCTGTCTTCACTGGCTGCACAAAACAAAAATAAGAACTTGGAGAAAGAAGATCTGCCTACTGTAAGTGAAGATGAGGTTTGAGACTATCTAAAAATCCTGAAGGTGCACATGTCCACAAGACTCAATGCTATCCATCCACAAGTTCTGAAGGAACTGGAGGATGAAGTTGCCAAGCCACTCTTTCTATAAGCCCTTCTATCTTGTCCACAGCTAAGTGATGGAAGACCAGAACATAGCAGATATGTGTGAGGATTCAGTGCTAATTTAAAGAGTTAACAACTACCTGTCAATAAATGGAGATCAGCCTGCCTATCTGTAGAACAAATGGCAATGTACACCAAAATAATGGATCACTGTAGTCTTTCAACTCAGACACCAACTACAAAAGCTTAAAAGCATTATCTTCAAAAACAACAACAACAAACACCACCAATAACAAAAAACAACAGCTCTTTTTTGATATTTGAATCTTCTTTACTATTATTTCACTGATTATGAAGCCATGCATACACAGCTATATGAATGGTCAATAGTAATTTGTTGCACTCACCGAGAAGGAAAGAACAACCTTATAAAGATGAATGTAGGTTAACAATAAGGTTTTAAGAATCAGAGAACTTGGTGATCATGTTAACTACTAAGTGAAACAGTTCCAGTAGATCAAAGAATATGCTTCTTTGAAAACTGACATCTGGTATTACGTTCAGGGAAAGGAATAATAAAAGGAAAGGAAAAAGTGAAAAGCAAAAAGGAAATAGGAATCAGAATGGGAACAGGAAAGGAGAAGGAATAGGAAAGGAAATAGGAATGGAAATTACTTATAAATGACCAAAGGTGATGCGCTTCATGTGTATGCATTTTGCTGGCTCTATTTATTTATTTATTTATTTTTGTACATTGATTGAGCAGCATTATCCTCTGCATTAAAAATAATGCAAAACAAATTATGATTTATTTATTTATTTATTTATTTATTAATCTGTAGTTTAGTGTTGTTAGCAGCATTTTCATTAATGCCTCATCTACATGAATTCTATTTTTACTACTTTATCTTGTGAACATGAATTAAGTTTTGGTGACTTCTAATAAAAACACTGTGACCTCCTATGTCCTACACAATATTTTATGTGCTACAAAGATTCATTTTCATTTCATAATGTGTAAATCATTTAATTACTTCATATTTGTGCACTATTGTTATTCTTTAACAATCTTTATACTTTGTATTCTGTTTATATCCACTCATTTTTCAAGGTTTATACCATGGCTAGAAGAGTGTAAACTAACATAACTATACCTTACTGTTAAGAAATTCACTTACAAGATAAGCAAAAAACAAACAAACAAACAAACAAAACAAAACAAAACAAAACAAACAAACAAACAAAAAACTGATAGATTTTTCTACCTCTTTAAAACATCATACCAAGATTGTATGTATTTCATAAGATAACTCATTAGTCAAAGAAAGGTTGACTGTCCTTATATAGCAACTGGGAACAAATGATCAAATGATGTAAAATCTCAGTTATGACAGTGCAACAGTTGTTATGAAAGTCAAACAGCCTTAGACCAGAAAGGTTTTAAAATATTTGAGATTAGTTTTGAATAGTTGTAATCATAGGCATCATTATATACACAGCATAATGTAGATAATGAGATAAGGTGGAAAAATCCACAGAAAGAAAGAAAGAAAGAAAGAAAGAAAGAAAGAAAGAAAGAAAGAAAGAAAGAAAGAAAGAAAGAAAGAAAGAAAGAAAGAAAGAAAGAAAGAAAGAAAGAAGGAAAGAAAGAAGGAAGGAAGGAAGGAAGGAAGGAAGGAAGGAAGGAAGGAAGGAAGGAAGGAAGGAAGGAAGGAAGGAAGGAAGGAAGGAAGGAAGGAAGGAAGGGAAGAAAAAAGGAAGGAAGGAAGGGAAGAAAAAAGGAAGGAAGGAAGGGAAGAAAAAAGGAAGGAAGGAAGGAAGGAAGGAAGGAAGGAAGGACGGAAGGAAGGAAGGAAGGAAGGAAGGAAGGAAGGAAGGAAGGAAGGAAGGAAGGAAGGAAGGAAGGAAGGAAGGGAAGAAAAAAGGAAGGAAGGAAGGAAGGAAGGAAGGAAGGAAGGAAGGAAGGAAGGAAGGAAGGAAGGAAGGAAGGAAGGAAGGGAGGGAGGAAAAATATAACAATTATGATTTTCCATTTCTAACACAGAAAAAGGTCAGTGTAACAAGGTCTCTTTTTGCTAACAGCCGTATTTTCTCTACTCTTTGAAATCCAAGTATCAATTAAAGTTGCAGCAGTTAAAAATTATCCATTAATTAGAGCTGGAAGCAAGCGCCCATGAAATACAGGTGATAACCATAAATCAAAACAATTATTCTGTCTAAAAAGGCAACATGATCAAATGAGAAACTGTCTACCAGCTGCTCGTTTAATCTTGGTTTGTTGTGTAGTTCTGAGGAGACAACTCTGTATGGGATGATGTTGAAATTTAACAGATATGCAACCCTCAAGGTTATTCCTCCAAAATTACAATCAGTTCTCATTCTTATTTTGAAGTAGAAAATTACATGAGTAAAATTAAAACTTTTGTAAGTTCCTGTGAGTTTTTTGTGAAATAAGTTGATATAGTACCTTTCCTAAAATTGATTCAATAAAAATTACTGCTTAATTTTATGATGAAATGTAATATCATCATTAGGAAGAATCATAAGCTACATGTAATACAGCACTAGTATAAAAGAGAAAAAAATAGGAGATAAATTGTAGGTTTTCAAGAGTCCTACTTAAATGGAGAGAAACATAAATAGAAAAACCAGGAAGAGAAAGGGACATATTGTTTATCACTCTACCTTAAATGCTACGCTTATCGTAGAAGGACAATCAATGATAAAACACAGATTCTCCTCATACATTCCCTCATACAATCCCATACATTTTATTAAACATCTGCCCATCTGTATGTTAAAATCATTTATTTATTTTGTTCTAATAAGTAATAATTAAAATATTCCAGGAATTTCTCAAATATCTGTTTCCTAGTAAAATGTGCATGGTTAAATAAGAATTTCTTGCAAATAAATGAGCTGGTCTTAGGGGTCTTAAATAGTACATTATTCTGCTCCATGAGTAGAGTAAATGGAAGCCAGGCATATTTGTATAGAGATTTTGCTAATTTTTATACTGCATAGTTTTCTTGCTCACTGATATCTATGGGTTCTACAGCAGAGAGAGATGACAATTGCTTTTATGCTCATTCACTGATGCTTTCTCTTCCCTCTTATCCTTTATAAGAGAAGAATGATGAAGCCGAAAACCTCTGTTACACATAAGAAAACTGGCACGATAGCATGTATTGCTATCTTTAAGAAGTATTCTGTCATAAAACAGATTTCTGCTAGAAATCATAGATATAAAACCACTCAATACAATCAGTCCAAGAGCAAAATTACACCGGCTTATGCATTGTTTCAGGTTTGCTGTATTAATTTTCCATTTGCTAGAATTATATTCTATGTCATGTGCTTGATAAGCACATGTGTTGGTCGAAAGTAAAAGCTTTTAGAAATCACAGTTATCACTTGAAAATCAGACTTCTCATCAGATGGGATGTATAAATACAGACAAGAATCACATTCTGGGCAACCTGATCTAGTTGTGTATGTTCCTGTTCATTGCAGAAGATCTGGAGCACATTACCTTTAAAAATCCCTTCCAACTCTTAAGATTCTATAATTCTGTAATTGTAGATAATCAAGTCCATGATTGCTTCTCTTTGCAAAAGAGTATTCTCAAGGGCGAATAGTTATTTAGTGTGTACTCCCAGCATAGGTTTTCATCAGGAGAGAAGTTGATTTAAAATACTCCTTGCACCTCTGAAATGTGTTTAACTTTGTTCACAGGCAAGGATTCTAATATAACATAAATGTAAGAGATATAAAAATAAATAAATTTGCAAGATAAGTTTCTAGATCCATGTCTTTGTCAATTGTGATTATATGTTGCAATCTTTCATTGTTACAGAAGACAAGAAAACAGAAGAACTTCTGAAGTCTGATCTTCCCTATCGACTGCATAACTGTAATGATTTAATCTGCAGCAAGAATCAACATTAATGTTCTCCCACAGTCTGTCAAACCTTCTCTACCTTTCTTTTCCTGGAGATTTTAGTTGTGCTACCTGTTCCGATTTTTTGCTTTGCTTTGTTTGTGTTTGTCTTTGTTTCTACGAATGATTAGAAAATTAAGCAGATATTTATTTGTTTGTTTGTTTGTTTGTTTGTTTTCTGGTTGTAGTATGCTAATTAGAAGTGTTGGGAAATATCTTTGTCTGCTTATGTCTGCTGCCATGGAAGGGCGAAGTAAATACACTAATTTAGATATAGTTCTTTAAATAATATAAAATTGATCAAAATATACAAAAAATTCAGTACTATAGTAAAAGACCGAGTGATACAGCTTTAACAGTGAAAAATAGAAGAAAAAACTGATAAGTTACTCTAAGTCAAGGAAATTATAATGAGCTTTTTTGATTTATGATCTTCATTTTCATTTCACGTAAGTAATCTATCTTAATACAAACACAAAGCCTTGCTCTGCTTTATTAAGTAATATATTTCACATTCCATGGTTTTAAAATGGAGAAGAAAGGGAAAAGAAAAAAAAAAAAAAAACAAAAACCATATTTGGGTAATGTAGCAGATCGTGTGCTTCAAAATAGAACAAGGTGAAATTTAAACAACTTTCAAAGATACAAAGATATTGGTATTGCTTTTCCTCTGCGTTTCACTTCAGCTTCATTGTTAGTTTTCATGCTGAAAAGTTCTAACCAAGATCAATAGCAAGGAATGTTATAAACATGCCATAACAAAACTATTACTTTTTGAACTTTGTCATGGTTTTGTGATTTTTGGTTTTCGGTATTCCACATCATAACATCATGTGGGGCACTGGGAGTTTAAGTGTTAATGCTCAAGCTCTGGGTGCCTGCCTGGAAGAGAAGAAGAATTACATTCCCCAGGGGACTTTGCGGTCACAGAGAGGAGATATAACTCCTGGCAAGGTCACCTGATGCACTCTTCTTCGTCTGCTCTTCTTTGTCTGCTCTTTTTTGTCGGCTCTCCTCCCGTCACCCTGCTGCTCAACTGAACTGCGCATGTCACCTCAGCATTGTGGTGAGGACTATCCACCTTTCGGACACTCTCTCTCTCATTATATTTGATTTATTAGCTTCAATTTTAGTTATACTGTATTATAGTGTGTTATCTTGCATTTCGATAATATATTTAGTAAACTGGTTTGTTTCTCCTCAGATTGTTGCCACCGTTTTTAATTATTTTGGGGTCCCCTGTTCCCTTTTTCTGTTGGTGCGGATTTTGCGAAATCCCTCTGCCCTGCTAGTCATGAAACTGGGCCGAACCAGAGTGAAATTGTCAGAGTGACAATTTCAAGTTGATTCTATCAGAATTCACCAGAGTTTGTATTCATAACTGACTTGTCATTCTGTTAACTGTGTATATAGAAGTTCCATTTTTTCTTTAAGACTTAAAAAAAAAAAAAAAAAAAGTTACATGCATAAAATAAACCTCCCAGTGAAAAAAAGAATTGTTAAAAGCTATTTACACACTGAAGTACACTAAACCAATTTGCATTCCAGAAAACAACTATCCTTTAATGTTATATATGTCAGATTGTTATATAGGTTGAACAGAAAGCAATGCCTCCTATTTATTTCCATGAAAAATAGAACAGATACAAAGAGCTTGATAACGCTCAGATACAAAGCACTAATTGTTAATATAGTCACCACCATCACCATTAGCTATGCATTTTCACCCATGGTAAAAAAGACCCTGCTAGCTGGATTCATAAAAATTTTCATGGCCATCTGGAATGTGGTTTGTCTTTCACGTTCCTTTTGCCACAGCTGAACTGTATCACCCACTGTAGGATTTAGAATTCACATTTTATTTTCCTAACTTCTCATAATGAGATAAATTAATTCTACATTCAGTAGCTCACAGCTGAAAAAAAAACACAGTTTTAGATAGTCTATTAGAAAGTGTAGGAACAGTGTTTATTATGAACACTTCAAGTACTCATAGTTTTGCCAACACTTCAAAGCCCAAAACATGGCCGCCTTTTGCCTAGCTACAAATCATCAGAATTTCTCACAAAAAGGTACACATAACAGATATCATCAGAACAAATCTAAATAACAGTCATGGGATTCTGTAGAAAGTATTACACTCACTGTGAGACCAACTGTGCAACAACTTTGTTTAAAAAAAAATCTATGCTTTATATGCCAACTACTTATCAAGACTTCCAATACTAGTGGTATATTTTCTCTAAAATATCAGAAATTATATTTTAATAAGATGGGAAAAAAAGTCTTATCAAATTAGATACTACTTTATAAATGGGAATAAATAACTTTGATAACTAACAATGGTATGCACAAAGCTACATCAATAAAGTTTACAACTAGATTTCTTTATCATACAAGTTGTCAGACACTGGAACAGGCTTCATTGTCTGTCAGTGCTCAAGCAATAGTTGGATAATGCTCTTAAAATATAATTTTACTTTTGGGCAGGAAATTAGATTTGAGGATCTATACAGTTTTCTGTCAAGTGAGCTATTCATTATTCCATTCTACTCTACTCTCCTCCACTCTGCTCTACTCTATTTCAAAATTTTTTCAGCAGCTGTGACAGACACAACTTATTTTTCAGTCGGGCCTTAGAAAGAATAGTTCCAGAAGAGCTGTACATAGCCAATTTTTTATTTTGAACATGTGAGAGGTTTTTTTGTTTGTTTGTTTAACCATAGCCAGAATTCATGGAAGAATTGTTTCTGATTTGCAGCAGTTAAAAAAAAATAAATAATAAAATAATTTTTTTTTGTTGTTGCTGTTGTCATAATCGCTCTTGCTCAATTTTCTTCCTGTTTTCCAATGTTAAATGTTTTCCCTAAGTAGAAATACCTGAATTATTATTTAGGAAAATGCATAAACATTATTCTTTTTCTGGATATTTAATTATTTTAGTAGCAGAAGCTGTCCTTTTAAGCAGATCAGATTTTAAAATTCTATGTAAAGAGAAAGATAAAATCTTAAGTCAACCAGTGAGATTTTTATCTGAATAAAATGAAAGGGTTAAATCTCTTTTCTCCAGTGGAAGAATTCCTATAAAGGTAACAATCACCAGAGACTATAATAATAATAATAACAAAAATATCTTAAAAGGCCATTCAGTTTTGCTAAAAAGTGAGTGTGTGCAAAACTAGGAACGGTAAATTCTTCAGACCATTAATTCTTATGCTTACTAACGCATTGTTGGAGATCACTGCATACCTGAGGTCTTCCAATGGTAAGCAGTTCTTTTTCTTCATTTCTGCATCTGTGGCTGCTGCATTTGGGCTCATTCTCATTTGTTGTAGCCAAAGACTTTGCTATCTCAGTGTTATCACAATATTTTCCATCCCATTATATCATTACAGACATTATTTGTCAGTTCTGAAAATTCATCTGAGTATCCCTGAAAAAAGGCATAGAAATCCCTCATTTGTAGTTTAGCATTAATTTCACAAGCAACAAGGACAAGGGCCAGAGAGTGGCTACAGAAATACATAGGAGAAAATTGAGGCCTTATTTTTAATTCTCTGTGAGTTTTGCTAAGATTACATTTATTTAAATTAAATACTAATAAAAGTAGCAGATGAGTCTATTCTTTTCCATAGGACATCATGCTTGCCCATCATTTGAAAACAAACAAACAAACAAACAAAAAAACAGTAGTTTACAGGCAAGGAGTTATCAGATAAATAAATTCAGTCTGAATATTGTTTCAAGCCAGAGCACTTCTGGAAGTTTTTGTCTGAACACACATAGAAGGTATCATCCAAATAGAAAACTAGGAAATTATTGGCCAAGATTTGAATTACAGAGTGGGGTGTGGGGTTCAAGAACAAGATAATGAGATCACAGGGTAGAGAACTGGCTGAAAAATGCCCATGAATTACAGTAGGTAAATAATAACGATGTTTTTTTTCATCTTCTCTACAATGAATTTTTCAAGTAGGAACTACATGTGGCCCGTTCATGCAGTTTTTTGTGTTGAGTTTTTCCTTATACTAGGATCTCTGCTGAAGTGAGATTTGTTTCTTTTGTATTAGAATTATCAGACTCAGGCTGCTTCCATATAAGAAAAACAAGGAAAAATAGCCTTTATAATCCAAGAGAAAATGACTAGAGACCTACTACACCACTTGACTAAGTTTTGTACCCTGATAGGATATACCCAGTGATACTGAAGAAGCTGATGAGAGTACTCATCAATAATATACCAGCCATCCTGACCAGTAGAGGAAATTCCAGTTGACTAAATATTAGCAAAGTTAGCAATTGTGATGCTCATCTACAAGAAGAGCAGGAAGAAGGACATGGAAAATTACAGAGCTGTTAGTCTGACCTCAGTGCCAGGAAAGACCATGGAACCAACCATCTTGAGTGCCATCAGATAATATATACTGAAAAATCAAGTGACTAACTCCAGTTATTATGGCTGCAATGGTTTTATGATTTTTTGGTTATCAGTATTTCACATCTTAACATCATGCAATGCATTGAGAGTTAAAGAGTTAATGCTCCAGTTCCAGTTACCTGTCCCAAAAGAGAAGAAGAACTACATCTCCCAGTGTATTGTTCGCTGTTGTGTTACTGTTTCTGCTCAATGAGAAAGATAAAACTGTTCGCAGATCAAAAGACCTTCCTTTTTTTTTTGACTGTCTGACGCGTCTCTGTTGCATGTGCCATATCGCTCAGTTTACTTAGAGTAAGGACTTTGGTTTTTGGACACTCTCATTTTATTTACTATCTTCAATTCCAATCATATTGTATTATATTGTATTATAGTGTGTTATCTTGCATTCCAATATTTTGTTTAGCAAATCAGGTTGTTTCTCCTCAAATCGTTGACATAGTTTTACTTTTAGGCCCACCTCCTTACCCTTTCCCTTTTTTCCTTTCCTGGGGCATGGGTCCGCGGGTCCCCCTGCCCTGCTAGTCAAGGAAATGGGCCAAGCCAGCCTGTAAACCACTGACAATGTTTTTATGAAAGGCAAGTGCTGCTTGACTAATTTGATCTCCTTCTATGGCAAGATAAGATGCTCAGTGCATGTTGGAAAGGTTTTGTATTTTGTTCACTTAGACTTCAACAAAACACTCAATACAATTTCCTATAGCATTCCCCCTGAGAAATTTTGAGCTCATGGCTTGAATGAATGTACTTTCACTGGGTAAAAAACTGGTATGTTGGCTGTCACTGAGGTCACTGTGAATTGAATTAAGTTCAGTTGGCAGCAGTTCACATGTAGTATTCATTAGGACTTGGTCTTATGATTGGTTTTATTTAATATTTTTATCAGTGATCTAGATAAAGGGATCAAGTCCTCCCTCAGTAAGCTTACAGGCAATATCAAGTTGGGTGGAATTGTTGATCTGCATGAGAGTAGGAAGGCTCCAAAGAGTAATTTGAAAAGCTAGGTCAGTGAAATCTAATCACATTACACTCAGGAAAACTAAACGTTGGGATCAGCACTTGGGTCATAACAACTTAGTACAAATAGCCTTTTTTCCAGGCTGATGGGCCTGTAGGCCTGCTGTCCTCTGTCCGTCTGTCCCCCTTCCCCCTCCAATCACAGACACAGATCTAGAAATAACTCCATGACATCACAAAAGAGCAACAAAGGTGAAAGGACTAGGAAACAAGATTTATGAGGAATGGCCATGGAAACTGAGTCAGTTTAGTCTAGAGAAAAGTATACTGAAGGTAGACCTCATCACCTTCTATCACAACTTGAAAGCAAATTGCATTGAAAAGGATGTCAGTTTTCTTTCTCAAATGACAAGTGAGAAGCAGACTCAGGTTGCTCCACAGAAAGTTTAGACTGACTAACAGGATAAATTTGTTCACAGAGGGGTTGGTCAAGCACTGGAGTAAGCTGCCCAAGAAGGTGGTCAAGTTGCCATCCCTGGAGGTATTTAATATACGTGCAGTTGTTTCCCTTAGCAGTGGATTTGGTAAGGACAGGTTGAATGGTTTGACTTGATAATTTTAACAATCTTTTCCAGCATAAATAATTCAATGATTCTGTGATTTCATAAAAAGATCTTCCTAGATTTTGTGTTTTAAAGGCTACTCTCCACTGCCACCTGGTAACTGAAAGAATCAAGGTGTAGGTATTCTGTACTAACTCCTTAATAATGATATTATCATTAAGCTTAATTAATAAATTATAATAAAGAAGAATAAAGTGTTCAAATATATTGATGGGACACAGCATCATTTTAGAATTATTTGCATTAATAAGATCGGCATTGAAGTTAAAAAAAATAAATTGCTATTTTTTCTGATTGTATGAATTTGCATACATGCAATTATATCCATATAGATACTTTATTCAAAATACATCAATTGTTATATATACATATATTCTCCTATATATAGTGGAAAACTACTATTTTATTAAAATGTGTTTTTTGTTTTTCCTGTTTTTTTGTGTTACACAGTTATAAAATCATAATTACTATCTATAGTATATATGCATGTTTCTGTAAGAATCAACATTGCATTTTATGTTGTTCTATACAATATCTTTATACATTCAATATATTGAATTGTCAGAGCAACAATGCATTTCATATGTGCTTTTACATATATATTTATACATACACGCATATTTATATATTTGATCAGTGTTGTGAATCAAAGACGGAAGGGAGATTGCAATGGGAATAGAAGACAGCAACCAAACAATCAGGTCTAATGGCAAAGGTTTCCTTTAGTTGCAAGGAAAGTAGGGATAATTATTATTTACTCTTATGTCTTCACAAGCAACAAAAAATCTAGTTGATGATTGAAAGAACAAGACTATTTGCCTTGCAGTGGTTGGAAGCAATCACTCATATAATGATGAATCATTTATTTTGTATTATCAGACAATTCATTGATAAGAAAGAGATAAGAACATATGGTGCTTCGTAATGCCATCTAGAACACCCCCACAGGACAGAACACATTTAGGAGACATACTTTCCTCCCCTCCAAAAAAATCCAAACAAAATACCAAAACAATAACAAAACACACACACACACACACACAAACTGATAATGAATGCAGCTATTTGCAGAAGCAAGAGTTCTTTTTTTTTTTTTTTTTTTTTTTAATTATCTTCAGATAAATATTCAGTTGTTCTAAATGCTACAAATCGCAGCTTCATGAAAACAGAATGAGAAAAAACTCACATGCGTTCTGAATTTTGATATTCCGGTCGCTGTGCAATTCTATGATATTAATATACTGAGTAAACATATAAACTGTAAGCCATGTGGAAAAAATTAGATGGTGATAAGGAAAGATAGCTATGAAAATTAATGAACTGAACTTTGAAAAACCACTCTGAGACAAGGGGTTAGCCATACTGTACTAGGAACAGATGTTCTAAACCAGGTGAGTTCAGTGAAAGTTATTAAAAATCCCAAACCCTAACTTATTAATTCCTACTTGCTGTGATCTACAGTGTTTTCCTATGTTTGTCATGGAAATTAACATATAGTAGACACAAAACTCTTCAGTATGTATGGTACTATGAATTAATACACAAAATAAATTAGAGTAAAGCATAAAAAATGTTACTAGCACATTTTGGTATTTTATTTTTCTAGTAAAAGTTAACATACTAATAAGCCAGCCTAAGCAACAGGTCAGGGTCTTGTGCCACTATGCAGATAATGCCCTTTGAAATGTTGCTTTAATACTTGAACCTAACTTCCAGACACTCCCAAAGTTTACTATATTTATCTCAATTTGGACTCAATTTAGAGTCCACCAATGCAAGACATCAGATATAAACACAAAAAGTAAATCTCAACAGAAACATGTAGCTATATTCTGAACTTTAAGCACTGTAAAGAATAAGCAGTACAGCAACATTACTACAATGTTGTTGTGACAGAATTGAGTCTTAAATCCTCTCTTAAATTAGATCTGCAAATAGGGTAGTGTGAGGTTAGAATACACACAAATTATATTTACCTCCACTGAGAATCTATTGTTTTTTTCTTCAAGGGGTAGAATGGCAATTGTCATTGTGTAATTAGTGTATTACAGATCAGCAATTCTATTAAAAGTAGAACAAAGGCAGGATATTGCATATTTATGCGAAGTTTCAGATTTTTCAAACACAGAAGCAGCAGGTGGCAGAAAAAGTAAGGAAAAATATGAGGCCAAACACTTTTCTACTCTGACTCTGAATAAAATACTGAGAATGATGGAAAATTAAAACAAATAAAACCATCCCAACTCCTAAGTGACCCCAAGTTATAGAGTTATGTTTCACTTGCATTTAATTCACATATTTCTCATTATCATTTTACTGTATTATTTCTCCAAAGAATCACGCTATTTTCAGCCATTAGAGTGAAAAGAGTTGGAAACTTGGTTTTGGGGCTGCTTACAATTGATTGTAATCTACTGAGTTAATGCATTAGAATTATGTTCCTTAGAACATAGTTGCACCATCACACCCCCAGGCATGAGAAGTGATATAAGTACTGCCTTTTTATTCTTATCCAGAAGTAATGATTCCTTTCTCTGTAAGTGCCCTCGATCTACTGTGTAATAAGTTGAATCAGCAGGATTATAGAAATGATCCTATGCAGAACAAAAACAAATGTTTCCATTCTCAGAGTTTCTCCCACCCTGAACTGCAGGTGAATTCTCATCTCATTCTTGGCAGAGTCAGTAGACTTTCTGATATCTAAGGAAAAAATTATTTGAGGCTTAAAACTAAATGTCTTATTCAAAAAAGAAATGGAAAAATCATACAAATGTAAAAAAAAAAAGACAGACAGACTGGAACTGTGCAACAGGAAAGAACACATAGTAGGAGTTAATACTTTTGCTGAAAGCTCACTTTATTAGTTTCCATCATTGTAACTGTACAGACTCAATGATCTGTCAAAAAACCTTAAGTTTCTGGTCTGTGACTAAAAATAAGTACTTAGATTACCCTAATGGTATGTCTAGAATTGTAAGTAACCTGTTGTAATTGTGATAACTTGTTGTAGATCTGTTCATATATGTGCCATTAATCATATGCAATCCTGGATAGGCTCCCACAGAATAAAAGGAAAATTTCAGTCACACATCTAGGAAAGTTATATGTGTAATATGCAAGTAAATGAAGAAAAGTTTTAGTCAAAGGCCTTACATTTGAGTCGCTATTCAGGAAATAGACAGCTCTTGTTTCAGCACAAAAACTGAGAAAACCAAAAAGCAATCAATATCTACATAATTTGAAGTTTTTCTCTGACATTCATTTCCATGTAATCAATCACAAACAGACATCAGAAAGTTGGAAGTTAAAAAACTCCAACCCCTTTTTGCTGCCAGAGGTTTGGTTGATACTGTTATCTTTCCCAAATTCTTCATTTTTTCCACTAAACCATGTCCCTCAGTACAACATTGCAAGAGATTATTCTTTTACATCATTGTCTCAAAGCTTGCTGGGGACACAGATGAACAAGTCCAAGCAAGACCTGGGCAAGGGTTGAGAAATCCTTGGTCTGGAGAACATTGATGGACAAGTCCTGGGCAAGGATTGCAAAATCTTTTGTGTGAGGATGGACAAGGCCAGGGTCAATGAGAGAGAGAGAGATAAACTGCAGCTTAATAGCCATGAAGTGGTCTTTTGTGTGGGCTTTTCTCAAGAAAGATAGCCATCCCAGAAGGTGCTGCCCATGACTCCTATCCAAGCAGCCAGGAATGCGACAGTGGCAGAAGAAGAAAGATAAAAAGGGGACCTACAACCATGAGGTGTAGGTTTTCTGGCAACAGATTCCTCATGAGGAAGAAGAGGTTTCTGACATGAGAAGCCTCACAACCTGTCCCTCTCCTTCCTGGACTGTCTCTGTGACCGCTTGCTGCCTAAGGCCGGCCATGCTGCTGTTGCTCTCCCCTGAAATGTGTCTACCATCAAATTCCTCACTATGGAATACCTGCATGCTGACGGACTCTCCTGGGTCTTCTACCTGAATCCTGCTGCTTCCTCCGAGACTTACCCTGCAGCTTCTTCCTCCTACCTGCTTGCTGCCCAAGGTTGGCCACGCTGTTGCTGATCTTCCCATGCACTTTTGCCTTGGACCATCGGAACGGCGTGCAACAGGACCGCTGTTGGATCCTGGTGATGACTATCCCTGCTTTACGCAATTCTTCCTTTTTTCTATCTTTTCTATCACCCTTCTTCCCTTCCCTATCACCCTAATTCATAATACCCTCCTTCCCTTCTCCATCACCCTAATTCATAACAGTCGCTGTCCTTCCCTTCCCTGTCTCCCTTATTAGGATTTATTGGTTGTCGGACCAACATTTGAACTGTTGTTTCTTAATTTCACGCCGGTATATAGATATCAAAGAACCTCCTCTCCCTCCAATAAATTGGAGCGAGACAAACATCTAAATATTTCTATGTTTCTTGAACACCTCTGGGAAAACTGACTCCACTTCCCTGAGCAGCCTGTTCCAGCACCTGACCACTCTCTTGGAGAAGTGTTTTTAATATCCAGCCCAAGTTGTTCCTTCTAGTCCTATCGCTAGTTACTTAGGAGAAGAGGCTGACTCCCACCTCACCATAACCTCCCTTCAGGTAGTCATGGAGAGCAGTAACATCACCCTTGAGTCTCCTCTTCTCCAGACTGAGAAATCCCACTTCCCTTAGCCACTCCTAAGACTTGTGCTCCAGACCCATCACCAGATTGTCCTTTATAAGCATGAAAATATAAAAACACTGGAAAACAAATGAGTATGATTTCAGCTTCTAAACCTGATTTCAAAAAATAGTGAAAAAATATAATGCATATTACTTAGCAAGATACAAACCTTTTAAAATCTATACAACATAAAGCCCAGTATGACGCTAAATCCAATAAGTAATCTTCAAACTATTGAAAACTGTTTGAAATGCTAGCAACACTCTGTATGTATTATATATTTCCTAGGAGAGTAACCAATTCTAATATTCCCAGTGTTTACAGCACATAATTTAAGAAACATTATGATGTTACATCATCATAATAATAGAACACTAAATATGATTAAGACAAAATTAGAAAGCAGAACAATACTGGAGGTAATATCATATACTGACATGATTTTTTAGAATAACATATGTACCTTGTAAGGCAACATTTGCATCAAGAGCTTTCTTTCTTTCTACTTTATATATTCCAAAAGCCTGGCTCCTTGCCTACTGATGTTTTTACCATTCAGAGCAACAAGAAGTCTTTAACAGCTTCTGACAATCACATGTAAACATAAAACAGACTAACTGGTCATTTCAACAAAAGTTTTATTGATACTTTAATCTTTGTGATATAAGCTATTCAAATACAAAAGATGTAATCTGTCACTTATTTATTTTGAAAAAAAAAATCAAAATAAATAATATTACATAGTGAAATTATTAAAGCTGCATTTTTTTTTCTAAAAAATTTGCAAGATTGTCTAATGATTTAAAGCTGGATAGCTAAAATAAATGACATTATCTATTGAAAAAACAGCAAAAAAATGAAAACATCATGATGAAGTCTATTCTCAGTATTTTTAATGCCAGCATCTGTCCATCATGAAAACTGTCCCATGTGTTATATTTTTCCTGATATTTATATATTCTTTAGTTTTATAATTAGATCTATCATCAAAATGCTGTGTAATGTGGTTATCTCTAACACTCTTCTTTTAAGACCAAATATTTTCACAGATTTTTTATTTTCTTTTTTATTTTTATTTTTATTTTTATTTTTTTCCAACTCTGGTTGTCTGAAGAAATATATTTACATCAACTAAAAGACTTCCTTCACTGCTCCAGGAAATCCAACATCTTAGCTCTTGGGCTTTTAAGTCATTAAGGGAATTTTCATGTTTAGTATCCTGTAATAGATTCAGTCTTGCAAATTTCAAAAAAATTTCACACCACTTATGGTAAATAGTCCATGAAAGATTTTTTTTTTTTTTTTCCATCTATTCTTTTCCTTCATCTCTGTTGATTTTTTAAACCAGGTTTTTCATTCTTTTTTTCCTCAATTAACACAAAAATGAGAAGTGATAGCAGTTTGGTATAATCTTAAGACCCCTGAAAACTAAATTTATCTACCAAGTTTTTCTGCAAATGTTTTATTTTCATGCTAACTAACACCATTCTCTACAAAAATCCAGATGAAGAACTTTTTGCAGTCACAAAGAGTTTGTCAAGCTGGAAGCTTTGGATCCTTGCAAGAGATTATTCTTTTACATCATTGTCTCAAAGCTTGCTGGGGACATAGATGAACAAGTCCAAGCAAGTCCTGGGCAAGGGTTAAGAAATCCTTGGTCTGGAGAGCACTGATGGACAAGTCTTGGTCAAGGGTTGTAAAATCCTTTGTCTGAGGAACACAGATGGACAAGGGCAGGGTCAATGAGAGAGAGAGATAAGCTGCAGCTTAATAGCCATGAAGTGGTCTTTTGTGTGGGCTTATCTCGAGAAGATGGCCATCTCAGGGGGTACTGCACATGACTCTTACCCAAGTACCCAGGAATGCGACAATGGCAGAAGAAGAAAGATAAAAAGGGGACCTACAACCATGAGGTGTAGGTTTTCTGGCAACAGATTTCTCATGAGGAACAAGAAGAGGTTTCTGACATGTGAAGCCTCACAACCTGCCTCTCTCCCTCCTGGACTTCCTCCGTGCTCTACTAGCATGCTGAAGAAGAACAGAGGTGTCTGCCATCAGATTCCTCACTATTGAATTCCCGCATGCTGACGGGCTCTCCTGAGTCCTGCTGCTTCCTCTCAGATTGGCTCTGCCACTTCTTCCTACTACCTGCTTGCTGCCCAAGACCAGCCATGCTGCTGCTTTCCCCCTCTGCTGCCTTTGCCTCAGACCTTTGAAACGGTGTGCAACAGGACCGCTGCTGGATTCTGGCAGTGACTATCCCCGCTTTATGTGATTCTTGCTTCTTTCCTATCTTTTCTATTACCCTCCTTCCCTTCCCCGTCTCCCTGATTAGCATTTATAATAAACTGGTTGGACCAACATTTGAACCGTTGTTTCTTAATGTCATGCCGGCTATACAGATGTTAAAAGAACCTCATCTCCCTCCTATAAATTGGAGCGAGACAATCCTGTCTATAATTATTTACAGTGAATACTGTTCTGAAGAATTGCTAATTAGAAATTACTGGGTAAGATTCAAAATGAAAATTTAAGCTTGAGAGGGAAGAAGACACTTAGAAGAGCATACAGAGAAAAAAAAGAAGGGTGTGAAGTCTGGTTAAAAAAAAAAAAAATCCAAACAAACAAACAACAACAACAACAACAAAGAACAGACATAAAAGACAATACATTAAAGATATGTTAGTCAGCCTAACAAGTAACTTTTTTTGGGGGGGGGAGAGGGAGAGGGACTGGGGAGTAAGGTAGGTAGGGGGAAGTCTGAATAACTTTCAAAAAAAGTTAAAAGCAAATAAGGAATTATTTAGAGTTAAGAATTAACAACAACAACAAAATCTATTGGAGCAGAACAATACTATTTCTTAATGCAGAGTAACTAAATGATGAATAGTGTAATTCAGTTTTTTTTTTTTTTTTTCTATATCAAAATGAATTCTATATCTATATCTATATCTAACTAAATATTTAACTTGATTCAGAAGTGAATCTAGTCTGCTGTATGCCACATTTTCTTTTGCCCACTTAACAAGTAAATCTCTGTTCTTCAGATTTCTTTAAGCTTCTCTGGAAAAGGAATCACAGAATCATAGAATTGCTTGTGTTGGGAAAGACCTTAAAGGTCAAGTCAAACTGTAATCTGACCATACTATCCTAACTCAATTCTCCTCTAGATCATGTTCCTGGGCAACACATGCAAACGGTTTTTAAACACATTCAGGGATGGTAACTCAACCACCTACCTGGAGAGCCTATTCCAGTGCTTAACAACCCCTTCTGTAAAGTTTTTCCTGATATCCAACCTTAACATGCCCTGGGGAACTTGAGGCCATTTTCCCTTGTCCTGTCACCTGTCACCAGTGAGAAGAGACCAAGTCCACTCTCACTGCAGGTGAAAGGAAACAGTAAAAATGTCACCTATAAAGACTGCATGTTGCTACTAATCAAGTGATCAACATAATGAAACAACTCCACTTTCACCTTTTTTTTTTTCTCCCACCCCCCTCCTCCCCCCAACCATTCCAATTAATCTTGGATATATTTAAGTGGAGTTTTCTAGAATATAAATTTTATGCATAATTCCTCACTCAAATGACCAGACAAAGCATGTGAAGAGAAAATAAGAATTATGTTATCAAGATGCTGATATTTTAGGAGAGTCTGTTGAAAAACTGCAGAAAAAAATAAATTTTCAGACTGAAACAAGTGGGAAAAAATATTTTATTAAGTGTTCTCTAAGCTGCCTCTCAGTTTTGTACAATTGAATTCCACCACTATCATTTATGTAAATGTCTGAAAAGATTTTCTAGAACATAAATGTCATTAAAAGAAAAGAGAAAGAAAATGAAAATGAAAATGAGATGACTGCAGACTGACTAGTTGTAATGAAATATGCTTGGAAATTTTCTGAAGCATTCAGAGAAACACCTGGAAAAGCAGTTTTATTTAGGATTGCAATTTAGGCAGGGGATCTCCTGCTTAATTACACAACATTCTTTGAAAATATTTCTGTTATGATAGATAAGAAAAATTCTCCACATCCTGTAAAATTGCTTTATTAAAATGCATTTGAAAAAGTTTCGTGTAGGAGATGCCTGGATATCATAAATGCTATTTCGTGCAAGAAAGAGTGTATTTTCTAGCAGATGTTAAATATCTTCCTCATTTTTTTAATCTTACAAATGTAAGATTATGTAACATCGGAAAAAAATGAGTTCTACTCAGTGACTTTTGCCACTCTGCAGTGTTGAACAGATAAAAATCCCAGGAGAAATCTGTATTTTCTGATTTTTCTTTTCAGAAATAGCTAAATTCTCTCTTAAAGAAAAACAGATACAAGAATTAAAGAAAACATTTATTTAGCAGTCTCTGTGAGTCTCATGTCATTACCTCATCTTTTATATCCTTATTTTCTAATGAGCTCTGAGGCAAAATGCATCTCTTGTATTTATTTCTTCAAAGTTTGATAACCTTAGCTAGGCCATAAAAGTAATAAAACAACTCTGTAACTGCCTCCTTTTCATATGGGCTTTCTTAACAATGAAGGAATTGCAGAACTAAGAGTTTCTGTATAATGTTCTCTTAAATTAGTCCCTAAATTCTGTTTCAAATCACAAGCAATCCGTATTAGGAGTTACAGATTATCTAAACGCCTAATAACAAACAAAAAACAATGTTTGTAGAAGAGAAAAATCAAAGTCTTAACCTTTTTTTTTTTTTCTTTTTAATGTTTAGACATTATGTCCCTCATTCTCTCTTTATTTTGTTAAAAGAGCTCAACCTTGCTGTTGATTACAGTATAAAAACAAAACAAAACAAAACAAAACAAAACAAAACAAAACAAAACAAAACAAAACAAAACAAAACACCTCATCTTTTAACAGAATTACAGTGTTTGGGAAAATCTCTGGTCAGTGCAGTTACATCAAGTTGGTGGCCAGCCACGAGGTTTCCAGGTGTCCTCCAGGGCTCAGTACTAGGTCCGCTTCTATTTAACATCTTTATTAACAATCTTGATAAGGGGATTGAGTGCACTTTCAGTAAGTTTGCAGGTGACACCAATTTGGGTGGGAGTGTTGATCTGCCTGGGGGGAGAAAGGCACTACAGAGGGACCTAGACTGGATTGATGGGCCAGGATTAACTGCATGAGTTTCAATAGGGCCAAGTGTCAGATACTGAATTTTGGTCAAAAAAACCCTAGGCATCCTACAGGCTTGGGTAGAAGTGGCTGGATAGCTGCCTGATGGAAAGAGACTTCGGTGTATTGAGAGACAGTCAGCTGAACATGAGCCAGCAGTGTGCCCAGGTGGCCAAGAAGGCTGGGGGCATTCTGGTTTGTATCAGGGATGGTATTGAGAAGGACTAGGGAAGTAATCCTGCCCCTGTACTCAGCACTGATGAAGCCTCACCTCAAGTACTGTGTTCAGTTTTGGGCACCTCAGTACAGAAAGGACATTGAGGTGCTGGAGCAGGTCCAAAGAAGGGCAACAAAGCTTGTGAAGAGCTTGGAGAATATGTCCTATGAGGTGTGACTGAAGGAACTGGGGCTGTTCAGACTGGGGAATAGGAGGCTGAGGGGAAACCTTATTGCTCTCTTCCAGTATCTGAAAGGTGCTTACAGGAAGAGCAGGGTTGGTCTCTTCTCACTGGTGACTGGTGACCCGATGAGAGGAAATGGCCGCAAGTTGTGTCAGGGTAAGTTTAGTTTGGATATTAGGAAAAACTTGTTTACTGAAAGAGTTGTTAGCAGTGGAATAGGATCCCCAGGGAGGTTTTAAATGCATCATGGATATGTTTAAAAAACATTTGGATATGGTTTAGCAGAGGGACGTGATTTAGCGGAGGGTTGTTTGAGTTACAGTAGTATGGTTAGGTTGTGATTGGACTTTATGATCTATAGGTCTTTTCCAACCTGAGCAATTCTATGATTCTATGAAATGAGGAATTTGTTCAACCCTATAAAATGCAGAAAAAATCATGACGCATCATCATGCTGATGTAATCTGATTGATTAATCATGTTTCAGACTTCAGAATAAATACTTCAATATGAATTTTATATTTAGTTAAAGGTGTTTCTGTGTATACTTAGAAAATGGCATTACTCAATTATTTGTATTAAGTCAGGTACTACTAGTAAGCCAATGGGAAAAAAAAAAAAATGTTATTTGATTCGGAATAGGAAGTCATTGTGTTGAGTGAATACACAGTAGTTATATCTAGGGAATAATGTTAATGTCACTCTTTTTTTTTTTTTTTTTTTTTTTAATAATGATCAATTAGTAAGAAATTCAAAACTGAAAAGACCACTCCACTCATTTTGAGTAGAAGTGTTTGAAATATCAAACCAATTTTGTGAAGGAATAGAACATGCCAGAATGCTTATGAAATTATTAAGTAAGAAGATATCTCTCCTTTTAACAACATTTCCCTTTTTTTGTTTAAAAATTCTGCTTAGTGAATCTATCCACTTTCTACTGGCAGTGAGTTTTTAGGGATCATAGGATCATAGAATCCTCTGAGTTGGAAGGGACTTCTGAGAGCCACCTGGTCCAACCTCCCTGCAGTGAACAGGGACACCAGAACTAGATCAGATTGCGTAGGGCTTTATCCAGCCTCTTTAAAATCTCCAGGGATGGGGAATTAACCACATCACTAGGCAACCTGTTCCAATACTTCACCATCCTCACTATAAAAGACTTTATTCTATTCACAAAATATTTCTTCGCACAACAATAAACAAAATATCATGGATTGCACATTTCACAACAAATAAGATGTGAAATACACATCTAATTGTTGATTAAATCCCTCCCACTTAGTCTTAAAACATGTTTCTAAATATTATGTCAGATTTAATTGCAAGTTAAAAACCTATAGGAACAAACTTAAGACAGAAACAAATTTTAATACACACAAACACATACGAAATTTCCAGAAATTTCAGTAGAAAACTTCACTGGTAACCAAAATACGTAAATATTGTGGAGTTTTGCCAGACTGTGGAAGGCATGTATCTGACAAACCAGATTTCTTTAAGTATTTGGAGTCTTCCTCATATTTCTATTCCTTTCCTACTGCACTTATCACTTTTTCCTTCTTTTTTTTTTAAACTTCTTTTCAGCACATATGATGTGTTTCTCTCTGCCAACAAGCCCTGTGCTAGTTATTGTTTCCTCAGAAATCTCACAGAATCTCAATAAATTCTTACAGATATTTTCCACCTTTTCCCTCTACGGTAGTTAATGACAAGTTCTACAGCTCAATGCTATCCTAGGGGTAAATTAAAATTTGACATCAGAAAACAGTTTTTATTAAACTGTGTAAACTTCTCTTAGAGATATGCCACAGAATTTCTTTAGCAGCAATATTTGCAATCAATGAAAACAGTGGTCTTAGCAGAAAGAGATTGAATGTGCTCTGACATAATTTTTACGTTTAGTTTTCTATAACTTATTATATAGAATTAAACATGATCTCTAAATTCAGAAAACTGAAAGACAGTTAAGGCACTGCCTAATACTTGTCCATCTGAACAGTATTTTCTTTTATTTCCTAAATTATTTGTGTCATCTTCAATTATATATACTAGAAATCTAGAATCTAAAAAGCTGGAATGCAACAGTTATCACCTACTTGTAGGGCTTTAAAAAAATAAAAAAAACACAATTTATTAGGTCATTTTTTTTTCTTTTTTCTGTAAAATTCAAAATTACATTCTTATTTGAATTTTTACACAAATAAAAATCTATATAATTCCCAAAAGCTATTAAGTAGCCATCCACAAAAAGAAAAAAAAATAAAAATAAAAATAAAGGAAAAAAAAAAAAAAGGAAAAAAATAAAAAAAGAGTTTGAAGTTCAAATGAAAGTCAGTATCTGAATAATATTAATCCCCATGAGAATGCTTGGCATCTGCCAGACACTGTTAAATTTTTAGAAATGTTGTATTTTGCAAAGTCCACTGCAAACGTTATAACGCCTTCGGTAAATACATCTACCAGCCTTTTTGTTTGAGCAGAAATATTGAAGTTCCTACTGTTATGATTATAGAGAAGGGTATTTCTGATTTTTTTTCTTTAAATATTTGCTTAGTGACATATCTTTTTAACTTTGGAATTGAGTTTCAAATCAGACACAGATTTAAGTGTTTGAAAAAATGTCTGCCTTATAAATGTGATCTACTTAGAAGCAGATGAGTAAACGTAGCACCAAAGGGACAGAAAAAGAAAACAATTTGGCAGTCTGATCCACAGTATCAGAAGAAGGAGACAAAACCCTGCAGTACAACAAAGCAATGTTGCTTGAATTGCATAATGCAAAATGTTTATCTCCTTAGCAGAGGCAAAATGACACTTTCTAGTGTCTACAAATTATCTATTGATAATTACATAAAATTAATTTTACATTATTGTTGTTTCAAGTATCATATTCTAGAAGTCTTCTTTTTATTTTTAAAGATCACCAAAGTAAAAATGTTAATAATAGTCACAGTGCACAGGCTTCCAAATGAATAAAGTTAAAAATGCTGCAATTTATTATATTGTTATATGCAATATATATGCTATTGTGATTTACAGAAACATGATAATTAAGACATTGATGATAATGGTAAAAATTATATACTTAGATGTAGGGTAGTAGGTGGAACAAGGGGTGGTACAAGGGGAGTGGGGATTGGTTCATGGGTTTCCTGGGAGGGTTCGTGGGTTTCCTGGGCTGTCGCGTGTCACGGTATATAAGTGCTTGTTATGCAGCAATAAATTGGCTTTTGGCGTAGGAACGCTGGTCGTTCGGTCCATCCGACTGTCCCCTCACCGGAGGTCGATGTTGCGCAGCAACATCTGGTGACCCTGACGTGATCTGTTTAGCGCTAAGCATGGGGAGCGAGATGAGCACCGGCCGCGTAGGCAGTGGCCGCGTGAGGCGGCATGGGCGCACAAGTGAGGTGCGCGGGGGCCCGTATGTCGCATATTGTCAGGCACGGCGTTGTCTGTGTGAGTGTGGTGTGCAATACCTCGGCCGACAATGGGGCTCGGCGTGGACGAGGTGGTGAGTATGCTTAAATCCTTGGCCAAGGAAATAGGGATAACACTACATAAGAAGGACTGTCAGCTGCTTTTAAAATGGATATTGCGGCGGCAGCTTGCTTTGACATCTTTGTAATGTTTGCAGAAGATGGTATTAGAGGTGGGAAAGGAACTTTGGGAGAATGCCTGCGTAGGGAACAAGGAGGCACTGTCTCTGCTTCCTGCGTATGGGGCTCTAAAAGGCATGTTAGAAAAACTTAGTGGTGAGGTTCAATTGTGGGCTACTGTGTGTAGGTTGCTCTGTCTGGAGAAGTCCGTTTCTTCTTCAGAAACTATGGGAGCGACAGGGAAGGAACTCGACAGGGATAACGGGTTGGAAGAGAAATCTCGAGAAAAGGAGAACTTGGGGGAAGGGTCTGACTGAAGGGAGGAAGCCATCGATGAGGGTCCCAGAGGGGAATCAGAATGTTCAGAGAGATAGGAGAAGGAAAGGAGGAGAAGGAAGCTGACAGCACGTTGTGGTCTAGGGGAGGTTGCCATTATGCTTTTTTTCCTGCTGCTAGAGTGGGTGAGGGTCCCCTTAACAGGGGTACCCCCGCCTTTGTGGCTCCTCCGCCATACCATCAGAATGTGGTTAAAGGAACGGGAGAGGAATTGAGCTCCTCTGAGTCAGGAGAGGAATTGCTCAAACTCAGGACATGTCTTATGGAACTGTTGTCTGCGAGCGAGCATGGGGGGACCAGGCGGGGATAGTTTGAAATCAAAAGGGGCTTCTCCCCTCAAATCTTCTTCAGAAAAAAAAAAAAGGGGGGGGGGGGGGGAGGGGCGAATTGCAACTTTGGTGTGTATTGTCTGCTATTTGTGTTTAACACACAAATTAGCACCTGGCATTGTGATATGATATTATATTCCTTGGAAAATAGTATTATTTAAATTGCATTAATTTTCATGTTTTTTCCTATTGATGGTATGAACAATTTTTCAACACAGAAATGACTTGACATACCAATGATTTTGTTTTGTCTGTTCCCAGCAGTTAACAGTTGTTAACATGTACATAACTGTCTCTATGACAGTGAGTCATTGGTGTTTTTATTGGGATTTCTCCCCAGATTAGGAAAATCATACAAAATGTGAACAAGAAAAATATTTCAATTTTAAATATCATTAATTGTTATTGAACAGAGTTATGTAAATTGTCTGCTAGCCTCATTTTTTTTACAATTAAAAAGGCAAAACAGCAAAACAAATTTGTCTTCCCAAATAATTTAGAGAAAAGTGACATTGCAGACAAAATGAAAAAAAAAAAAATAAAAAAAAGGAAGGAGAGAGGAGGATGGCCATTAGTTAGCAGGTAAGATGAAAATACTGGTAGGACAAGAGTAAGCTTTCCATCTGTTCTTCTTTGGTGAGATAACCTGTTTAGCCTAATAGCCTAACTTTTGTGTATATTTCTTAATTACAACATCTATATATTCATTGATTATACACTTGGTGAGCCAAGCAGGCCAAATATACTAAAATTTATATCATGTCCTTTCTATGGAATTTCTATAAATGGGTCGGGGGGAGAACATTACCCTCCTAGATAAAATGATTCTGGGACAGATCCCAGCATTTGGGGAATCTCCCTATTATGAACTGGCATCATTGAAAGATCACAGAATCACAGAATCACTAAGGTTGGAAAAGACCTATAAGATCATCCAGTCCAACCATCCACCTATCACCAATGGTTCTCGCTAAACCATATCCCTCAACACAACATCCAAACGTTCCTTGAACACCTCCAGGGAAGGGGATTCCACCACCTCCCTGGGCAGCCCATTCCAGTGACTGACCACCCTTTCAGAGAAGTAGTATTTCCTAATATCCAACCTGAATCTTCCCTGGCACAGCTTGAAACCATTCCCTCTAGTCCTATCACCAGTTATACGGGAGAAGAGGCCAACCCCCAGCTCGCTACAACTTCCCTTCAGGTAGTTATAGAGAGCAATAAGGTCTCCCCTGAGCCTCCTCTTCTCCAGACTGAACAATCCCAGCTCCCTCAGCCGCTCCTCATAAGGCCTGTGCTCCAGACCCCTCACCAGCTTTGTTGCCCTTCTTTGAACACGCTCCAGGGCCTCAACGTCTTTCTTGCAGTGAGGGGCCCAGAACTGGACACAGTACTCAAGGTGTGGCCTCACCAGAGCTGAGTACAGGGGAAAATGGGGTGTACAGGGGAAGATGAGGTGTTATGGGAAATATCTCCCCATATCGCTTGGTAGACTACTTTCACGGACTTAGCAAGGATACACTAATCACGGAAGAATGACAATTAGCTGTCTCCACAGTGGCATGGCCACTGTTAAATTCTTTAAATCATGCTGAAATGAGGAATAATACTTTAAAAAATGAAAACCAACTTTTGAGAGACTGTATCGAAAAGTTAGAGCAAGAACTTGGCATATTAACAGGGAAGAAACCAATTCTGTATCTTCCAATAAGTCAAGTTTACAACATTTCAATAGACTATGACCAGATTCCTGAATCAATAGACTTCATTGATCAGGAAAATAAAAATGCTAAATTAGGTCTCGAAGCTCCGATTGCAACAAATCTGTCTGTCCTGTTATAACTCAGAAAACAAAGAAAGTACAGGATAGATGCAGGGGTGCCACCTAATCAGTGACCCCCTGCCCAGACTCATTTGCATGTAACAGCCTGGCCATACATGGCAACGGAATTGATGGATTTAATATAGTGATTTCAGCAGAAGCCTAGTGAAAGTGTACCAGCTTGGTTATTAAGACTGTGGGATTCTGGGGCAGAAAGTTTTGTGGTGTGAATGGCATGGAAATATCCAAGTTGGCCACTATGACTGTCCATCCTGCCCTCAGGCAGAGGTTATATGCTGGTGTTCAGTATCTTAATGAAAACCCTTCTATAATAGAATGGTTAATGGTAGCTTGCAGTATGGTATGGCTGAATAAATCCAGTATACCTCCACATACAGAGATGTGATCCTCCATGGAAGACCTTCAAAATTATATCCGTGAACTAGGTGTAAGGGAAGAAATTTATGAAAATACATTTGACCCTGATATGGTCAAATTCTCAGCAGGAATGAGAGACTTGATTCTACAGCAAGTCCCCTCTCATCTGTACAGCACTTTGGTCTCTCTGTTAAATCTCCTGGTGGCCTCAGAAGCGGTAGTCCAGCAGGCTCCCAGTTAGTGGCTGACAGGCTGAAACAGAGTGCCTGTGGACGAGGCACAACATCTCAGAAGAAGCTGAGGTCCTGCCAGATTAAAACCAAGAGGCCGGCTACTCGAGCTCCTCAATTGGGACCCATAAGGGTTTCCTGAAAACAAATGTTTAATGATTTAATTGAGGCTGGGATACAATTTGCTAAGGTTGACCGCCAGTCCAATCATGTCCTTCTCCAGCTTTGGAAACAACTGAAGGACAATCAGAATTTCAGAACTACCCTAAGAAACCTAGGGTAAGAGTTATAAATAGGCTACCAACTACAATGTGGAATTTTAAAGACTTTATAGTCCCCAGTAGAGGAAAAAAAAAAAAAAAAGCCTCTTGGGCCATGGTGCCTGAGCCACTGGAGGCAAAAGAATTGGCCATAGCACAATTCATGGTATGTTGAGGGATGTTAGTCCCCTTAAGGCCTCCAGAAGGGACCGGAGGCCCTATGTAGAATTAATGATTTATTGGTCCTGAAAAAATATTCTGAGATCTATGGCATTAGTGAACACTGAAGCAGAAACATTAATTATCTACGGAGATCTGACTCATCTTGAATTGTATCAACATGTGTTGCAATGGAACTTGTATAAGTGTTGTGATATATTGGAACTCTGTATTAGGAAAAGCTTACCCTTTAGTCAACTTGATCATTGGTTCAAGCTGTGAAAGGGTGGAGTGTATGGGAACTGCTGAATCATGTTCTGAACCTCCAATTGACCACCTGAGGCAAAGAATGAGTCAGTCCTGAGAGCACAGGTGAGGGCATTTCACCTGCCCTACTGGAGGGGGTGGAGCCTGGCTCCACCTCTCCTAGAACCCATTTAAGAGCTGACTACCAGTGAGGAAGGATCTCTTTTGGAGACTGCTCCTCTTGGAGTCTTCTCAGTGAGCTCAAAATCAAGGGTGAGTTTTCCATTCACTCTTTGGAGTGATAGCCTGTTTAGCCTAACTTTTGAGTATATTTCTTAATTGTAACATCTGTATAATCATTGATTATACAGATGTGGAAGATATATATCAATAAAAAGCCACTGGTAGGTGCATATTATCAAACTTTTGTTGTTTCCCTGTTTGCTTGTAAGGAAAGCTCATATTCCATTGTGATTATCTGGAGAGGAAAGTTACTTCTCAATAAAACTATCTAGGATGTATTCCCACTTGTAGAATTTTAGGAAGACATGAGAAATCAGAGATCAGAGGGCTGGAGCACATTTCCTATGAAGAAAGGTTGAGGGTATTGGGCTTATTTCTCTTAAAGAAGAGAAAGCTTCAGGGAGACCTCATTGTGGCCTTCCAATATTTAAAGGAAGCATATAAACAGGAGGGGCAGTGGCTGTTTACAAGGGTGTATAGTGATAGGACAAGGGGGAATGGTCTTAAAGAAAGACAGGGGAGGTTTAGATTAGTTACTAGGAGTAAGTTTTTCACTCAGAGGTTGCCCAAGGAAGTCGTGGATGCCCTATCCCTGGAGGCATTCAAGGCCAAGCTGGATGTGGCTATAGGCAGCTTGGTTGGGTGCTTGGCAGACTTGGACACAGCATGGGTGTTGAAATTAGATGATCTTTAAGGTCCTTTACAACCCAGCCCTTTCCATGATTCTATTAAATATAGATGTTTAAATATTTGATACTAACTTACAAAAAATTAATGGTTACATGTGTGTACTCAGAACAATCATGTCAGTTAGGCAAATCTCCCACTCTCATAGTGAAGCCTGAATAATCATTGTGGGATCTCAGTGATAGAGATTTATTATTTAAAAAAATTCTGGGAAAATGAATTCATTTAATTGAAAGACAAGATACAGTATTCAACAGTTATCATAGCAATAAAAGAAACAACAAAAAACTTACACTTCTCCAAGGCACATCCTGTAGTTGTGTCTCAGGATAGAGTTCTAAAAGTAAAATAATAATAATAATAATGTCAGATATCATTGTTAGGGCAACTGTCAAGTATCATATTTTTATGCATACACTTTTTTATTGGGAACAGTCATAATTAATATTTATCAACATTGCAGTATTTGATAAACAACAGAAAGGAACAATTAGTGGGGAAAAAATAACTACACTTCTGGAGGTTGTTGTTTTCATACAGGAAATGCTATCAAATTTTCTTACAAATTTCGTATCTGAGATTTTTAAAATTTTAATTATCATAGTTAGACATTTAATTGATGTTATATGTGAAAGTCTAAAATAATTCACTTTTCAGTATTTGTGCCATTAATCATCCTTGCAAAATATATCTCTCTGATTCTTGAAATATTTCTTGTGTTTGAATTGGTTTACAGATTGCAATATAATTTAAGGAACAATTCAATTAAAAATGTAAAATGCAAAACATAAATGAAGATTTGCAAGGCTTTGTAAAATATTCTATCACATTCTCTCGCTCTCTCTCTTCTTTGAAGTCAGACTCAAAAATAAGAATCAGATAACAGGTTATTAACATTAACTTCATTGTTCTTTATAATATTATATATATATATTATAATATATATATATTATATATATATTAATATATATATTATATAATATATAATATGTTGTTTAAGTGTTACAATAAAAGTATTTTTTTGTGCAGAATTTCATTATGCCATTTCAGAGTTCTTATTTTTTGTAAGGATGAATGTGAAAACCAGATTGATTTGAAATTTTTCAGTTTATTCACAAGTGGGTTAGTCACATCTAATATCTATTCTAAAATCTCTAATGTGCACATTTCAAGATCATCATGTATCCAGGAGGAATAAATGATCAAAAGCTAGAGAATTTTATTCTTCCATTTTCCTCTTTTTCTCCCCTGTTCATACAGCTATATATGCACAAATGTAAGGAAATATATATATGCAGTGCTCAGGTAAGTATTCCAACTGCTTCTCTTCATAAAAAACTGAAGATAACTTGAACTATGAAACTATGAGGGCAGACAGGTCTTAAAATAACTTCAGATATTAATAAGCTGAATTCCACTATACCAGTATCATTTGGGTTTTGTTTTAACCTGGCAAGAATCAGAAATGTTGAGTACCCAAACAGAGGATGAAAGCACCAATGAAAGCACACAGTACTGTTTCAAAATGCCTAATAGCGGTTTAAAACAACTAATTAGAAGGCAAGGCAAAACTTATTTCACATTATAACTACCTAACTTCAAGTTATTTTCTTAGAATAATAAATATGCAGTAAAAAAAAAAACAAAAACAAAAACACTAAGAACCCAGTCTTGACTACAAGAAAGTGGTGACCTCTCACTCAAGTGTTGTCTACTTGGCTTTTGCGTGGCATGCTTTCTCATGAAATAGTTACTTCCTTCTGTCACTCTCCCTAACCCATTTTTCAAAATACCAGCAATTTACAGTCAGAGGTATTAGAAAACAGTATTTCCAGGTAACTCAGTAATTGCTTTTCAATAGAAATCCCATTTCCGCTCCTCTGTCCACTTTTCTAGATCTCAGCATGAATTATGGTTTACAGGAGTTCCAGAAATAAAGACTTTATTATCAAGAAGAGTGTCAGGAACTGGGAAAAATACATATACCTATATATATCCACTGAGCAGAAACAGAGGTCAAAGACATTCTGAAATCTTTAAATTGAAACACAGTAGATCTAAAACAAACCAAAAAATAGCAGATAAAAAGGCTAAAATACTCTCTATACTATAGTCTCTATAAATGGGCAAATATAGCATTTTTTTCAGTTGTTTTGAGATTTGTCCACCCACTTCATATGTGAACAGAAAGTAATCCTCCCACTTACTTCATCTTCTCAAACATTAAACTGTGATTGAGCTACATCATACTTCTTCTTTCAGGCTGTTCAGAACCAGGAAAAACAAAACAAAAAAACACTTTGTTTATAAGTTGTTTATAAGTATTCCCAGTGTACACTGATCAGTGTTATTTGTGATAAGGAAAAATGTTTTCAGAGAATCACAGGGGTTGGAAGGGAACTCTAGAGATCATGTAATCCAACAGTATGCTAAAGAAGGTTCCCTACACTAGACTACACAGGAAAGCATCCAGGCAGATTTTGAACATCTCCAGTGAAGGAGACTCCACAAAAAATCTGGCCAGCTTGTTCCAGAGCTCCATCACTATTACAGTAAAGATTTCCCTATGTTTAAGTGGAACTTCCTGCATTCCAGTTTTTGCCCGTATATTCCTTGTCCTGTCACTGGGCACCATTGAAAAGAACCTAGTTCCGTCCATCAGATATTTATAAGTGTTGATAAGATGTCATTCTCAGTCTTCTTTTCTCCAGACTGAACATCTTTTCTTCATAAGGGAGATGCTCAAAGCCTCTAATCATTTCTGTGGCCCTCCACTGGATACCCTCTAGAATTTTTTTGCCTTTCCTGAACAGAGGAGACAAAGTAGGAGACAAGGACTAGACACATTGTTCCAACTATTACCTCACCAGGTCAAAGCAGAGAGGAAGGATAACCTCCCCCTGATCTGTTGGTCATGCTCTTTTTAATACATTGATCATCTTGGCCACTGCTGGCTTATAATCAACCATTATTCACAAGGACACCTAGGTCCTTCTCTGCAGATCTCCTTTCCAGCATGTCAGCCCCTGACCTGTAGTCACTCCTCTCTGGGTGTAAGACTCTGCTCTTGTCCTTCTTGAACCTTATAAGGTCCTTTCCAATCTATCCAGATCAGTTTTCATTGAGTAGAAGTTTCATAATGCTCTGAACTCCAATATATGGTCCTTAACCTTCCTGTGTCCATGATGTAAAAATATAGAAATGGAAAAGGTATTCTGGGTGACATATTTCTCTCTTCAGGCAAAACTTTGTCTATGTTATAAAAGAAGCCTAATCCTTAAGTCTTTCAGAGGGTACTCCACTTCTACTTGAAATATAGATATAAATTTACTGAAATATTTAATCATCTAACCCTCATCAACACCATTCCAAAGACACCTGTGTATGTTGGATATTCAGGTATTTTTTCTAAATGTGCTAATTTCTTTGGAAATACAGCCTGCAATTGTTGTTTCATAGTTCAAAATTAAAAGGAGTTTATCATGCTTAGACAGATATTAATGACATCAACAGCTATTCTCAAATTTACTATGGAGGCATCTTAATCAAGAGCATCTGATCATTCTTTTGGGACTTGGACTGATGGGAAATATGTGATCTCAGCAATTGCATGTGTGTGAATATTGCTAACATCAATAGAAAGCTACACAGTAAACATTAACTTTACTTATGGAAAAATATTTCATAATAAAGTTGCAGCTAGAGGCCTTTAAAATAGATCTGACTGTTGTATATATACTGGTGCCAAATGTGAAGTGTCAGTCAGTAGCTTAAAATATTCACTATCAGAGGCAAATGGTAATGAAACGGAAAGAATCTCTATCAAAATTAAACCTCTCTTGAAAATGCACTCAATTACTGTCAAAAGGCTTAAAGTATTTAACCTTTAACATATGAATATTTGCCTGATATTGATTTATTAGGAATTACAAGCTAAGAAAACGTGGTAATTGAGTTTGTTGATTGCCTTCAAGGATTTTCTTTGCAAAGGCCAGCTAGCTAGGGAATATATAACTCCTTGTCAATTACAGGAAAATACATGTAATGAAAAAGCAAGAAGATCCCGAGTAGGGGCAGTAAACTGAAGAGTTATTTTAAATATCAAAATCTTTCTACTGGCAGACAAAAAATTGATAAAAACAGATAAAATTCACAGCTTATAAACACAGCTTATACAAATCTACATAATGAAAATAAATAGCATTGAAAGGAAATCAATAAGTAGAAAAGCATTCTCCAGGGCATGAGTGCATAAACATATCATTAATTAACATAAGAGGAAGAAAAATAGGGAAAGTTACATTCAAAAAAACTGTTTTGGGATACTGTCCAGGAATCCTCACTGTATCATAGTTGATTTCATATCTGTATAAGCAAGTTTCCTTAGATAACAGTACACAGGAGAGCAGAATTTGATATCTGAAATACAATCTTGCTAGATTTTGAATTAGAATGGAAGAATGAATCTAGTGAAAACATATTAATCTCCAAAATCCTCTTCATATTTTACCCCTACTGATAATTATCAAATATTACCAAATCTTTGGAAATGAAGAAATTGCATTGTTTTTCTCTTATCTATTTAGTCCTTAATATAAATACTTATAAGTTAGTAAAAAAAAAAAAAAAAAAAAAAAAAAACTGCATCCAGTTTTTTATCAGATGTTCAGAACAAAACAATGAAGTAAAAAACATGGATAAAATATTGACTGTTTTCCTCCATTTTTAATCTTATAAATAGTGGAAACCACTGAGAAAGCTCGTCAATATATCTTTCTCTTAGTATGTGTAAGAAAGTAGCCATAAAACTTAACTAAGACTTATATCAATATTGGCTGGTTTAGCAACAAAAAAAAACATAAGCTGTACTCAGTATATATATATATATTTTTGCCTTTTTTTTTTTCCCCTCCCCTGATGATCGTGAAATTCAACGAGAACTTTAACTCCTTTAACACCAAAGAGGGGTTTTAATCCTTATCTTCTGCCTCAGCAACATTGAGAGTAATTGTTCATTACTTAATCCCATTTTTTAACTTTTTTGTTTGTTTGTTTTGTTTTTTTAAGGTCCATTTATTCTTATCTTCATTCACTGCCTTTAGTAATAGTCCCCAGAAGTGTAACAATGTTTTCAATTTTAGTGTCATGTCATCTGTAGTAGGCGTGGCGAGGAAACGGTATGTGACGGGGTCAGGTTTCCTATGCTCAGGGCTTGCCAAACGCTGCCCCACAATAGGACAGCAGGTAAGCAAGGGGTGTGGACAAAGCGGGACAAGAATATTTAAGTGCCTACCACATTTTAATAAACGCCATTTTGCCTCACACACTCTGGGGTCTGTGTGAGCATTTGGTCCCGGCCCGGTTGGGGTCGGTTTCGCTGGCAAGTGGCGCCCTCGGTCGGCAGAGGACGAGCAATGAGAGACTACTACAACAAGTGGTGACCCCGACGTGATCTGCCTATCGAGGGTTAACCACCCGGCGTGCCCGTGAAGCGGAGAAGAGCCTGCGGAGTGGCGGCAGGTCGCTCACGGAAGACACATCGCGGAGAAGATCCTGTGAAGTGGCGGCAGGTCGCGTGTGTAACCATGGAACAGATTATTAAGGTACTTTTGCAGTTTTGTAAGGACTACTGCGGCAAAAATACCCCTTCAAAGAAGGAGGTAGCCGCGGTGCTTTCGGTTTTAAAAAAGGGAGGGGAGCTGGACTCCCCTCAGCAAGTGCTGGATTCGGGTAGGTGGGATTCGCTCACCTCGGCTTTATGCCAACGCGCCATGAATAACCAAAAGGCTGCTGAACTTAAAACCTGGGGCTTGATACTTGGAGCCCTTAAGGCGGCTAAAGAGGAGGGTAAGCTTAAGGTGGAAAAAGGGGTGGAAAGGGCTCCGGGGGGCGGGTCTTTGCTACCTTGCAGTACTGACGACCAAAGCGTGGCGGACAAGATGGCGACGGTTGCCGCGGCGAATGGCGGGGAAGAGGAACTCCCGACCGCATGTCTACCAACCGCTCCGCCCACTCCGCCCGCTCCGCCCCCGCCCTACCCTCCGCGGTCGTTATATCCTTCTTTGGAGGAAGAAAAGGCAAGGGCGGGGCTTCGTCCCAAAGGGGGGAGGGACGGGCGTCTGCTGACTGATTGGGCTAAAGTAAAGGAGGAGGCACAAGACCGGGGCCTTGCGAACCCGGAGGCATTTCCGGTAGTGATTTCCGATGATGATAACCCGATCTGGGTCCCGCTGGACCCGAAAGCGATAGCGAGGGTGCTTGAGGCAGTTGAAAAGAAAGGATTGAAGTCCCCCCTGACAATGAACGCCTTGGAGACATTAATATTGCCGGGACCCCTGTTACCATACGATATTGAGAATCTGATGCGCATGATTTTGAAACCGGTGCAGTATACGCTTTGGAAGGAGGAATGGCAGGCTAGACTTAGACAAATGCTGGTTACAGCCCAGAACGATCAGGGGAATCCGCTTCACGCGTCTAACCTGCAGAGATTGACGGGTAGTACGCCGGGTATGATCACTGCACATGCCCAGCTTACGGAGCTGAGGCCCGGGGAACTAATAGCCACTACAGACGCTGCCCTTGAGGCGTTCAGAAGGCTCGCAAGAAATGCTGAGCCGTCTACTCCGTGGACGGAGATTGCACAAGGTCCCACTGAATCCTTCCAGGATTTTGCGGATAGGTTGATCAAGGCAGTGGAGGGATCGGAGCTGCCTAGGGCAGTGCACGGCCCCGTGATCCTGGATTGCCTCTATCAAAAGTCGAGCTCGGACGTACGGGCTCTATTACGGGCGGCGCCAGACAGGTTCCACACCCCCGGTGAGGTCCTTAAGTATGTGATGGACAAGCAAAAGTCTCAATCATCAGTGGCAAGCGAGGTTGCTGCAGCGGTAGCTGAGGTGATGCTAGCGCATGGGGTTGCCGGGCGGCAGAGTCCAGATCGCCCGCCTGGGCCATGCTTCAGGTGCGGTCAATTAGGTCATTTCAAGGCACAGTGTAAGAGCAACGGGGGTATAGTGTGCCAAATGTGCGGGAGGAGAGGTCACACTGCACCGCAATGTAGAGCTCGTGGGCTGCGATCTCGAGGTAGGGGGGATGAGGGTCCCTCTTACGATTCACGGGATTCTCAGGAAAGGCGGGCTTTGGATCTAGGCCTGCCACTAGCTGCGCTATCGTTGAGCTGCGGGGAGCGCCCCTTGGTGAAGATTACAGCCGCAATTACGGAGCTTCCCGCTGGCTCCCCAGGGCCGCGATCTATTTTCCTTACCGCCCTGGTGGACTCAGGAGCGGATGTGACGGTTTTTGCGGAGTCCGACTGGCCGCCCACGTGGCCAACGGGGGCCACTCAAACTATAGCGGGAGTGGGGGGAACTGCTCCAACGCGGAGGTCAGCCAAGCAGATCGAGATAATCGTGGTCAACAGAGACGGTTCCCTGGAGAAGCCCGTCCTGCTGACCCCGCTGGTAGCGCAGGTACCGGGAACCCTGTTGGGGCGAGATTACCTGCGGGGTGTGTCTGCTCGGATACAACTGCAGGCCTTAATTGCCCGGTGGGCAGGCACAGATCCGCGGCTGAAGCCATACAACGAGACCTCTTGGACTGTGGTCAGTCCTGTGAACACGGAGGCTTTCTCCATTACTTCGGGTTATTGCGGGTATACCAAAAATGAAACACGGGTCTTCACAGGGCGCAATACAACCTGCTTGTCAAAGGGTGGGGTCCTTTCTAAATCTAGCGGTAGATCCTCATTTAATTGTACGGCAGTTTGGGACTTTTATGGGTATGGGTTCACTTTCAAACGGGGGGTCAACGAGGTGCTATGGAATAACAAAACGGCTAAGGCGTTGCCCCCTGGAATCTTTCTGATCTGTGGGGATAGAGCCTGGCAGGGCATCCCGCACAATGCCTTAGGAGGACCCTGTTACCTAGGGGAACTGACATTACTGTCTCCGAATTTCACGACATGGATGCAGTATGGCCCGAGCATCACGGGTCACCATCGTCGCCGAAAGCGTTCGAGCCCTCTCCCGGAGAATTGTAACGATGAGGTAGAGTTATGGAGTGCCACAGCACGGATATTCGCATCATTTTTCGCCCCTGGGGTTGCTGCAGCACAGAGCTTGGCTCAGATAGAACGCCTAGCATGTTGGTCAGCTAAGCAGGCGAATTTAACAACATTAATATTGAATGCGATGCTAGAAGACACAAACAGCATTCGGCATGCGGTGCTGCAAAACAGAGCAGCCATCGACTTCTTGCTCCTGGCACAGGGGCATGGATGTGAAGACCTAGAAGGAATGTGTTGCTTCAATCTTAGCGACCACAGTGTATCCATCCATAAAGCGCTGAAAGCCCTGCGAGACCATACGGAGAAGATCCAAGTGGAGGACGACCCCATCGGGGACTGGCTGAGAAGTGTGTTTGGCAACTTTGGAGGATGGGTTGCGAAAATTATTAAGGTAGTTGCGCTAGTATTGCTCGCAATAATTTGTATTGCGGCCATTTTGCCGTGCATAATCATGTGTTTCCAGAATTGCCTCACAAGGATCATGTGGCAAGTTATGGACCAACGGATTCTGTATCACAAAACGAAGGAACAGTTGTGAGAGATGTACTCGCGTTGCGATCGCGCTGTTACGGGATATTCCTGAGCATAGGGAGGGGGAAATGTAGTAGGCGTGGCGAGGAAACGGTATGTGACGGGGTCAGGTTTCCTATGCTCAGGGCTTGCCAAACGCTGCCCCACAATAGGACAGCAGGTAAGCAAGGGGTGTGGACAAAGCGGGACAAGAATATTTAAGTGCCTACCACATTTTAATAAACGCCATTTTGCCTCACACACTCTGGGGTCTGTGTGAGCATTTGGTCCCGGCCCGGTTGGGGTCGGTTTCGCTGGCAAGTGGCGCCCTCGGTCGGCAGAGGACGAGCAATGAGAGACTACTACAACAGTCATCCTCAAACAATGCAGAGGTGAAAAAGCCTGCAGGTTGAATATAAATCAGGTTTGTTTATTTTTGCTGTATTGGTTATGGAGATCATTTACATATAGAAAAGCAGAACACATAAGCAACAGTCATTAGTTAGAATCCAGAACAGTTATCTTGAAAGAATATGTACAATTTTTTTTATAATATGTGTGATTCAGAGTTGTTCATTACCTTTAAACTTAAAATGATATAACAAATATGGTAGATCATCATATACACATCACGGCATACTCTTGAAAGCACATCTTAATATTATTATTTTTGAAATCATTGCATGACTATGCTACAGCCAAAGAGAATAGTTATATTAATGTGCAATGACAGTGGTGTCAGAATTATGTCAAGCAAATTCATATTAGCATAAAAGAAAAAAAGTATCAGAATCTCTGAATGGAGGAGGTCGTCAGAATCTGTGTAAGTGACTTGTATTAGTTCTGGCAACAGAACTGTACCTGTGAGTGATCAGGTGGTAACTGTGCCATACGATCAGCCCACAATGCCCACGTTAATATGTCACACCAAACACTGTTATAAATGAAATATTTGTCTTTGATTCCTGTTTAATTCTATCAGAAAATTATGTTGCCTGTTCAAGACATCTTAAGTAGAATACTATTACAGAAATATTTATATTGTTACTATATATATATATCTTTTGTTTTCACCTTGTTTTTCTATTGCATTAGCAGTATTTCATGTTTGCTTTTGATGTGAGCATACTGAAGTCTTTCCAACAGAAGCACGCATGGCATACATTAAAGAAATTGAAACAGTGTTATTTCTCCTCCATACACTACAGCAACTTTGCCACATTCTCAACCTTCAGGCAGACCTTCAAATTCTCAATTATGGACATCATTTAACCACCTCTCTCACAAGACTCTAATTTTTAGCAGAAGAATATCCCTTATGTGCAGGAACTATCTGTTGCCATGTTAGCATAGAATCATAGAAAGGCCTGGGTTGTAAAGAACCTTAAAGATCATCTAATTTCAGCACCCATGCTGTGTCCAAGTTTGCCAACCACTAAACTAGGCTGCCCAGAGCCACATCCAGCCTGACTTTGAATGCCTCCAGGGATAGGGCATCCACAACTTCCTTGGGCAACCTCTTCCAGTGCATCACCAACCTCTGAGTGAAAAACTTACTCCTAGTAACTAATCTAAACCTCCCCTGTCTTTCTTTAAGACCATTCCCCCTTGTCCTATCACTATACACCCTTGTAAACAGCCACTGCCTCTTCTGTTTATATGCTCCCTTTAAATATTGGAAGGCCACAATGAGGGCTGAAGCCTACTCTTCTCTAAGCTAAACAAGCCCAGTTCCCTCAACCTTTCTTCATAGAAGATGTGCTCCAGCCCTCTAATCAAATTAGTGGTCCTTCTCTGGACCTATTCCAAGAACTTTGCGTCCTTCTTGTCCTGGGGACCCCAGGACTCAGTAGTCCAGAAGAAGCTTCACTAGAGATGAGTAGAGGGGGACAACCACCTCCCTTTCCCTACTGGCCACACATTTTTTAATGTAGCCCAGACTATAGTTGGCCTTCAGGGCTGCAAGCGCACACTGCTGGCTCATGTCCAGCTCCTGATCCACCAGGAGCCCCAAGTCCTTCTCACTGAAAATCTCACTGCCAGCTTAACTTTCATCCTCCTCTCATCCTTTTCTCCAGAAATTCTTAACTATTTAGGTTTTCTGTCTCTCTGCTACCTATTAGCTTTATTTAAACAACTCTGCAACAATGCTAAATCTTCAATGCTATAAACATGGCCCTTTTTCGTAAAGGTGTGTTTTTTTGCTGCTGCTGCTTCTTCCTATTATGATTTTAATAATAGTAGTAGTTGTAGTAGTGCTAGTAGCAGTAAAGTGGCTTATTTAGACCTTCTGTTTAGCGAAAAACTCAAAACAACTTGATAGGTTATCATTAATTCATTTACATTTATTGGTTCACGCCACTTATTTTTAACAGTCTTGGCAACATACAATGTTGCTAATAACTGCAGTTTTCTAGTTTTAGTGTTACTTCCCTCTGTGAAAGTAGTTCAGAAGCAGCGTGTCTCAGATGTCTAAAGGAAATAGAATTTTCTGCCCCAACTCTTGATTGTAAATGTTTTCCTTCCTGCTGAATTGTAGATTGAATTCATTAACTTTCAAAGGATGCTTTTTTGAACCTTAGCATACTATTTAACACCTATGCTATACAAAGTTTGTATTGCTTGATGCAGTATATGTGAAGGACAGGGACAATTTCTTGTAGACAAAATTAATACAATTTTTATGTTAATGAATTATGAAAGATAATCTTTTAAGAAACTTCCTACTTGAAAAAACATGAGGTAAGGAAGTGACAAAAGCCAAGTGCTTGCTTTGGCAAACAGGTAAGTGGCAATATGGAAATGGTGAGGATATAAATGGTACATCAAAACATCCCAATACATACATAGTAAGCAGGATACTGAAAGAAGAATGACTTTCCTGCTGTTACTTGCTTTTCACATTGCAGTGTAATTCTTTAAAATATATTCTTTATGAAATGTTGCATTTCTGGCCCAGCACACAGCCTTTGACTTCAGAGAGCCCATTTCTTCAGGGTATTTATAGAACACAATACACACAAAAGGAGAACTGGGCAAATGAAAGTATATTGATGAACCTTTCTTCTGCAGAAGAATTTGATAAAAATAAATTATTTACACATTAGTGTAGCAAACTCTGATGAGTTACACATTGGTGTAGCACAATAATAATGTCATTTTCTTTCCTTCAGATCACTGACCATAGAGATGCAGTAAACCAATGAAAAATAGGTACACTAGGAATTGTCTCAAACATTTGCAAGATAGGACCATCTCCAAGACAACAAATTGAAGGCTGGAGTCTTAATGGAGCCATGAAAACAAGGGAAGGACCTTGCTCTGTTCTAAACATTCCTAAACATTCCTGTTTTGCAACATAAGTTTTGTCTGCAAATTTACTTCTTACAAATTTGCTTACTGCCATCTCGTTTGTTCACAACCTTGGGATGGCACACTTGTAAATCTCGCAGGCATAAAAGGAGCCTCAGAGGAGCTCTGGAAGCTTTCAAAACTTTGGGAAAAGCACGTTCATAAACCAAGGAACCCTTCCTCCATTTGCTGCTGCTTGGAACAGCACTGGAACGCAGAAGGATGATCTCTTCCTCTGTCTGGCCCTCTCTGTTTTCTTTCTTTTCTGTCTCTCTCTTGTTTCTCTTGTTTTCTCACAAAATTGTTACGTAGTACAAGACTTATTTTGATTTCTTGTAAAGTCATAGTTTAGTCGTGCAACTTAGACAGATATAAGAGTGCCAGTATTTTTAAGATAACTGTAGTAGAGAAATGTATTTGGACCTTGAATATCAGTTTTACTTTAATCTAATGGAGGAAGGTGGGGGAGGAGGAGAGAGCAATTTGAGAATTTGCTCACCCCTCCTTCCCTACATGAAGAGATGTGACAGTATGTAAGCCCGAGTATTTTGGAAACTTTCCAGTTTGGATAATTGCATTCTGTCTACCAACAATTCTCCTGCAGTTTCAATTAGATACAGTGTTCTTTTTTTACTGTCCTGAGCTCTTGAGCAGTATTGGTGCTCTCAGTTTAACAGCTGCCACTTTTCACTGTGGAAGCACTCACATTTCGGTATTAATGAGATGAGCTTTATAAGAGTGCTTTCAATTGCTCACATTATGACTTTTAAGCTGCAATCTGTAACAGGAAAAAATAGATGCTATGTGAAGTTAGGATTACTCAGAAAAAGTTCAGAGAGCTTATTAAAAAGTGAAATTCCTTCTATAAAATAAGAATGCAAAGAAGACCTGAAAATCTGAGTTTCCGTGGAACAAAATTCCTAGTAGAATAATTATCATTCCACTATTATTCTCCTCACATCTTCTCATAGAGTTTATTTATTTATTGCTAGGAAAGGCTGAGACTAACTTCAGTCCACAGCCATCCACATCTCCTGCTTCCTTTCAAGTAGCTCTGGAGGGCAATAAGGTCTCCTGAGTCTCTTTCAGACTAAACAATCCCAGTTCTCTCAGTTAGACTCTGTAAGACTTGAGCTGCAGACCCTATGGCAACTTTGTTGCCTTTGTTTGGACATGGTCCAAGGCATGAGTGTATTTCTGGTAATGAGGGGTCCAACACTGAGCACAACACCTGAATTCAGTGTTACCATTGTTGAGTACAGGTGGATGATCACCTTCCTAGTCCTGCTAAGTACACTACTTCTAATAAAAGCAAGGTTGCCATGGTCTTCATGGCCACTTGGGCAAACTGCTGGCTCACATTCACAGAATCACAATATCACAGATTGGCCAGGGTTGGAAGGGACCTCAAGGATCATGAATCATGAAACCACATGCAGGACCGCCAACCTTCCCACCTAATGCTAGACCAGGCTGCCCAGGGCCCCATCTAATCTGGCCTTGAATATTTCCAGGGATGGGGCATCCACAACTTCTCTGGGCAGCCTGTTCCAGCACCTCACCACTCTCATAGTAAAGAACTTCCTCCTGACATCCAACCTAAATCTTCCCTCCCTCAACTTAGAACCATTTCCCCTTGTCCTGCCATTATCTACCCTTGTAAAGAGCTGACTTCCCTCCTGTTTATAGGCTTCCTTTCAGTACTGGAAGGCCACAATTAGGTCACTCCACAGCCTTCTTTTCTCCAGGCTGAACAAGCCCAGCTCCCTCAGCCTGTCTTCATAGGGGAGGTGCTCCAGTTCCCTCATCATCTCTGTGGCTCTTCCCTCCAACTAGTTGGACCCTCTCCAACAGCTCTCTGTCTTTCTTGTACTGGGGGCTCCAGACCTGGACACGGTATTCCAGATGGGGCCTCACAAGAGGAGAGTAGAGAGGGAAAATCACCTTCCAAACCCTGCTGACCACCCCTCTTCTGATGGAGCCCAGGATACCATTCAGATGTCAGTTGATTAATATTCCAAGATCCTTTTATTTACTGCTGCTTTCCAGCCACTCTTCCCCATGCTTGCAGCACTACATGAGGCTACTGTGACCAAACTGAAGTGCCCACTACTTCATTGTGTTGAACCTCACACAACTGGCCTCATCCTGTTGATCTAGCCTATCCAGATCCCTCTAAAGAGACTTCATACTCACAGGCAGATCAACACGTCTTCCCAAATTGGTGTCTTCTGCATATTTACAAGTTTGCACTCAATCTCTTCATCTTGGTCATCTGTCTGGATATTGAACAACACTGGCCCCAGTACTGATCCCTGAGGAACACTACTAATAAGCAGTTGCCACTTAGATTTAAATCCATTTACCATCACAATCTGTGCCCAACCATCCAGCTTGTTTTTTACCCAGTGAAAAGTACAGCTGTCCAAGCAGTGGGATGACAGTTTATCCAGGAGAATACTGTAAGAGACAAAGGTATATTGAAGTCTAGATAGACTACATCTATGAACCCATGCTGGGTAGGCCTCATTGCACTCAAGATGATCTGCTCCATGAACTTTCCTGTCAGACTGACAGGAATGTAATAACCTAGATCCTCCTTCTGATCCCTATTGTAGACAGCATCTACTATGCCACCCCATTTTTCCTCCTTCCTTGCCTACCCCTTCTTAATAGCATATAGCCTTTCAGTGCAGCACTCCAGTCATAAAAATGATCTCACCATGTTTTGGTGATGGTGACTAAGTCATAGTTTCCCTGCAGCACAATGGCATCTAGTTCCACCCCCCCCCTCCCCCATTGTTGTCCATAATGTATGTATCGGCATGGATGCACTTAAGCTATCTTGTTGGTTTTATCCCCAGCTCTAGCATGTTGCTCCTAAGCTCAACTCTAGCGAGCCTGGTTTTTACTTCAAAACTAGTCTAAAGCCCTCTCAATGAACCCTGCCAAATCCTGGGCTAGAATTCTCCCCCCCCCTTTGAAACAGGCAGACCTCATCTGTTTCCAGCAGCACTAATGATGAATAAACTGCCCCATGATTAAATAAATAAATAAGTAAATTTCCTTCACTGGCACCTGCCTCTTAGCCATCTGTTAACCAGGTAGGCTTCCTTGTTTCTCTCAACATTTGTCCCTGCTACTGAAGGGATCAAAGAAAACACCACCTGAGCTCCAGCTCTTTCAACCAACTGCCCCAGTACCCTAAAGTCCCTTTTGATATCTTTCAGTCTTCTTCTAACATCACTGCTGTCAATCTGAATTGCTAGTAGGTAATAACTGAAGAACTCTACCAAATCAGGGTACTTCCTGACCTGCCCTTGATGGGCAGGAAAATTTGCTCTGATTAGAATCAAATCGTCCTATTCGACCATCTGTTCCCCTTTCAAGAGAATGGTCTGTAACCAGTATGCTTCCTTTGTTTTGGCAGAAGCAATTTTGAGGCTAGAGTTAATTTCTTTTTTTTTTTCTTTTTTTGTTTGTTTTTGTGGGCTTCTTTTTTTTTTTTTTTTTTTTTTAATTCATTGTTTATTTCTCATTAAAAAAAAAATGTGTGTGGAAACTAAAGAAAACATTCAGAGATTCAGATTTCAGCATTCAAAATTCAAGTTCCATCACTGAAAACTTCTTTAATATGTAAGCACATTAAATGCCACATGGTAAAAGACTGAGCATGTCCACAGATCTTGCAAAAAAAGAGAAAGAGATATGGACCATCTTAATTTCAAATTGAATGTTTGAAGAATGCTGCTGTTTCTCAAACATCTCTTGGTATGCACTATAAAAGTATCTACAGAGGAAGCAAGCCTTAAAAGTAACTATCAGTTATTTATGAAGTCAACAGGTTATATGGTGTAGCAAATGGTTATAATAAAATAAAATCTCAGCAGTGGGTGGATTTTTAGAGATACCTACATAAATTTTGTGGCAAGATAAGGAAAGAATAGGTACTAAATAATAGATGTTCTATTCTTAAAATAAAAGCATGACTGTCTATAGTCTTTTTTTTTTTTTTTTTTTTTTTTTTTTTTAAGTTTTAATCAGCTTAATCACTTTAATCAAGGTGCCTCTTTTTCCACTTTATATTAATTAGATGTGGTTAAAGAATTATAAGATACTAGTGGTAGAAACCATGTAAAATGGTAAAATGTAGAAATACTGGTAAATACTTTGTGGAACAATTAGTTATGAAAAAATTCTGGGTTTATGTGTTTATCTTGCTAAGTCTACCTTGGATCTTCACAATTACTATATAATAAAATCAATAAACAATTACTTGTCAAAGACTGCCAACAGCTATTTCTGAAATAAAATGTATTTAGATAGGAATTACATTTTATACTGGATTTTTTTTTTGTTTGTTTCTTTTCAGAACGAAAAAAAAAAAAGTAGAAAATTACATACAGTGATTCTATTTGCATATGAAAAAAAAGCCGACCAAAAATCAATATTTCCCATAATTCTGCGAAATACAAATACTTATTTACACAAATTCCATTTCATAAAATGTTTCATAAGGCTGAAATCTTCTATTTCTCTTTACTAATTACTTCACCTTCCAGCATACTTTATTAGATCACTGAATCATGACAAATTATTCTTTACTTATTAAGATACTCAGTTCACTCAGATGAACTAACAAATTAAAATGTAATATGAAATGATAACACAGAATATTAGTGCTTCTGATGTGCGAAGGAATTAATAACCAGAGAAAATTTTGCCCCTTATTAAAACATTCTCACATTGATAATATTGAATGAAATGCAATTTTGAGGAATTCAGAGAAAAAAAAAAAATAAACTACAAGAAAATATCATATGGGTTTGGGTGCTTATCTATTTATTTATTTTTCTCTTGTTCTTCTTCAGAACCAGCCATATTTCTTTTACATATTACTGAAGGTTAGAAATCAATCAAGTGTGTTTTTGCCATCCCTGCCTCCAGCTATGGTAATTATCAATCTGAGGTTTTGTCTCTTTCTCTCTGTCTCTCCCTCTCTCTCTTTCTGCTTTATTTTTTAACTGTGCTTAGCCAAGAGGAAAATGAACCACAGTACTTATCAGCACAATGCATACATCAGTGAAACTGAAGGCAAATGACCACAACTGGAAACACAGATTGTCTGGAAATCCATTAGTAATAGTAGTACTAGTACTAGAAGCAATAATAATAACAATAATAATAATAAACCTAGGCTAGAGCTAAATATTAGATGTAGAAAAGTCATGAAAACTGGTGATATAAGTTATTTTAACACTGGATCAGAAAGGCTGTCAGAATGTCAACTAACAGAGGTGAAGTTGGGAGACATGCAAAAAGGACTAAGAAAAGGCTTCCTATAATAATGATATAAAAAATTCTTCACGCATGTACACGTTTGCATTCAGTTTGAAAAAAAAAAAAAAAAAAGTAATACAATTTTTAATAAAAAGAGCTTTGACCAGAAAGATGGTAGCTACTAAATGACCAGCTAAGGAACAATACTGCAAGAATAACAATAATGATAGTAATGGTGATAATCATAATGATGATAATAGTGATGGTGATGATAATAATAATAAACCTTGGGGTCTTAAGTGGAACAATGACCGTACGCACTAAAATAACATAGATATTTATGATTAATGACAACAGATAGAAAATCATTTTAAAATAATATCTACCATTTTTTTTAGATTAATTGTGATAATAATTATATATTTTTAAATTTGTCTGAAGCCTTCATCTGGCAAGTGATATAATTTTATGGGCAGTTGAATTTGACAATATTTGTTTATATGTTTTATATACTAATTATTTGTAATAAAATTATATAAGAATTAATGATTGCAATGTATATAAAAACCTACTATAGCATTAAATATTTCTATTTAAATAAATACATATTTGTATCTTTATTGAGTCTTAATTTATTAAGAAAAATATTCTTATATCATTATATCTGAGTTGATGCAGGCATTACAAAGACTAAAAAAAAACAAAAAACACCACCACCACCACCAACAACAAAAACCCAGCAGTTTAATGTTTTAAATTGCTGGATAAACTATAAATCCCTGAAATGATTCATATACAATCTATATTTCAAAAGTAATTGTAGTTTTTGTTAATTAATACTCATAATTAATGCAACATTGTGAAATACAGTTAAGTACAGATGTTGAATGCTCAACATCTCTCTATTAAAATCATCATTACAATGTATGTAAATGTTCACTAAAATTCAGCTGTCCAAAACACAGAATGAAATGTATGTGTGGTGGCTGAAGAACTTTATAAATTAAATCTATACATTCATTTAGAGTTTGTGTAAGTATTAATTCCCTTGTTAAAAGAGGATTATGAAACTAGTGAGATCACAGGACTCAGTAATGGGAATTGTTTAAAAAATATATATATACAAACAATGTAGCAATTTGAGAAATTCATTTTTCTGTAGCATATTATCTTCGTGCATGAAGGGATGAGAGAATTGGATTTCAATGGCTGTTTAGAAAAACAGGTGTCTAGAATATTAACATTTGGTTTTCAAATGTTTCAATTCAAGTATTAGCTGCATTGTTGTTTTCTGATATTATGTCTGGAGATATCTTTACCTTTCCCTCATATTTTTAAATGTATATTTTAAAGTTAATGTTGCTGTTGCTTTGCCTTTATTTATTTATTAAATTCACTTTTAGATTATTCTTGTATTATTACCTGGTTAAAACACAAAATGCATTGAAGACTGATCTTCTCCACTAAACTAATTATTTTTGGAGAGAGCTAATACTTAGACGTATCCATCCATTTCTCTGCCACTGGAGCAGTCTCCATGAAAAGTTCTCTCTTAGATTCATTCTCTGCTGAAGGAATCAGTCTGTGCCCTTTCTTCACATCTGTGTGTGTGTTTGTCAGCTCATGCGTGTGTACTTATATCTGCGTATCCATTTTTCTGTCTGAGTGGCACATTTTTACTTTTTTTTTTTTTTTTTTTTTTTTTTTTTTTTTGGTGGGCGGTTACAAAGTTCTCCTGGGCTTGCTGGAAAAGATGAATTAATGACTTTTGAATAACTCCATTTTTCATTTATACTTTTTCATAATGCCTGAGCATAATAATCCTAAATAAGTTTTAAATGTATGTTATTTGAATAAGCCTAGTCTACAGTTTGACTAAACAAATAGGTACTATGTATATGAGAATGAGTGTAGGAATCACATCTGGCTTTTTCTGCTACAGTGATAAAACTATTGGCTAATTTAGGCAGGAAAACATCTCTGGAGGTCATCTGGTCTAACAATGCATGGCCCCTCTGCATTACCTAGTACTGTTGGCCCACATACACACAGGCAGAAGTTGTAGGAATAGCAGTTACAATAGAATTTGAAAACTGGTAATTTAGGTTGAATATAGATATTTGTTTTCATTATTTATTTATTTAATTAATTATTTTTAACAAAAGGGACTGATAGTTCCTACATACCCTTGTATCCCTCCGAAAGGCGGTACTAATGAGGAGTTCAACTTCCAATTGGTAGATAAACAATTTTACTAAGGAAGAAAAATGAGATAACTTTATTTGAGAGAACAAATTTTCTAGAAATCCAGTTAATAAGCTTGGGTATTTTTCAAGTTGGGATGAAATGTGTCAATTACTCATGACCCTTTCACGTCTGAAGTCCTCTGCAAGGAAATCAAAGTACTTAACATTGTGTTGTTTCTTTGTTCAATATTCTATCAATACTTGTTTTTCCAACTTCAAAGATGATGGTTTTGTGCTTCTTTGTCTAGACTACAGCATTTTTTTTTTTCCTCTCTGTAAATGTAATGACCTTTATGCCTCTTTCATTTGTAGAACATGACTTAAATGTTTTCAGCAGATAACAACACTTCACCCGAATTTAGGACAAACAAACTGCAACAGTCTACGCCAACAGATGCATCTTCTGCATATGCAAATGCCCTATCTACTTGGTTATGTTTTACAAAGTTAGACCACTAGTTCTGTTTCCAGAAGTTGTTAAAAATCAAAACAGAATGTCTGTCAAACTGACTTTCTATTCTGTTTTCTGTATAACATGTGCTGAAGTTGACTTTCAGGATATATGTTCAGCCATTTGGAAACTATTTCTATTGCCAGCTATAATGGCTAGAGATTTCCTTACCATTCCACCTATAACAAAGAGTGATCACACATGAACTGAATTTGTTAGTCCTAATTCTAAAGCATGTGATCAATTTGTCAAATAAGATTCTCCTGAACCATTACATAATGAAGAGAGCTGCTCAGACTCATCAGTGATTACAATAGCTCCATATAAAGATGATTCTCAAGGACCAGATCAGAGTTGATCCATAACCAATATTGCTTAAGCCCTCTAGGATGATGAAACTTAAAGTCCATCACATTCAGTAGAGATCCATGCAACCTTAGTCTCTCCTCTAGAGGTTTCAGAAGTTCTGATAAGAAATCAGCAGTGAAAAGAATTGTACAATAAACTGCCACAGGCTTTCTTGCTTTAAAAAATGATTATTCAGTGGTTTGTATATAATATAATATATACAATATAAAATTACATAATATAATATGATGTATATTATTATGTGGTATATTAACTCATTAGTTGAGTGGACGTGAATACTATTTGAAATGACTTTGGATACTGAGAAGTCAGTCAGGAAAGAGAAAAGGGAAGATGTGAAGAAGTAGTCAATCTAGTAATAATGCCAGTGAATTAAGCAAGAGCTGCTTGCCATAATTCCCCATAGGACATTGTAGACAATTATAAAAGTTGCTTAGCTCATAGAATGATCTGGATTGGAAGAGAACTCAAGGATCATCAAGCTCCAACCCCACTGCATGCAGGGCCACCAACCTGCATATCTAATACTAGACCAGGCTGCCCAGGCCTCATTCAGTCTGGCCTTGAACATTTCCAGGGATGGGCCATCCACAACTTCTCTGGGCAGCCTGTTCCAGCACCTCACCACTCTCTTGGTAAAGAACCCTTGATATCCAATCTAAATCTTTCCTCCCTCAACTTAGAACCATTTCCCCTTGTCCTGCCATTATCTACCCTTGTGAAGAGCTGACTCCCTTCCTTTATAGGCTCCCTTTCAGTACTGGAAGGCCACAATTAGGTCACCCCACAGCCTTCTTTTTTCCAGGTTGAACAAGTCCAGCTCCCTCAGCCAGTTTTTGTAGGGGAGGTGCTCCAGCCCTCTGATCATCTTTGTTGTCCTCTGGATGCTCTCTAACAGCTATCTGGCTTTCTTGTGCTGGGGGCTCCAGACCTGGACACGGTATTCCACATGGAGCATGATGAGGGCAGAGCAGAAAGGAACTTCACATTCTGTGCTGGCCACCCCTCTTTTGGTGAAACCAGGATACCATTTGCTTTCCAAGCTGAAAGAGCACATTGCTGGCTCATGTTAAGTTTTTCATCCACCAGGATCCCAGGTCCTTCTCTGCAGTGCTATTCTCAAGGATTGTTCCTCCCAGTCTGTAAACATGCCTGGGATTCTTCCAGCCCAAGTGCAAAACCTTGCACTTCACTGTGTTGAACCTCATTAGATTCTCCAGGGCTCTCCTTTCTAGCCTTTTAAGGACCCTCTGAATTGTATCCCTTCAACCACACCACTCAACTTGGAGTCATCAGCAAACTTACTGACAACACTCAATCCCATCATTGATGTCATTAATAAAGATGTAAAAGAGCACTGGCCCCAAAACAAACCTCTGGGGGACACTGCTCATTAGCTGCCTCCTCCTAGTCATAGAACCATTGATCACCACCCTCTGTGGCCTTTCAACAAATTCCTTATCCACCAGGTGGTCCACCCATCAAATCCACATCTCTCCAATCTGGAGATAAGGATGGCTGGGGGACCATGTCAGAGGCCTTGCATAAGTCAACATAAATGCTACTGTTCACCTTCCCCTTGTCCACCAATGCCATCACTCCATCATAGAAGGCCACAAGATTGGTTAGGCATGCCCTTCCTGTGGTGAAGCCGTGCTGGCTTTCTCAGATCACATGCTTAATCCTCGTGTGATCTAGCTTGTCATCCAGGAGGATCTGCTCCATGTTCTTCTTACACAGAGGCACAGAGGTGAGAATCATTGGCCTGTAGTTCCCTACACCCTTCTTGCTCTCTTTCTTATAAATGGGAGTGACATGGCCCTTTTTCCAGCCACCCGAGACCTACCCTGACAGCCACAGCTTTTCAAATATGACGGAGAGTGGCTCAACAATCACCTCAGTCAGCTCCTTCAGAGCCCTGGGACGCATGCCATCCGGCTCCATAGACCTGTATGCATTCAGTGTCATGAGCTGGCCTCAGACTTGCTTTGCCCTTAAAATGGGAGGGGATTTACTCAATCCCAACCTAGAGGTTTAGAGATGCATAATTCAGGGATATAAGAAATATTAGAATCCTGGCTGCCAGCTAAGACCAAGGCAAAGAATTCATTCAGTATCTCAGCTTTCTCTTCATCCGTTGAAGCCAGGTCTCCTTTTACATTTGCCAAAGGAGGTGCACTCACTTTGACCTGTCTCTTCTGGCCAATGTACCAGCCTTCTTATTGTTTTTGACATCCCTTGTCAAGTTCAGTTCTGCCTGCACCTTGGCTTTCCTAATCCCACATCTTCATGTCTGGACAGCATCTTTGTATTCTTCCCAAGTGACATGCTGTTGTTTCTAGAGCTTGTATGTATCTTTCTTTGCTCTCAGTTTGCCCAGCAGGTCCTTGCTGAACCATGCTAATTTCCTACCTCCTCTGCCCGCTTTCTTATTCAGAGGGACAGAAGACTCTTGTGCTCTCAGAAAGGCATTCTTAAAGAGTAACTAGCTTTCCTCAACATTTTTGTTTCTAAGGACAGCATGCCAGGAAATCTCAGCCAACAATTCCTTAAATATTCTAAAGTTTGCTCTTCCAAAGTTCAGGGTCCTGATCCCACTCTGCCAGGCTCACATTCCTCGAGATCACAAACTCAAAGAGGGCACGGTCACTGCAGCCCAGGCTGTCTCCCACCTTAATGCCTTTAATGATCTCTTCCACAGCAGCAGGTGCAGCAATACTTCACATCTAGTTGGTCTGTCCAATAGCTGAACCAGAAAGTTTTCATCAGTAGATTCCAGAAGTCTCCTGGATCTCTTGCAGCTTGCTGTGTGTTTTTTCCAACAGATATCTGAATGATTGAAGTCTCCCACCAGAACAAGAGCCTGTGACCATAATGCTCCCTGCAGCTGAAGCAAGAAGGCATCATCAGCAGGCCCTTCTTGATCAGGTGGCCTGTAATATATCTCCATCACCAGCTAGTCTTCATTAGTCCTATCCCTAATTTTGAGCCACAGGCTCTCAACCTATTCCTGACTGTTTCTCAGAAGGAGCTTCTCACAGTCTATTCTCCTTTGACATAGAAAGCAACTCCACCTTTCCTCCTTTGCCCATCTCTTCTAAAAAGCTGATATCCCTCAATGGTGCTATCCCAGATATGGGAGTCATCCCACCATATTTCGATTATAGCAACAAGGTCATAATTTTCTAAGTGCATCATGGTTTCTAACTTCTTCAGCTTATTTCCCACGTTGTGTGCATTGATTTAAAGGCACTGGGCTTTCTGTCTCACTGCCTTTCTAGAGGATCTAGGATCTCCTAGAGCAACAGCATCTCCCTGCCTTTTTCCATCTCTTTGTACTTCACACTCTTCACCCATCAAGTTCAGTATGAACCCTTGAACTATCCACTCAGTCCCAGTGGCCCTCATTTTGTCCCCTTCATACCAAGTTTAAAAACCTTTTAACGAGTCCCACCAGTTCTTCGGCTAGGATCCTTTTACCTGTTGGAGTCAGGTGAGTTCCATCTGCAGCAACTGGTCAGAGTCTTATAATAACTGTTAGTGGTGCTACACAAACACACAGAAATTCTTGTACATATTTTCAAGAGACAAAGGCTGTATCCTTGAGTTGAATGCCTTCTCCAAGGAGTTCCTTCTTAGAGCATCCAGAAGGACCACCACTGGTACTGAAATAGACTTGTCAACAGCATCTGTTGGTTTGATTCTCTGGAGGATGGTGGGAAGGAAGTTGTATGTTCTACACTGAACACTTCTTAAAAGTGAAGGTAGAGTATTGTAACTCTAAACTTGTAACTTCTAGAGCTTCTCAGAAAAGTATTTGGAAGTTGTAATTTCATAAAGCTATCCTGTATCCTCATACTATGTACAGTGTACCCACAAAATATTTCAAAGTTGTGTTTTAAAGCAAAATAAGACCAATAACAAAAACAAACAACAAACGAAACAAAACAAAAAACCACCACAACAAATATATATATATGTATATATTTCACTCAATTTCTTTCAGAGATAGTTATCACATCTTAGAATAAAATTATTTAGATAAAACTGTCTTGTCTACTCTTTACATACATGTAAGAAAGTGAGTTGTAAAGATGGCATTCATTCTTGCACCTACTTGCAACTGCACAAACATGACCACTGCCAGCAATTTCCTTTGGTTTCCCGAGGATAGATTTGAATGTTAATACACTATTGCTGTTAACAGTGCACTCACTAGTGAGTGTGTTGGGGATCTCATCCAATTAGCATATCATGTACCTATGTGCTATTTGGAGGTAAATAACCTACACCGAAGCATGAACAGGGCTCAGAAACCCCAAGGTTCATAGTGGAAGAGGATGCAAAACACTCCAAGGCTTCATGAGCCTAGTTTCTATCTCTCCGTTGTCCCAGAGTATAATTTTGGCTTATATCGATAAAAGACTGACGTTATTGAAAATCCAGTATGTGTGCACAATAGATTCATAAAAATTCAGTGTCTTCCTCTGAACAATAAGAAAGAATATCCCTATAAAAACAAGAAAATGACAACAACAATAAAGTAAAATGAAACAAAAATGCATATATATGTTGTAATGAATCACTGTAAAGAACATAAATTAAACTATTAATCATAATCTATATATTATATATTCATTTTACATATGAAGCATAATCTATATAAAATCACTCACTTACTAGATAATGAAATTACCACTCTTTTGTTGTTTTGTTGTTGAATGCGGGAATGTTGTTTCTGAGATCATGTCAGATAGTATATTCCACTAGTTTTAGTCAAAAATTGTACAGTTGTCCATTTTCACACAAGACTCTACTTTCTGCAATGCTGGAAATACTCTAACAGTGTTTGAACATTGTGAATACAGTTCTTGGTCATCAATACTCAGAAGACAAGATCTAAAATTCACTGGCTTTAATAATACAAGGCTACTCTGAAAGTAATAGCCTCTATTTTATTATGTTGGCCCAAGACATCGAAAGTGGATGTTGTTGATATGGTAGTAGAGATTGAACCTTCCCACTAATATTCCATTACATTTTATTGCTGTGTGACAGAAGGAAGAAGGGCAGTCTAACAGAATGGCATCTGACATGGAAGTGTGTATGAAATAAACATGTACAATTGAATAGCTCCACATGGAAAACAATTACACCCATTGATATTCATTGATGTTTGCTGAACATTTGTGGAGACCAAACAGTGGATGTGACAGCAGTGAGGCTGTGGATAATGTATTTCAGCACTGGAAACAATGGATCACATTTGTTGGTGCTTATTTTTACGAGCATGGAATGCAGGCTCTTGTTCACTGCTAACGGTCATGCCTATGCTGAAAGACAGCATTTTGTATCTGAGAACTTACTCTGTCAAATAATGTTATTGGGCTCTTTGTATCTGCTGTAGTTTTCATGTAAATGAATAGGAGGCACTACTTCCAGACTAACCTGTGTAGATGCTGTGTCTTCTTTTCTTTAGGATCTTAAATGGACACTGTCTATAAAAAAAAAAAAAGTCCTCTTTAATTCCCTTCTAATGAATTCAAGGTCTATAGATGTTCATAAATTTGTGGATTCACATAGCTAAGTAAGATAATTTATCTTAATCTGATGACAAAAATGGTAGGCGTCCAGACAGGTCTTTAATATCTCCGTGAAAGGAGATCCCACAATCTCTCTGGTCATCCTGTTCCGGTGCTCTGTCACCCCTACCACAAGGAAGTTCTTCTGCATATTTGTATGGAACTTCTTATAGACAAGTTTTAGGCCACTGCTCCTTGTCCACTATGCACTACCAAGAAGAGCCTGGCCTTATCCATTTGCCTCCTAGCTACCTTTAGATATTTATAAACATTAACCAGATCCCCTCTCAGTCTCCTTTTCCCCAGGTTAAACAGACCCAGGTTACTCAGCCTTTCCTCACAAAGGAAATACTCCAAGACCTTTCTGAAGACTGGAGTGACATCTGCTATCCTCCAGTCCTCAGAAACCACTTCTGTTTACCAAGAATTTTCAAAGATGATAGAGAGTGGTTCAGCAACCACCTCTGTCATCTTCCTCAGCATGGGTGAATTCCACTGAGGCTCATGAATTTGAGAACTTTAATTTTGGCTGGACAATCTGACCAGATCCTCCTTGATCAATGGGAAGTCTTCCTTACCCTAGACTCTCTCTCTTACCTCCAGAACGTGTGATTCATAAAGAAATTCCCTAAAAATTTCCAAAGGTATTTTCTGTTAACCTGCAACTGTTTCAAAACAGCATATTTTGACTTTTTTTTTCCCACTGTCCTCATTTAAAAATATTGCAATAGATATCCATAGTACATCCTTATTACAAAGTAAATTTAATACAGCGAATCTATGTTTCAAAAATTCATTTTGAATTATTGTGAAATGGCAATGCCAAGATTGTCACAAGAACAAATTATTTTGTTTTGTGATTTTTTTTCTACATTGTTCTGAAATTGTCATTAAGATGGATTCTAGAGTGTTCAGCTTTCTTTTTGTAGCCTTTGTTACAACTACTGTCTGGTTTTGTGCTAACCTTTGTCATTAAGAACAAGAATGAGACTACATTATGAAAAATAAAATGTACCAAGCTTAAAAATTCTGTGATAGCTCATTGTTATGACAAAGAAATCAGTGAGAAAGAATGACAAAAAATTCATCAATTATAGTGATAATCCCATTATTGTGACAGAAAGTGGAATTACATTTTGTACATTGACATAGATGAGGAATGACTTGAACTTAAGTCATTCATATCTGGACATTCATATATTTTACTGGAAAACAAGAACTGGTAATCTGACTACTGATAACGGATAATTGATAATTGACTGAGGACTCATATTATGTTAACTTGTACAGGTATACTATGTAGGAAAGTTTTTTAGCCACAGAGAGACAGTTGCAGCACCCTTCGTGTGTCAGCAGGAGCACTAGAAAGCCTACTTGATTGTGGAGACAGCAAAGGATAGCACATGGGGTGCTTTCACTGATTTGTGGCTATCTCAAAACAGCTCAGTCCATGGCAAATTTTAAAAACAAAATCTGAGAAGCTTATAAACCCTCCCAATATCAAGTAGAAGCAATGTTCAGGCAGTAGAAAATTTCAGTTGATAAGAAACTCTCTTCTGAACCTAAACTTCAGTAGTTTGTCTAAGTGTCTTGCCAAAGACAAGATAAATAAGACAGTCTTGCTTTTTTGATTCAGATTCCTGTGTTTCTGATGTAAGCCCTATCATTGCTCAGATGTGTATTCTTTCAGAGATCATTTTGAACTCCTGACTAAAATGATGCATTTTTCTCTGGCCCTACTCCTTTACAAAACAATTAAAGAAAAAAAAAAAAAAAAAAAAAGCTTCTTAGTTTCAAAGATCCAGTTGCTTCATTAGATTTGTGACTGTGCAACTGGAAAACGTTAAAGAGCTTTGCTTGTTAGCTGGATATCCATAAAAAAAAATCAGTGAAGTCCTGGAGATTTCTCTCCCACTCTGTGAATTCTTTCCATCGTAGTACAGCTATGTAGAGACAGACATGAGAACTGATTTGAAATTAATCCTTTTTATGGCTAAATGTAGTAAGTGTCAGATCAGTATAGTGGTCCATGCTCCCTTCATTAGAGTTGTTTCATTGTGAATAAATCAGAATACTAGGATGTCTAATACAATAGAGCATTCTAAATAGAATAATAGAATTATATATACTATATATACAATACATAATTATATATACAACACAGATATATTGAATCTTGGGAAATGGGCGTATGATTTACGATTTTATTTTATTTTATTTTATTTAGTTTTGAAAGTTCTGAATTAAGTTTGAAATGAAAAAAAGGATTAATGCCTCAAAATTATACTTTGACTGCAGATAATTTTCCTCCTGCTACGACTTACAGAAAAAAATGTAATAAAAATGTTCAGTTATAGAGTTTACACTGTTGCCATATGATCACCAAGTTAGTCAGAGCTCTTTTATACAGTTTTGCCATGTGATTCTCATGCTAGAACTACTGCTAAATCTATTATTACTAAATGTGTTATACACAGTGATTAAAAAGTACTTTTTCTATCATTGAAAGTGTGGGATGAAAGACAAAATGAAATAGAGAAGAACTTTCTGTAGTTTGGCACCCAAAAATGTTTGACTGATTGTTATCCAGCTGAACTGGTGGAAGAGTAGAACAATTTTGCATTTCAAATTACAAATGGAAGACAATTCTATATGCTAATTTTTCTTCTAATGTTTTGTTACTGTTTTGATATATGGTGAGTAGAAGGAATTTGTTAAAACTTGCAGTAAATAAAGTCATGGATCTTAGTTTATATTATTAAAAATTAATTTCACAGAATAAATAAGTACTTCCTAACATAAATTGCAAACAATCACTAAAAGGAATAAATATGAAGTATTTCTAAATAACACCTCCAATATTTTGGAATTTCAGTAAGATATTATCTGATTACTATATCCTTATTTCTTACCATACCTTAGGAAGAAAAGTAAAGAAGTTGCAAAAAATAACTTAATACTTGGCAACAAAAAGTTAATGAGAGACAGTGGATGATCATCCTGTTCATCTCAGAAAGACTTTTTTAGTAGTTCACAGCAACAGGGACCTGTCTTGGAAAAATGTATTGATTCTTGGAGTAAACTTACAAAAAAAATCTTATTCACTAACAATAGAAATTATACAAGGTGTATTTATTATCCTTTCTTTTCTTTTATTTCTTTTTCTTCTTCTTCTTCTTTTTTTTTTTTTTTTTTTATGTTTCATAATATTTTGATGTCATGATACACAGACAATGGTTATATGGTTGTTTGACAAAAGAATATTCTATAAAAATACAAAACCATGTCATTCACAAACTTACATGAAACAGATAATTTTTTTACCAGTGAAGATATAATAGCATTTTAATTTTTAAAATATAATTTTAACCGACATTCTACAATATATCGAAATAGAAAAATAGAGCTAAAGACTTCATAATGGTGTTCTTTGTTTTTCCTGCATTTACTTTCTCGTTCAAATCATTGTGTAGCCAAGCCCTGCATAAAAATGTTTACATAAACATATAGCTGAATGATTGTTAAACTCAATCAATAATCATATATTTTCCCCCAAAATATTATAATTTATTCCCTCAATTGAAAGAATTAAAATGTGATTTTTTTCTATATCACTACTTATGCACTGTTACTTTGTATGTGATCATGAGGAAGTTCATCAGAATCACAAGGATCCACAGCATTAAATACTTAATTTGTTCATGGGGAATAATATGCAAAATAACAGTATAATCATATTAAGTTTTCTCAGGAAAATCATGTGCATGGTGACCATAATATTCCAAATTAAAGTTCCACAGTTTAAATTCAGCATGATTACCTCAGGTGATGATAATGTTCTCATGACATTTAGTCCACTCAAACAAACTGTGGTGTCCTGAATGTTAAGGTAAACCACTTGCTGAAATGTGTATTAAACTAAAGAAAAGATGTTTTTTTTTTATTATTTAATACATTCACACATTTTCAGCAAACATTAAAGAAAATGTAGAAGTACAACTAGAACATTAATAATTAGGGGAGCTAGATGAATAGTGTGCTAATGGAATTCATACAATCTTAAGATTTTGGACAGAGTGGGATCGTTAACATATTTTGCATTAACATGATTCAGCCTCAGTAAGCATTTTCTACTGCACAACAGCCTCTAGATCTATTATTATTTATTTTTAGGAATCTCTGATTTTCCTTTGCAACTAAGTAATGTTTTTTTGTTGTTGTTTGTTTGTTTGTTTGTTTGTTTGTTTTCCCCTATTGACATTTTTTGGCTAAATTTATGCCACTCTTCATCCTTGCATTTCCCTCCCTGGAACACAATAGAATCATTAGAGTTGGAAGGCCATCTGGTCCAACTCCCTTGCAGTGAACAGGGACACACAGATCTAGATCAGATTGCCCAGAGCCTCATCTTGAAAGTCTCCAGGGACAGGTCATCAACCACATCACTGGGCAACCTGTTGCAGGGCCTCAGCACTTCCACTGAAAAAGATTTTTTTTTCCTTATATCTAACCTAAATTTACCCTCTTTGAGCTTGAAAACAGTTCCCCTCATTCTGTCACCACAGACCCTGTTAAACAGTCTGTCCCCATCTTTCCTGTCACTCCCCTTTGAATAGTGAAAGGCCACGATGAGGTAATGTCATGGCTTTACGTTTTTTTTTGGTTTTCAGTATTCCACATCAAAACATCATGTACTGAAATTAAAGTGCTAATGCTCCAATTCCAGGTACCTATCCCTATACATTACGGAAGTCATGGGATCTGACTCTTCCGGCTGGAGCGGTCTCTTACTGACTGGCAGTGGGTGCTGGAGGGTGCTTTCCTAGCTGTTCCAAGCTTTACAGGTTTGACTCGGTCTCAGGAACTCTCTCTCTCCTATCTTATTTGATTTATTAGTCTCAATTTCAATTAGATTGTATTATGTTGTGTTATCTTGCATTCCGATATCATAGTTAGTAAAATAAGTTTTCCTCCATAGATTGTTGCTGCTGTTTTTTGTTTTTTTTTTCCTCCCTTCCTTCCTTCCCATTTTGCGGTGCCAGGGGGTGTGGGAGGGGCAGGGGCCTACTGCCCTCTGTCACGGGCATAGATTGATCTAGTTAACTCCGTGACAGGTGACCTTGCAGCCTTCTCTTCTCCAGGCTGGAGAGCTCCAGCTCTCTCAGCTTGTCCCTTGTAGGAGAGATGTTCCATTCTATAGATTATTTTTCTGGCTACACTCCAGAAGATCTCTCCTGAACTGTGGTCTCCACATCTAGATGCAATACTTCAGATGAGGCCTCACCAGTGCAGAGTAGAGGGGCAGGATCCTTTCATCCCCCTGTTTGTATTGATAGTGGATGTTGCCTTGACGCAGCTGCAAGACTTTGCATGTGGATTTGTTGAACTTCATGAGATTCTCCTTTGCCCACTGCTCAGGCCTGTCCATGTCTCTCTGGATGGCATCCCATCTCTCTGGTGTCTTGACTGCACCCCACAGCTTGGTGTCATGAACTCATTGGTGTCAAGAACTCATTGTTCTTTCACTAGTAATCTTAACAAATACCTTGGATATGAGAGAGGTAAATTGGTATACCTCCTGTAAGAGAAGTTTGAAAACGTTGACCTGGAAAATAATCAATTCACAGAATCATAGAATCGTAGGAGTTGGAAGGAACCACAAGAAACTGAGCCCAAACCTACTGCTAAAGTGGGTTCCCTACAGCATGTTTCACAGCAAGTAGGCATCCAGGCAAGTCTTGAATATTTCCAGACAGGGAGATTCCACAACTTTTCTGGGCAGCCTGTTCCTGTCTGCCATCACTCTGATTGAAGAAGCTCTTCACTGCTTTAGTACGGCATGTCCTCCTGTGTTTCAATTTCTGCCTGTTAAGTCTTTCTCTGCTGTTGTACACCACTGAAAATAGTTAGCCCCCATTGACTTGACTCCCACACTTCAGATGTTTATAAACAGTGATGAGATCCGTTTTCAGCTTTGTCTTCTCCACACTGAAGTGTCTCAGGTCTTTCCTGTACAGGAGATGCTCCAGACCCTTAATCATCTTTGTTGTCCTCCACTGGACTCTATCCAAAATATTCCTGTCTTTCTTGAACTGATGAGCCCAGAAGTGGACACAGTATTCCATAACTGATGAGCCCAGAAGTGAACATAGTATTCCATATGTGGCTTCACTACGGCAGAGTAGAGGGGAAGGATCACCTCCCTCAACCTGTTGGCCATACTCTTTTTAATAACCTCAATTATTCATCAGCAACTCAGAAGGCTGATTAATCTTACTGTCTGTTTTAGATAAAAATGTGAATGTTGTAGGAGTATTTTCTTGAATTCCCTCAATACTGACAATTGAATGGAAGAAACTCATTGAAAGAACTGAAAAACATAGTAGCAGTCTATTCTTAGAATACTAGAAGCGGTATAATAATTTCTGGGAATTGAGAGGCCTCTGCTGTTGATATCTCAAAAACTGTTTCATGACTGGTGATCATGAAGAATCTGAGTGAACAGTAGAAGTTTTTTTTTGCAGAGAAACTGGTGAGGTACTGGAACAGCTTGCCCAGCGGGGTCCTGGATGTCCTATCCCAAGGCATTTAAATCCAGGTTGGATGGGACCCTGGGCAGTCTGAGCTACTTGAACTAGCAGCTGACAAACCTGCCTATGGCAGGGGGTTGGAACTTGATGATCCTTGAGATCCCTTCCAACTCAAGCCATTCTATGATTCTACGGTTTGCCATGCTGTTAAAATTAATACAGTAAGAATGAAAAATGTGGATATTGCAAAAAGCCTTTTGGATTTCCACATGCTTAATGCTCTCTATTCATGTTTAAAAATTGTATTTAGGTAAAAGTACACAAGCAAGGTTTGTTAATAGATAACTAAATTATTCAGTTTGGGTTTTCTTCTTAATTATGGAAGTATGAAGGAAATACAGAAAAGGGTCTGAAAGCAAATATGAGCAGAAATTGACAACATTAAAGAAAAACAATTCAACAAACAAACCTCATACTTCTGTTTATTCCCATACTCTCTTCTCTTTTTTTATTTCTTTCCTATTCAAACACATTTTATTAGTGGGAAACAAACTTGGAAACAGAACCTTCCCTATCCCTTCCCTAATCACAGCTTCACTCTTCTCTCTAGTCAGCATAGAGGTGGATGAGGTCAAACTGTTTATTTCTGCTATACTTTGCGCTCACACTTTCTGTGCTCTAGAATGAGCTTTTTTCTACACAGGATGCATAGAGGTCTTCCTTGTTGCCAGTAGCAGGATGCCTAAAGATGTTCATTAGTGAATGATACCAGTGTTGCAGGTATCCTTGCAGAAAGAGCAGAAATTTGAGGGCTGAAAGAAGTAGACTCATCCCAGCTTGACAAGATCTGGAGCTGCAAGCCGTGGATGAAGGCTCATACTTCTAGGACAAGTGTCTTCAGGGAGAGTAGCCTGGTAGGCTGCTACAAGAATTCACTTGTAATTTGTAGGATTCAAGAGGGAATTGCTCTCATTATGTGAGAAAAAGCCAGTGCAAACCTAGCAGTTATTATTTTAAACATTCTGTTTGGACAGCTAAAGCACCAAGTAGCCTTTGCATCACTACATTGCTAGTGGAGTATATTCCTCTTATCTTTTAGTGAAATTTATTTCTGACAACTTCTAGTCCTAGGTGATCAAAATAGCAGTAACTGGTTTTTGTTTGTTTGTGTGTTTGTTTGTTTGTTTTTTATTTTATATGATTTTAGTTGACTTTTATCTGTTGTTTTTATGTTCTGGATATTTTACAAATATCTAAATATGCCATGAAAGGCTAAGCTTAGCACATAGAGGATTAAATAATAATAATAATATTAATAATACTGCCAGAACTAATCTAATAATTGTCAAAAAGAGAAAAAAATGTAATTGATATTTGTAAGCATTAGATTTTAAGGCAGTATCTATAAAGTCTTATCAAAATGCACTTTTTTGCAACTTCTACTCTGGTAGCACATGAAATTCTTTGCTTGTGGACCTGCCGTTTTATGGGAACTACAAAGTCACCGTGCTTGCCAATTACTACATGCATACTTTTAGGCATCAATAAAAATTATTCTGTTAAAAAAAAAAAAAAAAAAAAAAAAGCATATTAATTTCAGCTCTAAAATTATTCTGCAAGCCTCCATAAATGCATCAAGAAGTGCTTAAATTACAGGCTAATGTCACCATGAATGTAGGCTGTTTTTATTTGCTTTTTGTAGGTTTGTAATCTATTTAAATCTGTTGGTTAATAATAATAATAATAATAATAATAATAATAATAATAATAATAATATGAAATTAATAATAAAATCCCAGGGATTAATGGCAAAAATAAATAAATAAATAAATAAATAACTCACTGCAGATCTGGGTCTGAAACTAGGATTTAAGCATATCAATTTTACTTAAAATAGGAAAGCTAATTATTATCAGCAGTGTGTTGTAAATGAAAGAAAATAATGCATTAATTTAGAACATTTATTTGTTCCCTCCTCCCATTCACATTAATGTAATTCTCTAGGATGTAAAGGTTCCAACAACAAACCAACAACATTGAGTTGAAATTCTCTGCCATTTGTGATGTGTCTTCATAGGAAATATTTTTTAGAATGAAAATTATCTCTAAAAGGACTTCATATGATTATGTTATATGTATCAAAATTGCATATTTGGTATTGATCCAAATTTTTCATTATTTATCTGTGTGTTCAGAATTGAGAATGAATGGCCAACTACTCTATATTCAGAGATAAGACCAAGTCTACTGAAAACCAGTGAGAGGAACAGGTAGAGAGCTGTCCTTCATCTGAATTTTGGGGATACTTCATTACCTTCATACCTTCTGAGGACTTTTTTTTTTTTTTTTTTTTTTTTCTGGGAGGTGGAAGCTTTTCAGATGATGTACACTGCTAGCCAGTGAAAAATTGACTGAACATTTACATGTATTTTTTTGTCTAATCTTTATAACAAAGGTGGATACTAAAAAGATAAAGGATGAGCAGATGGAGATGGGTTGTAATTTTGCAACTTCGACTTGTTTGAAAGTGTTTTATTTTGAGAATTGTTCTCATGCCCACATGTACATGTGTGGCTGCATTTACTAGCATGCAATCATTTTCCTAACATTTTAAAGGAATTCTATTTATTGAATAAAATAATAAACCTCTTTTAATGAGGGTGTATAAACCACGCAACATATTCAAAATAGAGCTATTAATCCTGCTTCTGATTAATATTTTGTAGACTGAATATTTAACATATTTTTACATATTTTCTCTATGGCTTCTATGAATCCTTCTTTGCTTGAAGTCAGGCAAAAGTGATTACAATCCTTGGCTTTCCTTTTAGTCAGTGATCTGAGTTCTGACATACACATGCAAACAAACAAGCAAACAAACAACTGACAAAAGCAAAAACACCACCAACAACAAAAACACACAGAACCCTAAACGCTGAAACTGTTGCAGTGTTACTGTTCTTGCACCTTGGAAATCAGCCTAGGAGTTATATCTCTTTTTTTTCTTCATGCTATTTAAAAGTACTTGCCACACTGCCACCTTATGGCCAATGTAATTTTTCCTTCGAGCTTGTGCCTTGCTTCTTAAGCATTTCAGGTACTTTCCACCTCATACTATGCAATTTAAAGTTAAGGTCCTCCATTCTGAGAAAAAAATGTCTACCTTTAGTTTAAACTGATATGTCATTTCTTGATTGGCTTTGCACCTCAAATTGTAAGAACACAGAAAAAGGACACATGGGAGACACAATATTGGATGAGTATTTAACAGTGAATCTCATTTTTTTAGTAACAATGTGAAACTCTACTGATGACTGGTAAGTCACTGTATCTTGTTTGAATTATTAACATCAAACAAAATAAATAATTGAAAGCCAAATCCATGATATATATATATATATATATATATATATATATATATATATATATTTTTCCCACTTCCCTTTCCACTGCATCTGTGAAGCAGAGAGAAAAGCAGCCATAGAAATAAAATTCCTTTAAAACATTATGGAAATAATTCTATGCCCAGGCATGAAAAAAATTCTCAAAATAAAACACTTTCAAACTATTGATTCTATGATTCTAAGTTGACCTATGATTCTATGATTTTATGATTTGAAGTTGCAAATTCACAAGGCCCCTTCATCTGTTCCTCTACTCCTCTGTCCTTAAAATTGTCTTAATTAAAAGACATTCAAAAATAAAAGTGATCCCATAGTATAATACGTGGTTCTGAATACATTCAAATTTCTCAATTGTTTGCAGAGTATCTTGAAGTGAAACTATGCATCGTTCCTTACTTAAATAATTAAATATGAAGTGTATGTCTGCCAAAGATGAACCTGGACATAAATGACTTACTTTTATAAAACATATTAAGATTTATATTAGGCAGAATAACTTATCCCTCATGGGAATGATAATTATCACTCAAATTATCCAATACTTTTGTTTTATAAATCCTCCAAACAAAATTCTGAAAAAAAATGTTTTGGGGAAAAGCAGATCTCTAATGCAAGATCAGGAACTCAACAATGGCAATAGCAGGCACTGAACAAGGTGAATGTTAAAAACAAGCATGTTGCAGCAAACAATATCTGGCAGTTTTGATTTTAAAAAATGAAGAAATTATTGTGCATCTGGTATTATTATTATTTGAATAAAAATGTTCATTAAAGCCTATGAAAATATAATCAAAAAAGACAGGAACATGAGTTTAACATGATACAATCGCACATTTTGAAAAATACTATTTATAATACTTATTATTCAAGAGAAACAAATACTATTCCATAATTATAGTACTATCACTGAACTTCATTTTTCAGTTGTTTATATAACTGTAAATCTCTTTAACAGGCATGATAGGAAAACTTCTCACAAACACCTGAACTTCAGTATCAGTCAATGTACTCTAACTTTTGTTGTGTCTAACTCATACTCTCATGGAAGGATTCATGCAAACAAGTAGCTTTGCTGTAATATTATAGAAGTGAATTCAAAAAAATTTTTGAATGGAGTTGTGAGAATGTGTTAGGTTGTTGTTGTTTTTTTTTTTTTTTTTTTTTTTTTTTTTTTTTTCCCACTTCAGTATTCATTCAGATGTAGGCAGAAGTGTGAGCACGCGTAAAAATAAAAATACTAGTAGCACAAAATAGATCTATCCACCTTTCGGACATTCTCTCTCTCATTATATTTGATTTATTAGCTTCAATTCTAATTATATTGTATTATGTATCATGCACCAGCTTCTGGTAAAGTTGAACGCTACAGTGGGTTGTTAAAAAACATGTTGAAAGCAATGGGTGGCGGAACATTTAAGCATTGGGAGAAGCATTTGGCAGAAGCCACCTGGTTAGTCAATACTAGAGGATCTATCAATCGTGATGGTCCTGCTAGCTCCCTACATACTATCAAGGGGATAAGGTCCCTGTAGTACATATAAACAACATGTTGGGAAAAGCAGTTTGGGTCTTTCCAGCTTCTGGGAAGGGCAAATCTCTTCATGGAACTGTTTTTGCCAGGGACCTGGGTCCATGTGGTGGGTGATGCAGAAAAACGGGGATGTTCAGTATGTACCACAAGGGAATTTGAGGTCGGGGGAGTGCAGTCATTAATTCCATGTATATATAAAGGTTTGTGTGTGCGCATATTTAATGTTTGGTAATTATATTTTATTTGATTTATTAACTTCAATTCTAATTATATTGTATTATGGTGTGTTATCTTGCATTCCAATAATATATTTAGTAAATTAGTTTGTTTCTCCTTAGATCGTTGCCACTGTTTTTAATTATTTTGGGGTCCCCTGTTCCCTTTTTCCGGAGATGCAGATTTTGCAAAATCCCTCTGCCCCGCTAGTCAAGGAGCCGGGCTGAACCAGCCCGTAAACCGTTGACACAGAGCAAAACTGAGTATCATTTTTCACTATTATCACACAATCACAGAACTGCAGGAGTTGAAAGGGACCTCTGGAGATTGTCGAGTCCAACTCCTCAGCTAAAGCAGATTTCACAAAGTAGGGTTACAGGAACATCCAGGCTGATTTTGAATATCTACAGAGAAGAAGACCCTACAACATCCCAGGGCAACTTGTTCAAATACTCTGTCACCACAATGTAAAGTTTTTCCTCATGTTCAAATGGAACTTCCTGTGTTCCAGTTGCTGCCCGTTAACCCTTGTTCTGTCACTGACTACCACTGAAAAGAGTTTGGCCTCATCCACTGGACAGCCATCCATTAGATATTTATAAGAGTTTATAATCTTCTCTTAATCTTATCTTTTCTAGGCTGAACAGTCCAAAGCCTTTCAGCCTTCTTTATAAGGTCCATTCAGCCTTGAAAAAAGAGAACTGAGAGGGGATCTTATTAATATATATAAATATATTCAGTGTAGGAGACAAAGGGATATGGCCAATCCCTTTTCAGTTGTCTGTGGGGACAGGACAAGGAGAAATGGCCATGAATTGGAGCACAGGAAGTTCTGCACCATTATGCTAAAGAACTTCATGGTGAGGGTGACAGAGCACTGCAGTGGGCTGCCTGGAAAGGTTGTGGAGTCTCCTTCTCTGGAGATATTCAAGACCTGTGTGAATGCCTATCTGTGCAATCTGATGTAGGGAGCCTCCTATGGCAGCAGGTTGGACTCAGTGATCACTTGAGATCCCTTCCAACCCCTACAATTCTATCATCCTTAGGATCCTGTGATAAGAGAGATGCTCCAGGCCCCTAGCAGTTTTTGTAGCCCTCTGCTTGACTCTTTAAGTAGTAGTTCCCATCTTTCCTGAACAGGGAAGTCCAGACCTAAACAGAGTGTTCCAGATGTGGCATCATTGAGAGGAAGGATCACCTCCCTCAACCTGCTGTCCACACTCTTCTTGATGGTCCCTGAGATACCTGGCCTTCCTCACCACAAAGACACGTTGATGGCTCACTGTACACCAAGACAACCCGGTCCTCCTCTGCACTGTCTTTCCAGCAGGTGAGTTCCTAGCCTGTACTGATTTGTATGGTTATTGCTTCCCAGGTGTAGGACTCTGCACTTGCCCTTGCTGAACCTCATCATGTTCCTCTCCTTCTGCCTGACTGTGACAGTGTAGAGGATCCACCACCGTACTCGTGCCTTGCTAGTCAGTATTTCAGGGAGTTGTGCCACCAGTCTATGTCCTGCTCACAATCCCAGATGCTCCTTAACCTCTCCACTTCTCCTTGAGCTCTCCTACCATGCTGACATGCTGAGCAGATCATCCACCTGCTGATACATCATGCACATGTTATCTCTAACATTCTGTGGGAGCAGATACAGTCCCAGGCACTCTCTGCAGCCAGAGATCTGAACAGATGCATTTCTGGGAAGGTACTCAGTCTGGGTAGCCACATTCTTTCTGGCAAGATCTTTCTGCCCAGTGGAGACAGTGGTTAGAGTTGTTGTCTCTTACTGACATGCTATGCCCTGTTTGCCCACTCTGTTTGCAGTGGTCCTGGGAGTTGTGCTCCTTGGGGACCATTTTTGTAATTGTAGTGTGTGATGCTACTGCCCATGGTCCTTCCTCCACCACATCAGAGCCGCTGCCAGACAGAAAACAATGGTGTCTAGCAGCTCTGCGCTTACAGGAATTTGGTTGCCCTGCATAGGTAATTCCTTGCTTCAGTGCAGAATGTGATCATACCAGAGGGCCTGCCTGTGGAGAAATTTTGTTAAAGGTCGTTTTCCCCTTTTTTCCAGGATTCACTATGCATGAGCTTCTAACATTCCACTATCTTCACAAGGCCATATTTTAAACCATTTATTGGAGTGATGTAGCTTCCTGCAAGAAGTAGACAACATCTTGAGCAAGTATGATATCTTTAGATACTCAAAGTGTAAGCAATCATAGAATCGTACAATGGTTGGTGTATGAATCCTTCTTTGCTTTCTGGCTCAAAGCTTGCTTTCTGAGGTATTTCTTGTGCTAAGACTCTAGGAGATGAGAGATGGGTGTTGCCATGTGGCAGTCAACATCACTTTGTAGACAATTTTACATTTGAAAGCATTTCTTTGGAGCTGTTTACCTTCGGAAGAGATTGCTCGGGACTGTTTACTGGCAGAAGATCAAGCCTGTGACCAAATAACTCCAGTTTGCTATGGGAGATTGGGGGATGATGCCATTGTGTCCTGTGAAGGCAAGATACAAGTTGGCACCTCTCTACTCCCTCTTATCTACTGGCAAAGCCAGGAAGACAGGAACAAAGGAGTTTCTGCTCAGATCCCAGAGCCAGAAGTTGCCACTCCAAGGAGAGCTGACTCAAACAATTTGGATTTGAGCTGTCACTCCAAAGAGAGCTGACTCGAACCACTTTGGACCTATAAATAAGTTTTTACTATCACTGAAAGGGGGCCATCATCACCATGGTCACTGTTGTAATCAACGGAACAACGCCTGATGACCCAGCGCTACTGAATACTGAAATACGAATCATGCTGGATCCATGGTGGTGACTGTCTCCCTCTTGCCTCCTAAGAAGACTCCTTGCTTCTTCTTTCCTATCTTTTCTATTGCCCTACTTCCCTTCTCCAATACCCTAATTCATAATAGCATCTGTCCTCTCATTCCCCATCTCCACGAGTAAGATCTGTAATAAACTGATCAGACCGACTTTTGAACCGCTGTTTCTTAATCTCGTGCTGAGTATGCATATATTAAAAAGAACCTCCTCTCCCTCCTATAAATTGGAATGAGATACTTGGGTTGGAGAGGATCTTAATAATCACTCAGTTCCAACATCCCTGATGTGGGCAGGGTTACCACCTACTAATTCAGGCTGCCCACAGCACCATCCAAACTGTCCTTAAACACCTCCAGGGATGGGGTTTCCATAAACTTTCTGGGCAATCTGTTCCATCTGAGTGTAGAATTTCCTCCTAACATCTAATCTAATTCTCCATTCAATATAAACCATTCCTCTATGTCTTCCATGTCCTACTACTGTGTGTGAAAGGACAGCTAAGGCAGCTCTTAACAAGCAGGATTCTGTGCAGTGTTAATTATATTAATAATACCATGCTTTGTCTAGCAGTTTGGATTATCTCCAGGAGAAAATAAATAAATGAATAAATGAATAAATAAATGAATAAATAAATAAATAAATAAATAAATAAATAAATAAATAAATAAGGGAATTTTAATGAAATACAAGCTTATGACAATGAATCTTTATACAGTAACACTAAAGTTGATTGTTTCATGTGCCATCTTTTCCTATTTTCACTTTTTCATGGCCTACTTGGGAAAAATAAGAATAAGTTTATATATAAGTATTTTACATATTTAAGCAGAATAAACTTTTTGTGAACAGAAATCCCATAAGTTTATCACATTGATTAAATATTATTCTAATAAACTAGGAACTGTTACACTTTAAAAGATATCTGCAGAATGTATGTAAGAAAAAGTTATAGCATTCCAAAGGAATGTGTTTCATTTAGTACTACTCTTAGCTAATTTTTATTTTTATTTTCATAAACTTGAGGTATCTTATTATAACATCATTCTACATTCCTGATTTACATGACAATGGATGTCCTGATTTTCCAGAAAAGAAAACATATAGGCAAAGAAAAATAAACAAATAAATAAAATCCAAAAATAATCAAACAAAATCTCCATATAATTAAAATATTTTGTTCCACTTACAAAAATAAATATCCCACTACCTAGCAAAATGAGGATGCTAATGAGGATGCACTAGATTCTTCAGGATTTGCAAACTCATCCAGAATCCTCAGCCACTTCTCAGCCATCTGACAGACAATAAAACAGTGATCTCTCTTTATCAAAAGGCCAGACACCGTTACGTGTGGGAAGCATGTTTTGCTGAGTTCCAAGTATCTTGAAAGTTACAGCTCTCAGAGTGAGGAGTTAATATCAAGATCACAGCTTGGAGAGGAAAGCAACTTTAAGGAAGTTCAGTAAGACAGACAGTTTTTATTAAATTATGTTACTTTCCTTCTTTACATGGATCATCATCATTTATTTGTTTAAAAAGACTGCTGACTGGACTAGATGTTTTGAACAATCTCCATTTTCACACTTCTTAACCAAGTGTTGATAGCTGTAGCTTCAGTAGAATTACATTTTCTAGGAACATTTACTGATACTGCTTACTTGGCTTAAACTATACATTCTTGCCTCTTTAAAGGGGCAAAAATTGACTTTTACTCTGAATTTTTACATTAGTCTTACTTTGAAGATGGCCAACAACAAATAAAGAGTTTATAATCATGCATAAAGTACTGTAATTACAATCTCCCCCAAACAAAATTGAACTATATATTAAGATTTCCGTGTGAAATGAAATTACTCATTTCTCTGCTACAAGATTTTTGTAATTCCTGGTCATATTTTGACAAATATATTTATTTCATTACTTTATTTAACTGACACCAGTGTTACTCTGTCCTCTCTTGTAATTTTCACACTAAGCATTCTTTGAAGAATATTTGGAAATATTATATCCCTCTGGAGAGTCTCTTAAAAGTAAATAAATTGCTTAAGTTTATAAAAAGGGCATATGCACATACTTTCTATTAGGCAGAATATAATGAGCAACAGAAACAAAATTATGAAAAAGAGTTTTTGTATTCCCATTTTTAACAACATATCTCTCATAAAACAAACATTAGCAACATTTTGTTTCTGGTGATTTTACTTGATTATATGGTTTATTTACAGATGACAAACAATAAATTTTACTGATTTCTGCATATAAAACTTCAGTTCAGCCAAATATGTCAGGGCTTATGTAGATGCTATTAAACTATATACAAGATTTACAAGTCCACAGGCTTATCTGGAATTTCTGTTAAATTCTGCTCTCTCCACTGAATTTAATAAAGAATCATGTGATGTTTTCGGAGATGTAAATGCAAAACTTGCTTATAAATGATATCTGAAAAAATACACAGTTTTACATTTTGGGGAGAAAGAAGAGAATAATGATTCACATTAATTGTGAAGTCCTAAACATACAGTCAGGGAAAAAAAAAAAAAAAAGATGATATGGTAGTGCTGTGATAGAGCACAAAATAGTAAAACTGATACAAATTAAGTATGTTTGGTAAAGTACATGATGAAATTTGGGAAGAGCACAAATCCAGTCTTCAAGCCTCATTCTTCAAGATTTAGCTTTTCAAATACTTGGCAAGTTGCTTTTTGCAAGCAATGCACTCCTGTCTTCCTGTCTTCTTTATGCTTCTGAATTGCAATATTAAAAATAAATAAATATATAAATCTACTATGAACATATATTGAATTTTAAACAACTGTCTAAAACATATATACTCTTCTTCTGTAAAGGTATATTATCTTATTTTCCATTCTCACATGATAAATCACATTTTTAAAGATTTTACGGAAAGCATTTAGTACAGCTTTGTTGCTGATGTTCCGAACATGCAAGAAGAAAAGATCAGCCAATCAAACAAATGTGCAACATGCATTCTTCTTAATTTGCAAATTTGCAAAATTATACAGATTATATGATACTTCTTCCACTCTCCCCCCCCCCCCCCCCCCCCCTTTAAACACCATCTGCAGTATTTCAAGCATGGAAAATGATTTTTAGTGCCATAGGAGGACTTACATATGTCATGGTTTTATAATTTTTGGTTATCGGTATTCCACATCATAACATCATGTAGTGCACCAGGAGTTAAAGTGTTAATGCTCAAGTTCCAGGTACCTGTCCAGAAGAGAAGAACTACATAGCCCAGGGGGCTTTGTGGTCAGAGAGGAGATATAACCCTGGCAAGGTCATCTGATGCTCTTCTTTGTCAGGCTCTCCTCTCTGCTGCTCAACCGGACTGTGCATCTCACCTCAGCGTTATGGTGAGGCCTATCCTCCTTTTGGACACTGTCTCATTATATTTGATTTATTAGCTTCAATGCTAATTATATTGTATTATAGTGTGTTATCTTGCATATTTAGTAAATTAGTTTGTTTCTCCACAGATCATTGCTGCTGTTTTTAATTATTTTGGGATCCCCTGTTTCCCTTTTCTGGAGACGCGGATTTTGCGAAATCCCCCTGCCCCACTAGTCACAGAACTGGACTGAACCAGCCCTTAAACCGCTGACAACATAATCCATGTTTAGTTTTCCTAAGAGTACGACAAATGGCTTATGATGACACACTTGATCAATTTTCTTACAGTCTCCTAAGTCTAGTGTCACAGTGAAAAATCCCTGGTGTTGTCACGGTTTCATTGTAGTTCACAGAATCATAGATACAAAAGAATTTTTGAAGAGGAAAGTTTCTCACCATGGTCCTGGTGGAAGACATTTACTCGTGTCCCACACATCAAATTATTTACATACAATTGGACACAATCTAGTTCTACTAGGAATTACTGTTTGACTCCCTTTCTGATGCCAGCTGTAAGACAGGAGAGTGCACACGACTATTCTGCAGCAGGAGTTTCCAACACTTTCATTTTTTCCTTTAAAAAAAAAAAAATGTCACCAGCATCCATGGTGTAAAGAAGTGCAGCACAACCTTTGTTTTGGTTGTGGCTCATCAGTCAATCTGCTCTTTGATTGGGGAACAACCTGAGAAGAAGCTGGTATTGCTACTCAGCATTCTCTTCTTTTTCTTTACAAATGGAAGCTCGTTCTCCTGGGACTCCTCATCCCTCACCAAATAGAATAGAATGTCTTAAGTCAGAATGAATCTTAAAGACTATCCAGTTCCAGGGTTGCCCCCGGACTGCTCAGGGTTCCAACAAACCTAATCTTGAACACCTCCAGGAGTGAGATATTCACAACTTCTCTGAGCAGTCTCTGAGTAAAGATTTTCTTCCTAACATCAAGCATTAATAATTTAAATCTCATGTCTTTTGGTTTAAAGACATTCCCTCTTGCCCTATCACTATCTGCCCATGTAAAAATACGGTTCCCGTCCTGCTTATAAGATCCCTTCAGGTAGTGGAAGGTTGTAATGAGGTCTCCCTAGAACTTTTTCCTGAGGCAGCCCAGCTCCTCAAACTTGAAGATAATCCTAAGTTAAAAGGGAAAAGGGAAGAAAGAGTGAAAGAGTGTGTGTGTGTGTGTGAGAGAGAGAGAGAGGAAGGGAAGGAAGGGAAGGAAGGGAAGGAAGGGAGGAAGGGAAGGAAGGGAGGAAGGGAGGAAGGAAGGAAAGGGAGGGAGGGAGGGAGGGAGGGAAGGAGGGAGGGAGGGAGGAAGGGAGGGAGGAAGTAAGGAAGGAAGGAAGGAAGGAAGGAAGGAAGGAAGGAAGGAAGGAAGGAAGGAAGGAAGGAAGGAAGGAAGGAAGGAAGGAAACTGTAAAACATATTTGGATTAATATTTCTATGAAAAAACTCTAAATCTATCCTTTGTCATGGTTTGTCTACGATGGAGTCACTCCTCGAAAGGCAAAGTCATGAACCTAGCAGATATGTGCTACTCATTAATTTCCCATGTGGATGCATCCTTGCAGCAGTGAGCCAGATCAGCGTAAAATGAGTATCTACCTATGCTTTGTAATCAACATGCTCACCTGTCTTTCAATTTGAGTTTTTGTGAATTACCTGGCATTTTTTGAAGGACAATAGCAATCATTTGGATAATCCGTGAGATTTAGCTGACAGACAGTGATACAGACATTGCTTTCCATTAATATCTTCTCATGTCAAGGGAGATTCCTACTGTCTAGAAAATGCTCATATCTTCTTAAACAAGATTATTATCTGAGGTTGTGAAAACACTTCTCTATTATCATAGCAGGACACAAGGTTAGTTCTTAAACAGACTGTATCCTGTATATGTGGAATATACTTATGTGCTGTGGAATTTAGATTAAAAAAATACTCTTCTTGAACTGGAAATTATTACACTCTTCAGTGCTAAATAGAGAATGAGTATATTAATTATCAGAAAGTCTCATGTGGTAATAGTGAATAGTATGATGAGACTCTTTAAGACAAACAGGATCATCCTGTAACCAAAAACAATTTAAAAATATTAATGATTATGCTAAATATTTGCATTGTGCTTATAATAATTCATTTTAATTAGCAATTGTTTATTCTGCTTTTAAGCAGAGCAGTATGTTGTCAATGGTAATAATTCTGTTAATGTAATTAATGTAATAATATGTAATATTGTGATAATATAGTAAAATAATAAAACAATAATAATATTGTAATAATTATAATAATATTATAATATGTAATAATGTCATGGAAATTATATTGATATTTTGATATTGAAACATAACTATAATGCAACTTAGATAATTCATTCAGTAACTGAAAACTCTTTTTTTTCAATATTTACACTGAAGTCTGTCCTTCATCTGAGCTTACAAAGTACTATTCTCTTGCCTTAACTCAATACCTCTCTACACTTCAAAGAACAGAATCATAAATACTAAGCCCTTTGTGATAATGGGGATTAAAATTCATGTAAGCTGCTCTTTATTCACATTGTTTGACAACATCCACAGTGTACTGGATGTTTCTTAAAACACATATAAGGCATGAAATATTTTATGAAACTCTCTGAATGTGATAACAATTGTGTTTAATAACTGCTGTTTCTTAGGTTATGAAAAAAAATATATACAACATATTTTTAGGAATTTCTCATGGAAAATACTTCATTAAAACATCAAATAATTATGTTACATAAAATTAAGCTGAGCAGCACAAGGTTTTCCTGGTGAAACACTCACACCGAGAAAAAGAAATACTATTCAAAGTTTTATTACACATTCATAGAAAATGATCAGGAGAGAAAAGAGCTTGCTCTTCAAAATGGGTTCTCTCATTTGAAGTCAAGCTGCAACTGTCACCCTCACTTTCTTCAATTCGGTAAGCATTCTGTATTAAGACACATGCAAATATCTTTAAGGATTTGTTTCAAAGTGATTACTTCTGATACCACACAGACCTTAAGGAATTTGTGTAGCTGAATGCACCACATTCATACTATGCAGAATTATTGAAACAAATTTTAATCTATGAAAAATATTTTTGGTAAAAACATCTAAAAAAAATTAGATTTCACCAGAATCTGTTACTTAAATCTATTCCAAAACTTATATGAACTGCCTCAGTACTACATAGCCAAACATTTAGTGCATTGATTGGCTGTAAAATGAGCCATTAAAAGAGACTGAATTAAAATCTAGTGAGCGATGAGTGCCATTTTCAGCACATAAGTAAGAATTGTGTAAAACAAAATGTTTTGAATAAGTACTTTAGTACTTAACCTGTATGTGCTTTATTATGATGAATCTGAAAATATTAATGAAATTGACATAATTTATATGAACCTTTCCTTTTTCTTTTCTTTTTTTTTTTTTTTTTAAACTAAATGTCTACGTGGCACAAAGCAGTTACATTTGAAGTGCTAAAACAGAAGTATTAGAAAACTATGCAATTTTATAATTTATTTCTAATAATATATTCCCTGTGAATACATATCCCTAGCACTGATTTTATTTATAATGCACCTGATCTTCCATTTTATCAGAGAAGTAGAGGTGAGATCTCATTGATGCATATTCTTCTTCAGTCAGGAGCTTACATGGCAAAACACAATTTGTTGATTTTTAATTAATTAAAATTGTTCTGGAAAGGGGTAAACCTTGCATTTCCTACTTTGTTGAAAGAAAGTTTCCTCCTACTCATGTCAACTGAGTAAATTCCAGCATCACATAAGGCAGCTGTGAAGACACAGTGCTACTGTGTAAGGACTGTGTAAGGACTATGTATGCCTTTGTATGATATAAAGCCTATTCAGTTTGCAAAAAGCAAATTATTTCAGACATAAATGACTCATGGAAGCATTTTAAAATGTTCAAGTAATTGCAGATTATATTAGAACGAATGATTCAGGAGAAAAGATCAATGGAGAAGCTGAAGACTGATTATATTTAATAACATTTTGCTTTATTTTTCTAATATCTGCTTGCAAATGTGAAAAATTCTCTAATCTCTAAAATAAACAAACATAAATGTACTCACAGAAGTGAGTTTATTTCATCTGAAAATAACTTTTGCAGATATAAAAAAATAACTAATCAGAAGATATTGTAAAGCAGAAAGTTATGTTCATAGAAATCACAAAATCATAGAATGGCCTGGTTTGAAAAGGACCCCAGTGATCATCTAGTTTCAATCCCCTTCCTATGCGCAGGGTCGCCAACCAGTAGACCGGGCTGCCCAGAGCCACATCCAGCCTGGGACAGTATCCAAATATATCTCCAGTGGAAGAAGCTATAACAACTATAAGGGATAAAATTATCCATAAAAAAGTATCAAGTAACTAACCAAGCAAGTGGAGGATGCTATCATCAGAATGTAAAACTCAACAGTTTTGAAAGTTTTGTAAAAACTCTGATCACTACTAGCATATGGTGAGTAACCATAAGCACAGAATATCAGTGATTCTCTTCAATGCTTTTTCAAGTAAGAAAACTATATAAAATATTCATGTATTTTCATACATATTTATAAACAGGTTATCTACTTTTCACAGTAATAATTTAAGCTACAAGGGTAAAAAATAAACTTCACAGTACTTTCCTCTGCAGTCTTTTCCTAATGAAAAGACACTCCTTTACAAATGAAAATGACTAAAAACTGTACTGTCAAGCTCACTGGTGTGCATGAATACATAAAAAGCATGCACTTGCTTAAATATACTAAGCTTTTTCAGTCAATCTTAGACTTCAATAATCGTCTGATTTTACACATTCTAAGATGCTGAAGACAATCTAAAAAAACAGGTATACTGCAGAGAGAAACACTGTTATAGCTGGGGTCAGCCTCCTCTCTTTGGGTTTCCTGTGCTTCAGTGATATTTTCTAAAATAGTCTAATAATAAATAAGTAAATAGAAAAGCATTACTACTGTTTGTAGGTATGTGTTCATTTCAGATCCCTAGGAGAAGAGTATTATTTATATGGCTTTTATAGGTACTTTCTTGTGACAGACATTATTTCATAGACACAAACATCACTTACCATTTCAAACCATTTACGTGGCCAGGAATCACTTTAAGCAGATGCTATTTAATGCCTAAGCAGCAATTGAAAGCAGGCATGAATATCAGTGTTTCCATAGATCAACTAGTCAAGACTATTCATTTTTCTGGTGACTTTATGACCTTAGTTGTGAACTGTTTTTTCTCTTTGACATGCCAGATTACTGTTTGAGCCACTTTCTTGACTGAGAGACCCTAGAATTCACCAATTAGCTGAACTTGATCAGCAGCACCTTGTGTTTGTTGCTGCTGTTTACTGCTTTGAGAACATAGCAGCTCTAGAAAAATTCAGAAATCTGTAGATACTATGTTTCCATCTCAATCTACTGATATTTATACACAGAATTTCTACTGTTGTAGATACAAACTGTGTAAATGTGTTTAGCTGAACAGATTATTGATTCAAAAACCATCACAAGTATTTTCTTGTGGGTCTTGGAAATGAACACATAAAGACTAAAGTATTTTATTTAAACTTCAGAGGAGGATTGTTGAAGTTTTGCAGTGGCACAGTAGCATTTTATAAGAATAATAATATTACAGATCCTTTAAAAAAAAATAATATTTTTTTAAAAAGTTCCAGGAAACTCACAGGTCATATTGGCGTTTGTTTTTATTCCTCTCTTTAATGAAAGGAAAGAATTCAAACTTCATAAAATATTCTTCAGGTTTAGCTGTTATTTTCCAAATATAATGAAGATTAGGAAAACTGTCTCTTACTGATTATGAATCAAAAGTATTCATAATTAAAGCTCCTGTTCTGCACTCTAACTTTGTCTGCTCTCTTTCCAGTGCTGCTAAAGATTCCTGACTGGTTTGTACAATGGGAATTTAAAGAAGGACTTTTTCCTTTGTGTACAGATAATTCTCAGTGAAATCAGAAGTGATGTATAAGAAATACAGGATTGAGTCCTTTTTGTTTTCTGAAATCTAGTTATAAGAATCTGGAATTACATATTGTTTCCCTACATGTCACCTATGGTTCAGATCTCAAAGAACACAAGAAACATGGCATGACATGACATGACATGACATGACATGACATGACATGACATGACATGACATATAAGCTTCTTTCTTAATATATTTTTTTAATATTTTACATCTGCAAAGCAGTGTGAATAGAAAATGATAAAAAATCATCTTGAATTGATGAAAATCTAGGAGCAAATGTAGTATGTGTCGGATTAGTATAATATATAATGTAGAAGTGAGGGGTGATACTGCAATTCATTATATTTAAAATACTTTGTGAGATGTTTATCATTCTTTAACTCCTATTCCTGTTCATAGTTAAAATTCTTCTTTCTCCAAATAATTTGTTCTTCATTGTGTGTTAATTCACTGTAGTTCTGTCAGAAAACCACTAAGAAGTTCAAAAGCATGCCATCACATAATATAGTACCATTGAGCTGGAACCACTGTCTTCAATTTCTATTTAATTATATTAAGATGTAGGCCTATATTTTACTTTTTCACACATTTTTTGTTTGTTTGTTTGTTTCTTATGAAAAAAAATATATTGTTTATTGTCTTGATTCTAAACTTAGAATTTTATATTGAGTTTATGTGGCATGGTTGTGGTAGTGAGGTGCCTGCAGGGGTAGCTTCTGTGAGGAATTCAGAAATTGCTTCAGGTGAGAACAGAGCCAATTCCAGATAACTCAAAAGAGAGTTGGCATAACATAAGCCTGAGAATAATGCAGGTTGAACACCTGAGAAAGCATATTTAAGAAAGTGTAAAAACTGAAGCATAGGATAGATATTGGAGAACAGTGAAAAATGTAAAGACTAGCAATCCTTTATCAAGGTCATAAAAAAGAAAGAGGAGGAGGTACTCCAACTGCTAGAGCAGAAGTATCTCTGTAGTCCACAGAAAGCCATAGAGGAGCCCACTGTGCAGCAGTGGATGTGGCCTGAAGGAGGCACAAACCAGAGAAAGGCCCCAGAGGAACAGTCTGGGGCCACAGTTGCAGCCTGTGGAGAAAAGCCTACGATGGGGCAGGTGGACTGGGCAAATCGCTGTTCATGGGTATCCATGCTGGAGCAGTGAGTTCCTAAAAGATGGGCCCTGAGGTATGGATCTGTCACCAGTGAAAGAGACCAACCCCTCTCTCACAGTAATCCCCTCTCAGGTATTTGAAGAGAGCAATAAGATCTTCCCTCAGCCTCCTCTTTCCCAAACTAAACAGCTCCAGTTCCTTCAGTCTCTCCTTATAGGGCATATTCTCCAAATCCTTCACAAGACTCATTGCCCTCCTTTGGACCAACTCCAGCACACAATGTCCTTTCTGTATTGTGGTGCCCAAAACTGAACACAATACTCGATGTGGGGCCTCACCAGTGCTGAGTACAGGGGCAGGATTACTTTCCTAGTCCTGCTTACCACATCATTCCTGAAAGAAGCCAGGATGCTATTGGCCTTCTTGGCCACTTGGGCACACTGCTGGCTCATATTCAGCTGACTGTCCATTAATACACCAAGGTCCCTTCCCATCAGGCTTTCCAGCCACACCTCCCCAAGCCTGTTGGGTTGTCTAGGGTTGTTGTGATCCAACACTTGGCCCTATTGAAACTCATAGTTTACCTTGGCCCATCAATCCAGTCTATCCAGGTCCCTCTATAGTGCCTTTCTCCCATCTGGCAGATCAACTCCCCCTCCATCTTGGTGTTGTCTGCAGACTTACTGAGAGTGCACTCAATCCCTTCAACAAGGTCATTAACAATGATGTTAAATAGAAGAAGCCCTGGTACCAATCCCTGGGGGACACTACTTGTGACTGGCTGCCAACTGGATTTAACTCTATTGACCACAACTCTTTGGGCCTCGCCATCCAGACAGTGTTTCACCAAGAGGAACAAGCTTCTCCACAAGAATGCTGTGGGGGATAGTGTCAAAGGCTTTTTTTAATTTCATCTGTCTCATTCAAGTGGAGAATATAGAAGAGGATGGATAGAATAAGAATGTTTTCAGTTTTCTTTCAGTTACATTAGACCATTCTAATGTATTTTCAGCTGGCAATAAATTACTTAATATCCCTATGCTGTCTATTTTTCATTTATGATATTTGACGAATGATGTCCCTGCCCTTAACTCTACGCATGAGTTTTTTTTCATCATGTTTTCCCCTGCTTCTGAAGAGTAAAAGAGTGGTATGGTGGTACATAGTTACCTATTGCTGTTTAGCAACCACATTCTGTTGATAGTCACTGACCTAGCAAGAAAATGTTTTTTTCTCCTTGAATACCAGTAACATAAATAACTGCAATAATTCCCTTAACCATTTAAATATCCAGGAGAATCCACAATTTCCTTCCTTTCAGCTTGCTACAAACTAAGATAGCCAATTGGTTTAGCACTGTCTGCTTTAGTATAATTTCACTGGCTGTACTGTAGAAGTCATCTTTGAATTTCTGTCACTGGGATATGTCTGCCTGCAATATACATCATCACGTCTTTGAAACCTCAGCAGAAAATATGTTTTCTGCCTCAGATAGATCTTTGAATTCCTGTATCTTTTACTTTGGATTCAGCACTCATAAATTTTTAAGAATACAGCTTCTAAATAAAGTTAGCATATAATAAAATACTTTTTTTTTTTTTTTTTTTTTCCCCTCATTTCTAGCCATGTCACTGGGGGGGGCGGGGGGGGGGGGGGGAATTAAATATAAAAGCAGTAACTCAACTAAATAAGGAGGAAAAATGAAAATCAGAATGACACTAGGATAAATGTATTACAATGTTCCATTTTTAATTCCATCTTCAGAATGCTAAGGAACAAGGCACAGTCACAGTAATATGAAAGACATACAAACACGAAGAGCAGTAGCAGTTTCGCTAAGTTGCAGATATGAACTGAACAACTGCTTATTACATAGCAGTGTTTGTCTTTCTTCTAATGTGGCTGTAGAGGAAAGAAAGTAAAAATATCAATGCACAGAAAAGTGTATTATATAAAGTAATATAATTCATGGAGATTCTTGTAAGATATAGACTTGAGGGAATGTCCAGAAATATTGTGTTGAATGGACCAAGGTAATTTTTTCTTGAGCAACTACACTTCAACAACTCCAACTTACATGATATATGAGATTTGATAATTTAACTCACAGCATGTTTTGTTTTCCTAAAATTGATCCAGTTACCATCATTACAAAGGCTGCTTTTAAATCCTATTTCTTGTAGTTCATATTCAGAAAGATATCTAAAAACAACCAAAAAGTACATATTGTTTGTTAACATTTTACACTCATATGATTCTTGAACTCATAAAACCTAGTGCGTTTTGAAATTTGTTTTGCTGTACTTGAGTATAAATCATACTGTCATAGAATGATAGAATCGTATCAGGTTGGGAAAGCCACTAAGATACTCTAGTCCAACTATCAGTCTGTACCTGTGACCACTATACACCATGCCATTCAGTGTGACATCTACATGTTTCTTGAAAACATCCAGGGATGGTGACTCCACCAGTACCCTGGGCAGTCTTTTCCAATACTTCAACACTCTTTTTGAGAATAATATCCAACCTGAACCTTCACTGAAATGACCTAAGGCTGTGACCTCTTGTCCTTTCACCAGTTATGTGGGAGAAAATGCCAACTCCCACCTTACTATTTTTCATTAAGTTGTAAGGAGTGATAAGGTCTCCCCTGAGACTCCTCCAGACCAAAGAATACTAATTCTCTAGCTATCCCTCATAAGAATTGTGCTCCAGACCCTTCACCAGATTCACTGTCCTTTTCTGGACATAATCCAGGGTCTCAATGTTGATGTAGAAGGGGCCAAAACTAAACACAAGGCATGGTCTCGATAGTACCAAGTATAAAAGGATGATCACCTACCTTGTTTGCTGACTTCATTATTTCTAATACAAGCCAGGATGTCATTGGCCCTCGCAGCCACACTGCTGGCTTATGTTCATCTGACTGCCAACTATCAGCCCCAGATCCTTCATCTCTGTGCAGCCTTCTAACCACTGTGTTCCAAGCCTGTACCAATGCATGAGGTTTTGTAACTGAAATGCAGAACTTGACACTTGGTCTTCTTAAAGTTCATACAATTGGATCCATCCAGACCTCTCTGCATAGCCTTCCTATCCTCACACAGTTTGACACTACCTCCCAACTTGATGTCCTCTGAAAGCTTACTGAAGGTTTATACTGAAATGCATACTGGAATAATGGAGTCATAATCAATGTGTATGCACATAATACTCAAATAATAACAATTAAGCTTAGATTTCATAAACTGAATTTTTTTCCTAGACAAAAGCCAAGTGATAATATTTGGAAGCTACTTTATACTGCATATTCAGAGAGAGTATGTCATTTTTAGAAATTCTTTCAGCAGATATATGAACAATTTTATAGATTGTCCTCATGCAATGTAATCTCAGAAATTTCTACAATACTAAGATATAAAAGTTATTATGAGTAAGTTACTATGAATCTCAAAGCACTGATGTTCTGTCAAAATAACATTCTTGCAAGTAATATTGTATCCTTGGGAAAATGAATTTATAGAAAGTTTACTAATATTTTACCCTTTAGTAACTATTTTTTGCCAATTTTTGATACTTAAGAAAATATAGTAGAAAATTCTAGTGAGAATTTTTCTCAAGTGTTATCTTTTCTCCTGGTGCCATGCTATGGCTTTGTTGCTGCATTGCAGCTATTGTGGAGACATGTGACACTAATGAAAAATAAATACAATAATAAAGAGAAAATAGATTAGTTTGTCTTCAAGTGGAGTATAAATGTACTAAGATAGCACAACTGAAAAAAAGAAAAAAAAAAAAAAAGTGTTTTACAATACATTTATGACACAGATTTCACCAAAGGAGAGAAAAAAAAAAAAAGTCTTCAAAGATTTTAATAGTAAAAAAAATTTCTTTGCTATAGAATTCTGTCCCTGAAATGACTCTTGTTGGATACTGAAGAATGTGAAATATTCTCCCATACTTTCATAAGATTTAAGGCCTTGAATATCAAGAAACCAATTGGTCCTTGGGTTGGAGGGGAGAAAGTCAGGTATGAATAGAATGGAAGCTTTCTACTCAATAATCTTGTAGCTTATTTTGCAGCTTTTTAGTTGAATTGCTCTGAGGTTCTCAACTTCAACCCTTCTTACCCTATTAGTGTTACTGAATGAAAACAACATCAACAACAACAAAAAAAAAAAAACAGTATATTTCATTTCCCTGTTACTCTACTGAAACTGCACCTTTGTGTAATGGTATATTCAATATATTAACTTCTTCAAAAAAAGAAGAAAAAAAAAAAAGGAAAAAAAAATGTATTGCTACAGTACACCAAACTGGATGTGGTAGTTTTCTCTGACTGTAAATAAGTGTAAGTACTAACTTTCTTCTAAAGTTACAGATGGGAATCTAAAACATGCTTGTCTGCTACAAAGATAGATAAGCAGCTTGTCGCCCAGTTATGTTTTTCTACAATATTCATATATAAACATTCCATAGCACTTACTACATTTCTCTTTGAAGTAACCAAGGGTTAAAAATTATAAAAATAATAACTTTGAAATATTTCATTAAAATCAAGTAAATACTCGTAGAAAAAAAATCATTTCTGAAAAAGAAACTGTGAAGATAGAAAAAAAAAAAAAAGTAAGAAAACTATTATACATCTTAGCTACTTACATGATTATTATCCTTTTAATCAGAAAAATAAAAGCTTTCAAAGTAGGACTTTTTTTTTTAGGATTTCTTTTTTTTTCTTTCTTTCTTTTTTCTTTTTTTTTTTTCAAAATACAACAATGTAAAGGTTTATCACAGAGATTTATTCAGACATATAGTTGCACAATTTTTAAAATTTGTTTTATCTTCAGGGCATTTTTTAATGCACAAATTTGCAATATTGTTTGCAGATGAAGAACAGGTCACATCTTCTTTACTTCACATTTAACACAATCAGATTAGTTGCATCAGTGTTCAATTGGTTGTAAACAGCAGTCTCAATTATTTTAGAATCATCAATGAAAAATTATGAAAATATACTGTAAAAAATATCTCTTGTTTAGGAAAGTACATGTGCCTTACTGATATATCACTAACAATATAACCTTTGTTCATTTTAACATGAAAATTTGCCCTTCCACAGCTCTTTCACCATCTTAAAATATATCACAACTATATCTATATTTTATCAGAATGACAATTTTGCTTTTGAAATCTCCCCATCTGAAACACAATTTTTACCAAGAGTGCACAGTTATCACTACTTTTATTTTAAATTCTCTCATTTTTCACCTGCTGGAGAATAAGAAAAACTGTTAAAATGCTTTGCATGCTTGCTTGAAAACAGAGCCTTAATTTGTTAGGAGCTCCTGCTAAAATAAACTGCCTTTATTCTTCTTTCCCACAGACAATTAATAGTAGTCTATATTAGAGGGCAAAGGTCTCTAGAGCTTCTATGAGAAAAAAAGAAAATAATCTCATCCATTATCAATAAATTGATTGTTTTGGAAAATAAAACAAAACAACAACAACAACAACAACAACAAGAAAAAAAAAAAAAAGGACTATATCTCTAGCTTGCATAATTTTTCTGTATACACATTCCTGTACATACATCTTCCCTGAAGGCCAATGAAGGACAGCTCACAGAAGGCTGAGACTTGAGAATGGTACTGTGTGTATGAATGAAAGCCAGTGTTATCAGGACAATAAATAATGCAAGTATTACGATTTAAGCAGTTTAACTAGCTTTATTGTCACTCCATGCAAAAGTTCTGTTCCAGTCTTTTTGAATTTCCAAATTAAAAATTTATTGAAAACTCTATTCTACAAAAAAAAAAAATATTAAATTGGCCTATAAGCAAAATACAAACTGTTGAAGTGACAATTACAAAAATGTAAAAAAATATATATTTATGCTTTTAGAATTTTGATTTTTGAAAACGTATAGCATTTTGAATTGTAAGCCCATTTTACTAGCAAAATAATACAAAATCACATGATTTTCCTTGAAAACTTAATTTCTGATCTTTCCTACTACAACAGGAATTTAGCTTTGTTGTTGTTTTTAAAAATCACTTCAAAGCAAACAAGATTATTAGTGATTGTAACTATTCTTATATTCTTACTATATTTTCATTGTATGTTATATTTTTAGTGTATGAATTTAATCTCCAATAATTTTTGTTTGATACCTCGCTTGTAAATATTTTTCAAATTTCTTGGTGAGCAGTTGCAGCTTTCAGTAGCTAAAAACAGTTAGTCTTAACACTTAATTCTCACTGAGAGAGCAATACAAATGCAGAACCAATAGTGTATATCTAACTACATAATGCTTTCTGATACTTTATGTTGTCTTACGTAATTAGTGAAGAAAAATACTCTCCACAACAATAGGCTTTGTACACGTTTGTTCCTTTGCTTTCTATCACAGAATGGCAACTGAAATGTAGTCATTGTGAAGCTTCATTATACATTGATATTTTTTTATCTTTTAAAATTGCTACAGAAATAACTGCAGTTATCTCTTTGAAATTAAATAATGAAATATTTTGTAACTGTACCTATGTTTTTATTTCAAAATGATTTAATGATTAAGTAGAACATAGAACATAATAAATTGTAAGACAAAAGTCAAACTTCTCCACATTGTAGAATACAAAAGGAGTATTGTGGCACATGCCAGTGATACTGTTGATAAACTCTTGCTTCTTTACTAGTTTTTGTGGAGAAATTAGCCCTATCCCTCTGCCCCCCACCACTAAATCTGATATTTTTCATTAGTTCTATATCTGTCCTGATTAAAATATTTAAGGGTAATTAATATAAAGCATCCATGTGATGAAAATTCAACAATTAGAATTGTTGAAATTAGGTGATTTTTAAGATCTCTTCCAACCCAGGCTGTTCTATGAGTTTATGATTCTGAGATTTGGAGAGGACTAACAAAGATCATGAAATCTAATTGCCTGATTATTTAAGGGCGTAATTGAAAGTATGTTGTTGAAGCCATTATCCAAATACTTTTTGAGTGCTGACAGGCGCTGGGTATTAACCATCTCTTTAGGCGATTAATGGGAATAAGAAGCCTGTTCCTCTGTTTGTCTATCTCATGATAATGATAAATATTTTTTTAAAAATCTTTTAGAAGAATTGTTTCCTAATGTTCAAGTTTGGCCTTTTTTTTTTTTTCCCTTGTGGATTTTTTTATTCCTTCACAAAATTAAACCACTAACTTAAACAGCTACCCACTGAAGGGCTGTAGTATGTTGTTATAACCCAAAGAAGTGGCCTCATAAATAGACAGATTCCTTTCTTCATTGCAAAAAATGTTTTAGGTTTTCTATTCTAGAATACATTTTCATTTAGAGGAGAATGCCTTACAGTTAAAGGACTAAATATTCCCCCTTTCTCCCTCCGTATACTGCAAGAAAATGTTTAGCGACCAGTTTAGAACCATTGCTTGTAAAGTTTTGAGAATTACATTATCTTCTTAAAGGGCACAGTTGGTATGTTTTTCTCAGCGGACCATCTGTAATAGTGGACAGCCAGAATGCAGCAAGTTCTAAGAAAAAAGAAAAAAATACATATTTTTTGAAGGTTTACACATCATTCCTTTGTAATATCTCTATGTGGTTCCACATGTCCTTGCCATGAGCTAACAACTACGATTTTTTTGAGTTCTTCATAGCTCAATTAGCCTCATATTTCAAGTTCAGCACATGATTTGTGATCATGGAAGGATAGATTATCAGTGTAAAAATATCTTTAAGACATCTGATAAAACAGTTTCTATGCTAAAATTGCATTTATTTGTTGCCATTTCTGAGGCTTATTCTTTATTAATTTAGCATGGTAAGTGATTTAACTGGGATCTGGCTCAACTGAGGCAACACTAAAATATAGTCTTGTTATTATAAAACAACATGAAACTTTCTTCATCCAAATGTGAGAAATATTTCCAAGCGGGAAAAAAAAAAAAAAAAAAAAAGTCTGTAGGACAGAATATTGAGAATGTGAGACAGTCCCGAGGTTATTCAAAAGAAATGATGCAGGAGATTCAATGCAATTAGTGCATACAAAAAAAGAGAATCCACTTTCCTGTGCTGAAAAAGGCAAGCAAATAGAAAAATCTGATGTATAGTTGCAGTTCCCATATTTAGCTTTCCTGAATGTTTCTTTTATGTGCAGCAGGATGTGCTAGACAACATGGAAAAAAAAAAAAAAAAAAAAAAGAGGGAAAGAAACCAACTTCCTGATGCATGAAAATCTAAACATGAGCCAGCAGTGCTCTTGCAGCTCAGAAGACCAACGGCATCCCGGGTTCCATCAGAAAAGGAGTGGCAAGCACAAAGATGGAGGTGAATATTATATACCTCTTTCTTATAGTGGTATGCAACTTTTAAAAGTTCAGGTATAAATTGCTGTGAAGCACAAACAAGAGAAAATATCTGCTAGCGTGGAAACTAAGCCTAGACAAAAGGCATCCTTGAAGTGCAGATGAATACTGTAGGCATCTTGAAAATAATAATGATAAAAATGAAACAACAAATTGAGGAATCTCCTAGGAGAATGGGATTTGATGTGAAAACTAAAATTTTGACAAAATAAAGAGAAACAAAAAGCATGATCCTTAATTGGCTGCCTCAGGAAGAAGACTGAAACTTCTTGTACAGCTCTTGTAATTGCCTTAGTTTTTGTTTCCTATGGGTTCTTAAATCTCATCTAAAAATGCCTTGATTTTTAACTAAAAATAGACCTTAATTCTCTGAGAAACTTCCTGTGATAACTGTTCTACTTTCTGGAGCACTTCCTGCAGCCTGTAGGGATAGTCCACTTTTCCATAATGGAAGGTGTAGGAGGAAAGAGTGGCAGATAGAAAGAGCGATGCACTCATCATACGCTCCCATCTATCATCCCCTGTACTCTATTCAGTGTTGCAGATGGAGAGTGTGGAAATGAAGGACTAAATGTGAACCAGAGAAAAGAAAATGTGTGTGTCTATAGAGAGGAAGTTGTTGATTTAATGTGTGTTTTTTTTTCTTGTGTTTCAAATGTATTTTAGTTAGCAATAAATTATATGAATTTTCTCTGAATTTAATATGCTTTGTCTATGATAGTCTTTTCTCAAAGAACTTCCTGTCTTTATCATAAACCTTGTTACTTGTGTCAAAGAAAGCATCATGACATACACAGCCAAAGTGCAATTTTATTAAAAAGTTCATTATTCTTTCATATTACGTTTCATAAATTCAGAAAATACTTGGATAAGCAGTTGTGCCAAGAAAGGAACCTACTATATGTATTTGCACATAGTTGCTGATGTTGGTATTGTTTTTTTGTTTTTGTTTTTGTTTTTGTTTTTTTTCACCAAAAAAGAAACAACTAAATTTTTGCTTTTAGATGCATGGTTTATTTTTAACTTCTTCCTTTTGGATAGGGACTTGGGTATGGGAACTGTGACATTCACAGATCCACCTACTTCAATGATCAGAACATCAAAAAATCAGGCCACAGAATTTAGATAGATTAAATAAATATTTAATTGTAAACACGCAAGCTAGAATATTGAATGAATAATTTTGCAATGTGATAATTCGTGTTCAACAGATCAACCTTTTTGCAGTTATTTCAAGAAGGGCTGGATACGACAGATCTACTAAATGTAGAATCTTTTTCAAGAATTTAAAAACAATGAAACCAACATAGATATGCACAGGAAAACTTTAAAACTGCTGAAAGACATGATCCATTCAAACAAGTCAGTCTTTAAAGTTCAGCTATCTTCCATTCCAGACAAACTGGGAACAGCTTTCAGGTGGATAACAGTGGAAATTGTAGATAATGAACATAATATGATAATAAATCACATTATTAAAAATGGGCTATTTTGTAAAACAAATTATGTAGAAATTACTGCAAACTGATTGTGACGCGATACATTTTTTTTAAGCATCGTGTCTTTTCAGAAGAGGTAAGATAGTTTCTCTCAAGATAGATTCAGTATTAATTATACAATATAACTGATAATACTGATCCAGTGGTCAGTATTATATTTGCATCAAGACTAGAAAATACTAAAATGAAAGCATGGATTCTTTCTATTTGTAAATAAACACAGAAGAAAATTATTATCTATACTCAACAGGTGGAGAAACTTGCCTAGATCAACAGGCAGTTCAGTCTCTATTACAACAGTTCCAGGTAAATTATTATCCCATAAACTATGAAGTCAGCACAATACTGAACTGCCAAAGATAAGACTATTCTGATATTATTTTCTACAGCCTACTCATTGTGAGCAATAATTTTCCTGTTTACTATTTCTTCAGAAATAAACAGCAGATACAAACAAAAAGTTCAGCTTTTGTTTTACAGACTTTAATAGCTTTTGATTGCTGATGCACACACTTTGTTCATTGTAAGTTAAACAAAGGAGACAGATTTCTACCTGAAGAAGCATGTCTGTCAAATGTGTGGTTAGCATGGTGTTTTGCATAAAGTTGTGTTATGGATGGCTAACACACTGACTAATGGATTTTAAGGACGAATATGCAGTTTTGAAGGATAAGTACTCTTTCTAATTTAGCAACCAAAAAAAACTGGTTTTTTTTTTTTTTTTTTTTTTTTTTTTCCTCCTGCAAATATATGCACATTTATTTACGGCCGATATATCAATATATGACAACAGCTGCAGAAAGTAATCTAGCATTAAATTAAATACATTTCATAACCTGCTCACTTTAAATGTGTTATCTTATAATATATTATGTATGCAATATTACACAGCGGCACTACCCAAATGACAATCATAAGGGGCCTGTGCAAAAATCAAAAAGTCTGTTTGATGAATTAAAATAACTTTAGATTTTTTATAAAAATTAATTATTTGAAAATACTAGAGTCTTGAGTAATTGTTTCAGCACTTCTTTTTTTTAATTTATTTTAAAGGGTAAGAAAAAAAATTCTTGATTGTCTATCAGAAAAATAACAAAGAATACTTATGGTATTTTTAATATATGTTATATGGCAAAAAAATTAAAAACCCATTTCTTGCAAGTCTTAAAGTTCTACAACATACACAATCTATACTCAATGTTGAAAAAAATTATTGCCTAATCTAAACTTCATATGCAATGCCATTACTGCTTCTCCAAGTCACCACGTGCAACTTATTCTTTTTGGAATAGAAAAGCAAATGGTGGTGGTTTGGACAAAGAGGTTGAAGATTCTTCACACCAGTATTTTGTTACATTTTGTTGCCATGTAACAGAATACAGCTGAGGTGTGACAAAATGGTGTCTGACGTGGAAGCAAAAGTATGTAATTTAATTCCTCCATACAGAAAAAAAAATGCAACCACTGACATTTCTTGACACTGAATGTTTCTGTAGACCAAACTGTGGATGTGAGCAGAGTGAGGAAGTAGGTGACCCTTTTCAGCAGTGGCAACAGCAATAATGGGCCACTTCTGCTGGTACAGATTTTTGCAAACATGGAATTCGGTCTCTTGTTTATTGCTGATGAAAATGCATAGCTAATAGTGGTGCCTATGTCGAAGAATAGTGTTTTGTAGCAGAGAACTCATTTTATCAACTATATTCTTAGTATCTATTTTGGTTTTCACTGAAATAAATAGGATGCATTATTTTCAGAGCAACCTACATAGATAATGCACAGGTTACAGAACTTCCCAGTTCTATTTCATTCAGGGCTTTTCTGTTTCATTCCAGATACAGCAGTTTAAAAATCAGTGAACAATTTTAAAGTTGCAGTTCTTACACAGTAAATCTCCAGTCCCCTGAGAAGCTATGGCATTCAAATAAAACATCTAGCTGCAAGCTACGATGGGTACAGATTTCTTAGTAATAAAGATACCAAATAATGTTCAGTGATGAAGAAAATAAAACTTTTGTTAATCTTTAGAGTGTTTTTCCTTTCATTTTGGAAAGGAGAAGGTTCCTCATTTGATCATTAAGGTTTGTAATTAAGTTACTGTATTCAAACACCAGTTTTTAGCTGAAAGTTTGACTTGTTTAAGAAGACTGAAGGATAATCTGGTTATGAAAAATAATATAAACTGAGTTTCCTACAAAATTCCATATGTTGCTCAAACTATGTTTGAATCTATGATTCCAAAAACAGTTATTATTTAAAACATAATCTGTAGGATCTACTAAGTAATTTCTGGGATATATATTTCATTCTTGAAAAAATGTAAAGAATATTCATATGCAATTTTGTACTTTTCACACTTCAAATTGTATTTTGATTTAACAATGTGCTACCATCAGCTGTCACTTTTATGAAAGACCTTGATTTCTATTTTTTTAATTAAAAAGTTGAATATTTACAGCAGGTAAATATGCTGAGAATGTATACTCCATTACAATTTGATAGACTTTCAGGATTTTATATGCAGAAATAATCACAGTCGAAATCAAAGAAACAACATTTGACTAATATCACAAATCAAACAAAAAAGGAATCGATCTCAAGCAGTAATATATATATATATATGTTATTTTTAAAGGATCATTTCTTTCCCATACACCTTAAAACTTATTTGGAAATTCAGGAATATATTTGTTTTGTGTTTCTTCAATACATTAATGTAACAAATAATATCTGAATGGGAAAATGTCAAAAATCCCATTAAAATGATAAATTGCAGATATGGTCATATCTTTTAATTAAATCTCATTGAAAAAGCAGATCAGAACTTAGTTAACTTTGAGGTAACAGAGTGTAAGTTCCATTTATTAAGCAGAAGATCAAAGAAAGAATGGAACTGCAATGGCCAGTAAGTTATTTAAAAGCTGTTCTAATTAAGGAATGTTAGCTAATATTGAATTAAAATGTGTTAGAGGCAGCAGCCCTCTGATAATAAAGCTGAGAGATATAGTTAGCATGTCCCTTATAAATAGTATCTTCATTGACTGAATTGATGCAGTTCTGAACACAGAGACTTGAGGGGAAAAAGATAAAATAAAAATAAAAATAATAATAATAAAAAACCCTTAATTTTAAATTTATGCAAAGGGAAAAAAAAAAAAAAAAAAGATTATATTTAAAGAAGAAAATTTAGAAAGAATAATGGGAAAAAAAAAAGGAAGGGAAGGGAAGGGAAGGGAAGGGAAGGGAAGGGAAGGGAAGGGAAGGGAAGGGAAGGGAAGGGAAGGGAAGGGAAGGGAAGGGAAGGGAAGGGAAGGGAAGGGAAGGGAAGGGAAGGGAAGGGAAGGGAAGGGAAGGGAAGGGAAGGGAAGGGAAGGGAAGGGAAGGGAAGGGAAGGGAAGGGAAGGGAAGGGAAGGGAAAAATGTTCTTCAGTCCTTCAATATCCCATTTTATTTTTTACATCACTTTGTTTTATAAAACAATGTCAATCTTCCTAAAACTTGTGGAGGACATTGAGGGTGAAAATTTCTACCTTTGAAAGTATTGCATCTCTAATAACTCTTATATGAACTGTACGGTGATTGACACAAAAATTGTTTACTTTCATTTTTATCCCAAGTGGTTTATTTCCCAGAACCTATGTAAATTCTTCTTTAGCTCTTATCTTTTCTATTTCAGTGTTGACCACTAAAATGTAACTGATCTTCTGTTTCAAAATTCCTGCTGTTTCATGAGCTTTGTTACGATTCAACATAATCTATTTCCTACTGATGTTGGAAAACATAATAAGGTCACAGCAGGGAAGTTTTAGCTTCATTAAAGCACATTATTATATAAAATAAAATGATCTAGGGTAAATTGGTTTTGTCCTTGTGGTACAGTTTGCATATATTCACATTAATCTGAGCATATAAAACAGCAATTGCTAGCCTTATCATATTACAAATGAGCCTCCTTATCTTTTATTTCACCATAGGAACCTCTAGTGGCAGATGGAGATGTCAATACTTCATATTGCAGGTGATATTTACCTTTGTTGTATCAAAAGATATTAAACCTCACTGCAAGAGCTGGGGAAAAAAAAAAAAAAAAAAAAAAAAAAAAAAAAAAAAAAAAGCATAGATAATAATAATAACATTTATTTCTTTTTTCAAATTATCTTGAAATCTTTGTTTTTGTCCAGCAAATAAAGATTTCAGAATTATGTAAAAGAAAAAAAGAAAAAAAGAAAAAAAAAAGCAAGAAAGGAAATGAATTGAAACTTTGACTTCAGATTTTAATTTATCACACAAACCTATAGTAGAGAGACTGTGCATAAAGATTTAAAATAGGTTAACTGATATTAAAATGTGACAGAGCAAATTACAAGTTCCAAGCAGTAAGGCTTACCAATTTATTACTACATTCAAGGTTCTCCCTTCTCTTTCACTTTGCCTTCAGCTGCTGGCAAAGGATAGGCTTTTGCAGTTCAATTTTTCAGTTTATTTTTGACTGCTTTTAATTAAATTTGATGGTCTGCTTCTGCACCAGTGAAGTTATTGGAGTTGCAAAGCACTTTGCTGTTCTAATAATGACTCCCTTGATGTCTGTTTGTTATTAACTGCTTTTCAAAACTGCTTCTTTCAACTCTCATTTTATAAATATTTAAATAACTGTGAATTTCTATAACGCAAATATCTGTGCATTAGTGATAGGAATTCTATTGCTTATTTAATAGGTTTTACATAGTAATATGATTTTTAAATAAAGTTACACATTATAATGTTAATTGGGAAAGTGTTGTCCCTAAATCATGTTACTTGTAAGTGTCAGCACAAATTGTAGTAATATTTCAAAGCAGCAGTAATCAATGAATTAGCCACTATCTACAAACTATTGCTTATGGGGATATATTTTTCATGCATGTTAATTATTCAGAGAAACAGACAGATAAGAAAATAATATAAATGAAAAAGTTCACTTCTGATCTTTTCATTACAGTGCCAAAGTGATTTTATACATCTTCAATGTCTTCTGAAACAAATTTCCATTTTAAAAACATTTACCTGGACAAAGAATGGCAGGGAAAGGAGGGGAAGGGAAAGTTTAATTACCAGCAATTTCACTAATGTGAGAAGAGAGACTACTGATGAAGGTTGTAAAAAGCCTAAAATTGTTCAAGAGATAGGACTGAAATTCTTAAAAATGTAAAACATTAGCTGAACATGTGGTTCTGGAAACCTAGCTTTATTTTTTGAACATTTTGCTTTGGAATACTTTAATTTGAAATTACAAACTGTCTACTTCCTTGGTAAAACACATATCTTCCAGAGTTGTTGGTTTTTGTGTTTTCTTGTTTTCCATTACATAGAACTGCAAAATTTAAAGTCACAACAACAATGGAAGGAAGGGTTTGATTATATGTTATGCTACAGTTTATCCCACTCACAGTGAATTTACCTGTAGTCAAATGACTCCTTTGTCACTCTGACTCAACATACCTTCTTAAAAGACCCCAGTTACTGGGACAAAAGACTCTTATCAAAGACAATCACAATGTTAATGCAATGCATCAGGTGTTGGAAAGACTTAAGAAGGATGGAGAACACCAGTGGTGGGAAACCCTGTTTGGATGATCTCCAAAAGCAAACAGTATACTGAACCTAATCATAGAATCATAGAATCGTAAAATAGCTCAGGTTGGAAAAGACCTTATAGATCATCGAGTCCAACTGCAACCTAACCATACTATCCTAAATCTCACAAGCCACCACTAAGTCATGTCCCTGAGCAGCACATCCAGATGGTTTTTAAACACAATCAGGGATTGTGACTTAACTGCCTTCCTGGGGAGCCTATTCTAGTGCTTAAACACCTTTTCTATAAATAAGTTTTTCCTGATATCCAACTTAAACCTCCCCTGGTGCAACATGAAGCCATTTCTCCTCGTCCTGTCATCTGTCACCAGTGAGAAGAGACCAACCCCACACTCACTACAATCACCTCCTCTTCCCCAGACTAAACAGCCCCTGTGCTGGATTCATGGATTATGCAGGGCCTATTCTGTTCCCCATTCCTATCTACCAGCACAAGGGGCTGTGTGCCCAGGGAGCAATCAGTCTTACTATTGAAGACTGAGGTAATGAAGGCATTAAGTACCTCAGCCTTGTCCTGATTTTTGGTCACTGTGTTGACCCTCGTGTCCAAAAAGGGATGGAGGTTCCCCTTTGCCCTTCTCTTACTGTTGATGTATTTATAGAAATATTTATTGTTGTCAGTTATAGCTGAGCTTTGGCCTTTCTAATTTTGTCCCTGCACAGCTTCACTACATACTTGTAATCCTCATGAGTTTCTTGACTCCTCTTCCAAGGCCCATAAACTTTCCTTCTGTTCCTGAGTTCCAGCCAAAAGTCTCTATTCAGCCAAAAGTTTCCTTCCCTGTGGGCTCATCTTCTGTGACTCAGGGATGGCCAGTTCCTGCATCTTTAAAATAACTTCCTTAAAGTATTCCCAGCCTTTCTGTGCTCCATGGAAAGAGTTAAGAAGGATGCCCTCCAGAACTACCTTCCAGGAGACTCTCTCAATCGTGGTCTGAAAGAGACCAAAATCTGCCATCTGAAGGTCCAAGGTAGTAGTCCATGTTGCACCCTATCATAGTTCTACTGGCTATAGTTACAATTGTTCTATTAGATACAATCACAGAATCACAGGGATTGGAAGGAATCTCTGGAAATCACCTAGTCCAACTCACCTAGTAAAGCAGATTCTCTAGAGCAGTTTACGCAGGAAAGTGACCACGCAGATTTTTAGCATCTCCAGAGGAGACTCCAAAACCTCTTGGCAACTTGTTCCAATATTCTGTCATAGAATCATGGAATCACCAAGAATGAAATAGACCTCCAAGACCAATGCACTCCAACCATCCACCTATCACCAATATTTACCATTAAACCACGTCCCTCAGTAAAACATCAAAATATTTCTTGATCACTTCCAGGAACTGAGAAGTCAGTTCCATTCCATTCCAGTTTCTTACCACTCCTTTGGAAAAGAAATATTTTCTAATGTCCAACATTAATCTTCCCTGGTGCAATATTGAGGCCATTCACTTTAGCTAGTTACATGATTGAAGAGGCTGACCTCCACTTTGCCATAATCTCCCTTCAGGTAGTTGTAGAGAGCAATAACATCTCCCACGAGCCTCCTCTCCTCCAGACTGAACAATCCCAGTTCCCTCAATTATTTCTCATAAGATTTGCACTCCAGACCCCTCACCAGTTTTGTTGCCCTTTTCTGAACATGTTCCAGGGCCTCAGTGTCTTTCTTGTAGTGAGGGACCCAAAACTGAACACAGTACTCGAGGTGTGGCCTCACCAGAGCTGAGTACAGAGGGATAATCAATTCCTTGCTCCTGCTGGCAATACTATTTTTGACAAAAGCCAGCATGCCATTGGCCTTCTTGACCTGGTCATGCTGCTGGTTCATATTCAGCCAAATGTCAACAAACATCCCCAGGTTCATTTCTTCTACACAGAGTTCCAGCGACTCTGCCTCAGGCTTGTAGCATTGTCTGTAGTTGTTGTGGCCTAAGTGCAGGTCCCAGCACTGGATATTGTTAAACTTCATCCCATTGGTCTCAGGCCAGCTTTTCTGCTTATTCAGATCATTCTGCAGGACATTCCTACTTGCAGGCAGATTGACTCTTCCTGCCAACTTGTCATTACAAAGTAAAGTTTTTCCTCATGTTCTGATGGAACATCCTGTGTTCCAGTTTGTTCCCATTGGTCCTTGTAATTTTGCTGGGCACACCAAAATGGGTCTGGCCCCATCCATTTGACTCTTGCACTTCACATATTTGTAAGTGTTAATAAATTCCCCTCTCAGTTTTTTCCAAGCTCAACAATCTCAGGATTCTTAGCCTTTTCTCATAAAGGAGCTGCTAATCTCCGTAATAATCTTTATTGTCCTCCACTGGACTGTCTCCAGAATATTCCTGTCTTTCTTGAACTGAGTAGCCCAGAAGTGGACACAGTATTCCATATGTGGTTTTACTGGGGCAGAATAGAGTAGGAGGATCACCTCCCTTAACCTGCTGACTGTGTTTTTAATGCATCCCATGATAAAAATGGCATTCGTGGACACAGAAACACACTGCTGACTCATGGTCAACCTGGTCAACCTTGTCTACTTGATCATTTAGAATTTTCTCTGCAGAGATCCCTTTCAATAGGTTGTTCTCTAACCTGTACTGATGCATGTGGTTATTTCTCCTCCCATACAAATTTTTAAACTTGTCATTGTTGAATCTCTTTAGGTTATTCTCCATCCATCTCTCCTGCCTGTACAAGTCTCTGTGAATGGCAGCACAACCTTTGATGTGTCAGCCACTCCTCCCACCTTTGTATCATCAGCAAAATTCCTCCAGGTCACTGACAAAGATTGTTGATTTTTATATTATATATCAGTTTGGAAACTTATCAAATTACGTTCCAAAAGTTCTTCATGTTTAAGTCTCCTCACATAAATAACAATGCTTAATCTATTATTAGCATCAATTATTAGAGGTTAATCAAACATAAAATTATTTTTGAACTGTAATTGGAATATGTCATTATTTGTTTATCAGCATAGAGCTAAGAGGCAACTAGTTCTCCATGCTGCAGATGACAGAAATTGACTTTAGTCACAAGGTGGATTCTGATCACACAGATTCCCTCCACCCTTTTATTAGGCCTTTTGGTTCTTGTTGTAATTCTTCTCCTTGCATGAAAAGTGTGATACATGAAGACGCTCTTTCTTCTGCCTAGTCCCTGCTTGCTTGTAAATTATAAAAAACATCAGAACACAACATTAAGGCACCCTTGTATTGTATCTGACTCCTGATTCTCCTTCCAATGCTGGGAAGAATGGTCTTCTGACAGCCAGTATGTCTGCATCCAAGTTAAGGTGCAAGGAGGATAGTACAGAATTTGCAAATCTAGCAAGTTCTGCTGTTTGCACAATTGGTGGAAAGTTCAAGAATATTTCACCATCCAAGACAGACGGTATGGAAAAATAGGTGACAAAAGACAGTTACTTCAGATCTTACAAATAGTGATTCCTTCGAGCTCTTCTGAATCATAGTGAGATGTGACCAGCATCATCCCTGGATTCAGATACCTCATACGTAGTACCAAAACCTTCAGGCTGAAGAAATCCAACTTGAGTAAGCTTCAACTGTCAGCCATTTAGGAATGCCAGTGTATTGTTTTTTTCTCTAAAGCATAAGAAAATACTAAGTTATGTTATAAGCTAATATGTTAGCTTATTCTTCTTCCACTCATCTGCCTATTTCTATACATGTTTTAATGATACACATTTGCTTCACAAGTGTGACTGTTGAGATATTTCACTGAATCCACGTATTTGTTTATCTGTGTTTGTATATGTGGATATGTATCTGTACAATGATTTAAGATGTTCTGTTAGTAAGTTAATGTGAATCTTGTCATCCAGAAATTTGTAAACAAGTTTAATTATCACATATTTCACTAAATCACCTTATAAATCTCCAAACTGGTTAATGTCTAAGCGTTGTTAAAATTCAGTCTTTTGATCTACTTCATGTTCTCTATAAATCTTAAATTGCTACTAAGCATAAACAAGTGAAATGTTTGACATTTCATGTAATGACATAATCCCAACAAAAGAGTTAAGATGCTGATTATTATCTTTATCCCCTCACCTCAGACCAACATCACCAGTCTTAAAACCTTAATAAATGCCATTTCCTTCTCCATCATATTGGTGTCAGTGTTGCTATGGCCGTAGCGAATGCAGATCACTAGTCCTCTGGCAGTGCAGCCTCAGACACGGTGGTTGCTGGAGCACAATTGGTGCCCCGTGTGAGGCAGATTGGACCGTCACCCCTGTCAGCGCTGGCGCCGGGGCCTATAGTTGGCAAAAGGCAGTGTGGTAGTGTCACTGCGCTGAGGTCTGGGCTATCATCTAGCGAGAACCAGCGTGGTACGGGCGCTGTGCCACGATTCGTAGTCGGCGGAATGGCAAGGTAGTGGTACCACGCTGAGGTCCGAATCATGTAATGGGTAATTAAGGTAATACTCCAGCTGTGCAAGGATTGCCGTGGCAAGAACGTTCCTTCAAAGAAGGAGGTCTCTGCAGTTATTTCCCCATTAGAGGGGAAGGGAAGGTTAAGGCCCCCCAAGAGATTCTCGACCACCAGAGATGGGACGATCTCACCTCCGTGCTCACGCAACATATTATGAGAGCTCAGAAGGGTGGGTCTGAGATAAAAACTTGGGGTCTGATATTAGGGGCATTGAAAGCAGCCAGAGAGAAAGGAAAGGTACCAGTGGAGGCTTGGCTGCTTTTGGGTTTAGGTGACGGGGGTGGGACACCGGACCTGGGGGGTTACGGTGGGGGATCAGGAGTGGTTGTTTTTTGCAGGGACTGAGGGGAGACGGAGCCACCAACGACTGTTGGCAAGATGGCACTGGATGAGCCAACCGCAGCCAGTCCAAAAGAAGACAGACAACAAGACAGAGGATGTTTGCTGACTCACCCCCCGCCGCCATATCTGGACCGGTCGGGTGGAACGTTGTATCCTTTATCTGAATTGCGTCAGTGCACTCTGGCTCAAGGGAGCGGAGGAGGGTGTGAGCCACATGGGCTGGATCAGCTTACTGCCGGCACAGGGAGGGGGCAGACAAAAGGCCTGCGCAATGTCGACAGGGACGGGGCCTGGTATCACCCAAGGGCGATAGCTCAGGCAACAGCTCAGCGGATGAAGAGGAAGTTAGTCCTGAGAGAAAAGGGAAGGGCTCCATGACGGACTGGAATTGAATAAGATCTGAGGCACTGGGCAAGGGTATAGTCGCAGAAGTATTCCCAGTGACTGTGGGTGATCATGGCCCTGAATGGGTGCTGCTTGACCCCAAAGGTGTTACACGCCTGATGGAACTTATGGATAAAAAAGGCCTAAAATCGACCCTGACGGTAAATGCGCAACAGGCTTTGACTGCACCGGGACCTCTCCACCCCCACGACATCACAAACCTAATGCGTACGGTGCTTAAGCCAGTCCAATATACATTGTGGACAACAGACTGGATGACGGAATTGCGGGGATACGCTGGGGCGGCAGAGGTCAACCCAAACCACCCCCTGAATGGGACCAGCATCCCGTGACTCTTGGGAAAGGCTGAGGGAATGGCCTCACCACAGGGCCAATTAGTAAAACTAAGGCCAGGGGAGCTCATGGCAGCCACTGACGCAATGATGGAGGCGTTAAAAAAAGTCGTCCGTAAGGCCAAACCACCTGTTCCGTGGACAAATATTACCCAAAGCCTGAATGAATCCTTTCAAAACTTTGCAGACAGGCTTTTAGACACTGTAGCAGGGTCTGATCTCCCAAGATCTGCCCAAGGGCTGTTGATCATTGATTGTCTGTGACAGAAATTGCATGATAATGTTAAGGCATTGTTGCGGGCTGCCCTGGGAACGCTCAATACCCTGGGATAAATTATCCAGTACATCTTAGATAAACTCAAGGTGGTGCCTTTAAGTAATGAAGGGTTAGCTGCAGCGATAGTTGCAGCTGTCGGCCTGCGACAACAAAGATATCTGCAGCATCAAGGACAGTGTTTTCAATGCTGCCAACATGGCCACATTCGAACACAATGTCCCTCTGGGGAGGGCCAGTCAGAGTCTCCTGACCATAGGAAGGGGTTGCCAAGGGTTGTTTGTCGAGAATGCGGTGGATGTGGGCATATGGCACACCAGTGCCCGAGCGCCCGGGTGATGGAGAAGGAGTCTTACCACCAGGCAAAGGAGAATGGAAGAGTCCCACGGGGCCAGGGCCCCTCCCTGCCTCTTCCTATAGGCCAGTGCAGTTAACTCATGCGCCTTCGACCCCTCAATCTCACAGCAATGCCCCACACCCACTGTGGCATTAATGCTGGAATGCGGAGATGGCCCTCTTATCCAAGTATTTATCTCTTATGCCGGGGAATTTGATCATGGATATGTTGGTCCGTGGTCGGTCCAGGTCACAGTTCTTGTTGATTCAGGGGCGGATGTTACAGTTATATCTGACAAGGATTGGCCTGTGGGGTGGCTGTTATGGTCCACCCAAGTTATAAAAGGGATAGGAGGGACTCTTCCTACTGGAAGTTCAAAAGGGGAAGTTGAGATCATAGCAATTAATCACGACGGCTCCCTAGAGTGGCCTGCCTTGCTTGTCCCATTGGTAGCCAAAATACCGGGTACACTTTTGAGAAGAGACTTTTTGAGGAGTTTGCGTGCATGCATTACAAATTTATCCTAAGGGCCACTGTCCACCAGTTATCAACTTCTTATGCTATTTCGCTTTGCTGGAAACAAGGCGCTCGTCCTGTCTGGGGGTATCAGTGGCTGATTTTTGGTGATAAACTTACTGCACTTAAGCAGTTGATCGCTCATGAGCTTCAATTGGGGCACATTGAACAGTCGCTTAGTCAATAGAACACCCCAATCTTTGTAATCAGAAAACAATCAGGTGCCTTTTGCTTGCTTCATGATCTGCGTGCCATAAATGCTCAGCTTGTGCCCTTTGGTTCACTGCAACAGGGAGGACCTGTTCTGTCAGCTTTTCCAAAAAATGGTCATTAGTGGTCATCGACCTTAAAGATTGCTTTTTCTCCATTCCCCTTGTGGAACAAGACCGGGAAGCATTTGCTTTTACGGTTCCCATGACTAACAATGAAGGGTCCACTGAAAGGTATCAGTGGTGCGTTCTTCCGCAGGGTATGATGTGTTCCCCTACTATATGCCAGCTTGTAGTGAGTCGCGTCCTTGAACTAGTCCGGAAAGACTTCCCCCAGTGTGCTATAGCGCATTACATTGATGACCTGTTACTTGCGGTGCCCACTTATTTACAGTTACAGGCACTCGCAACTCAGGTAGCGGACACTTTGACTACTGCTGGGTTTACCATCTTGGAGCAGAAGGTCCAAAGGGGACCGGGGATTGAGTACCTGGGATATAAATTCGGGCTTGATACGGTTAGACTGTTTGGGCTTGACATACGGCCCCACATTATGACCTTGTGGGATGTGCAGAAATTGGTTGGCGCCATACAATGGGTTTGGGGGGCCTTGTGGATTCTCCCATGCTTTATGAAGCCCTTTTATGACCAATTAAAGGGGACAAATCTGAGGGAACCCCGGGAACTCAACCATGAGATGGCGGCGGCGTGGCAAGAAATTCTTCAGTGCTGTATGAACAAGTCGCTAGCGAGATGGAACACAGACTTGGCACTCGAAGTGGCAGTGATACGATGTGAAGCTGGTGCAGCTGTGGGGCTAGGTCATACCCTCAATTCTAAGCCACGGCCGCTATGGTAGTTGTTGTCAGTGGAGCCCACGTGGGTCTTCACTTCCTGGCTTGAGATTCTAGCCATGTTACTCTAAAAAGCCCGGTTGTTCTCAGCATGAGCGTTGGCCACGGAGCCGGATGTTGTCTATCTGCAAACTTCTTTCTGTGAGGTGGAACCACTCCCTGAGGTTGTTTTGTTAGCATTACAGGACTTTGGTGGAAAGATCAGATACTCAGATTCGTTGCCTATCTTTGAGTTAGCGAGACCCCTTAATATGACTCTCCAGATTTGCATCTACACCACCCTGCTTGAGGGACCCACTTTATTCACGGATGCATCCTCGGCCACGAGCCAAGGAGCTGTGGTATGGCAGCTTCTGGGTAATAGACTGCTATCTTTTCTGATAAAACAGTCAGTGTACAAATTCTTGAGGTTGTGGCAGTTGCAAGGGCTATAACTATGTGGCCGGACATCCCATGCAATGTGGTCACTGATTCTGCTTTCGCGGCTAAGTTGCTCGCTCGTATGGGTCACAGTGGGTCCCCGAGCTCCGAGGTGGCAGGTATCTTAGAGGAGGCCTTGGCTCAATGATCGGCCCCCGTTGCGATGCTACATGTGCACAGTCACTCAGAGGTACCAGGCTTCTTTACAGCAGGAAATGCTGTGGCGGCGGGCACATTCATTTTTACAGTATGGGAGGCCTGTGATCTCCATGCCTCCCTACATAGAGGCGCCCGTGCACTAGCCACGGTCTGTTCGATTCCTCCGCCTGCAGCATGCGACGTTGTCTAAGTGTGCCCGTTTTGTAACTCAGCACCCATTATAGGAGCTGGGGTCAACCCTCGTGGCCTTGGGCCTCTAGAGATCTGGCAGACAGACTTCACTCAGGAGCCACGCTTGTCCCCTCACCCTTGGCTTGCTTTATTGTTGACACCTCCTCTACGGTCATCATCACCACGCAACATGCAAGAGCCAATTCTACCTCAGTGCCGTATCATTGGGCTGTTGCAATCGCCATTATGGGCCTACCAGTACAGATTAAAATGGACAACGGTTCATGTTTCATCTCGCAGTCCACCTAACAGTGACTGGCCGGATGGGAAATCTGCCATTCCATGGGGATGCCTGGTAATTCCCAGGGACAAGCAATCGTGGAACAAGCAAACCGCCTTCTTCTTCTTCACGCCCTTGGGGAGGGGGAAGGCCACCAAGACCACGAGATGATTTTGGTTTGGGGAAGGGGGTATGCAGCAGTTAAACATAATGAATCCGGGAAAATATTGTGGGTCCCATCGCAAAAAATAAAACCAGATGTGAGCAAGACACATAATGATGGCATTCACAAAACTTGAGTCAAGGTATGAGTTTTTCTGCAGAAATTCTTCACAGGCAAACTGAAGCCAACGCCAGGACGACCGGGAGGTGGACAACGGGACCAGGAACCACTCATAAAGAGGAACCTCATGCCTGCATTGCTGACACTTTCAATGTTACTGATGTTTATGGTAAAAAGGGGGGAGGGAGTGCACCTCCTGCAACAGCCACATAATGTTTGGGTCACATGGGCGAACCTTACGGGACAAACAGATTTTTGTCTTAGCCTCCAGTCCTCTACCTCTCCCTTTCATACCTGTTTGATGGGTCTGCCAAATTACCAATTAGAGGAGTTTAAAGGTTACACGGTGAATCACACTGCGTGTAGAAACTATATGGATGTGGCTGCTCAAACGGCGTGTCTGATTCAATCATTAAACCATACCCTTCCATGGAATCCTCAAGAATTGGACATTTTAGGGTCCCAGATGATCAAAAATGGGTCGAAAGGCGGTACACGTACATGTGTCATCTTTGGCTCCATATGCCGCAAAGAGGGTAATATAACTGCCTGTTACAATTTGGATGGGAACTTTAATGGGACCAGTGGGATGGAAGCAGAGTTATGAGATTTTATAACAAGGTGGGACTTACCTCATCCCTATGTCAACTACCTGGACAGTAGTAAGCCTGATTAATATGGAGAGTTTTTCAATAAGCGACCCATACTGCGGGTTCACATGAAATATGATTTGTTATTTCAAAGCAAATTGGTCTGATTGGTGCCAAGGGTCAAAGGACGGGGAATGGTCAGCAGGATACCCTAATGGGACCATTTGTTTGGGTTGTGGTGGTAATTGCACAGCACAGTGGAACCACTACGCATATGGGTTTACCTTCAGAGCAGATAGCAGAGAGAAATTGTGGAATAATCGGACTGCTAAGGGCCTGCCTCCGGGAATACTCCTAATTTGTGGAGATAGAGCCTGGCAGGGTATCCCAAAGAACCCTCTCAGTGGCCCGTGTTACTTAGGGAAGCTAACAATGCTTGCTCCAAGTCATACTGGCTGGCTTAGTGTTTCTCATAGCTTACATCCTAATAGGCATTGCCGCAACATAAGTCTGGAACCTGAGTGTAATGATGAAGTTAAGTTGTGGAGCATCACAGCACACATCTTTACTTCATTCTTCACGCCTGGTGTTTCAGCGGCAGCAGCTTTAACCCAAATAGAAAGACCGGCATGCTGGTCTGCCAAACAAGCCAATATGACAACGCTTGTGCTAAATGCAATGCATGAAGATTTTAATAGTGTTCGCCATGTGCTGTTACAAAATAGAGCAGCTATTGACTTCTTGCTCTTGGCTCGAGGACATGGATGTGAGGACGTTGAAGGAATGTGCTGCTTTAACCTCAGCGATCATAGTGTGTCAATACATAAACAGCTACAATGGATGCAAGAACATACAAAGAAGATTAAAGAAGAGAGTGATCTCCTTGGAAATTGGCTGGACGGACTGTTTGGGGGGTAGGCTCATGTCTAAAACAATTACTTAAGGTTCTTGTGGTAGGGCTTATAATTTTTGTATGCGCTTTAATCTGCCTCCTATGCCTTATGGGATGTTTGCAAAATTTGTCTGCAACAAATGATGGAGAGGATTTTTTATCAAGAAATGGAATATCACAGTTGTGTGAGAGTCTGTGAAGGGCTGCAGGTTGTGATCGCGCTGTAATGGGTCAAGGCTTTACCAAGCATGGGGAGGGGGAGATGTTGTAGTAGGCTTTAACAGGGTATTGGGTTGTGGCACAATAGGACCTCCCCTGCTCTGTGAGTGACGTGTGACGCATGCTTGGGGGGCGTAGAAGAAGCGGGATGTGTATTTAGGGGGTTGTTGTGCCTTAATAAACGCCATTTGTTTCTCCATCATATTGGTGTCAGTGTTGCTATGGCCCTAGCGAATGCAGATTGCTAGCCCCATGGCGGTGCGGCCTCGGACACGGTGGTTGCCGGAGGTAACAGATCTTCTCCCTTTCCCTGTAATGCTTACATTTATTTCCTCTACATATAAGAAATTGATGGCTTTTCCTGCACCTCACTTTCACATTTGCACAACCAGAAAATAGTTCCAAATACACAGTACTTACGAAAGTGGAAGTTGTTGGCTTCTGCTGATATGTAGTAATACTGATATGTTAAAAAAAATAAATTATATTCAAATAACATTGCTATTTAGTCAGCTCTTAGATTGCTTAATTTATTAAGTAGATAGTATGTCTGGCACAGTTATATATAGTTACTATTAAGCACGAACAAGTTCTTTACTTAAAAATATACAAAGCTGCTTAAAGTTCTATCTTTGAAGCTATTCATGCATCAAACATCTTTAAGAATGTTGTTTATATAAACATGTTATTATTCAGAAGATTCCTAAAAATTTATGCAAAATGCTGTCAAACCTCTATTTTAATACATTAAAAGATGTTAGTATGAGAGATGCAGGCAGGAATTTCAAAATGTTTAAGCTTCAGGCCAATCGGTCTCACCTCAGTGCCTAGCAAGGTCATGGAACAGCTCCTCCAGAAAACCTTACTAAGGCACATGGAAAATAAAGTCGAGGTGACTGGAGGTAACCAACATAGCTTTACCAAGGGCAAGTCATTTCTGACAGACTTGGTGGCTTTTTATGATGGAGTTACAGCATCAGTGGATAAAGGAAGAACAACTTATGTCACCAACCTGGACATGTGCAAAGCAATTACACTGCCCCACATGACATCCTGGTTGCCAAATTGGAGAAAGAATAGATTTGGTGAATGGACGACTCACTGGATAAAGAATTGGATGGATGGTGGCACTTAAAGAGTTGCAGTCAATGGCTCAATGTCAAAGAGGGGACTGGTGATGAGTGGTATTTCTCAGGAACTGAAGTTAGGACCAATGCTGCTTAACATCTTTGCAGGCAACATGGATGGTGGGATCGAGTATGCCCTCAGCTTTCATACACTTCATTTTACCAGGATTTATTTGTAGTCAAGATTGCAAGTGTTAAGCTGTGTTGGTTAATGTAAAGGAAAAGAAATTTTATTCTAAAATAATATTCCACTTTCACTTTTACACATTTTGAAATTGTAAGACTTGTGAAATATCTAATTTAGTTTCAGTATTCTTCAGACAGCCCTCATTGTTATTATTTTTCCCTTTAAAAGTCCTTCATGACATTAGAGTGAAGTTTCTGAACTATCTGAAAAGTATGTGCTGAATGTACACCAGTCTGAAGAAGAATGACCTTGAAGGTATCTACTACTCACTGGTGACCATCTGATCATAGATCACAGCACAGTAAATTCAGCAGTTCAAGGCTATTTTCCCACATTATAACTGCTTATCTAGTCCATATATCACCAATATGGCAACAAAACTACTATTAAAGATTTTATCAAAGTGAGGTTGCTCAAATATAAACATTTTTAATGTGTTCATATTTTCCTCTGCAGGATAATTACATTGGATTCTTGTCACATTTATAATGATTGCATATATGATATAAAGCGAAGTAAGGTGTGTTGTAAGGTGTGTGTTGATACAAAGGTATTGGTGATAATTTTACCTTGCACATGAGTAAATGAATTATTTTAGTTTAGGATTAAGATCTCTTGAACTTTTTTAACTGACCTTATAATTGTGAAATATATAAAGCAATTTAAAATGTTTTAATTATTTTTAATAGGCAATAAAAATATAATTAAAAAAAAAAATCCTCCATGAAATGTTCTCAGTAGCAAACTTTTCCATATTTATTAACTTTCAGTTGCTTTCTGAAAATCTAAAGGCTGATGTTTTGTGCAAAGTAAACAGAAAACAAATTATTTCTTCCATTTAACTTTCTGTACAATCAGCTGTTCTCAGTCAGCTGTAAAAACAAAGCAAATAAAGATGCAATTGGAATATCTGTGTATATTAACAAGTCTATCAGTACCCAGGATTCCTAAGCAATAGTCTCAGTCACCCTCTTTAGGGTGAGCTGGGCTCACATGGTTATTATTTTCTGGCCTGGGATTGTCTCTCTCTCTAGGTATGCAACTCATTAATGGTTGCTGTTGAAGGTGTCATTCCTCAGGTACATTGGAAAGTATTGTCAATATTTAGGGTTGTTCTTGAATTTCACGCAGAAATCAAGGCAGCTATGTTGTATACTGTGTATACATGCATGTGATCTTTTGGCATAAGATGACTCCCACTGTCATCTGTGTTTTATAAGATATATATAGGTATCCATTTCATCCATTTGTTTTTGTTTTTGTTTTTTTTTTTTTTGAGTTTAAAGCATCTTTTGTCTTCATCATTATCAGTTAATACTAATAAACCTCCTCTAGGCCACAGGTTATTTTGTGCTTTCAAAGAGTAAAAGGGATGTGAAGCAAATAAGCTGCCTATAATTCATGGAGAAGTGTCCTAAGTGTAGTGGTCAATCACCAAATTACTGAAAGAATGCTTTAGCTCTACTAAAAAAATTTTGTAAAACAAACATCAAACACTCACAGGAAGTGAAGTCCAAATTTGAACCAGAAATATACCACATTAAGATTATTTTCCCTCTATGCCTGATTAAAATATATATATATATAGAAGAGATAGCCCATTTTATTCTACATTTCTGAGAATCTATGAGAACTCACTGTCCTTTTATTTAATATAGCATCTACTATATATGAGTCACAGCCTTCCTTAGTTTGGCTAGCAATGTTTCTTTTATCAGCATTTCTAAAAATCAACAAACGGACTAACACAGCCACCAAGAGGAATTTGGGTCCTCTTTTGGTCTGTCTTTATGCAAATATAAATTGTTTTACTTTTATAATATGAAGAGATTAATTTCAGTACATCATTGTGATGGTCCAGAAAGGATAACATATCAGATTATGATGTTGCTGTTTGCAAGATGATATTCTGTATACAAGCAATTACATTTTAATTTTAAGACACATTTAATTGAGAAATTGAATTTCATAGTATGGGAAACTAAGGTGCTCCACAGTGCCTTATAAACAGTATTTTTGATTTATGTTTGCTGTTAAAATCAAAAAACTTTGTAAATGTGGTCTGAAATGATTCTCCAAATGCGTAAGTCTTCACTTACTTGGAGTTGAGGCTGAACAGCTCTTCCATAGCTGGTACCAACATTCTGTCCATCAAATTCTAGGCTAGATTGTAAGGGATCAGGAAAGCAGATGCTTTTTACTCCACCTGGAACAAAATACTGTGTCAGACACTTTTTCTCATAGTCTTACAAGTGCAGTAAGACATTCATTGTTATCTTTGCCTGTCACATTAGAAGTTCATCAGAATACTGATCATCAGAACAAAGGAGAACTAATAATTGCATTCCAATTTTCTGCTTGAATGTGACAAAACATGTATATATATGTATATATGTATATATAAATAAATATAAGTAATATTTTAGTTTGTTATGATAATTTCCTATAAAAACTGTAGTTTTTATTTGTAACTTGTTGAATTTAAGTAAAATATGTATTCAGATGTTATACATCTATAAATGTTAATACTGAAGACAGTAAATTCAGAAAACTAGGAGTAGAAAATATAAGTGTTTCATAGTACATTTATTTAATATAGGCTTACCCGAACAACAAAGATTCACATTTATTTAGATTATAAAATGCTTTTTTTTTTTTTTTTTTTTTCCATTTTTTCTCATTCCAATGTAATATAGTCTTTGAAAGATTTTTCAAAGGTAAGATCTCTTTTTTCAGGTAAGATCTCTGAAACATCATGAAGAAAAAAGCTAAAACAACTGAAAATGTAAAAAATACTATACTCATCTACAAGAAAAAAAAAAAAAAGAAGAAGAAAATAAGTATTTTAAAAACAATAGAACCCGTTAGTTTTTCTTTAGTCTCTGGGAAGACTATAGAATGGGTCCTCATGGAAGCTGTTTGCAAGAATAAGATCAAGTAGGTAAACAGAAAATCCAGCACATCTGCCAAATGTAAAGTGTTCTTGACTATCTGGTGTTTAATATTCAGTACAAAAATATTTATTAGTTTAATTATATCTTCCTGACCACATGATAAATGTATAGATCAAATTAAAACCAAATGTCAGGGCTTTATGATTTTTCTCAGTGATATTACACAGCATCACATCATGTAGTGGACTGGGAGACTCAGAAGAAAAGAAATGTACTACAGCACCCAGAAGAATGTGCCGCTCTGTTTCAGTTTTCTGGTCATTGGGAAAGATGGAAGTCTCTCTCTCTTTGCTCCCTGGTGGATCAGAATAAGAACCTCCATTTTCAGAAACCTTCTCATTTATTTTATTTATTAGCTTCAATCCCAATTAACTCATATTTCTGCTATAACGGTGAAATAATTTTCTTCTTCAGATCATTGCCACTGGTTTTTTGTTTGTTTGTTTGTTTGTTTGTTTGTTTAATTTGTTTGTTTGTTTGTCTGTTTTCCCTTTTTATTCCCTGTCTCCTGTCCCTCCCACATGGAAGAAGGGTTATTTCTACATCTGGAGGTGAAGGTGTCAATGGTTTATGGACTTGTTTAGCTTGGTTCTGTGACTAATGAGGCAGGGGATCCATGGACCCACACCCCAGAAAAGGGGAAAGGGTAGGGAGATGGGAGATGGGTCTAAAACCAAAAAAAGTAGCAACGATGTGAGAAGAAAAGTTTATTTACTAAGTAAGATATCAGAATGCAAGATAACACAATATAATACATTATAATTGGAATTGAGTCTAATAAAGCAAATAAAATGAGAGAGTGTGTCCAAAACAAAAGGCCTTGCTCTAAAGCTGAAGGTGAGATACATTGCCAAGACAAGCAGCAGAAAAAGAGACAGTCTCGTGACCTTTGGGCAGTTTCACCTTTCCCTCTGAATGCAAAGTCCTCTGTGATATGTAGTTCTTCTCTTCTGAGAACCAAATACCTGGAAAATTGGAAGTCCTTGAAACTGGAGCATTAAATCTTTAACTCTGAGTGCTTTATATGATGTTATGATGTGGAATACCGATAATAAAAATCATAAAATTATGGCAGTTCTGGGTTTTTTTTTTGTATTTTTTTTTTCCTTTTTATTCCCTTTTCCACCTGCCATCATTTTTGGGATGGTGGGTCTGTGGGCTTTCTGTCCTGCTGTCACAGACACAGGTAGATCTAGAGATACAGGAAACAAACCCAAAATCATCACCGTACTGTGAACATCTCTCAGCTCTTTTGCAATGTTATGCACGGTGTTCTACATAAAGAAAAAAATCACAAACTTGACATCTTTAAACAACCTTATAGAAGGATTGTATGCTATGCTACCTCTAGGGATAATATAGCAATTTTCAGAAAATCATAATTTATAAAAATTTAAGAATATTAACCATCAACTTTTTTGCTGTACAGCATAAAATATTTGTGAATCAGTAGTATCTTACAATACAGCCAGACAAGAAGAATGACTGCAGCTCGTTTCTTGATACTTACAAAAACAGCGGTTTGACGGATACTGAATATTTCACGTGCTTGTGTCTTTCCACATACATCATAGTCACATGGGACAACATAACTATATGTTATACATAATTGCTATTTTATGTATCAATGCTATTTTCTTGAAAGGAAATAGCACATCTTGGTTTCTTGCAGATAAAAAATACATCTTTAAGAAGAGTTAATTTGAGTATTGCATATTAATAATGTATTCAAATATATTGTGGCTGAACTCGGCAAGCAGCTAAATACCTCACAGCCTTATGCTCATTCCTCCTCTCTCAATGGGCTGGGAGACTGAATCAGAAAAAAAAGAAAAAAAGAAAAAAAGAAAAAAAAAAGAAAGAAAGAAAAAAAAAAAGCGGAACTCATAACTCAGAATTCAACTCATGGTTGAATTAAAAACTATTTACTAAGATAGCAAAGGAAGAGAGAAATAGCAGTAATGATTAATTAATATATTAATCTGTATATATATGCAAAACAAGTGATAAACAAAGCAATTACTCAGCACACACTAACTGATGCCCAGCTAGTTACTGAGATGCAGCAGCCCACCCTCACCCCCCCACCGACTTCTCTAATTTTTATTTTTTTTTTTAACATGATGTCGTACGGTATGGAATATCCGTTTGTCCAGTTTAGGTTAGCTGTACTAGTTCTGTCCCCTCACAGTGCCTTGTGCTCCCTCAACCCTCTCATTGGCAAGAAAGTACAAGAAACTGAAGCATCCTTGGCTCTGAGTAGCACTGCTCAGCATCAACTAGAACACTGATGTGTTATCAACACTGTTTTTCTCCTGAAGTCAAAATGTAGCATCATAAAAGACATTATGAAGAAAATCAACTCTGTCTCAGCTGACTTCAGGACAATGTATTTATGAAATTATGCTCAGAAGACACACCAAAAATAAACAAAGAAAAGAAAACAATAAAATCCAACCTTTGAAACCTCAGAAAATTCAGAGTCTAGGGTATTTAAGACAATAAAGTATGAAACTAAATTGTAGAAATCCAAGGAACTGTGGAACATTTTTTGTTTGAGCATCATCTTGTTCCATTTTTGTATTACTGTTTATAAGTTGGACAAAATATTGTTTTGTTTTGTTTTTTTTTGTTTTTTTTTTATCTTTATATATTATTTTTAACCAGAACTGAAAGTTCCAGCTCTGTACGCATTACTAAAAATAATAAATCTTAAGTTCAAAGTTCCCCTTGATCTTACCATAGATTATTTACTGAGTTTTCCTAAACCATAATATTTATACAGAAATAAGGGAATAAATGTTTACCTAAAAAGGAATTTTCACTTTGGAATAAACAACTAGGCACTTGCTGTATCAAATGACAAAATCTGAAACAGAAAAGTATAGATTTAACACCTGAGCTCTATTCTTGTACTCTAAACTTGAATTATAATTTGAATATACAGAAAAACTAAAACAGTCCCGAAAGAATTAAAACTGATCTCAATCCCATAAGATGTCAATAAGACTTGTTCCATCCTTTAGCTGGGCATTACATTTGTTTCTATATTATAAACAACCAAAATAAACCTAGAAAAATTAATAGTCATTTCATAGGTGTTGAAAATTCATTCTACTGTGTTCTAATTCTGCAATAAAAATGAAGCTTCTTATCATAGACAGAATAATTTAATATAGTTCCAAGGAATGCAAAGTTTACATTATTACTTGGACACTTCTCAATTACAGATTTGCAATTACAGACTGATATGATCAGTAAATTCACTCTTTCAGAAACATTTCTTTCTATTTTTTTCATCAGTGTGTTTTTCAGTGGAATTTATACACAAACAGGAACATCTTTGAAGGGAAGGTAAATTTATTGCAATAGGGTTGCTATATTGAACATGGAAAGCCTTGAACATGAAACAGAACTGAACAAGGACTTCTTTCCAGAACATGCAATTTTTTTATTGACCCTCACAGGGTGCATTATAAATATCTGGAGACTTTTTCAGTAACACAATAATCTTTCCAAAATAAGAGTAGTCACATCTGAAAATATCTCTCGTACTTTCAAACTGGAAAGGCTTAGCCATAAACTCTATTTAATATTTATGCTCCCAATGGTTGCATTTTACAACAGATCTGGCTTGGAATTCCCCAAGAGAGAGGAATACAGGTGGCATTTCATAGAATCATAGAATTGCAAAATGGCTTGGGTTGGAAGAGACTCCAAGGACCATCAAGTTCCATCCTCCTTACCACAGGCAGGATTTCCAGCTGCTAGATTGAGTACTAGAACAGATTTTTCAGGGCCCCATACAATTTAACTCTCTGCAGGGGTGGGATATCCACAGCCTCTCTGGGCAACATGCTTCCTCTGACATCTAATCTACACCTCCCTTCCTTTAGTTTAATACCATTCCTCCATGTCCTATCACTATCTACCCATACAAAAAGCTGATTTCTGTCTTGTTTATAAACTCCCTTTAAGTACTGACAGGTCACAATGAGGATTACCCACACACTTATCTTTTCCAGATTGAACAAACCCAGTTTCTTCAGCCTGTCTTCACAAGACAAGTGTTCCAGCCTTTAAATCACCTTCATGGCCCTCCTCAGGACCCTCTCCAAAAGCTCCACATCTTTCCTATATTTTGAGCCCTATGCTTGGATGCAGTGCTTCATCAAGGTTCTTAGAAGGGCAGAATAAATGGAGACAATCATCTCCCTTGCCCTGCTGGCAACCCCTCTTCCAATGGAGCCCAGGATACCATTGGCCTTCTGAGCTGCAAAAGCACACTGCTGACTCATGTTAATTTTTTCATCAATCAGGACCCCTAAGTCCTTCTCAGAAGGGCTGCTTTCAAGGAATTTTTCTAGTATATATACATGTCTGGGATTACCTTGACCCAAGAACAAAATCCTGTAATTTGCTATGTTAAATCTCATTAGGTTCACAAGGGCTCACTTTTCAAGTTTATCAAGGTCCCTCTGGATGGCATATATTCCTTCTGCTGTATAAACTGCTCCGCTCAGCTTGGTGTCATTTACAAACTTGTTGAAGGTATGCTTGATCCCATAATCTGTGTCACTGATAAAAATGTCTAAATATACTCAAGATCTCAAGACAGACTCCTGGGGGACACTGGTTGTTATTGATCTCCACCTGAACATAGAACCATTGACCACAATCCTCTGACTGCAACTTTCCAGCCAATGCCTTATCTACCAACTAGTCCACCCTTCAAATCTCCAGTTTAGAAATAAGGATGTGGTGGGGAATCATATCAAAAGTCTTGTAGAATTCAAGGTAGATGACATCAGTTGCTGTCTCTTTGTCCACTGATGCTATCACTCCATCATAGAAGGCCACTTTGGTGAATCCATACCAGCTGTCTCGGATCACCTGCTCATACATCACGTGCCTTAAGATGTCTTCCAGGAGGATTTGTTCCAAGATCTTCCTTGGCACAGAGGTGATACTCACCAGCCCGTAGTTCCCCAGGTCCTCATTACTCCCTTTCTTGCAAATGGGAGGTGATGTTTCCCTTTTTCTGGTCCCTGGGGACTTTGTCTGACAGCCACAACTTTTCAAATATGATGGAGAGTGGTCTGGCAAACACATCAGCCACCTCCTTAAAGATCCTGGGATGCATATTGTACAGCCCCATGGACTTGTACACATTCAGTCTCTTGAGTTGGTCTCAGACTTACTTAGACATACAGTAGGGGAAGTTTGCTCCCCCAGTGCTCACTTAGAAGTTCAGGTTTAGAGATGTGAGAATTCTGGCTGCTAGTGAGGGCTGAAGCAAAGAACTCATTGAGTACCTCAGCCTTCTCTTTATTTGTTATAGCCAGTTTTCCATTTAGCAGAGGAGGTATGCTCTCTTTGGCTTATCTTTTCTGACCTATGTATCTGTAGAATTCTTTCTTGTTGTTTTTAACATCCCCTGCCTAGTTCAGTTCCATTATTGGCTTCAGTTCCATTCCTTGGTTTTCATAATCCCATCTCTGCAAGTGTGGACAGCATCACTGACATCTTCCAAGTAAAATACCCCAATATAGAAGTACACAGGTATCATTTCCATAATTGTGACAATGAACTGAAACATCTAAGGAATTCTCTTTTATTGCTTGTAACTTGAAATTAGATTGTCTCTTTATCTTGAATTTTTGTTTCTTTGTTTTTTTTGTTTTTTTTTTTCAACATAATTTATCATTTTTATTGACTGATTGATTTTTAATTTGTTTCTCTCCTCCTTTTGTTTTCCAGAATTCAGTTTTTTGTTTTTTGTTTTTTTTTCCTTCAGTCTAAACATACCAATTTCAGTGAAGCTGTGAGTACTCTTTGCACCATCTTGCCAGTCAGCCCAGCAATTAGTTTTCCTGTTTTCTGTCAGGATTGCCTTTGTTATTTTTGCCCATACTTTGCACTTGTTATCAGTTGGGAACAGAAGGAAACATCATCTCTGCTGCTGAATGAAAGAAGCAGATAAGTAGGAACCTCTGGGCTGTCTGATATTTCTGTTAGCTATTACGTGAGCACCCTGCATTCTTATCCCTCTCTGCTGTTATGTATGCTGAGACTCCTTGCTAGGAGAGCTAAACTTTTTACATTTTCTTTGTAAAGTGTTCAGAAAGTCAGAAGTAAAAATATATTCTAGACAGTATTAGAAAAGAATGAAGCTTAGGTGCTGACATTTACATAAATACTTCTGACCACTGTCATTTCCAGTGTATTAAATTCAGACTTTTAATGTTGCTGCACAAAGGCATAAGATAGTTACTAAAGGAAAAGCTTTTAAGGAGAATTAATATCTGTCATTATATCTATTCATAAAACCAGAAGGAAGAAAAAATGTGCTGGCACAAAAATTGTTGTTAAGATCGATAGAATACAGGAAAGAATAATTCAGTTACATTAAGTATCACAAGTGACAGTAATACTACAATTTGTTTGAAAAATACTTGCTAAATTAAGAAGAGAAAATCTAAATCCTAATATATGATTTAAATATAACAGCTTTTTTTCAGTTTAAATCTATTACCTCTTGTTCATTCCCTACAGTTGCTGAAGGCCCCTCTCCATATTTCCTGTAGGTACTTTTTAAGTACTAAAAGGCTGTCACAGTGTCTCTGAAAATGCCTTCTCTTTTCTAGGTTAAACAACAACAACTTTCTCAACTTATCTTCATAGGAGAAGTAATCTAGGCCTCTGATCTTCATGACAATCTTAGAGACTCACTCGAACAGATGAGTTGGAAGGACCTCTAATGTTCAAAAAATCCCTACTCAAGCAGATACTTTGATTCACTTAACCAGGCCTATGTCCAGATGACTATCAAAGATCTCTCAAAGGAGAGAGATTCTGCAATTCAATCAACCTCACAGTAAAGAAGTGTTCCTTGTTGCTCAGAGGAAACGTCTTGTATTCCAGTTTGTATCCATTGCTGTATTCCTCACTCCTGCCACTAATCATCACGTGAAAGAACACAGCTCCATCCTCTTTGTATCTTCCTTTCAGGCATTTATATACATAGATAAGATTCTTTCTTAGCCTTTTCTTTTCCAGACTGAGCAGTCCAAGCTCTCTCAGCCTTTTATTGCAGAAGAGATGATTGAGTCCTGCAGTCATTTTAGCGTTTCTTCATTGTACTCTCTCCAGCGTCTACATCTCTCTGGAGACCCAGAATAGGATGCAGCACTACAGATGTGTCCTCACCAGTGCTGAATAGAGGTGAAGGAAAATCTCCCACAGACTTTTGGCATTGCCTCATCTAATACAGCCCAGGATAACATCAACCTTCTATGTTGCAGGGGTTTTGACTCTTGATCATCTTCTTATCCACTGGGATTCCTAAGTCCTTTTCTTAAATTTGGTTAACAGCTGGATGGCTCCCAGTACATTGTTTCACTGCATTGGTTTGCTCCTTCCAACTAGGTGGAGGGCTTAGCACTTTCCTTAGTTGAATTTCAAGAGCTTTCTGTCAGTCTATTTATCAAGCCCATTGAGGTCCTCTTCAATGGCAGCACAACCTTCTGATTTAACCATTACTTCATAGAATCATATCGTGAAAGAAGGGCTTTGGATGGAAGGGACATAAAGATCATCTACTTCCAGTGTCCCCGCTGTAGACTATCCAATAGATCCGCTGCCCAGGGCCCCATCCAACTTAGCCATGAGTACCTCCACTGATGGGGCATCTGCAGGTTCTCTATGCAACATGTTCCAATGCCTCACCACCCTCTAAACAAAGAATTTCCTCTGAACATCAAATGTAAATTTCCCATCTTTTAGTTTAAAACCTTTCCTCCTTGTCTAGTCAGTATCAGACCATGTAAAAAGTCAGTCTTCCTCCTCCATATGAGTTCCTCTGAAGTACTGGAAGGCCACAATGAGGTTTCCTCAGAGCCTTGTCTTTTTCAGGGTGAACAAGCCCAACTCCCTTAACTTTTTGCCACAGAAAAGGTGCTCTAGAATTTTGATATTCTCTGAGACCCTCCTAGAGTATTTCATATCAGGAATTAACATGTCCACAGACTGTTCTTATGATCTTGGAAATGCTATGTGTATTACCTTGTCATGGTTTTGGTTTTTGCTTATTTGATTTTCAATATTCCACATCAAAACATCATGTACTGGAATTAAAGTGTTAATGCTCTACGTACCTATCCCTATACATTACGGAAGTCTTGGGATCTGACCCTTCCGGGGGGGGCGGTCTCTTACTGCCTGGCAGTGGGTGCTGGAGGGTGCTTTTCCTAGCCGTTCCAAGCTTTTCAGGTTTGACTCGGTCTCGGGAATTCTCTCTCATATCTTATTTGATTTATTAGTCTCAATTTCAATTAGATTGTATTATATTGTATTATTTTGTATTCCGATATCATAGTTAGTAAAATAAGTATACCTCCATAGATTGTTGCCGCTGTTTCTTTCCTTTTCCCCCTTCCTTCCCATTTTGTGGGCCCAGGTGGGGGGTGGGGAGGGCAGGGGCCTACTGCCCCCTGTCACGGGCATAAACTGATCTAGTTAATTCCGTGACAGATTTTGGTGGAGAATGCGGGCATAGCTGCCTTTTATTTTTGGTTTTTGCTTTTTGGCTCTTAGAACGAATCTCGCTCTCTGCTCTTAGAGAGCTTCGTTAGGGAGCATTATCAGTAGTTCAGGTTTTGTGCTGGGAAGCTTGCCCTTGAAAGACCAGGCGTACTGCCAGTATTCTGGGATATTTGTAAACTTTGAGCACTGCTTAGTCTGGGTAGTGCCTTTTTTTCCTTTCCTTTCCCTTCCCCCCCGCCTCTTGTTAGTTTCAATCCATTAACCCTTTTTGAGCAGAAACCAGCGATGAACCCACTCTTTTTCGTGGGAGCGCTGAGTAAGGGATTAAAAGCTATGGTGTTTCTCGCGACCTACTGGCGAATCATCAATGTCATCATTACTTGTTGTGGACTTGTGTACATATATAACTACATATGGGCACTGACAGAGACGCCTGTATGGTACCTATCTTGGTACCTATATGCAATGTTTAATATGAATTTTGACACTTGCATCCCGGATGGAATGGCTAATTTCACAAGCAACTACATCCCAGATGGAATAGCTAATTTTACAAACCACACGATGTTCAGACCAGTTTCCAGGTTTTCCTTTTGGTTTATCAGACGCTTTTCCAATGCTGAGTTAACTCTCATGCTTGTGGTCGTAATATCACTCTCCCTGAATGTAGTCCTATACAGGAATAGTAAGCAGAAGGAGTCTCCTCCAGAACCAGAGAATGCTGACTGGCAGGGAATATGGAGAGGTTTAGGAAAAATCTTAGAAGCATGGGGACCCGCAATGTCATGGGATTTCACTCTTGAGCACCTGTGGGATCCCCAGAAACTTAGCCAGTATTTGAAACAGGGGCAGTGCGGCTTAGGTAAATCTAAGGAGGTACAACTTATTTGGGGTTTGGCTTGTGCTTACTGTGCCCTATATAATACTTTTTTGGAGAGAGAGAGTTTCCGAGCTGAGATTCAAGCCAAAGGGGAAGTCAAATCTGATCAATTACAGGAGACACCAGTAACAATATCAGTTGTCCACAGTTGCCCCTGTGGAGGGCAAGAAATGGAAACGAGTGTCCTCACGTCTAGAACGGAAAAAAGAAGAAGAGGAGGAGGAGGAGGTGGAGGAAGATCCAGCTGAGGGGCCCTCCTCGAAACCACCAACATCAAGAAAGGCAAAAGGAAAAACTAAGAGACATGCAGAAGAGAGTGATGAAGAGGAAGTTTCTATTACTACTCGTCGGCCTCTGAAGATGACTGAAATCCAAGGCTCAAGAAAGGAATTTACACGGCGCCCAAATGAAAGTATCGTTTCCTGGTTAGTTCGCTGTTGGGACGACGGGGCCAGTAGCTTGTCTCTAGATGGTAATGAAGCCCGCCAACTAGGAGCCATTGCCAGAGATCCAGCTATTGACAGAGGAATTAGTCGATGTCTGGATGGGGCTGCCTCCCTCTGGGAACGAGTATTAACAGCCGTGAAGGAAAGGTACCCCTTCAAAAGCGGCTTGAAGCCTGTGACGAAAAGATGGGATACAGTTGAACAGGGTATCCAGTATTTGAGGGAAATAGCCGTGGTGGAAATGTTGTATGACCCGAACTGTGTTTTTAACGACCCACAAGGCCATGACCCTGAGAGAGTGAGAACAACGCGTGAAATGTGGCAGCAACTCACATCAACAGCACCAGCCAGATACGCCTCTGCACTATTGGCAGCATCGGACAGATACCAGGACCAACAGAGAAGCCCCTTAGTTTATGAATTGATTCTTATGCTCCAAAGCTATGAACAACAGCTACCCCCAACTCGCGCCACCATCGCCGCCATCTCACAAATGACGGAGCAACTGAATAAAGTGCAAGAGCAAGTGTCTTCACTGATGAATCGTGACAAACCTGTAGAAGTATCAGAAACGCTTGATGAAGATCAGTATAGTCAAAAGAGTCTACTGAAGGAGATGAAGGAGATGGTAGAACAAATGTGGATCCAACAAACTAAAGATGATGAACCCTCCTTCGCAGGTGCAAAATCAAAAATCTCAGCTGTTAGAGGCAAACGCTCTCCAGCTCCAGGAAGGAATCCTACATCGCGACTTGCCTTGTGGCGTTACTTACGTGACCATGGAGAAGACATGAGGAAGTGGCACGACCAAGCTACTCATGTACTACGAGCACGGGTGAGAGAATTACAAAGCAGATCAACTGCCAGTGCAGTTGCTCCGGTTACCACAGGTAATGAATAGAGGGGCCCTGCCCTCAGTCGGGGGGGGAAAGGGATAATAGAGTTTATTGGACTGTGTGGATCCGATGGCCTGGCACATCAGAACCACTGAAATATAAGGCATTGGTGGATACCGGTGCACAGTGCACTCTGATGCCCTCGACTTATGAAGGGACAGAATCAATCCATATTTCTGGAGTGACTGGGGGCTCTCAAGAATTGACTGTGTTGGAGGCCGAGATAAGCCTCACTGGTAGGAACTGGCAAAAGCACCCTATTGTGACTGGTCCAGGGGCTCCATGTATACTTGGTATTGATTACCTCAGAAGGGGGCATTTCAAGGATCCTAAGGGGTATCGATGGGCCTTTGGAATAGCTGCTGTAGACACAAACAACATTAAGCAGCTGTCTGTTTTGCCTGGCCTGTCAGAAGATCCGTCTGTTGTGGGGTTGCTACAAGTAAAAGAGCAACAGGTACCAATTGCTACAAAAACAGTGCACAGACGGCAGTACCGCACCAACAGGGATTCCTTGCTCCCCATTCATAAGTTGATTCGTCAACTAGAGAGTCAGGGAGTGATCAGCAAAACTCACTCGCCTTTTAACAGCCCCATATGGCCAGTGCGTAAAGCCAGCGGAGAATGGAGGCTGACGGTGGACTATCGTGGCCTGAATGAGGTCACACCCCCACTGAGTGCTGCTGTGCCGGACATGTTAGAACTCCAGTATGAACTGGAATCAAAAGCAGCCAAATGGTATGCCACCATTGACATTGCTAATGCCTTTTTCTCCATTCCTTTGGCCAAAGAATGTAGGCCACAGTTTGCTTTCACCTGGAGGGGTGTTCAGTATACTTGGAACCGTTTGCCCCAGGGGTGGAAACACAGCCCAACCATTTGCCACGGGTTGATCCAAACTGCATTAGAACAGGGCAGTGCTCCTGAGCACTTGCAGTACATTGATGATATCGTTGTGTGGGGCGATACAGCAGAAGAAGTCTTCACAAAAGGAGAGCGAATAATCCAGATTCTTCTGCGTGCTGGTTTTGCTATTAAGCGGAGCAAAGTGAAAGGACCTGATCAGGAGATTCAGTTCCTAGGTATAAAGTGGCAAGATGGCCGTCGTCACATCCCGACAGATGTGATCAACAAATCACCGCTATGTCTCCACCTACTAGTAAGAAAGAGACACAATCTTTTTTGGGTGTAGTGGGCTTTTGGAGAATGCATGTTCCAAACTATAGCTTCATTGTAAGCCCCCTTTATCATGTGACGCGAATGAAGAATAAGTTTACATGGGGCCCCAAGCAGCAGCAGGCTTTTGAACAGATTAAGCAAGAGATAGCCCGTGCCGTGGCCTTAGGGCCAGTACGGACAGGGCAGGATATAAAGAACATCCTCTACACTGCTGCTGGAGAGAAAGGCCCCACTTGGAGTTTGTGGCAGAGAGCCTCAGGAGAGACCCGAGGCCGACCCCTGGGATTCTGGAGTCGGGCCTACAAGGGGTTGGAAGAGGGCTACACTCCAACTGAAAAGGAGATCTTAGCCGCGTATGAGGGGGTTCGGGCTGCTTCTGAAGTGGTCGGTACTGAAACACAGCTCCTTCTGGCACCTCGACTACCAGTGTTGAACTGGATGTTTAAAGGAAAGGTTCCCCCCACCCATCACGCAACTGATGCCACTTGGAGTACGTGGATTGCGTTGATTACACAGAGAGCGCGGATGGGGAACCTCAGCCGTCCAGGAATCCTAGAGGTCATCATGGACTGGCCTAAAGGTAAAAAGTTTGGAACATCACCAGCAGAAGAAGTATCACGAGCTAAAGAGGCCCCACCATACAACGAATTACCAGAAAATGAAAGAAAGTATGCCCTGTTCACTGATGGATCGTGTCGTATTGTGGGAAAACATCGCAGATGGAAATCTGCTGTGTGGAGCCCCACACGACAAGTTGCAGAGGCCACTGAAGGGAAAGGAGAATCAAGCCAATTTGCAGAGGTAAAGGCTGTCCAACTGGCCTTGGATGTGGCTGAACGAGAGAGGTGGCCAATGCTTTATCTTTACACTGACTCATGGATGGTGGCAAATGCTTTGTGGGGGTGGTTACAGCAGTGGGAGCAAAATAACTGGCAAAGAAGGGGTAAACCTATTTGGGCTGCTGAACTGTGGAAAGATATTGCTGCCCGAATAAAGAATATGGTTGTAAAGGTTCGCCATGTAGATGCTCATGTGCCCAAGAGTCGGGCTACTGAAGAACAGCAAAATAACCATCAGGTAGATCGAGCTGCCAGAATTGAGGTGGCTCAGATAGACCTGGACTGGCAGAACAAGGGTGAATTATTTCTAGCTCGGTGGGCTCATGAGACCTCGGGCCATCAGGGGAGAGATGCAACATATAAGTGGGCTAGAGACCGAGGGGTGGACTTAACTGTGGATGCTATTGCACAAGTTATTCATGACTGTGAAACATGTGCTATAATCAAACAAGCCAAGAAGAAACATATGCAGTACCCGATGCTACCGCCCGAAACACCATATTAGGTCTTGAGAAACAAGTCCTTTGGCGACATGGCACCCCAGAAAGAATTGAGTCAGATAATGGGACTCATTTCAAAAATTCTCTTGTAAATACTTGGGCCAAAGATCATGGCATTGAGTGGATTTACCATATTCCCTATCATGCACCAGCCTCTGGTAAAATCGAACGATACAATGGGTTGTTAAAAACAATGCTGAAAGCAATGGGTGGCGGAACATTTAAGCACTGGGAGAAGCATTTGGCAGAAGCCACCTGGTTAGTCAATACCAGAGGATCTATCAATCGTGATGGTCCTGCTAGCTCCCTACATACTGTCAAGGGAGATAAGGTCCCTGTAATACATGTAAAGAGCATGTTGGGAAAAGCAGTTTGGGTTCTTCCAGCTTCTGGAAAGGGCAAACCTCTCCGCGGTACTGTTTTTGCCCAGGGACCTGGATCCACTTGGTGGGTAATGCAGGAAAATGGGGATGTTCAATGTGTACCACAAGGAAACTTGATGCTGGGGGAGTGCAGACAGTAATTCCATGTATATGTATATAGACGTGTGCGTGTGATGCATTTTTAATCATTTTGTTTGTTTGTATATGTATATATATATATTAAGCGTGATGTAGTGATGTAGAATAAGGGGTGGAATGTCATGGTTTTGGTTTTTGCTTATTTGATTTTCAATATTCCACATCAAAACATCATGTACTGGAATTAAAGTGTTAATGCTCTAATTCTACGTACCTATCCCTATACATTACGGAAGTCATGGGATCTGACCCTTCCGGGGGGGGCGGTCTCTTACTGCCTGGCAGTGGGTGCTGGAGGGTGCTTTTCCTAGCCGTTCCAAGCTTTTCAGGTTTGACTCGGTCTCGGGAACTCTCTCTCATATCTTATTTGATTTATTAGTCTCAATTTCAATTAGATTGTATTATATTGTATTATTTTGTATTCCGATATCATAGTTAGTAAAATAAGTTTACCTCCATAGATTGTTGCCGCTGTTTTTTTCCTTTTCCCCCTTCCTTCCCATTTTGTGGGCCCAGGTGGGGGGTGGGGAGGGCAGGGGCCTACTGCCCCCTGTCACGGGCATAAACTGATCTAGTTAATTCCGTGACATACCTGCACACAGTGAGTGCTGGAGCTGTGGGTCTGCACTAATACCTCTTCGAATATATCTCATGCACAAAAAAAAATTATCTCTTTTATATCAGAGAATTAGAAAATGTACTTGCTTTGCATGTATCCGTCTGTGACTATGCTAAAACTTCAGTTATATCTTTAGTGTCAAAATTGTGTGGTATGTTATTCAAAGAAGAGCATATTTACTGAAGTGACACTTCTATCCCTGTCAGTAACAAAATTTTGATTTTGCTTCAATCCTTGTTGAGCTGTGTTTGGTGCTGGGCTTGGGCTGAAAGTATCCTCATATGCTTTGTTCACTTCCTGGTGATAGCAGGTAGCTATTAGACCTTGTCCTGTTAGCCAGCCCCTGGCAGACCTCATCTTACACTGCACCATGACAAATAAACTGCAAAGTTAAGTCACAGGAGTATGTTTTATATAACATTCAACATCTTTTTTAAAGTTTTTTAGAGGATGATATAGAGTGTAACTTTCCTTCAAATAAGGTCAACAGCTTTTTGAGCTACCAGGAGGTTGAGGGAAGTGATCCTCTCTACTCAGCTCCGGTGAGGCCACTTCTGGAACACTCTGTCCACTTCTGGAGACCCAGTACAAGATAAAGAACACCGGAGAAAGTAGAGTGAACAGACACTAAAATGATTAAGGGATTGACGCTTCTCTCCTATAATGAAAGACTGAGAGTGCTCAGGCTATTCAACCTGGAAAAGAGAAGATTTGGGAGAGTGTGAAATAGAGATATATGTATTTAATATAAATACCTGAAGAGAGAGTACAGAGAGAACAGAGCCAGGCTCTTTTCTGTGGTGCCCAGTGCAAGGACAAAAGGCAATGGGCACAAACTGGTGTACAGAAGTATCCTTATGATCATCAAAAAATATTTTTTTTACTGTGTGGGTGACTGAAAGCTAGAAAACAATATTCCTTCCTATATGCAGTGACATGATCAGAATCTCCTGTAGGAGGGAAACTACTACCCTTACTGACCACAGCCTTTTATTTATTTAGTTTTGTAACAGTGAGTATAGAAGGATAGAAGAGGGCATAATTTTTTAAGCTGTGTCTGTGTTGGGATATATTCTGAAAAAGCATAACTGCACTGTGAGAACACTGCAATATTAGGTCAGTCAACTTAGTTCAGTCAGCAGCTTAACTTCCCCTTAGCATTCATTTTAACATATCAGTTAGTTTGAGTAGGATTTCCTGTTCAGGATTAAAAAAAAAAATGAATAAATAAAAAATAAAAAATAAAAATCTTGAGATAAGTATCCTCTTGGTTTGATTTGGAAGATGGAAGATTTTCTTCCTACAATATATATAGTGTCCACATAATCCAATTTGTTGTCTGTGAGAACAATATTCTTAAATATTCATTGAACTTAAATCAAAATGAAGTATGTAAGCAGTCAAGTAATTCCACTAAAGAAAATGATAATGCTTCTTGTTCATTTCACCTAGGGTAATTTAATTGTTAATAATAAGAAAGACTGTTGATTTAATGAACTCAGTGACTTCTCTCATAATAATATGTCCTCGGCAATTTAGTTAGCAGATATATTAATAAATTATATTTTTCTTCTTCTTCTTTAATACAGATATTGAGTACAAATTCAGTATGACTTTGAAGGTGATGCTTGTGCTTACAGTAATAGATCATTCTTCATAAAACAAAAAGTACAGTGTTTTGACTACACTTTGATTTTCAACAAAGAAGTCTGTACAATGTTACAGCAAATCAGATCTTAGGTTGTTCGCTTGCCCTAGGCTTTCATACAATGTATAAAACCTATGTCTTATTCAATAAAAACTCAACCTTCTGTGTTGAACATTACATTTTTAAATTGTTTCACTTCTGAACGCATTACATTACAAGTAATAAAGAGATCAAAACTGTTACTCCTAAAGCAATTCATATGTAATTCTTCTTGTTAGCTACAGCTCAAATCTGTTTCACCATATAAAACTAAATAATCAAACACTCCTCGGGGTCTTAGTCTCAAAGCACTTTATACTCAGAAAATGTAGGATTTGCTCAAATTTTCATCATAAATCAGGATTACCATGTGATTTCATTTTTCCTCACATTATAAAATCATTGTCAGAATCCTACACTGTACCTACAGAATAGTAGCACTGAAATGTAAATTGAGGTTAACAAGGATTTGCTAAACATAATTGCATTGTTTATATTGTCAGAAACTCCCTTAGACTGTAAGGGAACTCTGGCACTCAAAATAATTAATTTAGAAAAATAAGTAAGAAAGTAAGTAAGTAAATAAATAATCTCACAGCTTTCAGTATTTTCCTCTCCATCAGAAATACCAGGGAAGCAGTAAATTTCTATTAATGATCACTGAAATGGCGTTGGGCAAGTTGTATCAGTAAACATATGTAAGTCAATGGGCCTAAAGGGACTCTTCCTAGAGTACTCAGGTGGTGGATGGTGGATATCACAACTGGACCCCTCTCAAAACCTCTGCAAAAGTCTTGAGATTATAGAGAGTCTCCTGATAATTTGAAGTTAGATAGTGTTACATATAACTGCAAAAAAGGGCATGAAAGAGGACCCAGAAAACTAGAAACCTATCAGATTAGTCTCTGGCCCTGGAAAAGTTTTGGAGAAAAATATCCTAGGGGATATTGAAATGCAGTTATGTGAAAAAATGACTGTCAGAAACAGTCAGCATCAGTTCAAGAATTGTCAGGCTATATCATAGGCTTCAGTGAGACAAGGTGAGTGGCTCATAGAGTGGTGAGATGGATAAGTAGAGGCTTTGAGAGATATAGTTAGGGAAGGAGAAGAAGTGAGCTAGAGAAAGTTTTGACTGCATGGAGCTTAGTTATGTTGATGAAGGGGTTGAGTGCTTCTGAGAACCAGTGAGAGAAAAGCCCAACATTGGAAATACTGTGGTTGAAGTAAGTTATAGACGACTCACCCAAACAGGAAGAATTAAATATCCTATAAGTGTTATGATAACTAGCACTTATTCTTGTGGGAAACAACAACTTCCCAGATATCTTCTGGAAATATAATGCAGAAGAAAAGAAACAGACTAGGAGATTCCTGTAATTGTGGAGGTCGGCATCCTGACAGAAGTGATGAAGGAACTCATGAAGAAGCTGCTCCACTTGACCTTTGTTTATTAACAGGGAAAGTCTTCTGGTTGACATGGTGGCTCAAAGCAGTCTTGGATACATCAATCACAAAGTGACAGAGTTCTTGATCCTTCAAGAAGTAAAGAGGGCATTTAACCACACTGCTGTATTGGATTTTCAGAGCTCTGAATTTAGCCTGCTTAGGAATCTAACAGAGTTGTTATGCAGTTCCAAAGGCAAAGGAGTCCTGGATAGGAAAAAGGAAGACTGGATATTCTTGAATAATTAAATCTTGAAAGTACAAGAGCAATCTGTCCCTATATGCAGCACAAAAGAAGATGGCAGAGAAGACTAGATTGGATGAACTCAAGAAGAAATATCTATAAACTTTGTAAGAAGTTGTAGACAACTCAGAAGTACAAAGGTTTTGTGAGGTTATGCAGGGAGAAAATTAGGACTTAGATACTGGAAGGCTGCTATAAGGTCTTCCCAGAGCCTCCTCTTCCCAAGGCTGAACAGCCCTGATTCTTTCAGCCTGTCCTAATATGGGAGGTGTTCCATCCCTTGGATTATTTTTGTGGCCCTCTTCTGGACGTACTCAAACAGGTTTACATCTCTCCTATACTGAGGACTCCACATCTGTGCACAGTACTCCAGATGAGATCCATCAGCACAGACTAGAGAAGCAAGGTCACCTCCCTCAGCATGCTGGCCAAGCTTCTTCTGATGCAGCCCAGGATGTTTGGCTTTCTGGGCTGTGAGAGCATACTGCTGATTCAGCCACTGGTGCCCCCACATCTTTTCTGTCACGGCTGTGCTCTATCCTTTCAACTCCCAAATTGTATTGATTGTGATGATTGCCATGATACAGATGCAAGATCTTGCACTTGTATCCTCAAGATCACAATTCTACCAGCACATGGTTGCTACAGCTTTTTAATGGTCACCCTGCATTGATAAGCATCAGGTCCAACACTGCTTCTCCTCTGATTGGTTTGTCTAATACTTGAACCAAGAAACTCTCTTCAGTGCACTCCGGGAGTATCATGTATTGCTTACAGCCTGCTGTGTTTTCCTGTCAAAAATTTGTGTGGTTGAAATGCTATATCAGGATGAGAGTCTGTGAGTGAAATTCTTCTTGTAGCTGAGACAAGAAGACCTTGTCAACAGGATCCCCTTCACCGGGTGGCTTGTAGGAGATAACAACCACTGGATGTACTGTATTCATCTGTTTCTTTATTTTTATCCACAAGGTCTTGACTTGTTTATGGCTGTTTCTTGCAAATAGCTCTAGGTAATCTATTTATTTCTTAGCATAGACATTCTCATCTGCCCCTTCTTCCTTATCCATCTCTTAAAAAAGATCTTGTGGTCCTCAACTGCATCATCCCATCACATTTCTGAGATAGCAATTAGATCATAGTATTCTAATTGCACTGTGATTTCCAACTCCTCCCACTTTTTCTACTTAGAATTCAGCAAAGTCTTTGACATTGTCTCCCACTATTCTCCTGGAGAAGCTGGCAGTCCATGGCTTGGACAGAGATATTTTTTGCTGGGTAAGGAACTGGTTGGAGGGCTGGGCCCAAAGAGTGGTGGTGAATGCAATTAAACCCGACTGGTGACCAGTCATGAGTGGTGCCCCGAGAGTTAGTATTGGGGCCAACCCTGTTTAATATCATAGACTTATAGAATGATTTGGATTGGAAGGGACCTTTGAGATCATGTAGTAATAATATCTTTATCAGTGACTTGGATGAGGAGATTATATGTACTTTCAATAAGTTTGTTGATGACACAAAGGTGGGAGGAAGTATTTGCTTGCCTGGGAGTAGAACAGCCCTACGGAGCAATCTGGACAGGCTGGATCAATGAACAGATGCCAGTGGGATGAAGTTCAAAAAGACCATGTGCCAGACCATGAAGTTCAACAAGACCATCATGCACTTTGGTCACAACCCAGTCTACAGGCTTGGGACAGAGCATCTGGGAGATGTGTGGAGGAAATGGACCCAGGGTTGTTGTTCAACATTTGGCTGAATGTGAGCCAGGCAGCCAAGAAGGCCAATGTCATGCTGGTTTGTATCAAAAACAGTGTAGCCAGCAGGAGCCAGGTGGTGATTATCTGCCTATACCCAGTTCTGATGAGTCTGTGCCTTGGATACTTTGTTGTATTGTGTCTCTCGCTACAAGAAAGACATCAAAGCCCTGGAGCATGTCCAGAGAGGGCAACAACGCTGGTGGGACATCAGGAGCACATCTAATGAGGAGTGGCTGAAAGAACTGAGATTGTTTATTCTGGAGTAGGGTCAGAGGAGACATCATAACTTTCTACAACTACCTGAAGGGAGATTGTGGTGAGACAATCAGCTTCACTTTAAGAAGTGAGTAAACAAAACTCTCTGGGAAACTGTCCTCAAGGGCAAGGAAGCAAATCAGAGCTGCCAGTTTTTTAAGCTTTTCTTAGGGCTCAAGAGTTCTCCATCCCAAGGGGTAGAAATTCATGAAAGAAAGGCAAAATTCAGCATGCCTGAACTGGGATCTTGTGCTCAAAGTGGAGAGCAAGAAGAAAATACACATGTTGTGGAAGCTTGTACAGGTAACCTAGGAGGAGTGTAGGGCTGCTAGGCTGTATAGAGATGAAGTCAGGAAGGTCAGGGCCTAACTGGAATTGGCAAGGGGTGCAAAGAAGAATATGAAGATGTTCCACAGGTACATCGACCATAAAAGGAAAATCTATTAATATCTTCATCCCTTTGAGAAAACCACAGGTGGGCTGGTAACAATGGACAAGGAAAAGACTGAGGTAATCAACAGTTGTACAACTATTAGCCTCAGTCTACATTTGCAATTGCTCTTCACACATACCCCAACTGGATGGGTCAAAACGTGGAGACTAGAGGAGTATTGTCCCTCCTCCTGTAAGCAAATATCAAGTTCACAACCTCCTGAAGAACCTGAACATCCATAAGTCAGTGGGTCCTGATGAGATGTATCTCAGAGTCCTGAGGGATTTGGTTAATATAATCACCAAGCCACTCTCAATGACAACTGAAAAATCATGGCAGTCTAGTGACCGGGAAAAAAAGGCAATGTCACAACCATTTTTAGTAGAGCAGAAAGAACAATCCAGGGAACTATCAAACTGTCAGCCTAACCTCTGCACTAGGAATGATCATAGGAAAGATCTTCCTGGAAGCTATGCTAAGTTACATGGACTAGTGGGAGGTAATACACAGCATTGTTGCTGTGGTGACCGAAGGCAAGTTCTGCCTGACGAGAACAGTGGCCTTGGATGATGGTATACCTGTGTCAGTAGACAAAGGAAGGGACAAACACATCATCCATCTGGACTTCGGTAACGCCTTTGGCATGGGCACATGTCCTCCACATAATCCTTCTCTCCATATTCAAAAGACATGCATTTAATGGGTGGAATGTCTGATGAACGAAGGATGCTTTCTCCAAAGAATAGTGGTCAATGGTTTGGATATCAGTGATGAGTGGAACCTCTCAGATGTCCAGATAGACATAGACAGCTCAACCAGTAGGCCCAGGTGAACCTCATGAGGTTCAACAAAGCCATGTTCAAGGTCTTACACCTGGGTGTTGACAAATCCCAATATCAACAACAAGCTGAGGGGTGAGACAATTGAGCACAGTGCTGCCAGAAAGAGTATTGGTGGACGGCAAGCTGGACATGAGCAAGCAGTGTGCCCTCACAGCCTGGAAAGCATCAAAAGGTTGAGGGAGGGTGACACCGTCCCTCTACTCTGTGCTGATGAGACTTCATTTGTAGTATTACATCCAGTTTTGGAGTCCTCAGTGCAGAAGAGATGCAGACCTTTCAGTGCACGCCCAGAAAAGGGCCACAAAACTCATCCAAGAGATGGAATGCCTCCCATATTAGGACAGGCTGAGAGAATCAGGGTTGTTCAGCTTTGGAAAAGAGGAGGCTTCAGGACAACCTGGTAGCAACATTTCAGTATCTGAAGGGACACTGTAAGAAAGAAGGGGACAGATTTCTTTAGCAAAATCTGCTGTGAAACAATAAGGGGAAGTGTTTTTTAATAAAGAATAAAAGGAGAGATTTAGATTGGATATAAGAACTTTACTTTACTTTACTTTACTTTACTTTACTTTACTTTACTTTATTTTATTTTATTTTATTTTATTTTATTTTATTTTATTTTATTTTATTTTATTTTATTTTATTTTATTTTATTTTATTTTATGATAAGGGTAGGGAAGAACTTGAATAGGCTGCCCAGAGAGGAGGTAGATAATTCAATCCTGCAGACATTCAAGATAGTTTGGATGGGACTCGGAACAACCTGATCTAGTTGTAGACGTCCCTGTTCATTGCAGGGGAGTTGGACTCGGTGACCTTTAATGATTCTTTCTAACTCAAAAAATAACAAGCATACCAAGAGACTACTGTAACACTGTAAGAGATTATTATTTTGCATCATCATTGTCTCAAAGCTTGCTGAGGACACAGACGAACAAGTTCAGGCAAGTCCTGGGCAAGGGTTGTGAAATCCTTTGTCTGAAGGACACAAATGAACAAGTTCAAGCAAGTCCTGGTCAGGGGTTGAGAGATCTTTTGTCTGGAGAAGTTTGATGGACAAGTCTTGGGCAAGGATTGCAAAATCTTTTGTCCGAGGGTGACAGATGGACTGGGCCGGGGGAAACGAGAGAGATAAGCTGCAGCTTAATAGCTGCGAAGTGGTCTTTTGTGTGGACTTATCTCGAGGAAGAGGGCCATCTCGGGAAGTACTTGCAGGACTCCTGCTAAAACGCCCAGGGATGTCAAGTAGGCAGGAGAAGAAGTAGGATAAAAAGAGGAATCAAAAACCATGAGGATAGGAGGGGTTTTCTGCCATCAGATTCCTCGCCACAGAATTCCTGCATGCTGACGGACTCTCCTGGGCCTGCTACCTGAATCCTGCTGCTGCTTCTCCTCCTGGACTGGCTCCGCGACTTCTTCCTGCTACCTGTTGCTGCCCCAGGCCTTCCACGCTGCTGCTCTCCCCCCCTGCTGCTTCTGCCTCTGACCTTCGGAACATCGTGCAACGGGACCGCCGCTGGATCCTGGTGGTGACTATCCCTGCTTCACGGCATTCTTTCTTTTTCCTAGCTTTTCTATCGCACTCCTTCCCTTCCCCGTCTCCCTGATTAGGCTTTATAATAAACTGGTTGGACTAACGTATGAACCGTTGTTTCTTAATCTCACACCGGGTATACAGATATTAAAAGAACCTCAGCTCCCTCCTATAAATTGGAGTGTGACAAACACATAGAAGATAACATCCTTACATAGGTGACAGGGAGGTCAATCACATGAAATGCACTGATGTTTCTGTTGCTTACCAACAGAGAAGATCTCACTGGAGAGGTCAAAGTTGGAGGTAGTGTGGGCTGTGGTGATCATGACCTGGTAGAATTCTCAATCTTAAAGAGTAAGAAAGGTAAAATGTAGAATGATGGCCCTAAACTACAGAACGATAAACATTCATCTGTTTACGGCATTAGTGCTTTGAATCCTTTGTGAAATTGTTCTCAGAGATAAAGGAGAAGACACAAATTCAGTGACATTTAAAGATATTTTTCTTAAGGCACAAGGGTTCTCAATCCTAACATGCAAGAAGTTGAATGGGGTGACAGGAAACTTGCCTAAATCAAGAACTCTTGTACTGGGGTCACTCATATTTAACATTGGATTGAATACGTTTAATGATGTGGTACTCAGGGACATGGTTTAGCAGTGGGTTTTTAGGGTAGTATGGTTAGGTTGTGGTTGGACTTGATGAACTTGAAGGTCTTTTCCAACCTGAGCAAGTTTATGATTCTATGATTCTATGGATGGGGACCTGGCAATCTGACCTAGTACCATATCTGGAAGTTGGCAACTCTGCCTGTGGCAGGGAACTTGGAACGTGATGATCCTTGGAATCCCTTCCAACCCAAGCCATTTTGTGATTCTATGATCCTATGATTCCACAATTCCACAGTTCTACAATTCTGTGATTTTGTGGTTCTATGATGCTAAGCTGAATGATGTATTTGACACAGCATAATGAAGAGACATCATCCAGATGGACTTAGTCTTAAAAAATATGAAAACCTAATGAGTTTTATCAATGCCAGGATGTTGCACTTGGGTCAGACATGAATACAGACTGGGAAAATCATTCACTGAGAGCAACCCTACTGAGAAGGATATGGGAGTCCTAATGGATGAAAAGCTTGATATGAGCCAGCAGTGTGTGTTTTCAGACCGGAAAGCCAAAGGTATTCTGGGCTGCAACAAAAGAGGGGTGGCCAGCAGTAGAGAGAGATGACTGTCCGTCTCTAATGTGCCCTTGTAAGGCCCCACCTGGAGTATTACAATCAGGCCTGGGGTCTGTAGCACAAGAAAGATGTGGAGCTGTTGGAGCAGATCCAGAAGAGTACAATGAAGAATATCAATGGGCTGGAACATCTCTCCTATGAAGAAAGATTGATGGAGTTTGACTTGTTTAGCTTGGAGAAGTGAAGGCTCCAGGGAGACCTCATTCTGGCCTTCCAGTACTGGAAGGGAGATAATAATCAGTTGGAAGATCGACTTTTTACACAGTTTGAGGCTGATAGGACAAGGAGGAATGTCTTTAAACTGAAAGGAGAAATTCAGGTTTGATGTTAGGAAAAAATTCTTCTCTCAGAGGGTGGTGAGGCACTGAAACAGGATGCCCAGAGGAGTTGTGGATGCCTTCTTGGATGTTCAAGGTCAGCCTAGATGGACGTTTGGCAACTTGATTAAGGACTGGAACTAGATTTTTAAGATTCCTTTCAATCCACAGAAGTACATATTCCCAGGCAGCCTGGTTTAGGTAGCCTCACTTGGGCGTTAAGATTGGATCACATGACCAACAGAGATCCTTTCCAATATCAACCATTCTGTGACTCTGTGATTCTGTAAGATAGCATGTCCAGAAATGTACAAAAGACTTACATATAATCTCTAGTACTTTTCCTCCTCACAAAACAAAAATTGTATATTTTTTCTACATCTTTCCCAAAAAGGACACTAATTAAGAACATTTTCAGAGCTATATGTGAAATCTATAGATATAGCACACCATTTTAGAAACCAGTTTTTGTTTTTTTTGTATCCTACTTGCTGATTACTCTCTTAAACAGTATCATGATGTAAATAAACAGAAATCAGGAGGGCAAGATTAGAGGATGGTAAAGTTCAAATAAGTTGCTATATATTTATTTATGAATTATTATCTTAATGAATTATAGAAAAGTGACATGCCAGCCAACCTCTGCGGGGAAATCAATCTGTTTTTGTCACTATACAGCTTGGTTATGAATGTGAAGCATAATACTAATTGATTAATTTCATTCCTGGAAGAGGTGAGTGTTAGTTATTTATTATTTTATGAACACAGACCAGGTCAGGATTGTGTATTTCATCTGTACTTCCCACAGCTTTTTTGGATATCTGAGGAGTGCCACTGACATTTCTTATCATTGACAGTCACAACAAACAGCTTTATGTAGGTGTACTCTTTTGAGCTATAAAGAAAATATTTTGATCCAAATTTCACTAGCCATTTGGAGTTGAGGCTCTGTACAATAACATATATGAGAGTAAAGTAAAGGAGTTTTCTTCTGGATATGAGTTTCCTTGCATTTATAGATCTCATTTGATGTTTTATTTCATGCTTACAATGCACCCTATGTTTTAATTCTCCTGGGTGTGCCATTTTGTTTGGAATTAATTGGATCTCAACATGTTTTTCTCTAAGAAAAAAAAGAGAAAACAAAAGCAAAAACTAAACCAAATAAATCTTCCAGTTCCTCTATACTGAAACCGGGATTATTTATTACTTTTTTTGGAATATTCTACTTTCATGGAAAGCTACTATAATATATCAAAAGTTATTGCTACTTATTGTCTGAGGCTGGTAAACAAATAAACATGAGACTACCAACATCATTTCATGGACAATTTTTGTATTTGAAAGCATTTCTTTGGAGCTATTTGCCTTTGAAAGGGAGTGTTCAGGAGTGTTAACTGACTGAAGACCTGGCCTGAAGACAGATAACTTCAGCTTGATAATGGGAGACTGGAAGATGATACCATTGTATCCTGTGAAGATAGGATACGAGCTTCTATCTGCTTTCTTTTATTGGCTGACTTTAATTTGCCAGGCCTAGAAAATAGAAACAAAGGAGATCCTGCTGTGATCCCAGAGCCAGAAGCTGACACTCCAGACAGAGCAGACTCTACCACTTTGGACTTATATAAATATATTTGTACTGCCATTGTTAGTAGTCCTCCACTGAATAACACCACCTGTGATGACCCATCACTTCTAAGATCAAGATCCAACACCAAGACATTGCTGGATCTAGGAGTGGTGAACCACTTTGCTTTGCTATCTGTCTGTCTCTCTTTTCCCATTTCCTATCTTTTATCTTCTTTTATTCTTTTTCTCCTTGTATTAGCCACTGCCTAAAATTTTCTTGCTTGTAATGCTCATTAATTATAATTAGCCAACTAGCTAATTTTACTTCCAAGTAGTTGTTATGAGTTGTTAAGAAAGCACTCAATAAATTAATGTGAATTATTCCTCTGAGTCTTGGATGACTTCATCATGGTATCAACCCCTTGCTGACTAGAAATGTGTGACTGAGGAGATAGAAAAATATTCACCTCCCTCGAAAACCACTGAGTGGTATGAGACACTTATATTAAAAGAAATTTCTTGGTTACAATTATGATGTTCTTCTGATTCAAATCACTGCCTGTTTTTTACAATAAATCAGTTTCACACGTGAATACATTTTTAATTTGTTGCTTTTCTTTAGAGGTTCATGAGTGAATAAAATAGTCAATAAAATTGTCCAGCGGATTCAGGTTAAAAAAAAAAAAAAAAAAAAAAAAAAAAAGCTATTTTTTCTTGAAAAAAATAAAGGTTCTTGAAAAAAAAAAAAGGTTATGGAATTATTATTATTATTATTATTATTATTATTATTATTATTATTTTGCTTGTAAAATTTCAGCTTTGGCAATAGGATATTTTCCATTGCACAGCAATTTATTGAAAGAGTCTATATTCATGGAAGTCAAAATCATTCTTTCTGGTGAATGGAGATATTCTTCAGCATGAAGGAATTCATTATCTTGGAGTCCACAGAATTCTTCAAAGAAATGGAGATGCTTGATGCAAAATAACTTTACTTGCTATATTTCCTTTCAAGAACCAGGTTATTGTTTAAAGAAATCATATTGCTAAACTGAATAATTTTTTAACAAGATAGAAGATCAGAACATGATGGAAGAACTTAGCAAGATCAGAACAAAATGGAAGATCAGAACATGAAACTTTCAAGGAAAAGTTTTCCCTGAAATAACTTGCCATCATGTCAAAATATTTTATAAGAAAGGAAAATCCACAGTACAGATTAAAAAATACTCATCTGCATGCTTTAATTTTCAGTGTCCTTGAAGACAGCTATGCTGTATTTCCATGTTTCCTACGAATACATTCAGTTGCTCAGTCTTCCATCATTTGTGTGGGCTGCCTTCCAGATTAGGACATGTGCAAAACACACTGCCTGAGCTTCATGCTAGTCAGAGACTTTAGCCAAAAGCTTGCAACTGATAAATGGGAACAAGGCCAAAAAATTCTTGGCTTTTGATTCTTAATTATGTCTGGGGGGAATTAAGCCAAGGAAATCTTCACAGAGATTCCTAGGACAAATGTACTAACTGCTTCTAAATAATGCTCTCAATATACTGCCAGGACATGTTAAGGACTAGTGAATTGAGCTGTCCATATCTTGAGGAAACAACCATGGACTCTTACAGAAGCTGTATCTAATGGAGGATGTGGATTAATCTCTCATTGATGGTTTGAGTGCAACAGAAAAGGTGACATGGTTAAGGTGCATTGGCAATGCCTTACTGCTTAACAGATAACTTTCATATTTATCACAGTGAATTCAACATAGGCAAAATTCCCTTTTTAAAATGGCAAGAACCATCATCTGCAACAGACTTTTCTGCCTTCTGTACATACGATCTTCTCTACTTAGTTTTTATTGCTTTGATCAACCCAGTCTTATAACAGACTTGAAAAAGATGAAATAAAGGTAAAAATTGTGTATGCAGAAAAAAAAATTCATTTTTACTCCCTTTCCCTCCCTTCCTTCCCTTCTCTTTCCTTTCTTTCCCTTCTTTTTCCTTTGAACAGTCCTATTAGCATTAAGGAAAAAAAAAAAAAAAAAAAAAAAAAAAAAAAAGATATAAAGATATTAGTATTACCATGCTTAGTAAATTCACAGCAAAGAATAGTATACTAAGGGTTTGGGTCTCATACTGTTACAGAAACAAAAGAATGTACTTGAAGAAAGCCCAAAATAATAAGCAGGAGTTGCCAAAGTAAATAAAATAAATTTAAAATGTATATTAGAGTGTGAAAAGCAGGTTTTATACAAAATAATAAACTATTTTTTTTTTCTCATCTGTAACGGAAGACATAGTGTTATATTCCTAAGTCAAAAGAAGGGCTATCATTCAGCTGACTGAAATAAAAATGAACCTTTAAGATTTCTACCCATCAGTCTTTAGCTTTTTCTTCTGTGTCATCTTTATATATGTGCATTCAGAAGACATTTTCAGGAGATAAGTCCAGCTTCACCAGTCACCTTATCCTCTGGTGCAGAAGAAACTGAATGTGATGCAGTTTTTCTATCATTCTCCTCTGTATCTCAGAGAAGTTCAGTAGTGATATAGCCAGGATAACCAGTGAAATTGAGTTCATGCAGGCAGGGTGTGCAGAGAGGGTAAAGGGCAGCCTACTATCTTCTCTTCCGGGAACAGCTGCTAATAGACTTCTGGTGTGGTAAATATGGCCACAACCAGCCTCAATGGCCAGGCTGAGGCAGAAAACCTAACTGGGGGACTGCAACCTCTTCAACCAATGTGTGCATTGAGATAGACCTTCTGAGGAGTGAAAGGGCTGTCTGGACCTCCCATTGTGGAGAATTCCAGAAAATGTAAGTCCCCAGGGGCCTGAAGGCAGAAGGGTGTGTTCAGGGTGCAAGTGGGCTCTGCTCAATAACTTACTAAGCAGGTAGTCAGATTGCAAGATGAAATTGCCAGGCTGAGAAGTATTCAGGAATCAGACTGATAGGAGGCATTTTGAACTGATATACTGACTGACAATCCTGTCCTAAGTCTCTGCAAGGGGAAGAAACTAAGCCAGTTTCCTACCTTGAAGAGACCTACCATGGTAACTTTCCTCCTGTAAAGAGGGAAATGTAAAGAGAACTTCATCATATATGGCTTGACACTAAGAGTTTGTTCTGTTTGTCTCGTTCTAAGTCAAGCTTATTTGAGCTTGATTTGGCATATCAAAACCCTTATACCTTACAGTTAAAATGTCTTTTAGTCATAGCTTCTGGCAAGCAAATTTAAATAGAGACCCAGCAAAACTCTTGCCACATGGATATGAGGTGAGATAAATCTAAGAGCAAAATCTAAGATCAGTTTGTTTCCTGTGCAAAGTACCTACCCACCATTACAGTTTACTTGGAATAACAGTATCAAGAAAAGGGGAAATGAGAGACATATTCATTCATTCATCACTGACATAAATATACATTGGAATTACAGGAAAACATTGCAAAGAGGAAAAAAACAGAAAATTTTCAATTAACAGCAGGAATAAAAGTAAACATTTCTATATGTAAAGATTGTAGCAAAGAAGATAATAAAGAAATGTACTGGTAAGGATTTACTAGATTTCAAACAAGAGTCATCACTAAATTGAATATGTTCACTAGCTAGTCTTGGAAGCAATATAGCATTATATGTGATAGTACATTCAAGGTCACCTGTTTGTTGCTAGTGTTACTAACTGAAAATGTCAGATTGAGATGATTAACATTGTGTGGTAATTTATGCACCTATTTCAAATATGACTGGGGTGGGTAGTCTATTAAATATGTATATATATGTCCTTTTTTTTTTTTTTTTTTTTTTTTTTTTTAACTGATGAGGAAACAAATATTGCCAAAGTTTTCATGTATAAAAGTAGTTCATAAGACATAGAACTACTAAGTTCAAAATACATTTGTTACATGCAGAAAAGAATTATGAGTTTTCCAGTATTGTCTTGAATTAGTTTTGACATTTTACTCTAATTAGGTCTAACTTCACATACCAAAGATTATATTTCTTTATTCATACCATTTCTATAACCAATTTAGTAAACCTTTTAACTTTTAGTTCCATTTTCTTTTTCATGCATGGATTACTTAACTCTATAGTAATGCGTGAAATAAATCTTATCTTCCCTGTAGGTTCTTTCTTTAATATACTGATTGCTAAGCGAAGGGTAACTGCTCTACCAAAATTCATTTTTCACTGTTTTACAGGAGAAATATTATTTACTGTAAAAGGTAATGAAATCCAACAATGCAGATCTAGGGTAACATTAAACGGACAGATATGCAGTAACAGCATTTTCACTACATGAGTGTCAACCTCTTACATCTTGCAAGAGAATTCAACAGGGACAAAAAAAAAAAAAAAATTACAACCTCTTTTTGGAATTTTGAAAATATCTCTCTTTATATTTACTGTTCTTAATACTAATTTCTCTACTTCTACAATTACTTGTTGACCAGATATTTCTGTAGCTAAAGAGAGTTTCTCTACTCTCCTTGGAAGAGAAAAAGGAATTAAATTTCATTCTACATTTTTAAACAACATGAAAATAAATGCTAAGGAATGTGTAGCAGATAAGAAAACAGTTTATGACTTAATTTGATGTTGATTTACCTACGAAATCTTTTTAATGCAAATATGTTTTTTTTCTCCACTAATAGTATAGGAAAGTAAATTTTAGATGAGTGTTACTACTACACACTAGTCACATATAATCTTAATTGAATCACTAAGTTCAAAAATCACCAACTTGACAAAGGTGTAGGTCAATCTGCTTTGCAAGGAGCAAGTGACAAAAAAACAACAACAACAACAAAAACCTTCAGCCATGTTACGGATAAAGGTCTACATTTTCCAAATCACATTAATAGGGCCTCTAAAACCTCATTTCTGAAGGTTAGTAAATGTAAGTTCTGAGTCATGAATATAGAACTGTTAATTCTCATATCCATAAAGGTTTAATCTTTTTTTTTTTTTTTGAGGAATATTGATCCTTATTTGAAAAATGAGTAAATATTTTACCTGTTGAATGTGAAAAAAAAAAAAAAAAAAAGTGTACACTTTTAAGAGTGAGAAGTAAAAGCAGATGAGTTTTACCTCTGCATAAATTATAGTGCTAATATTCCTATGATGAAAATTGGAAAAAAAAAAACAGGTTTTTTTTTTGTTTTGTTTTTTGTTTTTTGTTTTTTTCTCCCCTTTGGAATTAAATCACTTACAGTTATGAAAATACATGGTTTACAGAATCACAGAATCACCAAACTGTAGAGGTTGGTAGGATCCTCTAGCAATCACCTAGTGCAAGCTTCCTGCTGAAGAAGGTCCCTACAGTAGGTTGCACAGGAAAGTATCCAGGGAGGTTTTGCATATCTCCAGAGAAGGAGATCCACAATCCCTCCGGGCAGCCTGTTCCAGTGCTGCATCACCTTTACACACAAGGGTATAAGAAAATTCTTCCTCCTGTTCAGATGGAATTTTCTGTGTTCAGGCTGGTACCCATTGCTCCTTTCCCTGCCATTCACATCACGGGAAAATGCCTGTCTCCATTCATTGGACTCTTGAATTTTAAGTTTGTGTACATGGTGATAATATCCCCTCTCAGTCTTCTCTTTTTCAGGCTAAACAGATTCATGTCTCCCAACCTTTTCTCCTAAGGGTGTAGCTCCAGGTCCCTAATAATCTTTGCTGCCTTCTGCTGGTCTCTCTCTGTACTTTCCTATCTTCCTTGAACTTAAGAACCCAGAGCTGGATACAGTATTCCAAATGATGCCTCACCAGAGTGGATTCTATTCCTTCATTCAGGTCGTTAAAAATGATACTGAACAAGATGGGGACTAGTATCAACTCCTGGGGAAAACCACCTAGTTGCGGGTCTCCAGCTAGACACTGTGCCACTGACCACAACACTGAGCTCTGTCAGTCAGTCGCTCTCAACTCACCTCACTGTCTGCTCATATATCCAAAATCTCCCAAGCTTCTTACATGGATGGTGTGGGACACAGTGTCAAATGCTCTGCTGAAGTCAAAATACACAACATGCACTGCTCTCCCTTTATCTACTCAGTCAGCAATTATAGTACAAAATGCTACCAGTAGCTTGAGCATGATTTCCCCTTGATAAATTCATGTTGACTGCTCATGACAGCCTTCTATCTTTGAGGCTACTTAGAGATCAGCTTGCTCCATCGTCTCAGGGGTGGAGGTGAGACTGGTTGGCCCACAGTTGCCCAGATCTTCTTTCTTGCCCTTTCTGAAAATTAGAATGATCCTGTCTGTGCTCCAGTCATCAGGCACCTCTCCCATTCTCTAAGTCCTTTCAAAGATGATAGAGAGGAATTTGACAATCATTTCTGCCAGATCTGTCAGCTTTCATGGGTGCATACCATCAGAATCTGTGGATTTGCATGTGTTGATTTTGCCTAGACAATCTCTGATCCTCTTTAACCAAAGGGAAATCTTCCTTTCTCCAGACTCTCTCTCTCTTACATCAAGGGTCTGGGATTTCCTAGGGGCAATCTTAGAAGTAAAAGATGAAGCAGAGGAAGTGTTCAGTATTTCCAGCTTCCCAGCATCCCCTGTTTCTAGGGCATCCACCTCACTTGGCAGAGGGCCCACATTTTTCCTATTCTTCCTTTCGTTATTGATGTACTTAAAACTTCCCTTCTTGTTCTTGACCTCCTTTGTCAGATGTAACTCCAAGAGGGCCTTGGATTTTTTTTTCCCAGGTGTAGGTGGGGAATATTCAATGATAGAAAGGCAGATTTGATCTATTCATTGTATTATATGACTTGAATAGTAAATATTTTGAATCATTTGTGATATGAAAGCAGATCAGAATTTTATCACCTGAAGTTTAAAATCATGTTCTCTTTCAATTTCAAAGGAACTTCTCATGTTAATGTCTTCAATGTTACCTCCAAAATAGCTTTCATGAAAAATTACTATGGAACAATCTTAACAGTCAGTTTTCCAACAGGCCACTTCTACAAAACAGTTAAGAATTCAAAACATTAACTTCTGTTCCAGAAATATGGGAGTAGGTTGAGATAAAAAGCAGTGAAGACATTCTTGATTTATCAAGGCTAGCTACTACTGTTAATATCCATGCCAGAGTCATAAACATTGTATTTTGTGTATCTTAGGTAAAAAAAAAAGAAAATAGTAGTACTATTACTACTATTACTACTACTACTATTACTACCAATAATAATAATAATAATAATAATAATAATAGCAGAAATAAGAAATACATAGAACTTTGGGGGAATGTGCATCTTACTTTTAGTATTAATAGAAAGTTGTGATTTAAAACACTGAACACTTCAGAAATAAATATTTTGCTGGGGTGTGGATTTAAGCATAAAGAATCCAGAAGCATTCTGATTTTTTTTTTTTTTTTTTCCCCTGTCAGTATTCAACTGTTAACCATGTTTTCTTCACTGTAAGTCCCCAGTTACAGGAGATTAATTTATTGCTGTTCATTTTCTATGCAAATGATGATGCTTATTCAGTTACTTTTTTGAGAGGTTTTGTGGTTAAATATGAATCCTCTAGATATGTGTAAATACTTGAATATCCTAAATACCACTCTGTAGCCTACTGACATTGTCTTGGAGTAGTCATGCTATCTGAAACAATTACTTCTCTCTGTACAGATAACAGCAATATAAAAAGATAGTTCAGATATGATGCATATAACCTTTAAAGTTATCTCATATACATATTTTTTTCTTATAAAATGCATTATTGTTTTTCTGTACAAATAAAATTTTAATTATATTGATAAAAATACTCTTCAATTGAATGATATTTCTTACTGAATTAAAATTCATTATGAAGCCTCTACAGCCAATTATCTGTTTCTCTAAAATAGATACTAACCAGAACAATAAAATATACCTTTTTTTCCAAATTACTTGAAAAATGACTGAATGTATTTTAGAAATTGCTTACCAATAGCCTTGAAAAGTATCATCACAAGCTGTAAGTAAATTAAAAAATCCAGTACATGGTAGAGACATATTTCAAATGGAACTTTTTACAGAATTCTAGGTGATATTTAATTATATTAAATGAAAGTAAACCACCTACTCAGTGAAAGAAGTTATAAAAGTACACCATCTGCTCTTTCACATGACAGTACATGCTAGATTAGGATTTACACAATGAATTCAGCTGCTATGTTCTGTTTCTCTCTGTGTAGATTGAACCTCAAAACCGATAGAAAATATTCTAACAGATTAGTCTTTTTTTTTTTTTTTTTTTTTTTGGGGGGGGGTGGGGGGGTGGGGTTGTTTGCTTTTGTATTTTTGTTTAATATAATTCATAATTAAAAAAATAGCACCCCTTGATCTATTTATTTGGACTACCTTTTCTATGTGGATGAAATGTTTCACTTTGTCAAAAATAGTAAAATACTAATGTAGGGTATTCCTACAGGAGAACTACACCCATAATGTTTTAGAGTAAATTTACAGGAATAAAACAACAACAACAACAACAATAACAAACCATCAAAAAGAGACAGCAGAAGAAAGAGGTCTCAGAATCTTAGAATTCTTAAGTTTTAATGCACTTCTTAAGAAAGGTTAATAGCATTTTTAAGAAGGCTGACAGTATTCTTGGCTGCTTTAGGCAAACTGTCATCTCTTGTTGGATGCCGAGGGCAACCTGGTCACCAAGGATAGGGATAAGGCTGAGGTACTTAATGCCTTCTTTGCCTCAGTCTTTAATAGTAAGACTTCTTACTCCATGGGAACAAGCCCCCTGCACTGGTAGATAAGGATGGGGAACAGAATTAGCCCTTCATGATCCATGATGAGATAGTTTTGGACCTGCTGTGAAAGCTGGATGCTTACAAGTCCATGGGATCAGATGGATTGCACCCTAGAGTGCTGAGGGAGTTGGCAGATGTGATTGCCAATCCACTGTCCATCATTTTTCGGCAGTCCTGTCTAACCAGGGATGTCCCGGTGGATTGGAAACTGGCAAATGTGATGTACATCTTCAAAAACGGCTGGAAAGACAATCCTGGTAGCCACAGGCCTATCAGTCTCACCTCTGTGCCCAGGAAGGTTATGGAAGGAATAATCTTGGGAACCATCATGGACCAATTAAAGGTCAACCAGGGGATCAGACCCAGTCAGCATGGGTTTACAAATGGTAAATCCATCTGACAAACCTGATTTCATTCTATGACAAGGTGACCCGCTTAGTGGATGAGGGTCAGGCTGTCAATGTGGTCTACCTGGACTTCAGTAAGGCCTTTGACTCTGTCCCCCACACCATTCTCGTGGAGAAACTGGCTGCCCATCGTATAGATGGGTGTATGCTCTGGTGGGTGAAGCACTGGCTGGATGGCTGGACCCAAAGAATCATGGTCAATGGAGTTGAATCTAGTTGGCAGGCGGTCATGAGCGGTGTCCCCCAAGGCTCAGTGCTGGGACCACTTCTGTTTTACATCTTCATTGATGATCTTGATGAGGGGATTGAGTGCACCTTCAGTAAGTTTGCAGATGACACCAAGCTGGGAGAGAGTATGGATCTGCCAGAGGGGAGAAGGGCACTGCAGAGGGACCTGGACAGACTGGATCAATGGGCCAAGGTTAACGACATGAGTTTCAATAGGGCCAAGTGTCAGGTCCTGCATTTTGGTCACAACAACCCCAGGCAACCCTACAGGCTTGGGGAGGTGTGGCTGGAAAGCTGCCTGATGGAAAGGGACCTTGGTGTTCTGACGGGAAGTCAGCTGAACATGAGCCAGCAGTGTGCCCTGGTGGCCAAGAAGGCCAATGGCATCCCTGGCTTGTATCAGGAATGGTGTGGTGAGCAGGACTAGGGAAGTCATCCTGCCCCTGTACTCAGCATTGGTGAGGCCTCACCTCGAGTATTGTGCTCAGTTTTGGGCACCTCAGTACAGAAAGGTTGTGGAGGTACTGGAGCAGATCCAGAGAAGGGCAATGAGGCTAGTGAAGGGCTTGGAAAATCAGCCCTATGAGGAGAGGCTGAGGGAGCTGGGCTGTTTAGTCTGGGGAAGAGGCAGCGAAGGGGAGGCCTTATTACTCTCTTCCAGTACCTAAAAGGTGCTTACAGTGAGAGCGGGGTAGGTCTCTTCTCACTGGTAACAGGTGACAAGATGAGGGGAAATGGCCTCAAGTTGCGCCAAGGTAAGTTTAGGTTGGATGTTAGGAAACACTTCTTTACAGAAAGAGTGGTTAAACATTGAAATAGGCTCCCCAGAGAGGTGGTTGAGTCACCGTCCCTGGATGTGTTTAAGAGCTGTTTGGATATGGTATTCGGAGAGATGATTTAGCAGAGGGTTGTTAGAGTTAGGGTACTGTGGTTAGGCTGCGGTTGGACTAGATGACCTTGAGGTCCATTCCAACCTGAGTAATTCTCTGATTCTCTGATTCTCTGATTCTATGATTCTATGATCAGCAGGTGAAGAGTGATAATCCTTCCCTACTCAGCAATGGTGACACTGCACTTAGTGTACTGTGTCCAGTTCTGGGCCCCTGAGTACAAGAGATACATACAAGACATACTTGAAAGAGTCCAGAAGAAGATTACAAAGATAACGAAGGGACTGGAGCATATCTCCTATGAGGAGAGACTGAGAGAACTGGAACTGTTCAGTCTGGAGAAGACACAAGGAGATCTTACCAATGTGTATAAATACCTGAAGGAAGACTGTAAAGAGGATGGAGCCATGCTATTTACAGTGGTGTTGAGTACTAGTACAAAAGGCAATGGGGACAAACAAGAACATAAGATATTTCATTTGAAATTTAGGAAAAACTTTTTTATTGTGCCTTCAAAGGAAGTACTGACAAATGCTACCCAGAAAGGTGATGAAGTCTCCCTCCATGGAGACTTTCAAAACCTGTCTGGACATGGTCAAGGGCAACATGCTCTAATTGGTCTTCTTGGAAGAGTTGGGCTAGATTAGATGATCTGCAGAAGTTCCTTCTAGTCTTAACAATTCTGTAATTCTGATTTCTGAATCTCAGACTTGTAAGAGTTGGATAGAGTCTCTGGATATCATCTAGTCTAATAGTCCTGCTAAAATAGGTTTCCTAAAGCAGGTTGCACAGGAAAGTCTTCAATCCAGAGAAGGAGTCCCAAAACCTCTCCGGGCAGCCTGTTCCAATGCTCTATAAACCTGGAAAGAAGTAAGTTTTCCCTCATGTTTGTACGGAATTTACTGTTTCCAGTTTGTATCCATTGCTCCTTGTCCTGTCACTGCACATCACTGTGAAGTGCCTGGACCCTTCATTTTACACCCACACATTAGGTATTTATAAGCATGGATAAGGTCCCTTCTTAGTCTTCTCCAGGCTGAACAGTACGAGATGTCTCAGTCTTTTCTCATAAGGAAGATGCTCTCAGTCCTTAATAATCTTTGTCACTGTCTGCTGGACTACCTCCAGAAGTTCTCTTTCTGAGGGAACAGAGGAGAGCAGAATCAGATACAGTATTCTAACTGTGGCCTCACCACAGCAGAGTAGAGGGGGAGGATCACATCCATTGAACTGCTGGTCATGCTCTTCTTAATGCATCACAGAATACCATCAGCCTTCGTGGCTATATGAATAAACTGCTGGCTCATGTCCACCAAGACACCCAAGTTCTTCCCTGCAGAAATCCCTTCCATGAGGTCAACCCTAAATTGTACAGATTTATGTGGTTATTCCTCCTCAGATGCACGACCCTACACTTGCTAATTACCATGTCATCATGTTACTTTCTGTCCAACTATCCAGCCTGTCCAAGTCTTGTTGAAAGAATGCATAGTTTTCTGGTGTGTTATCCATCTCTATATTTCTATATATCTCAGCTGTGTATCATTCTTTCCCCCCCCCCCCCCCAGGAAAAAAGTGTCAACAAGAACAATATTGGGCAATATGAGAGGTATGATACTTAAAACAATTCCACCCTAACAAGCCACCCCAGAACAAATAAGGAAATTACACTCTGGATTTTCAATAGAAATACGAGTGGCTGTGAAATGCACAAGTGTGTTTCATTTTGGAATAAGATATTTCCAGAACTCCAGTAATGCAACTTCAGAAATACACTGCATTTATAGAAGGTACCTGATCTTTAATTTCAGGATTCCATAAGGACATATTAAATTTTTCTGGTCAGTGTAGGCAATGAAGTATGCAATTTTCAATTTTTGTTTATCAGTTTAGTTTTCTGAGAAAGGAGAGGCTCTTGGTTTCTTGTTTTTTGTATGTGGTTTTTTTTTTTTTTTTTTTTTTTTTTTTTACTGCTGCATTCAAAACCAAGAAAAATATACATATATGCAAGAAAAGAAGACAACATTTCAGATTGACATGGAGATTTTGGAAAGGGTCCAGAGGAGGGCCACGAAGATGATCAGGGGGCTGGAGCACCTCCCCTATGAGGACAGGCTGAGGGAGTTGGGTTTGTTCAGCCTGGAGAAGAGAAGGTTGCGGGGCGACCTCATTGCAGCCTTTCAATATCTGAAGGGAACTTACTCCCAGGAGGGGAGTAAACTCTTCATAAGGGCTGATAATAGCAGGACACGGGGAAATGGTTTTAAGTTAAAAGAGGGAAGATTTAGGTTGGATGTTAGGGGGAAGTTTTTTACTAGGAGGGTGGTTAGGTCCTGGAACAGGCTGCCCAGGGATGTTGTGGATGCCCCGTCCTTGGAGGTGTTCAAGACCAGGTTGGACGAGGCTCTGGGCAACCTGATCTAGTAAAGGTGTATGTTTGGTGGCCCTGCTAGGCAGGGGGGTTGGAACTACATGATCCTTGAGGTCCCCTCCAACCCAGGTCATTCTGTGATTCTGTGATTCTGTGATTCTGTGATTGTCTAGAGAAAAAAAAATTGGTGAATCTGTGCCTCTAGCTGACAGAAAAAATCTGTTATGTGACCTAAGTGTAAAACAATTACATAATTATTAAGATGACAGGAAAGACAGTCATACTGAATTACTGAGTCCTATTCCCCTTATTTCCAAAATGATGATGTCTCTGTGTCTTTTTCATTCTACTTCCCTTTCTTATTCCTGATAAGAATTGACAACATTTCACCTCTTTCTTTTTTGTTTTATACAAAATTCTCTATCTTTCAGTACAGGTGCAGTATTTCAAAATAAACTCATTTCCTTCCAACCCTTTAAGTGTGAATTTGATTACTGATAAACTATTAGACAACAGACCTACAAAAACAAGAATAAGATAATGGTATTCTGAAAATATTTATATGGTGTTTGTAATTTGATATTTATTCTGACATATTTTTATATTTCCATATGAAAAATCATAGATGGATTTTTTAGTAAAAATCTTCAAATATCAAATGGAAAATAACATTATTGGAATGTATAGATATCTTAAAATAGACTTTTCATAATGTTATCCTTCCTTACCTATAATACCATATGCTTTGCAACTGTTAGTCATTAGGCAGTTGTTAGCTAAAATTCAGATCATGTTGAAAAGTAGGTCAGCTTTTTTTTGTTGCAATATTCCCCTAAGTCTAAGTCCAGAAACTGCACGAAACTGCTTTATATTTTTCTTATTTTTATGTATAATCTTGTCTTTAATATTTAAATAATTTGTTCATAAATTGGCTCTAGATGTTATGTAAGTTCATTATTTCCAGAGCAATCAGAACTTTACCTTATACGACCTTTTTTTTTTTTTTTTTTAAGATATCAGGTGATATCTAAAAAATATTAAAGTAGATAATGCATTTAGATATAACCTAAGAAACTTTACCAATGATTTTATTGCATAATATTCATACATTGAAATAAATGGAATGGAAGCAGTTAGAAAAGTGAGCTTTTACAATTTTTAAAAGCATCCCATCAGGTATTATTCATGAAAAATATGTATATATAAAAAGACAGATCATTAGAAGTTACTGTATTGCAACTTTTGAAAGCTTTGAAGATGCCTATTTTTACAGAACCTTTATAGATCTATAGTGTCCATTTCAAAAGCAACTAGAAGTTACAACACACATTTATACAGTTGTGTTTCCATATTCAGAAAATCAGACCAGAAATCTAGCGGGAAGTTGTTATTGAGGGGTCTTGGTTTCTTTTTTGTCTTTTTGGTGTAAGTTTGTGTCTTTTTTGAACACTCAACTTTTTCTGTTCTGATCAGTGATATGTAGCAAAGTTGAACCTAAAAGTTGAATATTGCAGAAGTTTTTCTGGCAATGATGATTTTAAAATTAAAGTAAAAGGAATAAAGGCATATTCTTAATTAAGAAAGGCATTCATGGACAGGTCACTATAGGCAGAATCAGATTACAGACATAAGCTTTCATTACTAACAAAATTCAGATTAGAGGTTGGATTCATATTCCCTTCAAGAATTGCAGTTGATAATTTAAGGAATTTACCATACACCTAAAAAACTAGTCAGGTTTTTTTGTTTTGTTTTGTTTTGTTTTGTTTTGTTTTGTTTTTTTCCCCATCTCCTATCCTCCTATCTTCCAAAACCTGTAAAAGAAAAGGTAGTCATCTGCTTGGTAGTTGATTATGAAATTCAAGTTTGTTTTCTATAAACTTCAACATATTTCATGATAATTTTCAATTTACAATCTTTGAATAACTTCATAGTGAACTAAATTTTTTCGTGACTTTTTACATCACACTGGAACTATGAAAGTATATTCTTTGGCATGATGAGCAGAACTTGGTATTACTAGCATAAACTACTTATGAATATATACTTTGAAAATGTACTTTGCAGGTTTTTTTTAAGACACGGTAGATCACTTTGCATTTATATTAGTAACTTATTCACATCAAATAGTGTTTCTCTGAGCAAGGGACCGCCTCATGCCATAACAAAAAAAAAAAAAAAAAAAAATCTTACCCCATCAGTTTCTCTTTTTATTTCTGTTAATAGCAGCTAAGTTACCAGGCTTCTTTGAGAAGCACATAACTTAACTTTAAGCATATAAGAAGGAACAGATTTCTTTGTGGTGTTTTGGTAGATATTTTCATAACATTTCTAGGGGGCTTTAATTAGAATTGGATAAAGCTGCTAAGACTAAAACTCAGATCACTGAATCTCAGATTGTTACAAGCTTAATGCTTTAAACCACATCAGTAGTTTGTTTGCTTGGATGGATTTTTGTTTGCTTTGTAAGGTTGTTTTCTGTTCTGTTTTGAGCAGGGATGTTGTTTGATTCTTTTTTTTCCGTTTTATGAATGATGGCTTAAATCAACAATAATTGAAATAGAAAATAGAACAACAGTAACCGTAATCACTTCTTATGAGAGAGCTAGTACAAAATGTACCTAAGATGAATTCATTAGGTCTCTGTGCACTTATTTTCTGAAAGAATATATTTCAGAGGTTACTGAAAGCTTGCAAAGTGTTGCTTTATTTCCTAATTACATACGTTCAAGAGAAGAAAACAATACTATTGCATTGTATGGTGTTTTCCTATCTTTCTAAACTAGGCAGTAAATATTTCAAATAACTTAATTTCAAGGAAACGAAAAGTTCTTTATTAAATCATTTGAGGATACATTAAAATAAGTTATTATTTATATTCTTTTAATCTTTAAACTTGGTTATCCCATAGGATATTCAATCCTTTCAGAAATACTTGTTCTGCAAATTATTAATTCAGTTTTCATGCTTACATTAGCACTTTTTAAAGAATGCAAGTAACTAAAAAATTCTATAAATATTTGCTTTTGAAGCTAAAAAAAGAAAAATCCTTTTTAACAAACTTTGTTATTTATTTATTTATTTTTCATTCACAATATTTTAGGAACTAAAGCACTAATATTTTTCCTCATCAATTTTCAGGAGCATAGAACTTAACCTTCAGTGCTATTTGACTTGCACAGATTTGGTAGAACTACAGAGAAGTTCAGACTTTTGTACTTTTCTAAAACCCTGGCATATAATCATCCGATCTAAAACAAGGGTAGGAAGCCTATCAAGCATTATACCTGAATTTGTTAAATAATTTAAACTAAAGTATGTAAAGATAACTTTCATCAAAGCCAAATGATTTCAAAATATAGGTGTCTATAAGTATATTAAATTTGCTGAAAAATTAATATTTATTAAACTTACAAATACAGCTAAAAATTTGAATAATATATAAATATTGTTTGACAGTTCATAATTTTTTTTGATTCCTATTGTCTATATTTTGAAACCGCTTTTGCTGAGAACCTAGTTTGACATTTACTACAGTATGAATCTGTACAGGAAAAAAATTCTAAAACAAATCATATTGGTGTAGCAATGCAGCATACTTCTACATGATCATAAAAGAAAGAAAAAATAAAAGTAATTTTGTTCATGCATTCATGCACGAGAAGAAGGTGAAGAAGAGGAATACAAAGGACAAAAAAAAAAAAAAAAAAAAAAAAATTAGGTCCAGAATGAAATCATTATTTTCAGAATTAGTATTTGCCTACATGTTAGAATAGTTACACACAATGCTTGAAATATTTTTTGCTTACATAAATTTCTCCTAGCACATGCTTTAGCCAGATTGATGAGAATCAAGAAAGAACAGTCACTTATATATTCTTGGAGCAGCTCTGCTTTGCTTCATGACATTTGGTCAGAGAGAAAATGGCACTAGGCCTTAGATCAGATACAGTTGAATTTTACAGATAAATTCCTTGAGAGAAAAGTCTGCAAAAATCCCATTCGAAGGCATCTGGGTCTGTCATGATATATGACAAATTCTCTTTTCACTCATCATACTTTACAAGGAGGGCTTTTATCCAAACCAATTCTTTATTTAACCTGCTTTGTTTTATTTTATTTTATCCTATTTTATTCTATTTTCATCAAATCACTGAATGCATTTCCAATTATGCATTAGAAGGAACCTTTAAAGATCATCTAGTCCAACTACCCTTCAATGATCAGGGACATTTAAACTAGTCTACTGCATGCCTGGGCAACCTGTTCCAATGCTTTTTGTAACAAATCTCAAAATCTGCCCCCTTTTAATTTGAAACCATTTCCCCTTGTCCTATCAAAACAGACACTGCCAAAGAGTCTGTTCTTTTCTTTCTTATTGCTCCTTTTCAGTCACCAAAAAAAAAAAAAACCACTATCAAGTCTCCCCAGAACTTCCCCTTCTGCAGGCAGAACAGTCTCAGCTCTTTCAGCTTGTTGTCACAGGAGAGGTGTTTCATCCCATGGATTATTTTTGAGGCCCTCTTCTGAGTGCACTCCAACAGGTCCATGACTGTCCTATGTTGAGGACCCCACATCTGTACACAGAATTCCAGGTGAGATCTCACCTGTGTAGAATATAGATACAGGATCACCTCCCTCCACCCTTTGATCACACATCTTTTGATACAGCCCAGGATATGGTTGACTTTCTGGGTTGCAAGGGCACACTATTGGTTCATGTCCATCTTCCCATTCACCAGTACCCCTATGATCTTTTCAGCAGGGCTGTGTTCTAACATTTAATCCCTCAGCTTGTGTTGATAACAGGATTTGCCAACACCCAGGTACAAGACCTTGAATGAGGCTTTGTTGACTTTGTGTTCACCTGTGTTCACTACTGAAGTCTGTCTAGGTCTCTCTGGACGTCATCCCATTCTTCAGGCATGTCAACTGCACTGTATGGCTTAGTTTCATCACAAACTTTCTGAGAATGCACTTAATCTCACTCTCAGTGTCACTGATGGAGATACTAGAAAGCATCAGTCCCAGCATGATCACCATTTGCCACTGATCTCCACCAAGTTATTGACCACCACCCTCTGGGAATGATCTCACAACCAGTTTGTCATCCATTCTACAGTCCATCCCAAAAATCCATATATTTTCAGTTGGAGAGCAAGATGTTGTGGGGGACAATGTCAAAGGCCTTACTGAAGTCCAGATAGATGACATCAGTGACTCTTCCCTTGTGAAAATTCTTATTCGACCATAGAAGGTCACTAGGTTGGTCAACCTGGACTTGCCCTTGGTGAAGCCAAGCTGGTTATTTTATTTATTTTATTGTATTTTTATTACTTTATTGGATTTGTTTGATTTATTTATACATTAAACTAAAAAACAAAACAAACAAACAAAAAAAACGATGCAGGAGGCTCAACCAGTAGATCTTAATCTTAGCTGTAACACAGTATAAAGGAAGTTAAAATAGAAAAAAATGTCTTCCTATCTTTTATTACAGTATTACAATAGAAGTCTGCTTGTCACTTCAGCTACAGCTGCTATAGATATTATATCCTCAAATATTTTTAACCAATCAAAGGTTTGGAATATTAATATGAACTACTGTATGAATCCTTTTTTTTTTTTTTTTTCCTCAAAATTTGCTTCCTGAAGTATTTCTTGTGATTAGACTGACTTGTCTAGGAAATGAGCGATGGCTGTTGTCTTGTGGCAATCAACATCACTGTGTGGACAATTTTAGCTGGTTGCTTTCGGAAGATAGTGCTCAGGACTGTTTACTGGCAGAAGATCTAACCTGTGACCAAAAAACTCCAGCTTGCTATGGAAGACTGGGGGATATGCCATTGTATCCTGTGAAAGCAAGATACAAGTTGGCGCCTCCCTGCTCCCTCTTTTCTGCTGGCAAGGTCAGGAAGATAGGAACAAAAGAATTTCTGCTGAGATTCCAGAGCCAGAAGCTGCCACTCCAAGGATAGCTGACTCAACCACTTTGGATTTGAGCTGTCACTCCAAAAAAGAACTGACTCAACTACTTAGGACTTATTTATAAGTTTGTACTACCACTGAAAGGTGGCCATCATCTCCATGGTCACCGTCATCAACAGAACAATGCCCGACGACCCAGCGCTACTGAATATCAGTGACTGAACTACGAACCACTCTGGATTCACAGCGATGACTATCTCCCTCTTGCTTCAGAAGGATCGTGAGGCCCCGCTTTCACGGTCTGTATTCGTACTGAAAATCAAGATCAAGCGAGCTTTTGCCCTTCTGCTCCACGGGAGGTTTCTGGCCTCCCTGAGCTCGCCTTAGGACACCTGCGTTACGCTTGACAGGTGTACCGCCCCAGTCAAACTCCTTGCTTCTTCTTTCCTATCCTATCTATCGCCCTCCTTCCTTTCCCCATTACGCTAATTCATAATACTGTCCATCCTCCTGTTCCCTATCTCCATGATTAAGATCTGTAATAAACTGGTCGGACCAACATTTGAACCGTTGTTAATCTCACGCCAGGTATACATATACTAAAAAGAACCTCCTCTCCCTCCTAGAAATTGGAGTGAGACAACTATCCAGCTTTTACTATGTAATAAAATGCATTTGTATACCGAGCTATACTACACGTTTTGAGGTGAGAGTTCCTGGATTTATGGGACTGAAGATCCATTGCACCATCCCTAGTTTTTGCTTCCTCTTTCAAATCTTCTTTATTATTTATCTGCAAAATGAAATGTGCTGTTATCACAATTATATGAAAAGAAATCACAGTCACTTCTGAGAGAAGTGAAAAAAAAATCAGTAAGGAAGCAGGAAGTATTGACACTCATAGGAGAAGAATAAAACTTTTTTTTTTTTTTTTTTTAATGCAGATTAGCTGACAGAAATTTAATCAATGCCTTCTGCTTATTCATGATAGTCAAACACACAGTCTGCATAAATGTTTAATTCAAAGAAGCTGGATAATTTCACAGAACAGAGAGGAAAACTGACTTGGCATATCTAACTTCCTGATACTAGCTATCCTCCTGCTGTCACTTTAAATTCTTAATAAACAATAGTGTCTAGTGTCCTCTACTGCCAGCAGCAATTCACAGTCTATGAATGATGGGATTCACTCAGGAACTTTTCTTGCTCAGTGTCAGAAAAGTTAAATTATAGAAAACAGTTGAACAAAGTTATAATTTTGAATTTGGTTTTATAAAATAAATATTTATTTTAAATGAATATACATATGTACTTCTATTTTTTTTTTTCTTTTTTCTTTTCATCTCAAAGATTTAAATTTTATATTTTATATTATCTCTTCTATATTAAAAGAGATTATTCTTTTACATAATTGTCTCAAAGCTTGCTGGGGACATGGATGAACAAGTCCAAACAAGTCCTGGGCAATGGTTGTGAAATCCTTTGTCTGAGGAACACAGATGGACAAGGCCAGGGGATGAGAGAGAGAGGGAGATAAACTACAGCTGAATGGCCATGAAGCGGTCTTTTGTGTGGACTTATCTCAAGGAAGACGGCCATCTCAGGAGGTGCTGCTCATGATTCTTGCTCAAGCGCCCAGGGATGTCAACATTGGCAGGAGAAAAAGGAGGATAAAAGAGGAATCAAAAACCATGAGCTTGAGGTTTTCTGGCAACAGATTCCTCATGAAGAAGAAGAGGTTTCTGACATGAGAAGCCTCACGACCTGCCTCTCTCCCTCCCGGACTTGCTCTGTGTTCTACCAGCATGCTGAAGAAGAACAAAGATGTCTGCCATCAGATTCCTCACTACGGAATTCCTGCATGCTGATGAACTCTCCTGGGCCTGCTACCTGAGTCCTGCTGCTTCCTCCTGGATTGGCTCTGCAACTTCTTCCTGCTACCTGCTTGCTGCCCAAGGCTGGCCATGCTGATGCTCTCCCCCCCCTGCTGCTTTTGCCTCGGACCTTCGAAATGGTGTGCAACGGGACCGCTGCTGGATCCTGGTGATGACTATCCCCGCTTTACGCAATTCTTGCTTCTTTCTATATTTTCTATCACCCTCCTTCCCTTCCCCATCTTCCTGATTAAGATTTATAACAAACTGGTTGGACCAACATTTGAGCTGTTGTTTCTTAATCTCACGCTGGGTATACAAATATTAAAAGAACCTCCTCTCCCTCCTAGAAATTGGAGTGAGACAACTATCCAGCTTTTACTATGTAATAAAATGCATTTGTATACCGAGCTATACTACACGTTTTGAGGTGAGAGTTCCTGGAGTGTGAGTGTGAGTGTGAGACACATTTCTTCCCTGCATTCATTATTTACAGATAAGCAGAATCAGATATTTCTTTTCACAAGAATTTTGTGGCATTTTCTTTACAAATTTTCCTTAAAAACAAAATTAATTTACATTCTTTCTGGGAACTTCAAGATTTATACGACTTCAAGATTTATATCCTTTGGAACTGATTTTATGCATCATTTAAGGCACACAAAAAAGATAAAAAGATAAACTATCCATGTAGTGAAAAATAATTTTTTTTTTTTTTTTTTACAGTTTGATAGTTGTATAACATCAGATTATCAGCAATCCCAATATTTCTTAATGTCTAAAACCTCATTTTGCATTCAAGTTCATCATTTTTACATTATCATTCAGATAATGAATTTATCCAGGGTGAAAAAGGATCAATAAAGATGAACTGGATGAAGGGGTAAAAAAAAAAAAAAAAAAAAGTCTACTCTAAATGGAGTTATAATTATTTTGAATTATTTTATTTAATAGATTAAAAAAAATAATAATTCTTAAGAGTAGTTATTTCTCATCGGAGTTTGATTCCATCAAGGTGAAAAAAACTACTAAAATAAAGTCACATTTAAGTGGTTACATTGCACTTCGTTACTCTGTTATAATGGGAAAGAAAACAGTGCATATAAGCAAAGACACATGCACATGCACATGTGCATAAAAAGTTAAAAAAAAAAAAAAAAGCTTAAATTTTGGATACACGGTTTCTGATGTCACAATGGAGATAGTTTCTATTAAACATTAAAAGAGGAGTCTCTAAGGAAGAAGATTTAATATGAGATGAAAAGAGATTCTCCATGCATAAATTAGGGGTCTCTTTGCGTATATTCTACAAATTCACAACTTACTTAGCTGATATTTCCTTGAAGAGATGATATCTTCAGATAGCAGAAATAAGGGTGTGTTCTGCTTCCTCATAAATTTTAGCATATTATTTTGAATTAATTTCTGTGAGAAATACTATTATAATCTGTATGTTGATTGTGACTGTGTTTGCCCAAATAGAAGCTTAAAAGGACTCAATGTCTGAAAACACAGTTTGGTTTTTCTTGAGGCAGAGTTCCAGAATCTAGCTGTACATCTAAGGAGAATAATCCCTTTCAACAGTGAAATTTCAGGATTCCTGTAACATAGTTATCAATAAGAAATCCTTGCCTGTGAAATTTATTAGAGTGAATTTATTACAGTGAAAAGACACACATAGATCAGAAGCTGTCAATAACAGACCTTACCAATTTTAGAAGAATCTGGATTGATTTCACTGCAACATAGATGTGAAATGAGCTGTTTAAAAGTACACAAAAGTCAAGCATACTGTGTGAATATGTGGAGATATTTCAATGTCTTTGGTCCACAACATATATTAATGTCTGGGAGTCTAGCCAAGAACAATTTTGAGTCAGCTGGCAAATTGTGGGAAAGCACCACAATCAAACGTTAGTAACTAGCAGTCTTCATCTTCTGGAAAGTCAAAATTTTGCCAACTACTGCAGTCAATTAAAGGACAAAGAGCTTCTTAGCCCAAACGTAATATTTTTCAAAGGAATGAAAACAGAAGATTGTAACTTCTGTTACTGATGTTATTTCCCTTTTACAGTATAAAGTAATGCCTCCTGTTTTAGTATGTTGGCCCACAATGTCAGAGGCAGATATTGGTAGTATGGCTGAACTCACTGTACTCAGCACTGGTGAGGCCGCACCTTGAGTACTGTGTTCAGTTTTCAATCTCTCATTACAAGAAAAACATTGAGGCCCTGGAACGTGTCCAGAGAAGGGCAACAAAACTGGTGAGGAGTCTGGCTGAGGAGCTACGAGATATTGTTTAGTGGCTTGTGGTAGCAATGGTGTTGGTAAGACAATTGGACTAGATGGTCTTGTAGGTCTTTTCCATCCTTGTGATTCTATGATTCTATGAACCTTTTGTCCAATATTCCATTATATTTTGCTGCTGCACAACAGATGGCATCAAAGGGGCAATCTGACAAAATGGTGTCTGACATGGAAGTGCATATGAAGTAAAGATATAAATGAATACCTCCATGAGGAAAAGATTGCACCTATTGACATTCATTGACACTTGGTGATTTATGGAAACCAAACAGTGGTTATGAACAGAGAGAGGCAATGAGCGGTGTATTTCAGCAGTAGTAGCAGCAACAGTAGGTCATCTCAACTGGTGAAGTTTTTTGTGAGCATGGCATGCAGACAAGAGTTCAAGTTCACTGCTCATGAAAATGCACAGTTAATGGTGGTGACTATGTTGAAAAATAGTGTTTTGTAGTGAGAATGTGCTCTACCAATTAGTGTTACTGTTCTTTGTATCTATTATATCAATGAAAATAAACGAGGCATTACTTTCACAGAAATGTACATATATTAGCCAACAAGCACAGATATTTCTTATCCAATAAACAGGAATGTCATGATGTATTTCTATTTTTACTGTTTTATAAACATAAAATATTTTTCATGTTTTTTTTTTTAATTATTATTATTTTTTTATTGATTTTTAAGACTATATTGTACTTTGCTTTGTTTTCCGTAGTAAGGAAAGCAGAAGAAAAAATGTTATTGGGAACTTAGATGAAATTTCCTTCAAGTATCTGAGAAACTAAGATAGTCTCATTCAATTTCCTGTCACACATAATACAAAGATGATGTCTATCTCTTTCTTGCTCCTCATCTGTATATTAGTACCCCTCTTCATACTATCTTAGCATTTGTAATTTTCACATTAAAGAGATTTTAATTGTGGATTGCTGGAGTTCTGTGTCAGTTTGTAAGGTACTCCAAACTCTATAACTAAATTCTTATGAAAATTCAGTTTTGACCTTGATCGATCTTTCAGAAAATCTGATAACAAACATGAAAGACCCAGAAGTCGTCTCAAGATATTTCACATGCTAAAATTACTCAAAAATTACATAGTAATTTTCACTGTTTTGAAAGCTGAGTAGGAGCTGGATATGCTTTCAAGTGAAACATTTTAGGTGACTGACCCATTAAGGAGAACCAGGAGGAAGAAGCAAGTGCTAGCAGCTCCTTACCCCCTGCTGTGGGGGAGGGAGACACTAAACTGCTGAACTGACAACCTGTTTTCCAGGGAAGAAAGCTGCTTGATGGGGGCTTGGGTCTGGAATGTTGTGGAGAAACTACAAAATCTTGTCTTATTCTCGATTAAAACTTTTCTGTGAATGTGTGTGGTATTCCGTGTGGACAACGATAATACTGTAAGGAACAATATCAAAATATCAAAAGTGAATATAGAGCTTTAAATGTGATAATCAGGGATAGGGGCTCAGTTGGTATCCTCGGTCAATCTAGTGAAGAAAAGGAATACTGATATTTCAACAATTAGTTGTGCAGCTGGTGTAAGCAGCTGAGTTTTGGATTCTATGACCATGGGACTCTGAGGATCAACATCTGCTTGGGAAAAGATGTGATGCACTTCATTTTTGGGCAGAGGTATCTCTGTCAGGAGGATGGATGATCTGTTAAGTTTTCAACTTGGAACTACATGTGAAGGAGTACTAGCAGCCTTGTAAAGGAGTGATTGGTAGAACAGTAAGGCACCATTTTGGAAAACAAAACAAACAAGCCATAACAATAATAGCAAAAACCCCAAATAAATAAACAAAAGGAGAAGCAAAAACAAAAACAGAATCAGACCACTTCTGGGAAGTTAGCATACATGGTGTGTATCTCTAAAGTAAATAAACATTAGAAACTAGACATCTGAGTTACAGATGTCTTGATTTTGGTGGGATGAAGGAGGCATACTGGAATGGCGTGCTTGGCTGGGGTGCTGAAAAGGAGGCAGATAATCACATAAGAAGGGACAGGACAGGAGGACAGGAAGGTAGGTTTGCCCATTATTTGAGAGAGCAAATAGAATGCATGGAGTTCTGCCTGGAGATGGATGATGAGCTATCTAAGAGCTTATGGGTAAGGAATAAAAAGCAGGTCACTATAGATAAGGTAACACTAGGTGTCTACTCTAGACTCTCTGATCAGGAAGGACAAGCAGATGAGATGTTCTATAGAAACCCAGAAAGAGCCTCATGTTTAGGTGTTCTAGTCCTTGCAAAGATTTCATCTACCCCAATATTTGCTGGAATGACAGCACAGCGGGGCATAAAAAAAGCTCTGTTTTAAAAAATCCTGTGGGAAGAGGCCATGGATCAACAAACTGCAAACTACTCTGAAAACAATTCATTTTTTCCAGTATTTTCCTAACCAAGTAATACACTTGTAGTATAACCAGTCTAACTTCAATTAATGAAGATGATTGATTTCAATAGTTCATGCAAGACACTCAAAAATATAATTGTTCAAGCACTTTCAAAGCAGTGTCAAAGTGTTTTCTTAATAGGAAAAAAAATGGATTCACAACAATGATCACTAGATATATTGACTGACTAAAGAGAAATCCACAGAAATGTTGTGAATGAAGGAAATATATGCAAAATATGAAGCAAAATAAATGATAACCTTTAAAATATCAAGAGGGTATGTACTTTAGAGGAAGATGTATAATTAATGTAATTGTTTTAATCTTCCAGTATTCTTCTAGATGGAAAAACATATCATTGATTTTTACAGATGCAGTTAATAAATATTCTGACAGTCTCAGTTCAGCTAGACAGTCTATTTTCAAATTTCATACCTTCATAAAATGTCTTGTGGGAATGTACTGATTTCTTTGTGGTTGTTCTAGTGCTTTTCTGTGTTGAAACAATTTTATGAGGTCACAACTCAGTTCTCAAAGCATTTGAAGGATGCCTTCATTCATGAACATGCACATTAAGAAGCTAAAAGATATTTTAAGAACTTCTCATATCTTTGTATTCCATTACAATCCCATGGTTTGATCACTGTAGCAGTCCTCTTTTTATATTTGGGGCATAGCTTTTTCTGTTTATGGTGAAATCTCTAGATTTAGAATTTTAAAGCACTCAGCTACATTTATGAGGTACAGTATCTATCTGAATTAGCCATATGAAACTAATACAATTGTTTCTGTTCTGAGCAATTCAAAGCGCCATTTTGCTTCCTTCCACCAGAAGTTGGCAGTAGACCTGCAAATATACCAAACAAATATACCATTTGTTCACTATCTCCTAACATATATGGCTGGAACACAAGTTATATTTCTTTCTGGAATGTGGGACTATTGATGGATGTTGAGAAATCATGTATAAATTGACTAAATGCTGAAACCTTAACCCAGCAAAGATTTCAGATTCAGGAACTCAGAAGAGCAGCTGTGATCAATACCACTCTAAATATTTCTATTTTCTATTACTACAGACTTAATGAAAACTGAAAATTTTATTTCCATGGCCAGTAGTATGGTCTAAAGCATAAAGATTTGTAACTGTTATTTGGATTTCTTGCTTTCATATTTCTTATATATGCGTGTGTGTTCTTTTATTTAAATCTGATAGGAAATTTCAAAATAGAATCACTAACACTCATAACATTATACTGCTAGTTCATTCTGAATCACTTTAGTTTATTTCTTTGCTAATAAGTGTTTTTAAGAAATTTTTGAGGTATTATAGATGCAATTAATTTTTTACTTTTCTTCTTGCACTTCTTTTTTACTTTTTTCACATTGGAAATTGGAGAAAATGATTTCTTAAGAACATGTTAGCAGATGTCATCATCATTTCTACTGAAATCTAAATGAACATTTTTATCTGTTTGTCTCTCTATCTGAGAGATATACTTAACCCCTATCTGAATTAGGTTCAGGAAAAAGAAATGTTGCTTATCTTCTTTATGTTGTTATTGGTATTAATAAAATCAATCTCCAAAAGAGGTCTATTTCTGATTAAAAAAACTTGGATGTATCAAATAAACTCAAATGTATTAATATTGTCTATAGTTTACTTAAAATCTGAATATTGAATTTCATTTGAACCACATGATTATTCTAATGCACATTCTGTCAGAATAAAATCACAAGCATGCCAGTGACAGAAAAATAATTGGAATGTGCAAGTACAGATTTTTAACTTTGTAAAACATTCAAACTTAATTTTGAATATTCTTATGTAAATTAATGTGAGATAGAAACACAAAGTTGGGTACTTACATTTTCAGAGGAGCTCTTGAACACTTAATCACTAGTAAATAAGGAGGAAAAAATACCAGAGATCTCTCATAGCTATATTATTTAAGTATATGGTTGCTTGAATGTGTTAGGAACTTGTAGTCTCTTTCAGATATCTACCCAACAAACATGTTTCATTAAAAAAAAAAAAATTAAAAAAAAAAAAATATGGATAATGAAAGGTGTAGTTGGCAACATTTTGTTCTACTAAAAAGAAGTTTTTATAAAGGAAGCTGTGCTTGTCCCATGGGATAAGCACAGTATAGTAGACCACAGGTCTCTTTCAAAACTGCATGAATGCCTGTCTTCTTTGAAAAAGGCAGAATTACACCATTCTTCAATTTAATGAACATCTGTAGTGGACTGTGAGGCTGTTTGCCTAATGAGAGCTTCACTACTGTCTGGACTAATTATATGCCATATATTTCCATATTAGTGTGGAAGAAGGGGAGGTGAAAATTGTTTTGGCATTACCTCATGTTTATATAGCTTACCGTTTTATTTTTCTCACTGATATTCATAAGAACTGCAGAAGACCTGTAACAAATAAACTGAAATAATCTTTTTAAGCTTCAAGGAATAAAAACTCTCCTTCAGGTATTTTAGCAGACACAACTTCGGTGTCTCCATATGGAAGACAACATAATAAAGGAAAACATTTTAACTGCAGAGAAATGATCATTACAACTGTTTAGGGTAGCTACCAGCCTATTTTCTGGTATTCAGCAGTTTTCTCCCTTATAATTTCTGAATGGAAATTGGTTTTCCGTTTTTCCTTAGTTTTCATTGCTCACTGTTGCTCTTGCTCTCATGAAAATCTTTATTCTCTCTTAAATTGATAGATATACTAAAAATATATACTAAAATAAAATATTTTATTCTAAAAAAACTTTGCTTCTGCAGTTGTGGAATTCTGCAGCTGGTCGTTTTAGGCTCCTACCTGTGGTGTGCTTTCTGTTAACTATTACAATTACTAAAAGAGCTAAATCAAAGGCTATGAATGTTTCAGTTATGTGAACAGCTAAAGTCAAGCTCGTGGCATTGTTGGCAAATGTTACCTTTAATGGACTTTGATCATAAAGAAACTCAAAGCCTTAAAAGATTAATATAGCTATAAAAACTGCAGCTTCATCTTATCTTATCCTTAAGATTTTTTTTTTCCCCCCAGCAATTATATTTTTTATTCATGACAAAGTTTGAACTCACTCTCCAAATCCCACTACTGATAGAATGTTTTTATTTGTTATTGTGTATTAAGAACCTTCACGTCATTCATAAACAACCTAAAACATAGTTCAAAATTCAAGCAATAAAAAACCTGGAAGTATTGTATGGTGGAAGAGAAGCAGGTATAGTGTGGGAGGCTAAAGGAAGTTTCCTATCATAATTTGCCTTGGAAATATTCAATTTTGATGAAAATATCTAGACATTATTTATGGTTCTGCTCCAGTCTGAACAATTTTAGCAAAAGCATTAGGCATTGCAGACACACAAGGCTTTACATTCTAGAATACCCACAAACAACCCAGGCATTTTCCATAATTTACTTTTATGTGCTTCACTTTCAAATGAATTTTATGGGCTTAATGGAGATAATTAACTAGGAAATTATCATGGGGGAAAAAAAAAAAAAAAATCAGAGTTGACCTTTCCTGAGCTGCATCTTATCTGATAGATTTAGCTAGCAATGACTTTAATTGAATTTGTCAGCAACAAAAATATGTTTGCTAACAGCTGCTGACTTACATTTTGCAACTGTTATTATTATCTCAGATATATTTTTAAGCAGATGAAGAAAGAGTGGGAATCAAATGAAGTCAGCTACTACAGCAAGATGGGAACATGTCAGTGGAAAAGTAGTAGTACTCGTTTGTTTGTCTGTTTTTTAATAACTTCTATATTCACAGAAGTTGAAACAACTTTTTTGTCACTTGTTGAAAAAATCAGAAATTATAATACTTCACATAATGTGAATCAGTAATCAATAAATACTGAAATAAAGTGTTATTTCAGTAGTCTTCAAGGTATCGCCAAATAAATCTGCAAATCCTGACTACTGATTATCAATCCAACAAAGCTCCAGGCAAAGAAAGACTTATTTTTTTAGACACACATATTATTATTGATATTATTGTTGTTGTTTTTGTTGTTATTAATTTTTTATTCCTTGTGTAATGCATAGTAGAAGTAATATCTAAATTGAAAAAAAAAAAAACAAAAAAACAAATAAGATACTCTGAAACTTAAAATAAGATTAAGTAGATAGGGTTCTGAATTTATATATAAAAAAAAAGTATATTGAAAAATGAAAGAGATTTCCAAATAATTGTAATTCTCTCCTACTAAATAGTAATACTTTTGAACTGATTTTGTGAGAAGGGAATTTTAAACTATTTATTTATTTATTTATTATTTTGTTTATTTATTTTAAATTCCTTTCTCTAGAGTATTTTAGCATCACCAAACCATGTGTCCAAGAAAGGAATTATGAAGAAGGTCACTGTCTTCCAGCCCTTACCAATGAATTTTTGGAGAAGATACTAATAACAGTTTATTTCAAAATTTTTTTTTTTTCCCTCTCTTAGACAAATTTATGTGTAGCTCTTTTTCTGATGCTATTTCACCTAAATTCTTGCTGTAGAACTAAAGGAGGCTGCTCATATATTTCAATCATTGTTTAAAAGGTAAAAAAAAACCCTCTTCTTCAAGAAAGTGTATCACTTCTCATTAACCCAAGGGGACTGAGGGCATATGAAATTATCTCTAGCTCACATACCAAAATGAAATAAGTATCAGACCTTCTGGTTTTGAGATATTATTATTTTTCCTATAGTCACTAATAGAGAGAATTCTTCTGAATTTAACAAATAGTTAAGTATAACTCTGGTTATTATGATATTAAAGCACTACAGTTGTAACATCTGTATTTACGCTGTATTTGTATAATACAGAAATCTTCAGAGGCATTAAAATAGAAGTAACCCATCAGACATCTTAGTAGAAGACAACTTAATGGTTGTGCTAGTCTATGTGAAAGGATTCTATCAAGCAAGCAACTATGAAAGACAAAAGCTTTAGAGCAGAAATGTAAGGCCTCTTTATCCTTGAGGGGGTCTATAGTTACTCCCAATTTAGTATCATCTGCAAATTTACATAGTGCTTATTGGATTCTTGCATCTTTTATAAAAACATCAGAGAAAATGGGCTCCAGAATACAGTTCTTTGAAACCCCCCAAGTGACTGGTCTGTAATTACCAGGATCTTTTTTCTTGCCCATCTTGAAAACTGAGAAGTTAGCCAAGTCCCAGTCAACTGAGACATATCCAGATTCCCAAGGCCATTGGGGGAAAAAAAAAAAAAAAAAAGAGAGAGAGAGAGAGAAAGAGAAATCTCATGATGACATCTGAAAACTCTTATAGTGCTCTGGGATTAGCCCTATTAGGCTTACATGTATCCAGCTGAACCTGCAATTCCAACACAAGTTTGAATTTGGCTTTACATTTATATAATCACAGTCTTCCAGCTGATAACCTTGGGAGTCCCAGACCATCATTTGTTTTAAAGACAATATCTAAGAAGGCATTAAACATCTCTGCTTCTTCTAAGTCACTAATTATGAGGTGACTAAATTCATGTAATAGACCAGTGTTATCTCTGGTCCTTCCTTAGCTATTAACATATTTAAAAATCTTAATTCATTGTCCCCACAGCATTGGAAAGCTTCAACTTCTTTCATGTTAAAAGTTTTTTAAAGCATGAGACATCACAAAGAACAAATAGAGAAAAGCAGTAGAAATCTGATCCTGTTATTAGAAATTTAATTAATAATCCAAGTAGAAATTTGAGACTATTATCTTCTTGCTGCTTTACTAGAAAATGGCATACAAGCATTTGTGATGAATGAGAAATTATACAGAGTATTTGAGTTCATAATTAAAAAGAATCATCAATGTATTTCCATAATACACGTTATGTAACAGTCTCTGTCATGGTTTTATGATTTTTGGTTATCAGTATTCCACATCATAACAGCATGTAATGCACTGGGGGTTTGACTGTTGATGACAAGTTCCAGGTGCCTGTCCGGAGGAGAAGAACTACGTTCCCCAGGGGGCTTTGTGGTCAGAGAGGTGATGTAACTCCTGGCAAGGTCACCCAATACTCTCTTCTTCTCCTGCTCTTCTTCGCCTGCACTTCTCTGTCTGCTCTTCTCCTTCTGCTTTTCTTCATTGGCTCAACTGGACTGCACTTCTCACCTCAGTGTTGTGGTGAGGCCTATCCACCTTTCGCACACACTCTCTCTCTCATTATATTTTGCTAATACTATATTTAGTAAATTAGTTTGTTTCATCTCAGATTGTTGCCACTGTTTTCAATTATTTTGGGGTCCCCTGTTTCCCCTTTCCAGAGGCGTGGATCTGCGGATCCCTCTGCCCCACTAGTCACAGAACCGGGCTGAATCAGCCTGTAAATTGTTGACAGTCTCTATAATAAAAAAATTATCTACTGCATAGACACTTCCATAGAATCATTGGATGGCTTGGGTTGGAAAGAATCTTAAGTATAACTTAGTTCCAACTGCACTGCAATGGCTAGAGTTGTCACTGGGTTGCCCAGGGCTCCATCTAACCAGGTCTTGAATGCTTCGAGGGATGGGGCATTCATAACTACTCTGGATAATCTGTTGCAGGGCCTCATCACCCTCTGAGTGAAAAATTTCCTTCAAACATCTAATCTAAATCACCCTTCTTTCAGTTTAAAAGCATTCTCCCACTCCCAGTCATGTAGTCATGAATCCATGTAAAAAGTAACTCTCCCTCCTTTTTTTTTAATCTCCCTTCAAGTACTGGAAGGCTGCAATGAGGTCTTCTTGAATCCTCTTTTTTAGGCTGAACAAGTCCAGAATCCATGCTGTATATGGTCTTAGCTTTGTAATTGATATACATGATATAAAGCCCACTACTATTTCCTTAGAAGATGAAATAGCATACACCTTTAGTCTTCTTACTAACTAGAACCATGAAAGGTATATTCTTTTTGTTATTTAAATTCTGGAACATAGTTCTTTTTCATACAACATGGATGTATATCTAAAGTTCTCAATCTATTATTGTAGCTTTATTTAAAAAAAAAAAAAAAAGCTATATTATTAATAGATTGTTAAGTGCAAACAAAAAAAGAATAACAAAAACAACAAAACAAAAGAAAAAACAAAAAAACAATAACATAGAATAGTGTCTAGCTTAACAAAAGCCATATGATTTCTCTCTGAAAGATCAAGATCTGTATTTCTTAGTACTCAAGTTCCAGTAGTAACATTATCTCTCAGTCTGTAGCAAAATAAGTGTGATACAGTATGGCTGATAGGGTAAACTGTTGGAGAGAAGAAAAAAACAAAACAAACAAACAAAAAAAACACTATTGAAATGAACAGTCTTAATTATCTGAATTGTGGTTTGCAGTCACTTGACAAATATTAATCAGAACTGTTCTAACATCTAGAATTACATTACTTGTTCTCTCCACCGAGAGTCAAAAAGTAAAAGAATTAAAAGAAATCTCTTACAGAAAACACGCTTGTTCAAATTTCTAGTGTCATTCTATAGTGGTAGTGGTGAGGTGCAGTAGGGAAGGGAGGTAGAGAAGCAGAGTCTTGGAGAAAAAAAAGGTAGGTAGTAGAAAAATAGATCATTGAAATTTGAAAAACTTTCAATATCAAACATTTCTGAATTATGTAAGCCCTTCAAAACTAACTACAGTTACCATCCTTATTTTGAGAAATATTGAAGCCTAGGATTTCTGGAAGTAGGTATTGGACACTGATCAATCAACAGAACTGTTCATAGTAAATAAGGCTAATCTGTAAATGTAGAATAAATCTGATATTTCTACTGTTTCAACTTCTTACACATCAGATCTATTGTACACTTTCAATCCTGGGTTTTCCAAGAGGGCCAAGAAGACATTTCTAAAGTTTTGTTACATAGACACTAGCACTGAAGGATAAAATTCTAGCAATTAAATCTGAAATTATGCTTTAACTGATAAAAGTATAAACTTACCACTTCACCACAGTGTCCTTATAGCACAGTCAGTGACTGGAGGATGAAAAGTGACAGACTCTTCAAGTTTTCCCTGAAAAAAAAAAAAAAAAAAAAAAAGTTTAATTTACATACCACATTAATACCAATAGATCTTGGAGAGTTAATGAGCTAATAAAACAGGAGTAGTTTCTAGAATAATACTGATGTGAAGAGAATAGATCATAAAGTAATTTATAATATATTCAATGGTATAAATATCATATTTTCTGATTATAGTGTTCATGCAACAACAATTGTGAATTTAACCACAGTGCCTTAAATATGAACACTTTCTTGCTATGCCACTGTACTTTTTTTAAGTACTATTCAGTATAGAAATCTAGCTTAACATCCATATAATTGCTATTAGCACAGTAAGTACAAAAATGCTACCAAAACCTGCAGTACTTGAGCAGACAGAATGTTCATCTGTAAGTTACTTTTTATGAAACTGCAGTTTTTGAAAACAAAATGGTAGCCTTGCCAATTCTACAACTATTTTTTGTGTTTTTGCCAAGCAAATGTAAATCTCTATTACATGGAGGTACATTCTAACTTATTTGACAGTTTCTCACTAGAAGTCAGGCTAATAGATCTATAAACTGCCTAAACTATAACTGACAAAATTGTCAGATACACACTGAATGCAAGAATCAACTTTACAGCAGGTATTTGAATGCCACTGTAGGAAGATACAAAAAGATACCCTTCCTTTCAGTTGTGCATATCTTCATACTTTGCTTTTGAATGCTAGGGGTTTATTTGTCCCCCAGCTCCATTCCACATTTCTTGGAATTCATATTATTTGTAGCATGGACGAAAAAGATAATTGTTTATTGACAATGGTATTGCTATCAAGGAAAAGTTTTTCTTCTTTTGTTGTCCTCCTTTGGATACTCTCAAATAGTCCTTTTTATATCGTGGCACATAATTTTTTTCTGCAAATGTACTTAGTATGTATTTGATTCTTCAGATCAGTTATAAAATCATCAGAGAAAACTTGCTTCAGGAATAGAACCTTTTGGAACACCACTACTGACTGCCAGCCTGATGTAACTCAAATTATTATTCATCAGCTTATCAGATCAACCTTGTTTGACATTGGTGTTTACCCTTTAAATTATGTTTATGTCTAGCTGCATGTTGGAATTTTTGTTCATAAGGATACTGTGAGAAACAGCATCAAAAGCTTGACTGAAATCCAAAAAGATAAGATCAAATATATTCCCTTGGTCAGTGGGATGGTTAATATTGTCATAAAAGGAAATTAAGCTCATTGAACAGGACTTTCCCATGTGATTTCAATGGCTATGACCAACAACTGCATTTTCTTTCGAGTGCTTTTCAGTAACTCCCAGAATAATCATCTCCACAATATTTTAGAAGCTGAAATGACACTGAAAAGCCAGTAATTACCACTCTCTTCTTTCTAGGCATCCTTGAAAACTGGGACAACATTTATTAGTTTCCAGTCAACTGAGATCACTCCAAATTCCCTAGACCACTGAATAAAAATGAGAGGGGTCTCACGTTAACATCATCCAGCATTTTGAGCACTCTAGAATGAATACCATCTGTCTCCATGCACTCAGCTGAAGTAGTAATACTGCACATGTTCAGAATTATTTTATCACATGATAATAATCTAGACAATCCTTGGTCATAAGTAAGAGTAGTGGAAATTGTCTAAATGAAGTTCAGTGAGGATTTGACACTATTTTCCATGAAATCCTCACAGATAAATTGTTTCAGTACAGGCTGGTGGGAGCAGACAGCGAAGCGGATTGAAAGCTGTCTGAAAAATCCATCCAGAAAGTAGCATTAAGGGGCAGGAAGTCCAGCAAGAGATAATCTTCATTTATGCTGTAGATGTTGAAGGAGAGTGTACCCTCAGTAAATTGATGATGACACAAAATTGGGGGGAGAGGCTGATGCACAGTCTTTCTGCTCATTAAGTTCAACCCAGAGAAGTCCTAAGTCCTGCACCTGGGGAGGAATATCCCTGTGCAGAAATCTATTCTGGTCCCCAGTCTGCTAGAAAGCAGTTTTGCAGTAAGGATCCGAGCTATACATGAGAGAACTGAATATGAGATGGGAATGAGTTCTTGCTGCAAAGAAGATCAGTAGATTCCTGGGCTGCATTAGGGGAAGTGTCATGAACATGTCAAGGCAGATGACCCTTTTCCCACTGCCAGTAAGGCCCCACATCGGGTACTGTATCCTTTTTTCCTCCTTCCTCTCCAGTACAAGAGAGATATGGCTGTACTCAAGAGAGTCCAACATAGAGCCATAAAGATGATAAAGAGGTTGGCTCTCATAAAGAAACTTTGGGAGAACTAGGACTGTTTAGCCTAGGGAATAGAAGGCTAGGAATGGATTTCATCAAAGCAGATAAATAAGCACATAAAGGAAGGGTGGAAAAAAAAAGAAAAAAAAAAAAGGCAGAGCAAGGCTTTTTCAGATGTGTTGAGTAAGAGGCCAAAGTAATGGGCAATAAGTGACACAGGACATCTCTCTGAACATAAGGAATTACTTTTTTTAGTTTTGGGGTAACTGAGCACTGGCACAGATGTGTGGATTCTCTAAATATACTGAAATGTCATCAGGACACAAATGTGGGTTATCTGCTATGTGTCACTTTGAGCAAGGGAATTGTACAATAATCAACTTAAGCCATTCTGTTTAGCACAGATGATATTCATGACACTGAATGTGATCATTCATGACATTAAGAATTTGTTGTTTTCTTTTTTTGTCAACTGCCTAGCCACACTGCAATTTAAAATCATCTTTCTACTTTATTTATCTTACTGGTGACGTGAAGCCAAAATACTCCTAATTATTCCAGAAAAAAATGCTAGCAAAGAAATGGCAATAAATAGCAAATCATAGAATCATAGAATCACTCAGGTTGGAAAAGACCTTAAAGATCATCGAGTCCAACCATGACTTAACCATACTACCCTAACAACACTCCACTAAATCATGTCCCTGAGCACCATATCCAAATAGATTTTAAACATATCCAGGGATGGTGACTCAACCACCTCCCTGACATCCAATTTAAACTTTCCCTCCTTGAGCCTAAAACTATTCACTCTTGTCCTATCACTATCTACCTGAGTAAAAAGCTGATTCCCTTCCTGTTTATAATCCCCTTTTAAATACTGGAAGGCTGCAATGAGGTCTCCTCACAGCTTTCTCCAGCTGAATAAGCCCAGCTTCCTCAGCCTGTCTTCGTAGGGGAGGTGTTCCACCCCTCTGATAATCTTTATGGCCCTCCTCTGGAAACTCTCCAACAGCTCCACAACTTTTCTGTACTAGGGACTCCAGACTGGGATGGAGTACTCCAGATGGGGCCTCATAGGGGCAATGTAGAGAGAGAGAATCACCTACCTGTCCCTACTGGCCACCCCTCTGCTGGTTAAGCTCAGGATAGTATTGGCCTTCTGAGCTTCAAGAGCACACCGCTGGCTTGTATTAAGTTTTTTACCCACCAGGACCCCCAGTCCTTCTCAGCAGGGCTGCTCTCAAGGAGTTATTCTCCCATTCTACATATGTATCTGGGATTACTCCAAAGAAAGTGCAAAAAATTGCATTTTACTATGCTGAACCTCATTAGGTATACATGGACCCACCTTTCAAGTTTGTTGAAGTTCCTCTGAATGGCATCCCTTCCTGCTAATGTTTCAACTGCACCACTAAGCTTGGTGTCATCAGCAAACTAGCTGAGGGGGCACTTGAGCCCATCATCAATGTAATTGATGAAGATGCTGAAGAGAATCAATTACAAGACAGACCCCTGATGCCATGAAGGCAGGAAAAAAAAAGGAGGAATTAAAGAGGGATCAACAACCGTGAGGGAAGGTTTTCTGGCAACAGATTCCTCATGAAGAAAAAGAGATTTCTGACATGAGAAGCCTCATGACCTGCCTCTCTCCCTCCCAGACTTGCTCTGCACTCTATCTGCATCCATCAGATTCCTCACTACGGAATTCCTGCATGCTGATGGACTCTCCTGGGCCTGCAACCTGAGTCCTGCTGCTTCCTCCCGGATTGGCTCTGTGACTTCTTCCTGCTACCTGCTTGCTGCCCAAAGCTGGCCACACTGCTGCTACTCTCCCACGCTGCTGCTTTTGCCTCAGACCTTTGAAACAGTGTGCAACAGGACCGCTGCTGGATCTTGGTAGCGACTATCCCCACTTCATGCTATTCTTACTTTTTCCCTATCTTTTCTATTGCCCTCCTTCCCTTCCCCATCTCCCTGACTAGGCTTTATAATAAACTGGTTGGTCTAACATTTGAACCGTTGTTTCTTAATCTCACGCCAGGTATACAGATATTAAAAGGAATCTCATCTCCCTCCTATAAATTGGAGCGAGACAGTGATGCTGCTTGTCACTAGCATAGACCTGAACATGTAATGCCATTCACCACAACCCTCTGCTTATTGCCTTCCAAGCAATTTCTTATTGACCGTTTACCCCTCAAATCCAAATCTGTCCAATTTAGAGACAAGGATGTGGTGGGGGACCATGTCAAAGGCCTTACATAAGTCCGAGTAGATGACACTGGTTGCCTTCTCTTTGTCCATCAATGTTGTCATTCCATCGCTGAAAGCTACCAGATAGGTTAGTCATGACCTACCCTTGGTAAAAACATGCTGGCTGTCTTGGAGGCAAAGTGTGTCACTATGGACTAATAAATCCTCAGTTATACCATCACTAAGCAGTGCTTACTGAAACAAAAAAAGTATTTTTGCAAACTTCAAGATTTTAAAATCTGATTTTTCTCCTTTCCCATCAGGAAAATAAATTGTGAGGTATTTTCATAAGATTAAATCTGTTTTGTTCAGAGAGAAATCGCACCCTAGAAAACAGAAAGTAAAGAAGATTGAGCATTTTGTCACAAAAACACTGTAATGGAATATAGACTGGCAAGTCTCTGACAGTGTTTAAGCTCTCTGTTAAGAGAGCGTAATAAAAGAGGAAAGAAGTTTCTCTTTCAGAGAATGTTTAAAGTTTAGAATTAAATAAGTAAAAGCTTCAAGGAACATAGAACTGCCTGCAATAGTTATCTTTCCAACTAATAGTTAAAATCAAAATTTCCAAGTGAACTAGAATCTTAGTCTCTTGGATTCTCAGATTGTATCAAAACAAATCTAAATTAATGTATCAAAATGCTGATGGAAATGTACTCAGACTAGCAAAGAAACAGGATGTGAAGTCTTCTTTAAGAAAACTGCTTATATTTCTATTGCATTGTTTTGCAGGATTATTTTAATCCTTAATATTATTATCGTAATTATTATTATATTGTTTACAGTGTGAATTATGATTCTCACAGTCTTGTCATTTAGAGTTCCTTCCCTTTTCCATGTCTGGGAGCAAATAGAAGAGAAAGTCACCCAGAACTGACAATTTTTATTCCAGTTCACTTCTCACTCACTTTATATGAATGTGCTGACAGAAATGCAAGATTGTCTGAAAACATCCAACTGAATATTAATTTTTGTAACAAGATCCAGGATTTATTAATCCTAACAGTATGAATGTATAGTGGTGAATTGTCTTCCTTGTCTCTTCTTCCACACTGACAAGAGATCCCCCTTCCTCGCATTCTTAAGTTTAACTTCTAGATCTGATTAGTTCTTCAATCTGTATTCACTAGATTAAAAGTTTCATCTTTGTGAACTTTAAAACACTTATGTGATTTTAACTATTATACAAGAGGTAACATTGTTACTTCAAAGTGCTATCCTGTCATCTGTAAGTAAATCTATAATCTGCTCATGGAATTAAATAATTCCATAAAGGAATAATTAATTAAATATACTTCTTGTTTCTTGCTCTTGTCTAACAGTAAAAATCATTTTGGGACATTAACCATATTTATCATTTAGGTATTCCTTATTATAAGTTGTATACTTTTTTTCAGTGGATCATAATTTGCAGGAAAAAAAAAAAAATACAAGACACGTGACTAGTTATTCTAATTTTCTCTGAAAGCAGGAGAAGTTAAATCTCCTGTTTTTCTATATCTCAAATAAATAAAATCACTCTTTTCCTAGACGTAGTGCTGTAAAAGTACTTGCAATTTTTTTATTAAAAAAAATATATATATATATTTTTTTTAAAAAAAAGGAACTAGATAGCATGCTGCTAACCGTGGATGTAGAACTGGCTGCAGGATTGAGTCCAGAGAGTGGTGATCAATGGCTCAATGTCTAGATGAAGGGAGATCAGTGACAAATGAGGTACACCAGGGATCATTGCTGGGACAAATGTTCTTTAATATCTCCATGAATGACATTGACAATGGACTTGAGTGCACCCTCAGCACGTGTGCAGATGACAACATGCTGTGGGGAGTGGTTGTGTCACGGAATTAACTAGATCAGTTTATGCCCGTGACAGGGGGCAGTAGGCCCCTGCCCTCCCCACCCCCCACCTGGGCCCACAAAATGGGAAGGAAGGGGGAAAAGGAAAAAAACAGCGGCAACAATCTATGGAGGTAAACTTATTTTACTAACTATGATATCGGAATATAAAATAATACAATATAATACAATCTAATTGAAATTGAGACTAATAAATCAAATAAGATATGAGAGAGAGTTCCCGAGACCGAGTCAAACCTGAAAAAGCTTGGAATGGCTAGGAAAGCACCCTCCAGCACCCACTGCCAGGCAGTAAGAGACCGCCCCCCCCGGAAGGGTCAGATCCCGTGACTTCCGCAAGTCACGTATCCCGTACAGGGATAGGTACGTAGAATTAGAGCATTAACACTTCCAGTACATGATGTTTTGATGTGGAATATTGAAAATCAAATAAGCAAAAACCAAAACCATGACAGGTTGACACACCAGAGGGATGGGATGCCATCCAGAGGAAGCCAGACAGGCTTGAGCAGTAGGGCCAGGTGAACCTCGTGAGGTTTATCAAGTCCAAGTGCAAGGTCTTGCACCTGAGTAGAGCCAACATCTACTGCCAATACAAGCCAGGAGATTAAAGGATTGAGGATAGCCGTGTTGAAAAGAATCTGGGGTACTGCTGGATGGGAAGCTGAACATGCATCAGTAATGTGTCCTCATAGCCTAGGAAACCAACAGTATCCTGGGATACATGAAAAGAAGAGTGACCAACAGGTTATAGAATCATAGAATCATAGAATCACCAAGGTTGGAAAAGACCCACAGGATCACCCAGTCCAATCATCCACCCATCACAGAATCACAGAATTACCAAGGTTGGAAAAGACCTTCAAGATCATCCAGTCCAACCACCCATCTATCACCAATAGTACTCACTAAACCATGTCCCTCAACATAAAATCCAAACGTTCCTTGAACACATCCACAATCGATGACTTCACTACTTCCCTAGGCAGCCCCTTCCAGTGCCTGACCACTCTTTCAGAGAAGTAGTATTTCCTAATGTCCAGCCTGAATCTCCCCTGGCACAGCTTGAAGCCATTCCCTCTAGTCCTATGTCCTATCACCAGTTACACGAGAGAAGAGGCCAAACCCCAGCCTCCCTTCACGTATAGAGTGCAATAAGGTCTCCCCTGAGCCTCCTCTCTTCCAGACTGAACAATCCCAACTCCTTCAGCTGCACCTAGTAAGACTTGTGCTCTAGACCCCTCACCAGCTTTTCTGCCCTTCTTTGAACCCACTCCAGGGCCTCAATGTCTTTTTTGCAACGAGGGGCCCAAAACTGGACACAGTACTCAAGGTGTGTCCTCACCAGTGCTTAGTACAGGGGGATGATTACTCCCCTGTTCCTGCTGGCAACACCATTTCTAATGCAAGCCAGGATGCCACTGGCCTTCTCACCCACCTGGGCACACTGCTCGCCCATGTTCAGCAGGGTATCAATCAATACCCCCAGGTCCATTTTCTCTACACAGTCTTCCAGCCACTCTGCCCCAAGCCTGTAGCGTTGCCTGGGGTTGTTGTGCCAAAGTGCAAGACTTGGCATTTGGTCTTGTTGAACCTCATCCCATTGGCTTCAGCTCATATATCCAGCCTGTCCAGATTCCTCTGCAGGGCCTCACTACCCCCAGGCAGATCGACACTTCTAGCCAACATGTCGTCATCTGCAAACTTATTGAGGGTGAACTTAATGCCATCATCTACGTCATCAGTAAAGATACTGAAGAGGACAAGCCTCAGAACCGACCCCTTGGGAACACCCCTCGTGACTGGTCGCCAGCTGGATTTAGCTCCATTCACCACCACTCTCTGGGCCTGGCCCTCCAGCCAGTTCCTTACCCAGCCAAGAGTGTACCCGTCCAAGCCACAGGTTGCCAGCTTCTGCAGGAGAATACTGTGGGAGACAGTGTCAAAGGCTTTGATGAAGTCTAGGTAGACTACATCAACAGTCTTTCCCTTATCCACCAGATGGGTCACTAGATCATAGAAGGAGATCAGGTTGGTCAAGCAGAACCTGCCCTTCGTGAATCCATGCAGGCTAGGCCTGATCCCCCAGTTGTCCCGCATATGCTGTGTGATCCCACTCAAAACAATTTGTTCCATAAACTTCCCTGGAACCGAGGTCAGGCTAACAGGCCTGTGGTTCCCCTGTCCTTCTTACAACCCTTCTTGTAGATGGGAGTCACACTGGCAAGCCTTCCATCTTCTGGGACCTCACTAGTTAACAAGGAGCACTGATGATGATGGAAAACGGCTTGACTATTACCTCCGCCAGTTCCCTCAGCACTCTGGGGTGAATCTCATCTGGCCCCCTGGACTTGTGGCAAGCCAGTTGGAGTATTAGGTCTTTGATTGTGTCCTCCTTAACTGTGGGAGGTTTTGTCTGCTCCCTGGCCAAGACTACCAGGTCAGAGAGTGGAGTACCCTGAGGACAACTGGTCTGATTTTTAAAGACAGATGTAAGAAGGCATTCAGAACATCTGCCTTTTCCTGATCCTCAGTGGTCACCAGGTCAAGGGAGGTGATTCTGTCCCTCTACTGTGTACAGGTGAAGCCTCATCTGGAGTTCTGCATCCAGATGTAGATTTCTCAGAACATGAGAGCCAGACTTGTTAGAGTGGGTCCGGAGGAGGGCCACAAAAATGATCCAAAAGATGGAATACCTATCCTATGAGGATAGGCTGAAAGAGCTCTCGCTATTTGGCCTGGAGAAGAGAAGGCTCTGAGATGACCAGAGAGCAACCTTTCAATATCTAAAGAGGAGCAACAGAAAGAAGGGGACAGGCTCTTTTGCAGGCTCAGCGGTGATAGAACAAGGGGAGTCTCAAGCTTAAAAAAGGGAAATTTATGTTAGATATAAAGAAAAAGTCTTTTACAATGAGGGTGATGAGGCACTGGAAGTTTTCCAGAGCTATGGTGGATGCTCCATCTCTGGAGACTTTCAAGGTGAGGCTGAATCATGCATGGGCAACCTGATCTAGCTGTGGATGTCCCTTTTCATTGCAGGGCAAATGGACTAGATGACCTTTAAATATCTCTTCCAATTCTAAGGGTTCTATGATTCTATGATTCTTCATACAAGTTCCTGGTCATAAATGTTTATACCACTTTTATCTTAAATAAAAATATTGGATACTTCCTTGTCTTCTAACTAAGTGCCATATCATGAATATCTCAGTGGTTCTTTATCAAAATTCTATTTTTAAAAATGTCAGTCAAATGACAATTTTACTGAACAACTGATGATTTTTTTTGTTTTATTTTTTAGAAGGTTTTTTTTTTTACACAAAATTTGAATTTAAAATTGAAAAATTCTATTTTGCTTCCAGTATAATAAGGTGAGAAAATTAGCACTTTCAATACAAATTATTTTTTGTCAAACTCCATTTTTTTGAACCGCTGCCTAACAGCACTGCTCAGACTTATGTTTCAAAAATTTGGAGTCTTCAGAAATTGCAGTGTTAGTTGCCAGTCACTAATAAGAAATTAAATACTTTGAATAGGAAATAATTGTATTTTTTGTGGTCTGGTTATATTTTGGAATTTAAATTATGACATGAATACAAATACTGTATATTCCAAAGTTGAATTCAGTTTTAGTCAATATTTCTAATTATGTTTCACAGTTATATAGCAGTGCAAAATGCCTTATGGAACCAGAAAATATACCTTTTGGACCTTATCTGAGCAGAGTACACTGCACTGCAATCCAAAACAAAAACCGAACAGTAAATAAAACAGAGCTCAACCCCATAAGCCCATCTTGAATTATACAGCGTTTTAAGGAACAACCAAAACCCCTTAGAGCTTTTATTATTATTAGAGACACAATGAGTAAACTGGAAAGATCTGAAATTCAGCTTTGAAAGAGCTTTGAGACCACTGATTCTGTGTGTTGCTGTCTCTAACTCATTGAGGAACAGCCTATTTTTTGAAATGATGTCTCTGCAATTTTTTTTCCTCATTAAAAGTAAAGAACTGTAAAGAGTAAGCTAATTGTATTACTGTATGTAAAGTACTAAGTTAAGATGAACTTGCAATGTCTTCAAATGTGTTACAGACATAGTCTTTATATAAAACAGAAGTGTTTCAATATCAGATACATTTTTCAGTCATATCTGAAACATAAATAATAGAAACATGCAAATAATGAAGGATATATGTTGTTAGGATCAGAGGCAGAATGAAACTATTCAATTTACTACCCCACAAATTTCTTCATGATTTAGCATTGTGTACATTTCAGAGTGTGAGTCTATATATATACTAAACTATATGTTTAGTATTTTCTTTGTGTATATACAAAAATAAAGACATTTGTTTTTTTTCAGGTTGCCTAACCAATCATCATATCACAGAGACCTCAGTAATGTGAAAGAGTTACTCTGAAACTAATGCATCCCATTTTATTACACTGGCCCAAACACTTCCTGCATCAAAATTTAAATTGTATTAAATTGAATATCACAGCAAAATAAAACTTGTTTATCCTTATCACACGGTATTACAAACTCTGGAGAGAAAAGAGAGAAAAGACACAGACCATGGCCACTGGCTGCATGTGGATTTTGGAGACAGACTGTGGATTTTGTACAGACTATGGAGACTATTCTGTACTGCTAGACTGTGTGTGACCACAGACATAATTTATCTTGGGTTCTTCACTAGCAAAAGAGAATGACAGTCTTCTGCTAAGCCATGAGAATGCCACATAAATAAATTAATTGAGGAAAACTGAGAAAGTGTGTGAATCTGTATGAATGTTACTCATTTCAATTTGATTTCATTGAGGTTAATTTTTTTAAAGTTGTCCCTTTGTTTCATTTAGCAAAAATTGACATCTATGGTATAACTTCATGCCTAAGTATGCAAAGTTAATAGTTACCAGAGGAAAGAGACTATGTTCTCTTTCAGTGTGCTCCACCCTTTTCACTGTCACTCCTCTGTCGTGAATAAGTGAATAAGACAGCTCAGCACTGACATTTAAAAAGGCTCTAATTTTCTGCAGGTTTACCTCTCTGATAAAAGTTTGATGTCCTTTTCATTAGCACAGGGAAATGGATAGAACACTGTCATTTGAGACTTTGTGTGTGTGTGTGTGTGTGTGTGTGTGTGTGTGTGTGTGTGTGTGTGTGTGTGTGTGTGTGTGTGTGTGTAACCTAATACACTGGTTTGGGGCTAGAATCAACTTTCTTCACAGTAGTAGTATGGCCCTGTGTTTCAGATTTAGGATAAAAACAATGTTGATAGCATTATTTTAGTGGTTATTGAGCAGTGATCAATGCTTCTTATATTGCTCTGCCAGCAAGTAAGCTGGGGGTGCACAAGAGGATGGAAAGTGCCAGAACAATTGAGACAAACAGACTAAAGGGATATTCCACACCATATGGCATCTTGCTGAACAATAAAGTTGGGAGGAAGTTGGCTGCTCCTTGTTGCTTGGAGACTGCCTTGGCATCAGTTGGTGGATGGTGAGAAGTTGCATTGCGCATCATGCTGTCAGGACAAATTAGATTCTTTTTTTTTTTTTTTTTTCCTTCTCCCCCCAGTGAATATCATAGAACAGTGTGATTGTGAATATGGCTATGCAGTAGGGTAGACGGTCCTACAACAACTTACCCTTCATGAAAAAGAAACCACTTAGGTGCTCTAGGAAAAAATAAATAAACAAATAAATACACATTTACACCAAAATAAATAAATAGATAAATAAATAATAAAATGTAGAGAGAAGAAAAAAGAATCAAGTAATTCTGAAATTCTTACAGATCTCTAAGTATATGCCAAGTCAGTAAAAATTGGTGTCATGCTGAGATATCCAGGCTGGATTTGAATAACATAATTTACATGGTGAATGCTGTATAATTGCATAAGCATAACACAGTAACATGGCCTATATCCAGAAAAAAAGAAAAAATCAAAAAGTAGGAAACCTCAAAAAACATAAGAATTGAAAAAAATGAGAATTTATTTTTCATTATAAGCAAGATAAGGAGGTTAGAATTTTCCAGAATAGAAATACTTAAACTGAATGAGAATAATTTACAGAGACAAGGCTCAACATATCTGCTACTTCACCAAAAAAATAAAATAGAAAGACAGTATTATACTTCAGTGTATATCTAGAATTGTACATTCATGATTATTCTGCTTTCTGAAGAATTAAAAAAATGTGATCTTTATTGAGATTTTTTTTTCTTTAATGAAAATATCCTACTGTCAAAAATTGTTTGTTTGCTAAGAATGTTCTCCTCACTAACACAGTGTTCACCATCAACAATATCTGATAATCAGTCTCAAGATGTTTGAGTACACAGTAAGGATTTGGTCACATCTTTAGAAAGATGGTGAACAATAAAGGCTATTGCTCAAAGAAATATACATATATATATCACAGTGTTCTTTATTTATCCATTTGCTTTTATTCAAGAAAGAATATGAGACTTTACCTCTGAAGGCTGACCTTCAAATGGAGGAAAAATTAACCATCCCAAAAAATAAAGTTACAAATAATTGTATAAAACCCAGGAATTTTAACATGAAGTAAATCTGTGGATAGATTCATCTCATTCTGTCCACTTATAGAATAAGAATACAAAGTTCTGCAAAAATTCTAGACAATCCAGAGGTAAAAAGAAATTTGGTCCAAACTGACAAATCCATGACAGTATTTCTCATTTCTAGAGATTGTAAGAAAGGAGTTGTAATTTAGACATGCAAGAAGTACACTAAAACAGGTTATTATTATTATTATTATTTTCCTATAAAATGTGTTTTATAGGATATACTGCCTTTCAAGTACGTTTTCCTGATTATTTTCCTGATTCAATTAATCTGTTTAGTCCAGGTTATTCAAGATCACTTTTGTTTCAATCTAGAAAATAGCCAGAAGATCATCAAAAGAAGAGCTGTAGTTGTATTTTAAGATGTAGGGATGACCTATTCAGAATTTTAACTTGCTTGATCTCATTATCACTAAGAAATCTCAATACAATTATCTCTCTGAGGGTATGCCACAGGCAGGCAGCTTTCCAGGAATTACTTTAAAGTCAAGTAGATCAGCGCTTCTCCCCCTGTAAATCCATTCTCAGTAGTGCTGCTATTTAGAGGCACAGCAATGAAGAATAATATCAAGGAACATGGCATTGCCCCAGTGGGAATGTAGTAGCACAGGAAGCAAAACAGAAGGGTTTTAGGCTATTAGGTAGAAATTTAAGTTCTAGTAAACAAGCCCCTGTGGACAGATAAAGTGAAAACATGTTTAACCCTTTTGCACCTATTACAATGACATCAGAGCTGTTTTACCTTGCATTTGAGAAGGTTTGCTGATTTCTATTCCTATGCTGCGCAAAACTCAAGCTATAAAAATAACCACAGAACAAAATTAGTATGAAATCGTTCTCCTCTATGAAATAGAAGTTCCTGACAGACATATCTGGTTAAAAATCTATCTTCCTGAATAGTCTTTTGATAGAGAATGAACAAAATGACATCTTCCATATGATAGGGCCAGTTTGGATTGAAAACAACTGCTTTTATCAGAGTAAATTCAAATTATTTCACTCTCAGATCTTGAAGCAAAGATCCACATTGGAGTGGAGTGGAGTGGAACTGCGAATACAAACATGACTGTCATCTCTCCATGGCTAAGGGATCAGTATGTGCTCCTGCACACCTCTGAGCACACTAAGCTAGTTGTGTCTGATTAACTGAGGCAGCTGGGAATGGAAGAGCCCATCTCTGTTAGACTGTAAGGGGCCAGGCCTAAGTGGAAATCAGCAACAGGGATTTTTACATAATGTTAAAGTCTGAGACAGTCCTTAAAACCTGACTAGGTGCAGACCTTCGTCCCACAATTACCCTAGACACATGTGGGCCTTGCTAGGGCTTTTCCCACATCCTGTTGCAGCTGCAGGACTGGGCCTATCCTCAGCTGGGCCTTCCAGGGGCTGTGCCTCAAAGGGAGAGCCCATCCTGCCTAGAACATCAGTGAAATCCAGCTCTCTCCCAGAAGTGTTATCCTTCCAAAGCACCTTCTAGTGCTCCAAGATATGGGCAGGGGGCAGGTCCCACAGCCTGACCACGGAGATGGGATCTCTAACATTGTCAGAGGCTGACCTTACAGCTACCCTGGCCCTACTGATCTGCAGTTCCCCAGAAAGCTATTACAGGATCATCCCCAAAGCCAGATTCCAATGGGCTCACCCAAGGCTGTGCCAGTGTCTTCCTCAGTGACTTCCCTAAATGCAAGGTGCAAGTATGGGAAAAGAAACGTTTTTGCATAACAATAAAATGTTATGTCTGTAAAGGTCCAAAGAGGCACCACTAAGCTCTGATAGAAGATAAATTTCTGCTTGCAGAAATGAAGTCCTGACTTTTTTGAGTAACATAAGGAGATGTACTGGTACAAAGCAGTTCTGTGGTTTGAATGTTAACCAGAGGGGAGAAATTATTGCAGCATACCATAATGGATAAGAACTAAATGAAAATGAGAGGAGAATAGAGAGGGTTTAACCAAGCAATAAACAAGAGTAGGATGTTTGCTGAAGAAATTAGAAGTATCAGATAGGCTGTGAACCCTGGAGTACTTGACCAATGGGGAACAGGGGAGGCATTTTGTGCTGGGTAGTAGGAAATGCTATTTGTGTTTCTCTACTCCCGGCACCCTTTTTTTTCTTAAGGTGGCTCACTACTACAAAAGCATAAAATAAATTGTGATTCATAACAAATTCTGCATGAGCCTAGACTATTGATTGTAAATATTTGTCACACAAGGAAGGACATCAGCTGTGCCCACTGCTGCATCTGAGCTCGATGTCATCAATCTCATCTTTCCCCTGATTCCCGCCACCCAGTGATTTCTGGGCTGAACCTTGTGTCTCCAGCTTTACTTCCCCTGGGGACTCATCAAGCCACCTGCTTCGCCTTAGCTCCATATCTCTGCCCTAATTCTTTGTCATAAGTCTTGCCCTCAACTTGGGAAGCATGTGGTAGCTCAGAGTCCTACTTCCATGCCTCTGTCTTCCCCCATACAACTTCCTGACCTGGATTAGCCCCATCATGACTCCAAGCATTTACACTTCCTCTGGTGAGAGCACTACCCTTCCCTGTGTTAAGATTGTCCCCAGCTCCTGGTTTGTAGAGAAAGGAGCCCAGTTTTTGTTGCTCTCTTCCACTCATCTTTGTGAAAGCTTTCTACATCAGCCAAAATCCTAGGTGAGGAACTAGAAGGGATGGACTTTAAATGGACTGTAAGTGTGGATCAGATAGGACCTCAGCAAATATGATTAGAATTGTGTTTGAATGTTCAGAAGAGAAAAGAAAAACTTTCTTCCTCTGACAGTATACATTTTGCATCAGAGATATTATAAACAAATTTTAAAATGTTGATAATTCTTTGTTGAGATCGAACTGGTATTTCCTCCATGTCAAAAAGTGTATTTAGATCTTTTTGATGAAAGTGGAACATACTAATATTTCCTTTGATCATGTCTCTGCCAACATCCTGACTTGAATACCAAAGGTTTACTTTAATTTTGTTTGTTTGTTTGTTTGCTTGCTTGCTTGTTTTTCAGGTTCTGTATTTGGAAAATATCATGTAATGCCAGAAAAGCATAACACTAGAAAAATCTCAAATAATGCTGAGGGGAAAATAAAGTCTTGTTTTGTTTTATTTTAATCAACTTGTCTCCTTATTGCTCTATTAGCATAGAACAGTACCACAATAGAATTAATTTTTATGTTAATTTTACATTTTAAAAGGTCTCTTGATTAACAAACTTTCTAATCTCTAAACTTTCTAAGATGGAAAAATAATTAAAACTATTATTTTAAAAGTTAATCAAACTTCTTAGTATAATTGAGAATGTGGTAGACTAATTAAATGCTGCTGTTTCTACTTATTTTTCTCTTTTTCCAATTTAAAAATAATTTGTTCCTGTATTTTTTTAAATTATTTTTTTTCCCCCCTCTTTTCAGCTCTTTTGTGTATCTGATGAATGCAAATAGTACTCAACAGTGAAATACTTGGTATGTATGAAAATAGATGGCAGCAGAGGGGCAGATGACACAAAGATATGGAATCTAATTCCTCCCTACAGAAAAAAAATGCATCCATTTACATCCATCAATGCTTGATGAATGTTTCTGGAGACCAAACAGTGAATGTGAGTATAGTGAGGCAGTGGGTGGTGTATTTCAGCAAACGCTAGCATAACAGATGTGAAACAGTGAATAACCTCTGCTGATGCAGATTTTTACAAGCATAGAAGAACATGGCATACATGCTCTTGTTTTTACTGATGAAAATGCATAGCTAATGGTGTTGACTGTTTTGAACAATAATGTTTTCTAGCTAAGAACTTGCTTTATCAATTTATATATATACAGAAAACCTTTATATTTGATATATACAAATGCATAAAAAATAATGTTGCTCTTTACTATGAGAGTGGTGAGGTACTGGAACAGGCTGCCCAGAGAGGTTGTGGATGTCCTGTCCCTGGAGGTGTTGAAGACCTGGTCAGATGGGGCCCTGGGCAATCTGGTCTAGTACTAAATGGGGAGGTTGGTGACCCTGCCTGTGGCAGGGGGATTGGAGATTCATGATCTTTTAGGTCCGTTCTGTGATTCTGTGAATCTGTGATTCTGTGTAATGGACTACTGTTATAAAATAGAACTAAATTTTCAGAAATTAGAATATATGAAAGAAAAAAAAAAATGTATGAAATGTTATAAAAGTAGCAAAATTTTAATTAATTCGGTAGAAAACTATGAGATTATATATATACATATATATATTTACCTTTTGCTATTATATATATATATATTTAGTCTATAAAGCATTCAGACCAATGTTTTTCTATTATTTTTATGTTGGAAAATCCCCAAAATATTGCTAGCTCAAACATTACATTATAATATGAGTCCCTCATCTCTTGTGGAGAAGTCACAGCAGTATTCAAGTGCCTTAAAAGTGTCTGTAAAAAATAGTTAAATTACTGGGGATTCTCCACTGCAGAAATTCTTATGAGGGCAGGAAAATTAACATTGAATTTGGATATGTGCTTTATTTTCTTTGAAGACATTATGTGGTCCAGTACTGGCTAACTGAAGCCAATGTTCCCAAGGACAAGCATTCAGAAGAAAAGCCAAAATATTATACCAGCTCCCCTTTTCTTACCTCATCCTACAATAGTATCTTGTCTTTCTAACATTTTATGGATATAATACATTTTGGCAGACAGTTCAGGTCATTTAAAATCTGTCTGAGATGAATACGTTACAAAATAAGATAACTAGAATAGAATAGAATAGAATAGAATAGAATAGAATAGAATAGTATAGAATAGAATAGAATAGAATAGAATAGAATAGAATAGAATAGAATAGAATAGAATAGAATAGAATAGAATAGAATAGAATGTGAAGTTAGAAAAGACTATTCGGACATAATCAGTTTAGTGATTGCTTTCCCCAGTACTTACATTTTGTAGGTGAAATTTCATTAACAGTACTTTTATAGAAATTTGGATTTTGTAATGCATATTCTTTATTCATATTTGGTAAAAACATGCACTATTATTTTAGCCTGAAAACAAAATAAAACAAAATCTCTTCAGCTGATAAAATGCTTTATAGTATTAACTGTGGTGTGGAAATCTGGATAAGATTTGCTTTGATTTAAAATAAACAGTATTTTTCCCTATATTTTTCTCTAAAGCTACTCAGAAATTAAAATTCTCCTATTTCATTAAAATAATGAATAATGAATAAAAGCTCTCTATTTCATTAACAGGCTTAACTACAATATTACTTAAATATAAAATGACAAGGAAATTGATGGCACTGGCAGCATTAATTGCTTCTTTATGTATGTATTTTCAATCAGACTTCCTATGTAAAATGATAATTTAATTGTAGTCAGCTACATCTAGATTCTAAAAAAATTATTCATGTATTAAAGTACAGTTAAACAAGTTTTACAACAGAGGAATTATTTCCATTATTAAGTTAAGGCTGCACATAGCTGAATAAGCTATAGGATAGAGCCATGGGCAATTACTGTCTCAGGAGTTTAACTGATTTTTCAGTGGGATGAGAAAAGAAATCACTAATGTGTGTGTGTGGGGGGGGGGGGGGGGGGGGGGGAGGGAAAATAACGTTTATATTCAAAGTGGCCTAATCATTTAAACAGAAAGACACTGTGTTGCATCTAGGAACAGTGTTGCTTTTAAAGTGACTGCATCTCATCAAATGCTGCTCATATTACAAATAAGAAAACTAAGCAAGATGACGGAAGGATAAGTTAACAGCAGGAAAATCCTGCTGCTGAAGCAGCTGGAACATTACACCCACCAGTGGAATTCTGGAATTCTACCAACTAAATGAACATTTAACTGCCATTTCCATCCACATTCTTTTATCTGAATTATTAATACTGATGACCGATTATGGTGCAGTAGTTACAGGACTTGTCTTGGTTTGCTTCAAATAACAGTTGTATTTGATCTGCTTTCTTATTCTTTAAAATTAAAAATGAAAAGAGTAACCTGAGTTAAGAAATACAGCCACCACCTTTGGAAAAGGAAAGAAACAAACAAAAACTAAACCAGATCAAACAAACAAAAAATAAACAATGACAAAAAAACAACAACAACCAAATCAAAAGAACAAAAGAAAATAAAATACACATATACAAAATATCCACAAGCTTCTGCTTAACGTGGCTATGTGCTTTTCAGACGTAGCTTGGAAAGTAGAGAATTACTGCCATCTGCTGGATGAATGCCTTTCCTGATTAAACTGTAAATGTGTTTTACGAGTAAACAAAATGAAAGATTAAGACTGTTCCTGAAATTTAGGTGCATAATGTCTCTGTAAGCATCTGAATGCTTGTTGCTCTAGTGGATTGAAATGTAAAAAATCTAAGAATATATATAGGACTAAATCTTCCAGTCAAATATCTGAGTGCATAGCTGAACCAAAAATGCAATAGGCAAGGAAACTAAAAATTAAGGAACCTGTTAATATGATAGCATTAATTTCAAGAGGAGTTTCACTCATGAATACATGTAAGAACATTATTTTAGAAAAACAAAAATTAAAAAAGGACCATATAGAAAAGAAAAAAAAATAAATAAATAACCGTTTCTATGATAAATGTTATGGGTAAGTAACAGGTAGCTCATTGAAAATACTCAGCATTCTGTAAGAGTTAGCAGTTTAAGCAAAAAATAACATATAATAACAACATGTTAATTTGCATTATCCTCCTAAGAGACCTCTAAGTCACAAGGTACACATTAGTAATTTAGCACAGTGAAGTCATGCTGACCATGAATGGTAGCATAGCGAACTACCGTTGAAATGTTTTCAAGATATTTTCTGTCTTCATTCTCAGCTCTGTTTCAGCTACATATAGTCTCAAATCTGGATAACAAAGTACTCTTAACCAGCTAATGGGAAGTTAATGGGAATTGACTTTAAAAGTCAATCTGATATCATTTTGCTGAAGATTTCAGGACAGGTAAATAATTTATTGAATGATTCAGATTATACCATGGTCAGTACTCCTTACACATTTTCAACTGTAAATCAGAATACATACAGGCATATGTTTTCAATCAGTAAAAACAAATCTATGATTAGTCCTTTACTTGCCATTTTGAGGCCAGCAGAACTCTAGTGTTGTTTTCATTATTTTTATGTATTTCATTTGCTTAGGAATTAATGAAGTAAGAACCTACACTGAAATTTGTAGTGGAAGTGAGATCATCTAAGATGTGAAAAACAAGCCAGTTGAACCTGGAAATATAGAGACAGCATGTGAGTGTTTATTGTTCAAAGAAGGAAAAATATGCAGTTAAAGAGAGGGGACTATGACCACATGGGTAAATGACAGATTGATTTAGGGCTACCGTGTCTGAAATGTTTGCTATATCAAGAAAACTTCCTAAGTGCATGATGAAGTATTTTATGCTGGGCTGTGCATTTCAATTTTATGTCTTTTCTGCTGACTCATCATCTCATTCTGCTGACTGTTTCTAAACTGCAAACAGCAGTTGTTGAATTCATCATACTGGAAATTCAATCTCAGTGCTCGTTAATAGAGCCCTAATCTTCAGTTTGTCTTCAGATTAGCATTCCTACCAACATTTCTAAAATGAACTACACAGATTAGATGTGTTGGAAGATCTCTTAATATATTCTCACACACAGAGACGTCTCACTGCCATTTACTTAATTTATTCTGATGAGAAAGAGCAATATATTTTCCCTCTGCATGACCTAGTTACCAGAAATTCCAAATTTGCAGCTATTGTTCCACATTTAACAAATTCCTGTTTAATGAATGCATACACCATGTTTTCATGCCTTCACAGAGCTGTGCTAACTTTTTTCCTGGCTGTTGTTCAGATAAGTGCAGAGAAAAGCGCAGTGTATATTAATTAGAAGAAATGTAGGATAAGAATGCCCAACAAATATACAAAATACCTGAAAGCAAGTACAATGATGGCTGTGTGCTATTGTGGTTAAATTAATGAGAGGAAAGAATGTGAAAAACGCAGCCAGCCTCTGATCATGGAGTACAGGGAGATGTGTGAGAAATGAAGATAGCTGTGAGTAGTCTTTATGGTTAAAATTCCCACATAAGTTGTTAACTTTAATTGCATATTTCTGAACTCCAGAAGATGTAAGAAGATATTAAATGTCAGGGGTATATTCATATTCAACATGTGTATAAATCATAGACAAACCTTTTGTCTATAAATGTCAAGTGATTAACAGCTTCTCTATAATTTTATGTTAAACTGTAATGAATCCGTGACATAATTTTTGAAAAATCACAGCATCGCTATGGGCAGTTGTTCCATTTTTATTATTATTATTTTATTTTTAAGTAGACAATGTGAGTTCTGTTACAGCATTGTCACCTGATCACAGACTGTAATATAAAATGCCTTCATTTAGTTCCTAAACCAATCTATTCTGCAAAGTGCTCAGATTTGTCAGAAGTTATGTGTGAATTATAAAAACAAGATTAAATAACATTACTGCCTGCTAATAAACTGGATATATTTGCCTTCAAATACATAATTAGATAAAACCCTTAAAATACATATTTATACTCATGATCTTTAAGGAGATGTATATCTAAAGAACACATCTTACTTAATGTGGTAGAATCACTATTTGTTGTAATATTTGCCTCTGAAAAGTAGCTTCATCCTGTTTACACATTGATTTTCTATACATGGTGAATTTAGCCATTTTCTTACATTATTTAACAGAGCAAAAATAACATACTAAACCACTAGTCTGTGCCATCGCACAAGATATTTGTATTATGGCAATTCCTTAAAAATACAGCTGTATTCATTTTTATAAGTATGTTCTGCATCTTGGAATACTGACTTCTAAATATTCTGTGTCTGAATTAAATTTTAGCCTTTATCAGCATATGTGAGTGATATCATGACAATCTTGAATTAGAAACTGTATCATATTCAATGTGATTATGTTTTAGTTCTGCTTTGATCATTTATCAAAAATAAAATTTTTATTTGACTAAATGAGGTATGAAATCTTTAAACTTTCAAGGCAACAAACTGTTAACCCTACATCAAAATTAAAATATGCAGTGAGAAGAATAAATGTATCTACCATAGAAGTTAACGTAGGAAAAGAAGAAGATTAAAGAGGAGACTGAGAAACCACTAATGGCATAACTAATATGTTTGTGAAGATTGTAAGCAATCTACAGTTAAATTGTCTTTTGAGACTATTTAATGATTATTGATAAGGATTAAGTTTAAAATTAAAAGAGATGGAAATGCTACCTGGAATTTAACTCCTACTATAAATGTGTGTCACCAGGGGCAGCAGGAAAGAAAAAAAAAAAAAAAAGAAAAAAAAAAGTGCCTAAATGATATGCCTAGTACATTTTAAAAGCCTTATCACAGAGATAAAAACACCATTGATACTCATAAAGTGGAAGAGAGATTTTTCAAAAATTCCTGTTTCTCTGTTCCTTGTCCTATTTAAACAATAAAACAATTTTATTTATTTATTTATTTATTTTTATTTTATTTTATTTTATTTTATTTTATTTTATTTTATTTTATTTTTATTTTTCCACGTGGACTCACTAAAACTGTATTAGAAGACAAGGCAACGTTAAAAAAAGTCATAAATCCAGAGTAAATCTTTTCATCTAATCGTAAATTTTGATGCTGTCAGAGGGTAAAATCTTTGCTAATTATATCTGTTAGTTACCTCACAGAAAGGATGGCCATCAGCAGTTTTTTATATCTATTTCTCCTACTCAGTCAGCAGATAAAGATTACTGCTTTCACATAATTTTAATCATAATTTACAGTATTTATAGTCTATAACCATTACCACTTCCTCTGTAAGTTACTTTGGTCTATGGAGAATATCTACTGCAGTATAATAGAAACATTTTATGTATGTTTTTCTTTTGTAAGAATAAAAAGGATATAAGACTATAACTTCAGAATGTGTGCCAACTCAGCAAGACAATTAGATAACATTTTGATTCATGTGTCACAGAAATTCTATGATCCTGGACAATCTAGTTAAATTTTATACACTGTATGATTCTCATATTTTTTTCCAGAACTATAGTCCTTCCTGTACACAGAATCTTGCCTCTAGCACTTTAATAAACTTAAATTACAGGAAACCAATCTGAAACATTTTGCAGGTAATAAGCAGATTAAATATTCATGAACATGGGTAATTCAGTTTTAAATATCCACGAACAGTTTATTTCCATTGAAATTTTACTACCCATACATTGCTGAATGTGATATGAGCCAGAGAACTGTTTAATCATAGTATAGTACTGACGTGATTTGAGTGTGTTAGTGCAGACTAATCCTGTATGATTTGGATATTCTTGGCTGTTTAGCAACCTTACTCACATGCTGCGCGTACAGGAAGCACATTTCAATTCAAAGAAAAATCTAAAATTAGTTGACCCATGAATTTTCAATATTAGAATTATGTACTTAATTCTACATGATATAATAATGGTTAATGTTCCCTGCAGCAATGTGCTCCCCAGCAAATCTCATTATAATTACTACTACTACTACTACTACTACTACTACTACAAAAAAAAAAAAAAAAAAAAAAAAAAAAAAGGAGTACAGGCTTTAAGATTTTAATTAATACTGAGACTTTAATGCAGTAGTCAAAAGCTCAGCTCTCAATCTGTCCACTGCCCTCTGTTGATTTAATGGCAGGTCTTCCTATAGTCTGTGTACATTCCATTTCCAATCCAGAACATCAAGAAGAAATGTAGACGCATGGATAGATTTAACTATATAACTTTCATTAACTTTAAATTTTTCATGCTGGAAATCTTCTCTACCTACTGTGAATTTATACATATATACTCACACGCATGTGAATGACTCAACTCCCAAGTCTGCAAGGCAAGATTCAGCTCTTTACCCTATAAATTCTACTGAAATAAATTGGATTTCTGATCCTAGATCCCAACATATAGATCTGAACACAAATGCTATATTAAAAATGTAGTTAACATTTCTTTAGTAAATGAAAATATTCAAAATGAAAGATTTGACAATGTACATAAATTTAATTAGAATTCATTTTGATATCGTTTAAGTAGTTGAATTGTTAACTTTTTCAAGACTGTATGTACATGCGAGAAGTTCAGTTCATCATGACCACTGCATGTGAAATGGGGAAAAAAAGTAAAAAAGAGTTTCTAGTTATGTAGCAGAAGGCCAGATCACTGCATTTTTATGAAGGCTAAAGCATGAGATTATTTTTATATCAGTGAAGTTAGAAAGTTTGTTTGTTTGTTTGTTTGTTTTTACTTTCAACCTGATGTGCATGTTGCAATTTAAAAAGACAACTGAGCAATAAGAAGACATCCATGAATATTTATTTATTTATTTTTAATCATCAGGGAATATATTACATTTTCTTCTGTCAAATATACAAGCTGTATGAACAGCCACCCTTTTCAGAGGTCTTTACCACTAGTTTAAGGAAACCTCTAATTGACTGTGAACTTGTAAGATATGAAGTTACTAGATTTCTGAGGGCTCAGTACACAGGTCTTGGACCTCTCAGTTTTCTCTGAAATAATAGAGAGCATAAAGCTTTCAATTCTGTATGAGGTCAAGACCCACAACACTTCAGTGGAGCAAAGTAAGAACTAGTTTTAAGAACACCAAATTTGTTTGCCTATACCATCTGTAATTCTAACCAAAAATAAAAATACAGACCTCTATCTCTAGGCAATTCACTTCAAACTAATAAATTACAGTATGCACAGTATGACAAATACACAGCCAGATTTTTACTCAATAAGATTTTACCAGTTGCAGGTTTGCTGTACATTTATCACATTTTAAGTCATCTGACAGTTACATCCATCAGACATCTAAAGTAGTAAAATTCATTCACTGTACACAATATTTTTAATTTTATGATATATGTCTGTGAGGAAAGTTAAATTTTTTATAAAGGCCACTGAGAACATTGTCTGTGATAAGCACTGTATGAGTTAAAATGTAAGAGAGAGAATATGAATATATTTAGTGTATTAATTTTCATGAATAAATTTTCTCTCCAGTTTAATAAATTACTCTCTTGCCTTCTTTACCTGTAAAAGAGAGTAACAGACATTCACTATTTTTCCTTGAAGATTAGCTATGTTATATTTAAATTGCACATTTTAGCTATCAAAGCATCTAAAAATTGAAGAGTGCATTCAGAGGGACAGTAATCTATGCTATGTCATTTCAGTTTCTACTGCATGATTCAATGATTTCCATATCTATCCAGAGCTATTCTCTCAGTGCACGGACAGAGGCATGGACATAAAGAATTTACATTGTATTTTGTTGAAAAAGATAATAATAACAATATCACTTTTAACAAATTCATTAATACTGACTTTGGATCTCTAATGCTTGTGATTAGCAACAAAATGTAATGAAATCCATAATGAAGTAGCATAATAAGGTGATCTGATGCTGTCTAGGTTTTTCTATTGAAAGGGGCCATGCTGTGTAAAGCTGCTGCTTTTGTTCATTGTTTTTTTTCACTCCAACTCTCACCTGTTCATTTCCCTAGATATCAAATTTGTCATTACTTGCTCTTTTTTATATGAAATCTATCACAGATGTGCCTACACAGACACTTTGTTGTGAATATCCTACTGCTGAATTCAAGTTCTTTATAGGTAATTGTTAAAGGTTAGCTGTTCTTGGTTTGTTTTCCAGTATGCTCAAAATTAGTTATATGTCCTTCACAATATGTCAAGAGCAAGAAGAGAAAAAAATAATAATAATTAAAAAAAAAAAGAAATTCTCAGCATGAGAATGAAAATGTCATTAGTTATGGTACTGCTTCCTCAATTCTCATTAGTGAAAAGGAGTCTTCTGCCCTTAGTAGGAGTTTCTCTAGAAAACAGAAATAGAGACAACAGGAAATTGATGAAAAAATCCAACTGATGATCTCCAGAACTGGAGATAGAATAATTGTCTCAGTGAATAGAGGCAAATCTCCTTTGCATTTTGTTAAAACCACAATTCCAACTTTTCCTGCTGGAACTGGATCTTAAGAAGCCTTCCCAGATAGAGAGAAGATAGAGATTTAGGGAGAATGGTGTAATTCTGGTGTCAGAAGTTAGATAAAAACAGCTGGCACAAATTCAGAATGTGTTCTCATGTTCTCATGTGTTCTCCCTTGAAGGGAGGGGGGAAGAGGAGGAATAAGACTGACAGTCTCTCCACTACAACTTCATTTCAGTTAGCTGTAGAGGGTGATGAATCTGAGCAGATTTTCAGACTCAGACTTATCAACCTCAGTTGCCTCAGACACTTCTCATAAATCCATTGCTTTTCTTTGTATGTGTTCAAGCAACTCAGCAGCCTTCTTGTAGAAAGGTGCACAAAACTGAGCACAGTATTCAGGATGCACCCTCAGCACTTTCATGCACTAGAGGACAATCACTGCAGTTGTTCGGTATGTATTTAAAAAACAGAGAAAAAAGAGAGAGAGAGAGAGAAAGAAAGAAAGAAAGACCCCGTAGGGGTTCTGATGGGCAGCAGGTCAACAATGAGCCAGCATTGTGTCTCTGTGGCCAGTGGCATCCTGGGATGTATTAGGAGGGGTGTGGTTAGTTGGTCAAGAGGTTCTCCTCCCACTGTTCTATGCCTTGGCAAGATAGAATCTATGTCCAGTTCTGGGCCACTCAGTTCAAGAAGGATGGGGAACTACTTGAGAGAGTCCAGCACAGAGCCTCAAAGAGAGAGTGGAGCCTCTCCCTTACAAGGAAATGCTGAGGGTGATAGATCTCTTTAGCTTGAAGAAGAAGAGAGATGATCTCATCAATGCTTACAAATATGGAAAGGGTGAATGTTAAGAGGATGGAGCTAGAATTCTAGGATTCTATGAATTTGTGAATCTGTGACTGTGCAGGTCGGTGATTCTGTGAGAGAGAGAGAGAAGATAGGAAGGAAGGAAGGAAGGAAGTAAGGAAGGAAGGAAGGAAGGAAGGAAGGAAGGAAGGAAGGAAGGAAGGAAGGAAGGAAGGAGGGAAGGAGGGAAGGAAGGAGGGAAGGAGGGAAGGAAGGAGGGAGGGAAGGAGGGACGGAAGGAGGGAGGGAAGGAGGGAAGGAAGGAGGGAAGGAAGGAGGGAAGGAAAATGTGTCCTTCAAATTATGGTTGCCGGTACAATGAAACATCTCCCTGACTGCTCCCTAGAACAGGTGCAAAGCAGCAATTGCATAGTTGGCAGTAATACAGTGCCTATGCCTTGTTTATTATTTCAGCTCTATGCAGCATAATTATGTCAATGTTACAATTTTCTATGCTGATTTTCTATTTTTCAGAGAAACAATGCTTTCAGTTTTTTTCTGCAGAGTTAAAAAAAAAAAAAAAAAGGGCTAAGAAAGATTCTCAGTAAATAGAAACTGACCTTGCACTTCTGGCAGTTTGATTCTACTGAGGATTGTGTCCCTGCAGAGTAGATCAAGATTAAGTTTTTCCTTTATCATTAGTGTGCTTTTCTATTTTAGCTGCATGTACAGTGCAGATGCAGCATTGAATGCTGAAGGCTTGGTAGCATTAACAGAATTGGAGTCCAGTGGATTATGACTTCTAAATGTTTTGCAATATAAATTATTTTTCCCCTCCTTGACTCCTTTTTACCCATTTGTTCTGTTTTCCTATGTTACTGTTTCTACTGTTCTCTTTCTTTTTAATCAGGAGGTAGTGAGAAATGCTTTCCCTTTCTTACTAGTATGTGTGATGTGCCCAGAATACACACAACCTAGTAACTAATCTACAAAGATTACTTTGTGAATAGAGAGATGTTCAGCATGTATACCACAGCCAAGGAATGCTTAATACAAAATGATTTGCTTCATGGAGGGGATAATGGAAGAATGCCACAGATATGATCATTTATTTTACTAGTCAATAGGCACAGAAGGATAAAAGAGCTTTAGCTAGAAGGGACTTAGGGGCTAGTTCAACCTCTTGTTCATAACAGGCTGACCGGTTTGTTCAAGGCTTTGTCCAGCTAGGTCATGAAAACTTTTGAGGATAGAAATGATATAATGATATGATAGTATAATGATCATAGTCTTCCTCATTTCTGCTGTTCTGGTGGCGAAATTTCTTCTTATCTCCAGTCAGAGTCTCTTGTATGTCATGCCACTTCCTCTCACTCTCCCAGCATGCACCATGTGCAGAACTTGCTGGTATCTCCCTCACTTGTGTTGGGACAGCTGCTGGGTGGGCACCTTTATCCCAGCTGTACTGGCACCAGTCCTGAAACCTTTATTTACTGTTCAGGGGCTCCCATTCCACCACCTTGGTGGCATCCCATCAGTATCTTTCTTGTATTAGAGTGACAAGTGTGAATTAATACCCAGATTAATTCTAATGAATAGGGTATAAGAGTACAGAACCTCCCATTGATTACTTGGATCTACCTTTATTCATGAAACTCTGAACACAGTTGTTCTTTGCTGCCAGGGTGCAGAGTGCTCTCTTCGTATTTTCATATTGTTGATGGTTATACTGGATGATCCTACTAAATGATCCAGGTCTTTTCTAACCTGCATGACTCTATGATTCTATGATTCTGTGATTCTATGATTCTATACTGGAGACATGGTATCAATGTCTTGTGGTGGATGTCTTAATCAAACTTTCCCACTGCATTTTTCTCTTTTCTAGAAAGAATGTAAATCAATCCTTGTGTTACAATGATAAATTTTAATCACTTGCCTGTGGTACTGGTGATGATACAATTTTCTTTCCACATATCACGACACACTGCATTACTTCTACATTACAAACTCCTTAATCCTTCTCTAGAAATTAATTTCTAGTGATCTTTACACTGCTATATCAGTTGTACTATGGTATGTTACTTCTCTGTTAGAATAAATAAATAATTAAATAAATGCTTTTTCCATATAAGAATATAATAGGTACCCTGATTTTTTTTTTTTTTTTTTTTTTTGTTACCTACTACTTGCAAATTTACATCCTAACTACTTCACTTGCTTTTTCATGTTATGTTTATTCATTTGCCACTCAAAAGATTGATCAACACTAACAGTATTTGCTAAAGTTCTGAGAACAGCATGCAAACTAACATTTTGAAATTTAAAAAGCAAAGGAAAAAAAAAAAAAAAAAAAAGACCAAACAACCAAACAACCACAATGACAAAAACAACCACTAGCACTGTACAAATTCAAGTAACAGTGAATAAGGCCACTAATTTATGTCATCAGTTCTAAAAACAAGAGTGTATTCCTATATACTATAGAAATATGATTATGCCTGTATTAAATACATATACATATGAAAGTTTAAAACTGATTGTGGCAAAACTGCAGCCAAAATGTTCATTTCATAGGATCCATTTACTCCAATGAGTGTTCTCTTATCAAAACAAGTATGAATTTTACAAGGATACTCACATAGCCATCATAATATCCAAGCTACATCACAGAAGTAATACTAAAATTTAGCTTGTCATCTTTAATTCTGTTATCTGAAAGGTATCATTTTCCAGAACATATTTTGAACAACCACTTAGAGCAAAATTTATCAACATAAGTTCCAATGCTTCTTCTCTCCTGAAGATATATGAAAACTCAACTTTACATCCGATGTCTTTTCTCTTTAGCTGCCCTTTAAAAAGCAAGACTGTCTTCCTTTAAAATGACAAGCCTTTAAAACTACAGAGAAATTCAGTTCTGTTTTCCTTTCCTTTTGTTTGTTTGACTCAAATAACTTACTGTAACATTTTTATTTGTATAGATTCATCATTGCAGAACAGAATCTAATACTTCAAGGAACTTCTATTAATTATCCATAAGGGTTCTTCCAAAGTAAGATATTACAAACACTTTGAAGGAGTGATGTGAGTTAAAGAATTCTCAAGTAACAATTGACAACCTCAGTACCATAGAAGATTTAAAAAAAAAATTAAAAAATAGTTTGGATATTGATGTTGAAAAAATATCCCAAATGTGAGAATACAAGACATCAGTTTTGGGGATGAACATGTGTTATTGCTTTACTATGCTATTTATCTTCATAAATATTTTTAGTATCCATAACATTTCCTTTTATACTTCAAGTCAACTGAATCAGTGAAAAAAAATTACTCCAAACCAAATGTGTGAATAAATTCTCAATGTTTGGTTTTCTCCAGCATTTGGGTTGTGTGTGTGTAGAAAATTCTATGGGAAAGGTTTATTTTCGGAAAATTTTATAGCTGTTCAAAAAATGCAGCTGTGGTGAATCTTGGAACATAAAGACGAGTAGAAAAAAAAATGTGATTCTATCAAATAATTACTGAAAAAAAAGAAAGGCTAGTTATTACATCCTTGTTCATCTAACAATCTCTTAGATTGTTGCTATGCAGGCTTAAGGGTCCTAAAAGTTGTCAACAAGATTCAGGAAATTCATTTCTGTTGTCTTTCTTCAAGAAAAAGCATCACAGAAATTCTTTGGTGGATGTGAATTAAGTATATAGTGTTTTTACCACTATTTATCCAAGATGGTGGAATTACTCCCCTAAGTGTGAAATTTTAGCATGTCTTTAGTACACAGGGCAGTGTACATGACTCAAGATGCTCTTGTCTTCCAGAATGTAAGTATACATAAGGAGATGTTGATGGATTTGCTTACTGATCAGTAATACTTTTGATCTCTTTCTTTGCTTTAATATTTTATTTTAAAAGGGAGCATAGGGATTCTGGTAATTTATTTCTAATAGCTAAGATCACTAAAATGGTTGGAGGAAAGAAAGCTAATCCAAAGTACAAATTTTCTTAATAAATAAATAAATAAATAAATAAATGAGTGAAGACCTTTTCTCAGTTTTGAGTTATTTAAATAGGCATCAAAAGATGGTGATAGTATACTCATCAGTCAACTAACTCACTAATATGCCAGATATTTCAATTGAAAAGTAAAGCACTGTGCAGTACCACACCTTTTTAATGAACAGACATCATCCTCACTAGAAAGGCCACAGATTGCAGCAAAAAAGTAAACAAAGAAATACAGAAATAAAAATTAACAGTAAAATCCCATTTTATCACCTGGGAGAAGTAGAACAAGGGAGGAAATCCAATTTCCTATTTCCATGATGTCTTTTTAAGATTTATGCCAGAGTTTACAAATATATTCAAGAAATGAAAATTGAAAGCTGTATCATCTATATGAACTTTTTTTAACCCCAAAGTTGCCAAATAACTTTTCTCTGAATTAAACATTCTTTTTTTGTTAAATCTTGATGTTTATCACACTGGATGATGTTATCAGGACCCTAACAGATAATTATAAAAAATTCCAGGCATACAGTTTTAAAATGGACTCTTTTCCTTTTTTCAGATATAACATAGATATAGATAAATATATCTAAGGTTGGCATAAAAAAACCATACCAAACAAAATGCTACCAAGTTGGCTGAAAAATATCTTAAATAATAATAATAATAATAATAATAATAATAATAATAATAATAATAATAAAATATATTATATTATATAATAATAATAATAATGATAATAATAATAATAATAATAATAATAATAATAATAATAATAATAATTTATTTCTAAAGGTAGCTAAAATGCCCAGACGCTCCTTTGTCTGCTTCTGAGAAGTATCCTGATAATCCAAAACTTTAGAACTCTTTCTAAGGTCTTCTAAGGTCTGTCTGGATGTTTGCTTTATTTTTTCTAATTATTCTTGTCAAGGCATGGATATAATTAGACTGCTATTTTTAATTTCTGTAGTTCATGGAGAGATATTAGTACCTTTACTAGAGAAATTATTATATATATATATATATATATATATATATATATACAATTTTCAGCATTTTAATCAGTTTATTCAGGTCATTTGACAGATGAGTTTGAGACTGCATTAGGTGATTCTTATCTGTACTTAAAGATTCTAGGCTTGTTTTCTTTTGTTTTGTTTTGTTTTGTTGTTGATGTTGTTGGTTTTTTTCAGGTAGACAGGATTGCTCTTTCTTTCAGCTTGCCTGTATTCATTTGAGCGGACTTTTTGCCTTTATTTACTTGTGCAAATAGTCATATATTGTTCATAGAACACTGCTGTCCTTGTAGCAGAAGTGGAAAGAGATGGGTCAAAAAGATTCAGAAAAACCACTGTGTTTCAGTGATTGGATATTCCCATAAAAATATTGTCAAGCAAGATAATGACTCTTTTAAGAGCATCAATGGAAAAGTGTTGCTTCTGAAAATATTATCACTGTTTATTTCATATTTTTCTGTTATATGAATACAAAATGAGTCATGAGCTTGAAACAACCCAAGCTGCTGATTCTTCCTGGCAAAAAAATAAAGAGATTCAAAGTGTGCTGTAAAGAGATTTGAAAAGTGTGCTTTCTCTCTCTGCTGTCCTGAGAAAAAAGAGTCTACTGATGAATAAATACGTTGCTGAAACCACCTAAAAGCATTTTCACTGGTTATGAATATATTTGCTTTATCTCCTGGGATATCTGTATCCCTATTGCACCTTTCCTCTTCTCTCCTCTTCTCACCGCTCCCCTTGTCCACTCCGCTCCATCTTCTCCTCTTCTCCCCTCCCTCCCCTTCCCTCCTTTCATCATATTTTCTCTAATTTCCTCCCCTCATTTCCCATGTGATTATCCAATACAAGAGAATAATCTACAGCTGTGATTTATAATTTAGACTGAAAATGCAGTTGTTAGTGCAGATAATATTCTTAGATCAAATCACAACACTCACCACTCCTACTGTTTCTACAGAAACAAATACAGACTTGTGGAATGTTTTCTTTTTTTATTCACATGACTCTCATTTAAGAAATCAACATCTTTGCTCTTAAAGGATTTCTACAAATTTTAATATCCATTAGCTTTACTGTATTTTAGACAAATATTCTGTCACAAGACAAGTTTCATTTATTTTCTGTAAGTTCATACTCCTGCACTAATCCAATTGATATAGAGCATTAGAATAGACTGTATGCTGTGCATCTAGGGAGTGCTGATTAGATTTTAAACACAAGACAAATTTAAGCAGCATTTTAACAGGTTCCATCCAGTCATTAAAATAATAATGAAGTAAAAAATAACTTATTTACAATTTTATTCCGATATAATATTCTTTTTAAGTTACATCAGAGGAGTTTATATAGAAATTAAATAATATGGGAAGTCAGGCACATTGTAGATGATAGAATCTTGTATGACATCACACTACTTCATAGGATTTTAAACTCTTCTAGCAAAAAATACTATTAGAAAATATTAAATCAATTTCATTGTGCAAAAAATGGTTGGCAGAATTGCTCAAGAAGCAGTAATGTGAATAAAGAAGCAGTAAATCCTTTAAGCTACACATAAAACATTCCAGGCTTACTTCCAGACAGCTTAACTTTCATTTGAAATTCTGACATTACTGAATTGTCATTAGTAGTTTTCCTCAATTTAGTTATGAAGATTTATGGGGAAAAAATCATACTATATAAGGTTTACAAATAGATTTACATTTTGAAAATATGCATCACTTGATCTCATACAAATGTATGGAGCAGTCTGGGATCAGCTCAAAGCTGCTGAGCATACTGCCATCTGAGTTAGCAATGTGCCCATGTGAACAAGAAGTACAGTGGAATCCTGGCTTATATCAGGAATAATGTGGCAGCAATAGGATTGGAAGGTGAAGGCAAGGGAAGCAGTGTCCCTTCCATAGTAAGCAAAGATCAGGTTAACAACAACCTGAAGGACCCAAAAATCTGTCTGTCTGTGAATCCTGACAAGATTCATTCCACAGTCCTGAGGGACTTGGATGATGCAGTCACCAAGTCATTCTCAATAAATTTGAAAAGTTATGGCAATCAGATGGGGTCCCTAGTGACTGAAAAAAGGTGACATGCCCATTTTTGAAGAGAGTAAGGCCTTTAAGTTGTGCCTCACAAAAGTCTTCTCTCCAATTGGAAAGATACCAATTTGATAGGTGGATATGAATCAGAAGTGTGTATTTACAGTCTAAAAACCAAACCTGGGCTGCATCAAAAGAAGTATGGTCAGCAGATCAAGAGAGATTATACTGCCCCTCTACTTAGTACTGGCGAAAACTCACCTGGACTAAATCCAGATGTGGAAACTTCAGTACAGGAGAGACATGAATCAGTTGGAATGAATTCCAGAGAGGGGTCACAAAAGCAATACCAGTGATGAAATGAAATGTGTCCTTGACAAGGACAGGTTGAGAGAGCTGGGGCTGTTTGGCCTGGTGAAGAATCTTTGGGCGGACCTGATGTCAGACGTTCAGTATCTAAAGGCAGTTATGTGAGAGAAGGGAACAGACTCAGTGTCTATTTTGATGCAGCAAGGGGAAATAGTTTCAAACTAAAGGAGGGGATATTTTGATTGGATATAATAAAAATATTGAGTAGAAGAGTAGCAGGATGCTCAGCAGAGGAATCTGGATTACGTATGTTGATGAACTGCATCTGATTGTATGCTATTCAACAAGGCTAAATGATATGGCTTGGATCACAGCAACCCCATGCAATGATATAGGCTTGAGGAAGTGTCTGGAAACTTGGCTCGTAGAAAGGTTCTGGAAGTGCTGGCCAACAAACAACTAAAAATGAGTTAGCAATATTCCCAGAAGGCAAAAAAGACCAATGACATTCTGGCCTGTATTAGTAGCAGTGAGGCCAGGGGAGTGATTGTCCCACTGTAGTTGGCACTTCAAATACTGTATTCTTTTTTAAGCCCCTTATTTCAGAAGGATATTGAGTTGATTAAGTGTATGCAGAGAAAAGCAACAAAGCTGGTGAAGGGACTAGAAAACAGAACTTAGTAAAAGTGGCAAAGGGAACTGGTATTGTTTAGTCCGAAGAAAATCAGAATCATAGAATCATAGAATGGCCTGGGTTGAAAAAGACCATAATGATCATGCAGTTTCAACCTCCATGCTACATGCAGGATTGCCAACCACTAGGCCAGGCTGCCCAGAGCCACATTCAGCCTGGCCCTGAATTCCTCCAGGGATGGGGCATCCACAACCTCCTTGGGCAACCTGTTCCAGTGTGTCATCACCATGTGTGTGAAAAACTTCTTCTTAATACCTAACTTAAACCTCCCCCATCATACTTTAAAACCATTCCCCTTTGTCCTATCACTATCCACCCCCCTCCTGTTTATATTCTCCCTTCAAATATTGGAAGGCTGCAATGAGGTCTCCCCAAAGCCTTCTCTTCTCCATGCTAAACAAGCCTAGTTCCCAACTTTCTTCATAGAAGAGGTGCTCCTGCCCTGTGATCAGCTTAGTGGCCCTCCTCTGGACCCATTCCAAGAACTCTATGTCCTTCTTGTGCTGGGGGCCCCAGGCGGGTAGGAACCGCATAGCTCTTTACAACCTGAAAGGTGGTGGTTGTCTCTTCTCATGTTATGAGTAATTATATGTTGAGAAATTTATTACTTCGGTCGTGCAAGCAGAGTTGTAGATTGCATATTCAGAAGAATTTCTTCATGGGAAGATTGTTTCCTTATTCATACAGGCTCCCTCAGGAAGTAGGAGGGAGTCCTTGTCACTAAAGATACTTAGTAGATCTGTAGCTTTGTTACTTAGAAACATGGCTTAATTATAGTGTTAGGCTGATGGTTGGTCTGGATGATTGTATGGGTCTTTTCCTATTGTCATGGTTTTATGATTTTTGTTATTGGTATTTCACATCATTACCTCATGTAGTGCTCTGTGAGTCAGAGTTAATGCTTCAGTTCTGTAGATTGTCAATAGTTATGGGTATATCTTTCTCAGAAGAACTATAAATCCCAGAAGACTTCACTGTTCCATTACCGGTTTCCACTTAGAGGAAATGATAAAACTGCTTGAGAGTCACAAGACTGTCCCTTCTTTTACTGCTTGTCTCTGCAGTGTATGCTCCCTAACTATCTTGCCTTCATCATTAGAGTAAGGCCTTCAGTTTTGGACACTCTCACATTTTATTTGATTTGTTAGCTTCAATTTCAATTATATTGTATTATGTTATTTTATCTCATATTCTGCTATCATGTTTAGTAAATATATATATTTTTTCCCTTAGCACATTGCTGCTGTTCTGTTTTTAGGCCCATCTCCCTACCTTTTTCATAGCCACTACACACTATCTTCGGGCATGGGTCCATGGGTGTCCCCACCCCATTTAGTTATGAAACCAAGCCAAACCAGCCCCAAACTACTTACACCTATCTAAAAGATTCTATGATACTATGTACAAACAATTCAGCAAAGATATTTAATGTCAAGAGGAACAAAGGGACATTTCTCCATCTTTATTGCGTAGGCATTTTGGGAGCAATTCTATACACTTTAATTTATGCAGGGTGACTACCTGAAGTCAAAAGGATTTGTAGGAAGCAAAAGATTTACAATAGCAAACCCCATTTAATGAGAAATATTTCATGGAGTTTAAAACCAAAACGTCAAAGAAAAACAATTCACAAAAAACACAAATTTATACTATTTTTATACAAAACATTTGGAAAAAGGGCCCGCAGAAATTCTGCATACCAGTTTCTTTGCATACTTACGTTAAAGCAGACTATCCATATGCTTTTTTTTTTTTTTTTTTTTTTTTTCCCCTGCTCAAACTATCTATTAATTTAATACAGTAAGATAACTAGATTCAGTTCAGTTTTTGTTCCTAAGATTCTCTCATTTTCAGGACTACTCCATTCTAGATTCTTTTATTCTCTCTGGAGAGTAATGAACATCTAAATTACAGCTACATATCAGATTTATATGTAAGTAGAATCAGCACGTGTTACTCTTTTAAATCTAAAGTGTAGATACATCTTATAAACACTGACAAACTTAATTCTTCATAGTAGTGAAATAAAATTTCATAGATGGTGTTCACTCTTAAAATTAACAATGGATAGAATTGGGGAGTTAGGCAGCAGGGGATAATTTTCTCTGAATTAACGTTTAAATACAATCTAGTTATCTAAAGGTTTATCTATCTGGAAGATATTATAATGTAATTTCTAATAAAATATTGAATTACTGGCATAAAAAATGAACAAATATACAGAAAAAAAAAACAACAATAGGTTTTCAGTCACTTTGTTACTTTTTTGTTATCTGAAACATCTATACAATTTGACAAAATTTTAAAAATCTTTTCATAGTTGTTTTTTCTTAGTATAATATATCCTCTTTATATTAATTATTTATAGTATTTGCTTCACAAGATAATTTCTTTTTGGTGAATGATTAGTGCATCAAACCTCATGTTTTTTATAGCTTAATACAGAAAATGCTTTATTATTTATTTATTTTTTATTTATTATATATAATTATATTATATAGTATATAGTATATAATTATTATATAATTATTATTATAACAAAAACAGAAAAATCTATGGTTGATGTCTAGACCAATTTGAAAAATGTTGATATAATTAAGCACTGATATACTCAAAATTATACCTTGAAGTTTTTAACTCAGCAAAATCATTTATCATTATTGAAAATTAGATGAAAGTCAGATACATCTTTCTGGGTTATATAAAATAGAGCTTAGTATCTTGAGTGAAAAGAAGTTTTACTCTTTTACTCTTGAAGAATTGTAATGTTTTTAAGAATCATTTAAAAATTTCAATTTTCTAGGACTCTGAGGATTTGAAGATAAAAGAAAAAATGTCCTAACTCGACATTATTATGAAACACAAGTTTTTTCATCATTGTAAAAGAAAAAAATATATATATTTGCAAACATTTTTTAATTTAGAAAGACTTAAGAGATCTTTTATTTTCTTGAAAAAATAATATTCAAATACTAGCTAATTTTTATTTTCTATAAAACCAAAACCAAATTTCACAGAAGGAAGAGATCTAATTTCATACTGATATATAGAAATTAAATTCATGTACTTAAATTCAATTTTGTTTTCTAGTTTTTTTTTTTTTTTTTTTTTTTTTTTTTTTTTTGTATAAAAATGTTTAGAATAGTTTCATTTGAATTTGCACTCATTACCGCATTGAAGGAGATGTTTTCCAAATACGTTACCCAGTACTGGATTAACAGTTTCTTAATTAACTTTCTGTTTAGCTGCCAATTGTCATCTCTAGTTAAACTCTTTCAGAATTAATATTGAGGTTATAGACTGTATACAAATGTTATAAAACTAAAAATGTGAAAGATAGCATAATTGTAAATGAGATAGTCAGATAATGATGATAGAGGCTATCTTCTGCAGTGCCTAAGCAGTGCAGTGCTTAGGCAGCTTCAGCTAGAAGGTTGTTCCAGAATAACATCCAGAAAACTTCTGAATATCTCCAAGAAGAGAAATTATCTCTTGCCCACAACATCTGTGGGCAATTTTTTCCAGTGCTTAGCCACTGTCACATCAAAAAATGTCTCCTATATTCAGACAGGACATCCAGTGTTTAAGATTGCGACTGCTACCACTTGTGTCACTGAACATTGCTGAAAGGAAACTAGTTATGTCTTCCTTACAGTCCTCCTTCAAATACTTGTACACAATGATGAGATGTCTTGAGTCTGTTCTCCAGATTGAACAGCTGTAGCTCTCCCAGCCTTTCACTATCAGACTCTCTCTGCTCAGTTCCCTTCACTGGACTGTCTTCAGTAGTTCCATCTTGTGCTGAGGAACCCAGAACTAGACACAGTACTCCAGGTACACTTCACCTGCTTCTGAGCAGAGAGAAAGTTTTCATGTAAACTTATTAAAGGTATATTCTGTCCCATCATCCAAACCACTAATGAAAATACTGAACAGGATTTAATTCAGTATTGGCCTTTGGGCTAGTTACTGCTCTCTGTGAAGACTTTGTTCCACGCTAACATTCTCTAAACCTGTCTGTTCAATCAAATTGTCAGTTCTCCTCACTTTCAGCTCATCCAAACATACTGCAATGGGTTGTCTATGAAGATATCATGTGAGAGTGTCAAGAGCCTAAATTAGTCTACCTACTAAAGTATAGGCATACAACATCCACTATTCTTCCCTCAGCAACTGACTACCTACTATTTAATCATGTACATTTTTCAGGTTGATTAGGCATGATTTTCCCTAGGTGAATCCATGCTGATTACTATTATTTTTTTTGTCTTTGATATGTCTGGAATTGGTTTGAAGGATTTGCTGCCTTATCATCTCGCCAGGAATTGATGTGAGGCCTGACTACCCTCTTGTGCCCTGAATTCTCTTATCTGCTGCTTTTGAACATTTTCTTTCCTCCAGTCTTCTGGCATCTCTCTCAGTCACCATAATTTTCTAAGATTATTGGGAGTAGTATTGAAATAGCGTTAGACATAATGCAATTCCCTCAGAACTCATGGGTACATCTTATCAGGCTCATAGAGTTATGATTGTTCAGTTTTATTAGGTTTTATTCAGCCTGATCATATTCCAACAGGATTTTGTTTTCCCTGTTCTCGTTGTTTCCCATACTCAGCACAATCTGGTATTTCTAAAGCTCAATATTGTTAAACAGACTGAAATAAAAAAAGGCATATGATATATCAGCTTTTTTCCATGTGCCACCAGGCTCCTGTCTAACTCAGCAGTGAAACCACATATTACATGATAATCCTTCTACTGGTATTGTACTTAAAGTCCTTCTTATTACATTTAACATATCTTCCTAGATTATATTCTAGCTGGGTTTTAAGTCTCCTACGTGATGCAATGCATGCTAGAAAATGTCAGTACATTCCTCACAGGTTACCTGACATTGTTTCTACCTTCTGTAAATACACTGCTTATGTTGGAGTTTCATCAAGGCTTTTGCCCTGTTCATCTATGTAAGCCCTCTGTCATTTTCCCTAACCTCCTTTCTGTTAGGATAGACTGTTCTTGATCTTTGTGGTTGCGAGCCTAGAATATCAACCATTTTTCATGCATTCTTTTTATTCTTCTATGGGTTTACTGCATAGAATATTTTCAAACAGACCTTTGAAGAAGTTCAGAGTTATGACTTTTCTTTTTACTGTGTTCTGCCCTCTTGGGATTATAAATACCACCATCTCATGGTCACTGCAGCCAGATTTTTACCACAGCCTTTGACTAACACATCCCCAATGAGCTCTTCCTTCTTTGTGAGACAAGGTACCTCCCCTCATTTGTTTATCTGTTACTTGGGCAGAAGGTAGTCATTGATGGTTTCCAGGAAGATTCTATTTTTTTTTTTTTTTTTTTTTTAATGCCCTGCTATGATATCCTTCCAGCAAATATTGGGATAGATGAAGTTGTCATGAGGACTAGGGCAGGGGCCCATGAACCCTAGTTGCTCTTTCACACAAAGGGCAACTCCACCTCCTTGTCTACCTGCCCTGCCTCTTCTTAAAAGACTATCTGCCTCCACTGTAGTACCCCCATCAAAAAAGCCATCTCACAAAGATCATAGCTCTGTAACTCAGAGATGTAATCTTTCTTTTCCATGATTCGTGCATTACTGCACAGGAACTCGAGAGGCACAGTGGCATGAGACTTTTCCAGAAAGTTCCTAGGGGCTAAAAATATAAATATTTTTATATTTTTAATCCTGTTAAATCCTGTGGGATTTAACACAAAACTTTAAATGTGAGTCATGACGTACGTAATGTATGTTAGGCAATTTTCACAGAAACTAAGTAATTGAGGTAGGAAGGGATCTCTGGTGGGTGGTCGTTTGGTGTATTACCCCTCTTCAAGCAGGGCCATGTGGCATCATTTGCCCAGGGCAATGTCCAGGACTTTGAAGATCTTTAAGGAGGGAGACTCTTCAGCTCCTCTTGGCAGCTTGTGCCAGTGCTCATTCACCTTCACAGTGAAAAGTATTTCCAGATATTCAGAAAGAATCTCCAATTATTTCAGTTTGTTTACATTTCCTCTTTTACTGTCACTGGATGCTAATGAAAAGAGCCTGACTCCATCATCTTTGCACCCTCCTTTCTTGTTTTTCTCTCTATACATTGATAGGGCTCCATTTGAACCTTTCTCTTCTTTAGAATGAACATTCCCAGCTTTCTCAGCCATATATCATAAGTCCTTTCAACATCTTCACAGTACTTCACTGTAATCTGTTAATTACATTAACAGTACAATACTCTTGTACTCTTGTACTCAGAAACCCAGAACTGGAAGCAAACAGTAGTCTAGCCTTCACCACTCGGACCTGCTGGCAACACTCACTCTAGTGCAACCCAAGAAGATGTTGCCCTTTCTTTGTAGCAGGGGGACTTTTCTGGTTCATGTTCAACTTGCACAATGTGTTTTTCTTCAAACCTGTTCTCCATCTTGGCCATTCCTAACAATGTATTTGCCATGTGTTGGACTTTTCACAACTTAAACTACATTACTGTCAAACTATTTATCTGGCCTACTGAGATCCCTACTCTCTGGAATGTCTGTTACTCCCCTTAAGTTTTGTGTCACCTGCACAAGTACTGAAGGTTTGGTCTGCTTCATCATCCTGATCATTAAGATGTTAAACAGGACGAGACTCAACATTGGCTTATGGCATACAGCTCTAATTATTGGCCTCCATCTAGAAATTGTGCTGCTCATAATTACCCTGTATATCCTGTTCAACAAATTTTAAGTTTTCTCACTTTCTGCCTATTCAGTCCATCAATCAACAGCTTGTCTAGGAGGATCAAATTTGAGACAGTGTCAAAGGACTTATTTCAGAGCATGCAACATATCTACTGCTTTCTCTGTATCTATTAAACCTGTTATTTTATCGTAAATATTCATTGAGTTGATCAAGATCTTTTGGTATCTTTTGAATTTACATTAATTACACATGACTTTGTAATTTGTTGTTCTGTTCATATTTTATTTTCAGAGAAAAAACAAACAAACAAACAGAAATACTATTAAGAATTTAATCAAAAAAGAGCTAACTTTTACTGGAGTATTTCGGATATTTACTGAGCAAGGTCAGTATGTTAACAGTTGTAGTGTATGTCCCAAAGGAATAATTTCTTTGTGACGAAAAACTTTTTTTTTTAATTATTATTTTTTAGACATTGGTTTTTCTCTTTGATTTTCATGAGTCCAACAGCAATACTATTTGCATAATAAACATTATTTTCATAATTTTGTCACACTAAGGATTTCAGTGGAAAATGCACATTAGTTACTTTTTCTTACACACCAGCACTGAAGGCGAGGCTCTGGATACAGCTAGGAATAATCCTCACATATGCAAAATTTCCTACCAGGCATATAGAGCTTTGCTTATGAGATCACAGAATCACAGAATCACAGAATTGCCAGGGTTGGAAGGGACCTCAAGGATCATGAATCTCCAACCCCCCTGCCACATGCAGGGCCACCACCATTCCACCTAATGCTAGACCAGACTGCCCAGGGCCCCATCCAATCTGGCTTTGAACACCTCCAGGGACGGGGCATCCACAACCTCTCTGGGCAGCCTGTTCCAGTACCTCACCACTCTCTCTGTAAATGCACAACAGAACCTTATAAAGTGCAGAAAGAAAGGTTCCTGTCTGCTTGCATCTCAAAGGTAATCTTTTATCTGCAAACACTTTTCAGGTTCTTTGCAAAGTAAGTTGTGATTGTGTACTGAAAGAAGTAAGACACTCCTGTCTAATATTGTGCAAGCTGAACTGGACACACAGCTGAAACTATGTATAATTTAACTTTAATATATATATATTTTTTTCCCCAAGAATAAATATTTCATAAGAAACAGGAAGTGTTCCAGAAAAGTCAGTTTTTCACTGTAACCAGTTTTATAAAAAACAGTCTGGGGCAATATTTTTAACCAATATTTTATGCTTAAGAAAAAGAGTTCTTGGACCACAAGGAAGAGACCTATTCTACAGTTCAATATTTGGGTTTTTCTTCTATACTGCCAGAGAAACTAGCTCAGACTCATTCTAGAATTTAAACAGGAAAGCAGTAGAGATTTGGAATCAAATTTCTTAAAAATCAGGATTATATAGAACCTAATGTGCTCAATGATGATGAAATATTTCACTTGTTAGGGAACGAGTCTTTCTTGAGCAAGTGGCTATTTATTTTCCAGTTTAAGTTATCATTTACATATGAAAGTTTGCTGTACAACATAAAGTTTATGCTAGCATAAAGGGTACATAAAATGAAACAGAACTGCTTCTGGAGCATAACTGCCCCAGTTACAAGTATCCAAGTCATTTGTGCTCCAGACTGTCCACTGTCCTATATAACTTATTCAGTGCATGAAAACTTCTGGACTGATAAAGTTTATTGGTTCAGCTGCAACTGTTGTGCTATGCAAATATGTAAAGCCTGAACAACCCAATGCAGAAACTCAGAAAGTTTCAGTCAGGAAGATATGGATCTGGAAAAGCCACGGAAACTTAACAGACCTATCACTGAACTGATACTTTTACTATATACATCACTGCATTTGACATACCAGAGAACCCTCCCCTGCATTTTTTTTTCCTTCAAATTATTGTTATTACTGTTCCAGAACATGAGATCCTGCTGCCATTCAACCAAGAAATATTATTACATAAAATAGGACAAGGGGGAATGGTTTTAATCTAAGATGGGGGAGATTTAGGTTAGATATCAGGTGGAAGTTTTTCACATAGAGGGTGGTGACGCACTGGAACAGGTTGCCCAGCAAGGTTGTGGATGTTCCATCCCTGGAGGCATTCAAGGCAAGGTTGGATGTGACTCCAGGCAGCTTGGTCTGGCAACCCTGCACATAGCAGGGGGGTTGAAGCTACATGATCTTTGACACCCTTTTCAATCCAAGACATTCTATGATAAAATCAGAAACAAATCTATTCTAATATAATCCTCTTTTTGTCTCCTGTGATAGGTGGAACATTCAAGTTACAAAGATACCTTAATCTATTTTTCAATTTCTGGCATTTGTAATTCTTGTCAAGTTATAAGAGATAGCTACAATCATGTTTAGTGTACGTAAAATGAGACTTTGCATAGCTTGATTGCTGTGATGGCAGTAAGCTAATTTCCAATGCTTGAGAATTTTGAAAATGTTTTGACAAGCAGAAATGAAAGCTTTCAAGCCAATTCCACTTCCATGAAAAGTGTCACAACTTTTCTGATGCAAATTCATAATCACAAATTTCTTCACATAAAGGGAAATTAACATTTCTGATTTATTTTTCATTACAAAGAACTGTCAGAATTTTAAAATGCTATGCTTTAGTTCTATATTCACTTCAATAATAAATACAGTGAAGAGTTTGTGTTCAGATATTGTTGCATTTTATAACAGGAAGTACTAATAACATTTCTGAACATATTGCTATTCAGCATGCAAATAAACAACTACATACCATACAAAATCTGAGATAGTGCAATTTTCACAAGATATTAACCTCAATTAAGTGAATGTGGTTTACTGTGAATAAATTCTTCCTCTTGTAATATTACTGATTCATGACTGTATGGATGATGCCATGTTCTTTGGGTTTTGTGACCTGTGATGCATCTTGAAAGCCTGAGCATGTTTGCACTGGACGGCACATGAATAACCAGGTAGGGCAATAGTGTTCTGGGCAGAAAGCTGATTAGCAGAGCTTTAAAATCGATTTGATGGAGGAAGGGGATGTAATTCCAAGTGACAGGGAAGACCAGGGAAGAGTCAGGGAGGACTGCTGTTTTATGAAATAGCAGAAAAGTACCTTAGAGTTGTCCCAAAGGATTAGGGAAGGTTCTTCCAAGAAGGTAATGCATTTGGTTGCCCAGGTGAAGTGCCTCTATACCAATGTACGCAACACAAAAAATAAGCAGAAGGAGATGGAAGCCGTGGTGCAATCAGAAAACTATGACCCAATTGCTATCATGGAGATGTGGTGGGATGAATCACACTACTAGAATACTGCAGTTAAGAGCTATATGTTTTTTAGAAGAGATAGGCAGTGAAGAAGGTCATGTGTAGTGTTGTCGTCTATGTTAAACTGATAGATTGCAATGAGCTACTTCTAAAAAAACAGCAATCATCAGGTTGAGAGCTTGTGGGTAAAAATTAGAGACCACACCAACAAATAACATCTGGTAACTGGAATCTACTACGGGCCATCTGACCAAGGGGAACCTCTTGACATGGCCTTCTTCCTTTCCCTACAAGAAGCACTGTGCTCACAGGAGTCTGACACCTAAGTGTCTTGTAGGAAATTGGCATGCTGAGCTCTGAGCAGTACCAGGGACTCCTAGAGTCCATTGAGGACAACTTCCTGGTTCTAGATATCAGACAAAATGACTAGAGAAGTATTACTGGACCTGGTTCTCAGCAGTGCAGTGAGGATCATTACAAATATTAAGAGTGGAGGCAGTCTGGGTTGCAACAACCATACCCTGGTCGAGTCTGTCATCCTGAAGAATATGTGCCTGGCAAAAAAAGCAGCAAAGTCAGAACTCTCAACTTCAGAAGAGAAAACTTTCATCTGTTTAAGGAATTAGTAGGAGACAACTCCTGGTAAATTATGCTTAGAGACAAAGGAACAGAACAGGTCCAGCAACCTTTTAAGAACACTCTTTTGAGAGCACATTCCCTTGTATAAGAAATCAAGCAGAGGAGGCAGGAAACCAGCATGGCTGAACAAGGAACTGCTGGTAAGACTGAGGGATAGGAAGAAAATGTATAGGCAGCAGGAGCAGGGACATATGGCCTGAGTGCAGGGATGCTATGCAGACATGTAGAAATGGGATGAGGAAATCCAAGGCACTGAACTTGGAAACAGGTGCAAAAACAAGAAAAAATTCTAAACATACACTGATCAGAAGAGACAGACCATGAGTGGGTACACCTTCTGGTAAATGGGAAGGGAGAGCTGGCAACAAGAAGCATGGAGAAGCCTAAGGTTCTGAACAAGCTCTTTGTTTCACATCTGTGCCTAGGAAGCTCATTGATCAGATCCTCCTGGAAGCTATGTTAAAGCACTCACAAGGCAAGTAGGTGTGATCCAACACAGACAGCAAAGATTTATTAAAGGCAGATTGTTCCTACCCATTCAGATATCTATATATATGTATGTCTGTTTCTCCTGGTTTAAAGAAGTAATTAAACAAAATATTATGTTAATACTTGCTTGTGACATTACAATAGTCTTTAGATATTGTGGATGATAGTTATGATGTAGTACTGTAGATGAGGAGACGTTTTAAGTCTGGTCTGCTTTAACAACGCAAAAGAAACAGCAACGGAATGCCTTAAATGTGACATACAGCATCATTCCCCTTCGTCTTTCTTATCTGTGTGTGCAGAAACTTATGGATTGTCCTTGTATTCCACAGCAATATTTGGGACAGAAGTGTTCAGAGGAAGTAAATGATTCCCCTGAGGACTAACAATGGAGCAACAGTGGACCATCAAGGTGCTAGAAGGCTAGATGACATTGAAGACACCAAAATGGTTGTGGGCAACCATTGGGTGTGGGTAGGATAATGAATTTGGGAATGTAATGAATATGTAATATGTGCAAAAATATAACCTATTCATGAACAATCAACTAGTGGAGCATACTTGGAGAGTTATCTCAATGCTACTCCAACACTGCCAATAAAGAATATCTAGCCTAATCGTAAAAAACTTCGCTGTTAAATTTCTTTCATTGATTTCTTTAACTCATTCCCCATTTTTTATCCCCCTTTTTTTTGTTGTTGTTGTTGTTGTTGTTGTTGTTGTTGTTGTTGTTACTCTTTTGTCTTTGCAGTATTTGTTGCCTAATATTGTTTTGGCGGTAAGAATTATTGATCTCTATTAGCAAATTGACCAGTTTTACCTTCCAGAAGAGTACTAGTTGTTGTTAAGAAAGCTCTTAATAAATTGGTTTGTATTATTCCTGAGTTTTGCATGACTCCATCGCAGTAGTGATAGCTGCTGACTAGGGGAGGCATGACTCAGGAGATAGAAAAAGATTCACTTTCTCAAAATCCACTGAGTGGGATGAGACAGTGTATACTACAATCACCAAGGTTGGAAAAGACCTACAAGATCATCCAGTCCAAATTATAATCAAACAAGAAGTGCTATTAATTTCAAGCTCTACTTTAAAAAGTTAGAGTTGGTCTTGAGGTTATAGTAAAAACCCAGACCCACTGATCATTGCTGACACTGAATTCAATTCTTCAGATTCTTGAACCAATCACAAACACTACTAAGTGTGTAGGTCACACTTCAAGCACTATCATCCTCATCCCTGCAGTATATTTTCCTATGACCCACTTACCCATATATGTTTGGAACATTTGTCAACATAAAATTCAGCTTCAAAGTTCTATTTTCTGACTTTCAGTGTGTGTGTGTTCTCACCTGGCAGTAGGTGCAGATTTCTTCAAACTGGACATAGAATACTACCTAAATATATTAAAGGTTGACCTATTTTTCTGTATTGATTTCAGCTATGACTGAAGTGCATTTGATGTTTTTGAGTGCTTGGTTTTAGCAACTGAGTGTCATGCCTAGAAACAAGTTTTGTGTTAGAACATGTCAAACCAGATGTTCCATGCATTATGTGTATGTGACTCCCTATTACAAGTATTTGAATGTAGAGAAATGTTAGGCTCTGTTATGCTTCTCCTGCTTGATGTCTGAAATATTGATTCACCCTACAATTAATGCCACAAAAACTATACTTCAATTATGAAATATGTTTTATTGAAAATCCACAGAGAAAAATGTTGCTGCATCAACTCATGTAACATTTAGCTCAGAATAAAAAATTTTGATCCATCCTCAGATACCAACAATGCTTGCATTTTTTTAGTTCTCAATTTAATAAAATCTCTTATAGTATTTCTCATAATAATTTTCATACAAAAAAATGAAAACACCCCAGTCATAATAGTAATTCACATATAGATAAGGTAAGTAGATGACAATTAAAGGACAATCAGGTCTTTACTTGGATATCAGGCAACAGACATCATGCAACTTTTCTACTAAAAATATATATTTCACTTATTTTTGAAAACAATATAAATTAGATTATTTTTGACATTGATAATGAAGATGCTCAAAATAGAAATTCTATCATAATTTATTTCTATCTTTTTTAGGTTGCAGTAATGGAAATAGAATCAATAGAAGGCTATTATAAGAAAAAGTCCAATAATATTTCTCCACTAATAGATGTCTAAGTAAGTGTTTATAAACAAAAATCTGAGAACGCTATACCTGAAATTACTGTCACATTTTCCAGTAATTTATGACAAATTTTGTGAGTCTAAATTATACCTTTGTCTGAAATGACACCAAGTTGTAAAGCAATACAAGTCATTTCAATAAAACCACTTCTTTATATACCTCACAGCTATTATTTATGAAAATATTTCAAGAGGATTTAAACAACTGTGGTGTCTTTCCCAATTTATATGGCTAGTTTGCTCTAAAAGAAAGGACCTTCAAATATTCATCTGGAAATCTGCTATAATCTTCTGGTATGTGCTACAGCCTACAATGTTGCATTTGATGAAATTTTCCTTAAGAAAGGAAAATAAAAACATACTGTAAAAAACAACAAAATTAAATTCAGAAAACAAGCAATGTTTGCCTAGAATTATATATATATATATATATATATATTTGTATTAGTATTTCCAGTACTACAACATTTTTATTAAGTATAGATGATACTAATGCTTTTTTGAAAGCATTTTCACAAAACAGAAACATTATTTGACATTGATTTATTTGCTTGTTTGACTGTTTTTATAAGAGTCTAGCATTAAGGAATAGAAAATATAAAAATCAATTACACACCTACTAAACTTAACAGACCAATGAGTGGCTTCTCTCAATGACAGCAAATTTCCCAGGACAATCCAAAAGTCTGTTTCTCATACAGAGCTTCCTTTCATAGAATCATAGAATCATAGAACAGCCTGTACTGAAAAGGACCTTAAAGATCATCTAGTTTCAAACCCTGTTGTGAGCAGGGTCACCAACCACCAGACCAGGCTGCCCAGAGCCACATCCAGCCTGGCCTTGAATGCCTCCAGGGATGGGGCATCCACAACCTCCTTGGGCAACATGTTCCAGTGTGTCATCACCCTCTGTGTGAAAAACTTCCTCTGAATACCTAACTTAAATCTCCCCCATCTTAGATTAAAACCATTCCCTCTTGTCCTATCACTGTCCACACTCGTAAAAAGTTGTTCCCCCCTCCTGTTCCAATGCTCCTTTCAAGTACTGGAAGGCCACAATGACGTCTCCGTGGTGCCCTCTCTTCTCTGTGCTAAACAAGCCCAATTCCCTCAACCTTTCTTTATGGGAGAGGTGCTCCAGCCCTCTGATCATCATAGTGCCTCTCCTCTGGACCCATTTCAAGAGCTCTGCGTCCTTTTTGTGCTGGGGGCCCCAGGCCTGGCCAAAGTACTCCGGATGCAGCCTCACAACAGCTGAGTAGAAAGGAACAATCACCTCTCTCCCCCTGCTAATCTCCTTGCTGCCCCTTTTTTAATGCAGCCCAGGATACAGTTGACCTTCCAGGCTGCAAGCACACACTGCTGGCTCATGTCCAATTTACAGGTCACCAGGACCCCCAGGTTCTTCTCAACAGGGCTGCTCTCAAGGAATTCTTCCCCCAGTCTGTATAAATACTTGGGACTGCCCCCACCAAGTGCAACACCTTGCTGAATCTCATTGGGTTCACATGGTCTTCAGCCTGCCCTGGTCCCTCTGGATAGCTTCCCTTCCTTCCAATGTATTGTCTGCACCACTCAGCTTTGGCTGTGACCAGCCAACCAATTCTTAATCCATTGAACAGTCCATAGGAAACATGCTGAAATATTACTGAAGATGATGAAATTTCCTTTATTTTGAACAAGAGAGTCAGAAAATGAAAAATGTGTGATAGTTGTTACAAATAAGTTTGTTGCATTCCATACTTCTCCATAAATTGTGTATTCCTAACTTGTCAAAATGTGAGTAATTGCAGCTACAGGATATTAACCTGCAGGGAAAAAAAAAAAAGAAAAAGAAAAAGAAAAAGAAGAAAAAAGAAAAAAAAAATTGTTTTAAAATAATGTTTAACATGAAATGTTTCTCTCCAATCCACCAGGAGATAATTGAAGGAAGAGAAAGAATCAGTCCAACTAATTTTATGTAAACACTCTATCTCTTGTTCACATAGACAAGAATATTTTGATAATTACTTATAAACAAATAATTAAACAGACCTCATATTGAAAACATGGGGTGGGTCTTTTTCTTTGTATGAAATCCAGTCAGTCAACATCTCCCTTAGGCCATACTGCATCAGCAAAATAACAATCTGTGTTTAGATCTCATTTTGCTAACCACTGTACTTGTCAAGTAGAGCTTGTCTTCATTGTCCTTTCTTTGTGTGTGCAATTTAAATGAGTTTCAACAAAAAATTAATTTAAAAATATTTCAGCTGGCTTTATTGGGTAATATTTATTACTCTGTTAACAATGTAAAATTTAGCTATATACTCTAAACAGTGTAATTTCCCAAAAATACTTCTTGAAGTCTGCTCATGTGGATGAAGTTGTGAAAACTCAAAAGTTTCCATGGTACCCCACTGCCATTTTCTAGAGAGCTCTTTTGTTGTTGTTGTTCTTGTTCTTTTTTTTTTTTCTTTGTTATTTTTCTGTAAAATAAGGGCAAGAACTGTAAGATCAGACCTAACACAATAATATGTACCTCAAGTAAGAAAAAAATCCTACTGTTAATTATGATAAAAATGGCACATGTTTTTAAGACCCTTATAACGAATCTAACCTTTAAGAGCACTGTTGCTTATCTTCTCAACATCACATTTTAATAAAGACAGTCTCTGATAAATGTGCAGCTGATGCAAAAGACACATGAAGGGGCACAATATGCTTACCTTTTATGACTACAACTACTGATTTTACTTACCAAAATAAAATGAACCGGACTGCATTTTCCGTATGTAAGTACTATTTATTTTTTTAAAACTAGAATTGGCTTAAAATGGCCTGTAGCGATGGCATATATATATATATATATTTATGTATGTATATTCAAAGAAACAAGTACTGACCTACTATATGTACTATTGTCAATATATTTTAGGCACCTTCTGTGCATTTACATTTTTTAAAGCAGGATAGAAATATTTTTTTCAATGCTTTTTTTTTTTTTTTTTTTTTTTTTTTTTTTTTTAAATAGGGTCTGACTTTGTTTTCTGTTTGTCTAGAAGCATGTTTCACTGGGTAAAACTTCAAAGTCTAACCATTCACAGCTTGCCTTTTGGCTTGTGGCAAGGACATGACTTATGGCAAACTCATAGTATTTTTTTTTCCTTAAAAAAAAAAAAATATATATATATATATATATTTTGCATATTATTATACCAGTCACAAGAACAAATGCTGTAAAAAATAAGATTAGAAGAAGTTCATTCTCTTGCAAGTTCAGAGATGCTCGAATGAGGTTTATATATCAATTTTGTGCAAATATGTGCTGAACAAAATCAGAATGGTGATATTTTGTTAGATCATAATGTTAAAATGTTTATTCTAAAAAATTGCGCACATCAGAATTATTTACTGTGAAGAAATGTTGTTCTGAAGAATACATCTTTATCAAGCATCAAAAGTTAATTTCATAAAAATTAAATAATCTAGTATTATGGCAGTTTGCTTCATATTATAAGATCTGCTCTGAAAATAATGCCTGTGGTTTTCTTATGTTGGCACACAACTCAGAGGATGTCAGTGAGAAAGCAATAGAAATTGAACTTTTCCACAAATATGCTGCCGAATTTTATTGCTGTGCAATAGATAGCAGCAGAGGGGCAGTCTAAAAAATGGCATCTGACACAGAAGTGCATATGAAGCAAATATATGTAATTGAATTTTTCTCTGCTGAAAAAATGGCACAGACTGATATTCATTGGAACTAGCTGAAAGTTTATGGAGATCAAACAGTGAGACAGTGAATAGTACATTTCAGAAATGGTGACAATGACTTGAAAGACAAGCCACATTCTGGACAGCAGTGCAGATTTTTATGAGTACAGCAGGCAGGCTTTTTCTCATGTGCATAGCTAACGCTGGTATAGTGTTGAAGAACAGCATTTTGTAGTTTAGAATTTGTTATATCAAATACTGTTACTGTGCTTTTTGTATCTGTTCCAGTTTCCATACCTTTATAAACATTTCACTGAATGAAGGAAATAAAGCCTTTTAGATAGCAATCTGTACATGCTAAAATCCAACCTATTAACTGCAGTAGTGAGACAAATGCAACTGAAGTCAAAGGAAGTCCACAGGTAATATGGCTACAGAATGGAGGAAGAAGAGATCAAAGGTATAATAACAGCAGGTAATCACATTAAGTTTAGATGCTGATGAATTTCTTAGCAACTAACACTAAGCCTAGAGGTAAGTAGCATCGTACAAATTGATGGGCCCACTCTGGATCCATCCTAGCATGCTAAAAGAAGTTGCTGACAATGTTGGAAAGTCAGTGCCTACAATATTTGAAAAGCCTTGCAAGAAAATGGAAATGTCACATGGGCTTGGAAGAGGACTCTAGACTAGCGGTTCATTAGTTTTACTTCAGTGTCTGGGAAAGTAACATAATGCCTCCTGGGAACTATTATGGACTAAATTATGCAGGTGGTTAGGAAAAGACTGCATAAATTTACAAATGCAAATAATGTCTCATTTACCAGATCACCTCCTACAATAAAACAACGTAGGGTTTTTTTTTTTTTTTTTTTTTTTTTTGGCCTAGAGAAGGAAAGCAGTGGATATTGTTTACCTGTACTTCAGCAAAATTTTCAACTGGCAAGATATAGACTGGATGCAAGGTCCACAAGATGTATAGAAAAGTAGCTAAAAGATTGCACTGATAGGGTGATTGATGGCTTTTACTCAGGCTGTCAGTTTGTCATTATTGGAGTTCTCCAGCAACTGGTACTGGGTCCTATACTATTTGTTATTTTCACAAGAGATCAAGACAATCAAAGCAAAAGTACCCTTATCTAGTTTGCTTTTGACATTTGGCTGGCTGGTAAGGCAGACATGTCAGAAAGAAATCTTTACACACTGGGAGAGTGGTCAAGCAAGAATTTATGAACTTCAAAAAAGACAGAAGAATGATTATTCATTTGGAATTACATAACAAATGAGCCCATAATAGACTAAGGTCTGTGTGACTGGGGAGCTGCCTTGGTGAAAGGTAGTTGGGAGTCCTGGTGGACAACAAGCTGAACATGATCAGCAGTGCACTGCTACAGCAGTGAGGATAAATCAGATCCCCTGATGCAATCTGCAGGGGCATTATCAGCAACAACAGTGATGTGGTCACCCTGTTCCATTCAGTGCTGTTCAGGTTATACATGGAGTACTCTGTCTATCTCTGGCCCCAGCAATTCAAAAAAGAACATAGGACAGATTGGAAGGGTCCTACAGGTCATAAAGATTATCAAGAGGCTAGAAAAAGTGCCCAGTGAGGAAAGACTGAAGGAGTTACGTCTTTTCACTACAGTGAAGGGAAGTCTTAGGACAAACCTCATCACAGTATTCCAATACTGCGAGGATGATTATAAAAGGTTTTCACATGGAACCACATGGAGAAAACGGCAATTGATACAACCTGCAGAGAAAGAGGTCCTGTATAGATATGAGAAAGACATTTTTTAAAGCAAGATTACTATTCACTGAAACAGCTTCCCCATGATCATCATAGAATCTCTCCTCAAGGTTTTCAGGATGCAACTGAATTGCTAGATTATCTAATCTAAGATCTCTTTTTCCCACATAATGTTTGACTGGATTTGTCCCTCCCAGCCTAGGCTGACTATGACTATATAAAACTATGATTCTGTGATTCTAAGATAAAGTTTCAGATCTTATTCAGGATGATATGATGAATAAGATTTCAGAAAAGGTAAATCAAAAGCAAGATAGCAGATTTAATATTTAATCTTACAAATTGAAAAGGAAAAAAAAAAAAAAAAGAGGTAAGTGGACAAATACAGAAAACAGGATTTTGTATAAAATATTTGAAAATCCATACATAAAAACCAAAGCATATTTAAAATTAGGAGAAATAGAGAAAAGAAGAAAACAAATTCTTAGGATTATTTGTAAAATTCACTTTTCTCAAATATTATTAGGAAAAGTTCTGACTGTTCTTCACTCATGTGTCCTTCACTATGTGTTACTAGTCAGAGATAAATAAAACATATTATGAAACTTAGATGAATATTAGAAAATAAGAGTAAAATAAAACATTAAAAACAGTTAAAAAGAATATAGTTAATTTTCATAAAGTTAATTAATTTGCATAAAAATGCAAGCAGAATGAGGATACAAAAACTTTGGATGGCAATGCGTCAGAATGAAGAAATAGCACTACAATAAAATAGAAAAACAACCGCATAGCTGGATATACTGTTATAAACAGACATGAAAAACAAGTCTGAACTAAAATATAATCATCATATTTTACTAAAATGTTGGTAAGACTAGATTTCTGTAACACTGTTTGAATATCAGATTGGTGCAGCTAAGAAAATGAAATTTGGAATATGTTCCTTGTATGATGAAATTAAACAATTATATTATTTACACCCCAAAAAATTATATTATTTATACCCAAAAGCATGTTTAAGAATCACTAGCAACCCTGGGGATTTAAAACATGAGTTAAACAAATATATTAATGCAGTCTTACTTATTTCTAAAGTTAGGTGTGATATTCAGAATCTTATGCAGCCTATCTATAAACATGTGCGGATGGCATAATCCTACTCAGATCCTCAGATTGCAAACATCTTGACTGGACAAGTCATTTGTGAAAAATCTGAATTCCTGTGTTTGTTGTTGTTGTTGTTGTTGTTTGTTTGTTTGTTTGTTTTGTGTGTGTGTGTGTTTCAGAAGAAAATACTATTAATTAAAAAATAATATTATTTAAAAAGACTCCCTAACACCCAATATGAACATCTCCTGACACAGCTTCATGCCATTCCCTTGTTACTGATGAAATCAGAAATGTTTGGTGAGTAGCTATGTTCTTTTTTCCTTCCTTAAGGAAGGAAAATTATAATCCAATTATAAGATGACAAGGAGCTAAAAAAAATTCTACTAGTCTCTAGAAGAAAAAGATCTACTTGGTCTAAATCAGGGAGGTGATTTGAGTACTTATCACTGAGAATAGATAGGCTTTCCTACAGCAAATCCTCTACTAAAATGCAATATTCATATAGATTATACAATTCTCTGTTCATATTTCTTACATCTAATCAAGGAGAGGAAAAATCTATAGATTTTGAAGAACTGAAATAGAAATTAGGAAGACTCAGACTGTTTAGAAAAGGAAATATAAGATGAAAGATTACTGAAAATGTTTCTAGATGAAATAGAAGTGGAATGAGACAGGGAAGGTTACCTGCATCTTTCCCCTCATGCAATGTTAGCAATCTGATAATAAGGTAGCCATAAAAATGATAACAATTAGATAGTAAAGCTATTTAAAAAATTACTACTTAAGTTAACATACTTTTTGTTGTCAAACGTATCAGTCTACATCCTTCCATTATGAGTCAGTCAGCTTAAATTACATTAAATCCTGCAATTATTTCATTCACACAGGTGTTATCATTTTATTCTTATTGATTCTAGCAATTTTTATTCAAGTCAGGACGAAAGGTAGATCCGTGCAGTATTTTATGGAATCTGGACCTCCATTGCTGAAGAATTTTGTGCTCTTGAAGCCGACACATGCCAAATAAAGATTTCTAGACAGTTAAGTTTTTACTACCTAAGGAAGTAAGTAAGAACTATCTATTTTAGCTCAAGTTGCATCCAGTCTGCAGGTAAAAAAGAGTATTACTTCACAGTTATTGTTTTTAAATAGCACTTCATTCAATCTATTTATGTTCACATGAGTACACATGTCGTTAGTCACCAACCAGAAAAGAAAATCCTGAATCCATTAAAGTTAATGAGGACTTCTGACATCAGCCGTAACAGAGTTAGAATTCGTATAAAAAGACTGAATGCAGATGCTGAAAACACAAGTGAAACTGTTTTAAGTCAGAGACTTTTGTCTAAAAAACAGGAACTTCCCAGTGACATTTTAATATTCTGAGGTACAGTGCAAAATTTACACAAATATATTTTTCAATTTGGTTTATATGTTATACACGTGTAAGAAAACTACTAGTAATTTTATGAACTTCTTACCAAAGATTCAGAATGTTTCTTTAGAAATATGTCAACTGTCCTGTGCATGCTAAATAAGTGTAGATGAGCTGTCAAAATGTCAAAAAAAGTTGACACAGATAGAAAAGTTACAGAATTTGTTAGTGTGTTTTATTAATGTCATACATGATGTTACACCTTTCTCTTTCACTTCTAAATGAACTTATATATGAAAGTGATACAACTTAGATATCTCTCACAATTCAAATTTATATTTATACTAGAATTACTTATTAAGAATGTCAGAATGAATTATATAAAATTAAGGAAAAAAGAAGCAAAATATTGTTTACATGAGATGTGCTTTATAGACAATGAAATTGAAATTATATATTTAGAAAACAAAGCTTATTTCTTGATGTCATTCTTTCTCCTTTCAAAAGCCCAATAGCTTCTTTCACTTATTTTTTATTTGTCCTGTTAGGACTCCCCTTGACTCCATACTGAAAAATTTGCAGTGAAATCAGATACTGAATATTTATCAAATTTCTAACAGAACAGTAATTTATGAATGGAAATTATACCCCCAAACCTTGCATCTTTGCCACTACTTACAAAAAGTGAGCTAAATCACAGAATCACAGAATCGTAGGGGTTGGAAGGGACCTCCAGAGATCATCGAGTCCAACCCCCCTGCCAAAGCAGGATCCCTACACCAGGTCGCACAGGTAGGCGTCCAGGCGGGTCTTGAATATCTCCAGAGAAGGAGACTCCACAACCTCCCTGGGCAGCCTGTTCCAGTGCTCCGTCACCCTCACCGTAAAGAAGTTCTTGCGCACATTGGTGCGGAACTTCCTATGCTCCAGCTTCTGGCCATTTCCCCTTGTCCTGTCTCCGCACACTACTGACAACAGTCTGGCCTCGCCACTTTGCCCCCCACACCTCAGATATTTATAGACCTGGATCAGGTCCCCTCTCAGTCTTCTCTTCTCAAGGCTAAACAGACCCAGATCACTTAGCCTTTCCTCATAGGGGAGATGCTCCAGGCCCTTCACCATCTTCGTGGCTCTCCGCTGGACTCTTTCCAAGAGATCCCTGTCTTTTTTGTACTGAGGAGCCCAGAACTGGACACAGTACTCCAGATGAGGCCTTACCAGGGCACAGTAGAGGGGGAGGATCACCTCCCTCGACCTGCTGGCCACGCTCCTTTTAATGCACCCCAGAATGCCATTGGCCTTTTTGGACACAAGGGCACACTGCTGGCTCATGGCCAACCTGTCATCCACCAGGACACCCAGGTCCCTCTCCGCAGAGCTCCTCTCCAGCAGGTCATCCCCCAACCTGTACCGGTGCATGCAATTATTCCTCCCTAGGTGCAAGACTCTACACTTGCTTTTGTTAAACCTCATCTGGTTTCTTACTGCCCAGCTCTCCAGCCCGTCCAGGTCTTGCTGAATGGCAGCACAGCCTTCGGGTGTGTCAGCCAATCCTCCCAACTTCGTATCATCAGCAAACTTGCTGAGGGTGGCCACTACCCCCTCATCAAGGTCATTGATGAAGATGTTGAACAGGACCGGACCCAGCACCGACCCCTGGGGAACACCGCTGGTTACAGGTCTCCAACCAGACTCTGCACCGCCAATGACAACCCTCTGCGCTCTGCCAGTCAGCCAGTTCTCAACCCACCTCACTGTCCACTCATCTATCCCGCACTTTCTCAGCTTCGTTATAAGGATGTCATGGGAGACAGTGTCAAAAGCCTTGCTGAAATCAAAGTAGACTACATCCACTGCTCTCCCCCCATCCACCCAGCCAGTGACAACATCATAGAAGGCTACCAGGTTGGTCAAGCATGACCTCCCCCTGGTGAACCCATGCTGACTACTCCTGATAACCTCCTTTTCTTCCAGTTGTCTGGAGATGGCATACAGCACAAGCTGTTCCATCACTTTTCCAGGGACAGAGGTGAGGCTGACTGGCCTTTAATTACCTGGATCTTCCTTCTTGCCCTTTTTGAAGACCGGAGTGACATTGGCTATCCTCCAGTCTTCAGGCACCTCCCCCATTCTCCAAGACAAAAGTAAGCTGTAAATGATTTCTGTTGTTCAACATAGCCAAAGGAGAATATAACTACTTAACTAATTAACCACAATTGCAGAACCATAGTATGAGATTTATGACACCTTAAATTGTGCCTGTGAAGGCCTTCCACATCAATGAGATTAATTACTCATTTAGATGCACCAAAAATCTGTCTACATATAGATTTGCTTTTTATGTATCTCAGTGGAAATTTCAGAAGGCACTTGAATATCAGAATTCAGGTTTATGTTTTCACAAAATTGAGAAATGAATTTCTGGAATGTTTTATTCAGGAATTTCTTGTTTTCATTGAAGGAAAAGAAAAAAAAAAAAAAAAGAAAGGAAAAGGAAAAAAAAAAAGAAAAAGAAAAAGAGAAAAAGAAAAGCCAACCATATCCTGGGCATCATCAAAAGAAGCATGGCCAGCAGGATGAGGGAGGTGATCCTGCCCTTCTACTCTGTGCTGGTGAGGCCTCATTTGGATACTGTGTCCAGGTGTGAAGTCATCAGCACAGGAGAGACATAGGCCTGTTCAAATACATACAAAGGAGGGCCAGAAAAATAATCCAAGAGGTGGAACACCTCTCCTCTAAGGACAGGCTAAACATGTAGGGACTATTCAACCTGGAGAAGAGAATGCTCCAAGATGATCTGGTAGCAGCTTTTCAGTATCTGAAATGGAACTGCAGGAAAGTACAGGACAGACTCTTTAGCAGAGTTTGCTGCAACAGGCAAGGGGATATGATTTCAAATTTAAAGAGGGTAGATTTAGGTTAGATGCAAGGAAAAAGTCTTTTATAGCGAGGGTGGTGAGACACTGGAACAGGTTGCCCAGAGATGTAGTGGATGCCTCATCCCTGGAGATTTTCAAGGCCACACTGGACCTTGTTCTGAGCATTGTAGTGTGGATGTTCTTGTTCAATACAAGGGAGTTGGACTAGATGAGTTTTCAATGTCCCTTCCAACTCTAAGGGTCCTATGAATCTACGATTCTAAAAAGAAAACGGAAAAGGAAGAGAAAAAGGAAGAGGAAAAAGAACCACGGACACACAGAGAACTAAGTAGGTTGAAATCCATCTGGAGAATGAAGTAACATAATGAATTAGTCTCCATGCCTATATATTCTTCTGACTCTTAGATTCCTGTCAGTTCAGTGTATCAGTTCAATTTTCTAGGTGAATTCTTAAATGCCTAACTTGGGCAGTCAGCAAAAATAATAAAATGAAAAAGGAAGCAAAAATGGCTTGTACTAAAACTGCATCATCAGCTGCTTCTGCTAAAGATCCTCTTTGTTTCACCCTTCAACGTTAGTAATATTCCACACCATAACATAAAAACAACATATTTTATCTGAAAAAGGCAGAACGAACTCTGAGAATAAATTTCTTTCCTGTCTTAGGGCATCAGTTGCTCACTGATTGTAGCATAAGTAGGAAGAAAAGGGAGTGGTTTATATCATAAATAAATAAATGGCTATGTAATAATTTTAACACATGTCAAATGAACACAAACAACTGAAAAACTGTTATTTGGTTTGTAAGCCATTGAAAACAGACCATTAAGTAATGAATTAAGCTGATAGCTTTCGTATGAATAGCTAAAAACCATCTGTAAGATGAAAAATGAGATACTTAGCCTGAAAATTTCAAAGTTGTCTCTCAGATTTTAGTTGGAGCTATGTATTCAGTCTTAGTAAACATCTTCAAAAATTTTGCCTTTCATACTTTTGCTAGAAAAATATTTTACCTCCTTTATAACTTTGATATAAAATGCAGCTAAGGTGGCTTTCTTATGCAAATGTGTTAACTCCCATACAATTAATTTCATCAGGAAAGGAAGGCTGTTGATATCTGCCTTATGAAACAGAATATTCACGATGATAAATATAGACATGAAAATATACAAGGTGATAAATACATTCACCTTAAAAGAATTAAGGTTGTGTACTAGTGCTTACTTGATCCCAATACCAGAATAAGTATTTATATTTCTTATGCACTATGGAGGTGTTTTCATGTCAGGCATTCATTTTAAAATTCAACAGGTAAACCATAAAGCAAAGCACAGGAAATTGATGCAGAGCGAAGTTAAGAGAAAGTACAGCTTTGAATAGTAGAGTTTTTTGTTTGTTTGTTTAATGTGAACTAACCAAGGCTATATTTTTAAATGACAGTAAATGAAATTATCTTAAACTGATGACATATTTGTCATCAAAGAAAACTTCTTTTATTAATATCAGTAAGCCAGATTTAATGCTATTAGTGATTTATGTCAATAGATCAAAGCCACATTTTTAATAACTGTGTTCTCATTTATCAAAGGTAAATCAAGGAAATCTTTTATCCTATCAAACCAGATCTTATCTAATTATTATTTTAACTTGGCCATCAAAATAGCAGACTTGGATTCCCCAGAGAGCAGGGAAGAATATCAGCTGCCAAATAGATCTGGAGTAAGACTATTGGAAGAAAAGTTTTGTATCGGGAGGACAATCAGTGGCACATTCCAAGCTCTTTACCTTTAGAATGGATTAGGGGAGAAGGAATAGAAGTGCAGGGGAAGGGACAGATTTCTCTTAATTCAGGGGAAAATCTCAGAAATCTGGGAGATTGAATAAACCTAAAATACCTTAATTTTAATGAAGACCATTCTATGGTTTCCAAATAAATCTCCCACTCTGTTTATAGGAGAATAAAGAAGGTAACACAATTTCCTTTTGAAATACTGCTATGTGACTCTTCTACAAATTTTGAGCCAGTTTTAAAATAAGAAATCTTTGATTCTTTCAGTTTGATGTGGAGGTATTTTTAAATTCAGACTATTGCACTAAAGGTATAGATAAGTTGATGTGAAAGTAATTCTTGTAAATTAAGATACACCATTTAGCTGTGCACTCAGATGTTGAAGGATTAGTATCCTAAATGAGCGTATAAACCCAAGTGCTTTTATACCATTATACTAGTAACTATTACATAATAAGAAACCACTAGACTTTATACATATGCTAAATAAACAGACAACAGATGGCATTATTTGTCAGTGGTCTGCAGTTATCTCTAGGATTTAAAAGGCTTCTGTGATTTTTTTGTAGATGTTCTTCGTCTGTCTTGGCTGGTAGAGTTTTGTCAGCGTAAGTAGAAAAGCTATCTTATTTTCACTAGTAAGGAAGTCCCACTCTTTCCGTCTAGGTCAGCAAATTGATTGGATTATACATTTAGTTGTATTTATCTCTGATGGCTATTGTCCACTCTGTTTTTTACAAATTCTTTTTGATGTGAATACCAAAACTGAAAAGACCTAGAACTGCATTAAATTCATGAATGATTTTATTAATTCAGTTAGTCATCAGGTACACTTCATCAATTGTGCCTACCTCTGTGTTATATTTTTCCCAAATACATCTTCTCTGGAATTTAAATTATGAAGAAAAAGTGGCTGACTAATCTGAATTTCTCAATTTATTCATGTTCAATAAAAAGCTATTCATCAGCTTAAGCTCAGCTGTGAGTTCAAATCAAATTTGAACCACCTGGGAGTAAACAAAATTGTTCTTCTTCCCTTGCACGTCAGCTGTGGATAAAAATAACAAGAACATTTCTAAGGAGCTCAAGGCTCTAAAAACCTCTGTTTCTTCAAACAGATTTTACTGAAATTACTTAATATATAGGAAGAGGCACCCTGGGTGTATTTTAGATTTAGTATTTTGATCTGTGATTAAAGAGAACCACAACAATAAGAACAAAGCAATAATATTTGAAGGTTATAAAGAGACTTTTAATTAGTATCAATATCAATCAAACATTCATTGCAAGCAAATTTTACATTATACTATCATGCATGTTTGTGTATTTTGCAGCATCTTATTCATCTTAGATGTTTTTTATCTTCTTTATTAAATGTCCTACAGACTTTCCATTTAAAGAGTATATTGTTAACTATTTAAAATGATTAAGTGTGAGGCTTTGGTTATGAAATTTGTATAATTATATAACATTTATCTACCTATGTGTCTAATTAAATCAAAGAATAATCTTAAATCAAATTATTTTCCTCTCCCCTCTCCTCTCGTTCCCCCTTCCCCCTTCCCTTAGCCTTAACATTTCCTTTTTTCCCCCCTTTCCTTCCCTATCCTTTTTCCTTTCCTATCTTTTTTTTTTTTCCTTTAGTATCTCTCTCTCTCTTTTTTTTTTTTTTTTCCCCATTCTCTTTTCCTTTTTCCTTTCCATTTTTTCCACAATTTTTCTGTTTATTTCCTGCAAAATATATCAATTTAAAGCCCTAGCAAAAGGGTTCATTCTGGTTAATCTTAAGGACCCTTAAGCATGACAGCCAATTGTCATGTTCCTTTTTTGGAGTTTAGCTGTCTATGATCAAAGCAACCTTTGATACAATGTTACACTGTAAACTGCCGAGAAATTTCTGTACATGAAAGACTGGGAGGTTTCCCCTCATCACTTGAGATTTACCTTCAAGTTCAATCCCTCCCCCTTGAGCCTTGTCTGAACTAAGTTACAGCTATGCCTGATCATATGTGTGTGAAGCTGGACGCTGACTTGCAGACTTGCCTTTGAGGCTTAACTTTAAACTTGTTCCATCATTACAGACTCACTTGGCAACCACTGATTTCTTTGTGTCTGCCACCAGAACTGCTTGGCAGTACTTCCATGGATGTTATGGAATTCTGCCTTTCATTCCTGAAGGTATTGTCTTGTTACCAGTGGTTCTTGACTTACTTTGCCTTCTACAGCAGCCATTCTTGCTACTTTCTAACATTAGCTCATATATTAACTAAGAATGTAAATTGTTTAAGTTAACTTATTTTTAGAGAAAGTGTGGTAGTTATCATGAGATTTCTTTCCATCATACAGGAAAAACACTGAAAATCATTTATCTCTCATCTGTTCCAAATAATTAACTGTATATGTTGCACTGTGGGCAGTGGGTGGCAACTATAGGCCTCCATTCAGATTAGCATATGAACTTGTGCTGAAGATTAATGAATTGCAGGACATTCTCCTATGTGCACATATTCATTCTTTCAGAACAAAGATACTCATTATTACATGACAGAAGTGTCACGTGAAATCCTCCTTTTTCCAGAAGATTGTTAGTCAGTTACAATTAAAATAAATAGCTTTCTGTTTTTGCTATATAGTTGTGCTCTTCTATCAGAAATACCACATACTATTCAGTACAGCAAAATATAACTGACATATTTGGTAGTTTCTAACATCTATTTCAAACAGAGTAATGACTCAGGGAAAGAATAAGATGCAATACTATGTAATGCAAAGAGCATGCATGAAAAATGGTATGAAAAAGACATCCTTTACTACTTTTTATAAAATCTTGCTTCTTGCAAACACTTCAGAAGACGGCACCTGTGTGAGTTTTGAGATACGTCTGATAGTATTCATACTACAATAGCACTTAAAGATACTAGTGAAAATCTCAAATCAATAATGACTAAATAAAGGCTCAGATAAACTAACTTTTATACCTGGGGGCAGGTTGAGGACAGGAAAAAAAAATGATTGGCAGAGAAAATTCTGACAGCTTAGCTGTTAGGTAAATTACCTAGGATTTCTGGGCTGCTAATTCTGGTCAAGAATTTAGATAAAGCATTGTTTATCATCTAGAAATTACATCTTCATTGAAAACGAGATCAGTATTAGACATGGAGGTTTCAAAGATAGTGAACTAGATAAAAAGTCTCTCGATTTCATGGAACTATAGTTGTCAAAGAAAGAGTGACAACAATTCATTTATTATTTTATGCTGTTTAGATACCTACTTCCATTCTAAGTAGAAGCAGACTGAATTTTCATATTTTCTATCAGTGGTTGTTCAAAGTCTGCCATCAGCAAAGATTTTTTTTTTTCCTGAAAAATCACAGTGAATTATGTTTATTGTTAAGTTGAACAGGGAGACGTAGTAAACTAGAGAGATATATTTTGCTAATTAAAAATGCGGCACCAAATGACACAGTAATACTTCTATTCACGTAAGTAGTGAGCGCTTCCAGTCGAGTAAGCATCAGGAGATTTGGAAAAGAATCTTACCAGTTTATCATAATCAAGTAACAAAAACATGAGTAATATCAGTTATGTCTGAATGTGTATGCATATAGATGCATCAGTGTCAGTGACTAAGTTTGGAAGAATTTTTAGCATCTAATTCACAGTACACATTTTAATTTGGTTATTTACTTCAGTATTTTTATGACAAAGCTAGATACAAGACTAAATAGTTATTAAATCTGTAAATCATCTCCCTCGCGATCTTAAAAGAAGAAAATTATTTGTGACATTTAACATTCCCAGACTCTGAAATTTGGAAAGCAAACTAGTAAAAAACCTATACAAAAGTTTTTTTCAATTTAATACTCTCACTTTTTCAAGACATTATTAGTTAATAATTAATCAATTCACATCAATAATTAAATAATTCTACCAAATAATTATATTTAAGAATTGGTGTATTTAGCTATTAATAATCTTATAGGTTTTTACCTGAGTTTTAGAAAAAAGTTGAAGTCAAAGCTGATGCTATATCTGACACTGATGTAAATTAAGTCAATGCTAAAATAATTCTTAACTTTCTCCTGAATTACTCACATTATGATCATATGTGCATTTAGTAATTGTAAGTGGTTTTACTACGCATTGTGATCAGCCTTCTTCCTACTGATTGCCAAATTGCAGAATCACTGTATCATCCATCAAGTATTTCCAGCTCTCCTCTTTTGCTAAGAAGGAAAAACAAGAACCAAGAAGGTAAGAAATTTAGGAACATTTATAGTGAGTCTTGGTGATTCCCTGGCAGGCATAATTTAATTCCTAGTGAAAAGGAAATTTTATTGCATGGAGACTTTTCAAGGACATAATCGTACTTGAGTTATTCCTATGAGATCGTTTGGGCCTGAAAATGCTCTTGCTTGGGATGAATGGCAGTAACTGTTCTAAATTTTATGGATAATTTCTTCATCTCTGTTGTCTCAAGTTATGCTTCATTTATATACCTATTTTGCAAATATTAGAATTACAGGATGAATGAATTATCTCCAAGCTTTTAATGCATAATAAGAGTTTTCACTTTTCTTCCAAGGTGATTCTCATGAACTAAGAAAAAATTCTAGCTATTTTTAAGGAGAGCTCTTTCCTCCCCAATCTCCTGCTCTTTTCTACTTTATAGCCAATTCTTAGTTGATCATGATTTGTTTTTACTTTAAAAATGTTTACATGTGAAGGCATTGTTTCACAGAACCTGTGACCTACAGAGAGTACATCATTCGATAGGCAATTCTGTCCTCTCTTCAATTTCAATGACTGAAAATCAGATTTTATAAATACACCATACATCAATAGGTGTGCTGTTAACTTTTTTCCTCAAATGTAGTGTTCTTAAAATGTATAGCCCAATTAGGTCAATACTTAATACTCCAGCTTGTATTAAATCATGTGTTGAAAATTTTATGTAATAAAGCAGTACTTTCCTGAAACGGAAATGTGAAGTTCAGCCACCTTTAAGAGTTCTTAAAGAGTTTTTTTAAGAGAACATTATAAACACAGAACTCATTGAAAATGTATATTAGGTAGATCTTATTCATTTGGAATTGTAAATCTATCTTGCTCCTACTTTTGTTTATCTGTTTATTTGCTTCTTCTGCAGATGAGAATTCACAAAGAACACTAAATGTAACAATACTGCTTTTCACTCTTCTAATATGATGGCTGCGTCAAAAGTACTGCCTCCTATTTTGCTATGATGGCCCATGATGTTGTATGGCAGAATAAGTTAAAACTTTCCATCAGTGTTCCATTATATTTTGCTGCTATGTGATAAATGGCAGCAGTCTGATAAAATGGAATCTAACATGGAAGTGGGTATGGAGCAAAGAGATGTCACTGAATTCCTCCATGCAGAAAAAAATTGCAGTCATTAATGTTGAGGGACACTTCCTGAACATTTATGGAGATTACATTTTTCACCTTATGGTGGATAGTGTGTTTCAAAAGTGGTAATAGCGACATGAAAGGCAAGCCACATCTGAACAGCTTTGCCATTTTTTAATGAACAAGACATGTGGTCTCTTGCTCACTGCTGGCAAAGATGCATACCAAGGGTGGTGACTATGCTGAAAAATGGTAGCTGAGAACTTGCTCTGTCAAATCCTACTATTGTGCTCTTTGTATCTGTTGTAGTCACCATGGAAAGCAACGCTACCTTCAGTGAGACATACATAATAGTTATGCATCAATCTCTTTGTAAAAGGGTTTCTTTAAATCACAAAAGCATATCATTTTTTTCAGTTTATGAATATACTGTATAAACTTAACGAGGGGGAAAAAGAAAACACACTTTCCTACAATTTCTTGTTAGACAACAGAAATATGCTACCACAGGCATGGATGTTCCCTAAAGGCAGACAATGACATGGATTTTTCTGATCTCCAGCTGCCTGATCCAAGTATACACAGTGAGGTCGTTCTGACTTTTTCTCAGAGCAGCAAGGTGTTCTATGCATGTTCCTCTTACAGTAGAAGCTGGGTGCAGGTTAAGCTTCACTTCTTTTATATACTGAATTACATAGATAGATGTCCCTTTATTCCTTTTCTCTAAAATCTCTTACTCTGAGTTACACCTTTGAAAGAACCAAGAGGATTCTGTTACTTTAGCATATGTGAAAGTAATTTGAAGACTCTGGCAAAAGAATCAAGTGAACTGCAAATGTACTCTGTACACACTGCCAGTTCAAAAACCTTTCAACTATGAACTTTGAAGGAATACATGTTTTAAAGACAGTACATTGCTGTTTAATCATGGATGTAAAATGTATACTAAAACAAACACAAAACCAAGAACAAACAAACAAAACGAAAAAGAAACCATCCAAACTATAACAATTAAAAGAAACACCACTGCAACTATAACACAGAGCAAGAAAATCTGAGTTGCTAAAAAAAATTGTATTAAGATGTTTACTATGTTTAAATAGATACATTTCATCCCAGCCCCAGAGTGAATATATGGTATCAATTGATGGTTTCAAAAATTTAAAAATTGTTAGTTTTAGTGTAGTGCAGTATGGAGTGTTCTGCTTACATGATGTCTGTTTTTGGTACCATCACTTACTGTTCCATTTACATCCATTGTCTTCGTAGTAAAAATGTATTGTGGCCTACCTATAAGCAAACACATTTGCCTTTTACAGGTAGAGTATTTGATTAAGTTTACTAATTGTATTTTTTTGCAGGTGAAAACAACAAGAATTTTTCTTTAGAGTTGTCTTCTGTGTAAGTGTAATCAGAAGAATGTAAGACCTTAGTGCTGGAAGACATAGAGCTAAATAATAGTAATTGGTGCTGAGTATCACTTCAATGTTTACTTTTATGCCAAGAATGAAAATATCTGCTTTCAATAACATATCATGTTTCAAATTAAACTTCAAAGGGTAAATTTCTTTCAGGTACAGCAATCTGCATCCATAACAGATACAACAGAATATAGCACGTCAGCTGATCTGATACTTATCATATAGACATATCATATAAAATAACCTAGTCATTTCATTAAGTATAATACCAATCAAACAAGATTAGTTAATACTATCACAGAACACTGTTCCTTATATGATATATTTTAAGGATAATAATGCAGCTTTTACTCAATGCTACCTTCTAGGATGCTTCTCTTTTAATCATAATGCATTCTGGAAGGAGAGAGAATTTGTAAAAACAAAATACCTGATATTTGGCATTCATTCTCCTTTCATTGAATGTTCTCTCTCTAAGCCATGCAAACACAGAAGTAGAATAGAAGTACATTTGTTGCTGGTTTTCATCAAACAATTGACTGTCAGTTTCATGAAGTAGTTTATGCAAAAAAGAAACAGACTGACGTAATGACTGTGCAATGTGCTTTCATACAATATAGGCTTATTATTTACCAATGCCAGCATATTTACCAATAAATAGAATCACAGAATCATAGAATTTCTCAATTTGGAAGAGACCTTCAAGATCAAGTCCAACTGCAAACTAGCCATACTACCCTAACAACCCACCACTAAATCATGTCCCTGAGCACCACATCCAAATGGTTTTTAAACACATTCAGGAATGGTGACTCAATCACCTCCTTGGGGAACCTATTCCAGTGCTTAAGAATCCTTTCTGTAAATAAGTTTTTGTTTCTTTTGCCCTTCCTACTTTTCTCAGCCTGTTGGAAGCGTTGTAACTGTAGTACTACTCTGTAGTATACTGTTTATTGGGAGGTGAACCAATCAAGGCACTGCTTCCAATTAAGAACAATCTGACAGAAACAAGAGGGGAAAGGCTAAAGTGTTTAATTTTGTGCTGATACTGAAAGAAATACACTACCTGACTTAATTAATTAACCTAGTTAGTATAAATGTGTTCCACATTTTCTGTTCTCTGTTAATCACAGCTGAGTAAATTACCTCTTGATTTCAGCAATACCAGAAGCAAATGAAAACTAGCAGAATTATAGAATCATACCCAAACAAATCACTTAAAGGAATTTCATTCAGAAGCGAGATGTAAATAAATGCACAAACGAAAAAGAAAGAAAATATCTTCCACACAGCAATAGAAAACATAAAACACACATTTTAAATTGAACTTCATGATGTTGTTTTATGTCAGCTACAAACCCTGACAAAATTACCCATAAAACTAAACTATAAAGTGTTTGTTATTTTTCAGCAATTGCTAGCAAATTAAAATTTTCGATAACTGCAGTTATACTGGATATTTTCTCCTATTAACGACAAATAACACTGAACTATGATTTTTCTTTGAAGAAGAACAAAAATATTAGTTTAGTGACTTTACTGTGTAAGAAGCTGGTTTTGCTTTTTCTTTTCCTATGTGCTGTGGTTCCAGAGTTTGTTTAAATCCTTTGTATAAATACCAAGATCCCACTGAAAGAACTTGTCATGGCCTACGCTGTGTTTTTCCCTAGTAATCTGTTCCTATTGCTGCCTTAGTTTCTTTGCAGTGAGAAACCTACTTTTACTATTGTTGTTTCCAATACCAAAAGATGGCAAGTAGTGGGAATGTGAAGAAAATACAGCCAGAGGAAAGCTGTACTTTCTCTTCCTTCCTAGTGTAGCCAAGGCTTAAACCTGAAAATTTACATGAAGTCATGTTAATATCAGTAGAGGTATAGATATACACATGCACATGTCATATACATATCAGGATATATGTGCTCCAAAGGTGGTTGCATATATATTTATATAAATATAAATTATGCATGTCTACATATATGCATGCATATACATACACACCACATACAATAGTGTATATAGTACATATATATTATACATATATAAATAATATGCATATATATATATGGATATGAAAAGATTATAATGATAGTATGTTTGTGTATAATTCAGAGAGGAAATTCCATCAAACTAACAGAAGTTAAAAGAGATTAAAAGCTTTAAGCATTCAAAGCTAAGAAAGATGTAATGAAGTTTAGAACAGTGTTATAACATATTCACAGGAATATTATAAATGTCAATAGTAATAAGAGTGAATGTATTATCAAGGTTGTAGCCAACCAAAACCAGTATTTAGTATATTTAATGTGCAGTTAAGGGAACATACTCTGAAAAATATCCAATTTTCTCTCTTTCCTAAAAGGTTTATTTTTAATTTTGTTTTGTCTTTGTTATTCTTCTGAAGATGGAATATAAAATGAGTGAAGACACTTCTTCTGGGGTTCTTTTCAATGAAATGAAAGGCAGAAAGAATACAATATTTTATTGTTCAAAATCTTAGGTTCAATATAAAGTATTTGTTTCTTTCTTTTTTTTTTTTTTCCCCCCCATGTTCACCTTCTTTGAGATTGTTTTGTTGGTTGATTTTGTATAAGCAGAAGGGGTAGACAATGGGGAGCATGGGCTTATTGCACAGAATGACCATTAGCGTAATAAATTACCTTCCTGATCCAAATGGAAAAAATACACTACACATATGTAGCTCATTCCTAAATTTTTTTGCAGGCTTCTCTCCACATTTTCAGATAAAACAACCTCATAAACTCTGCTAATAAATAAATACATAAATAAATATTAGATGACAATCATGATGGCCACATTGTAATTGTGATTTTCTGTGATCTTACACTAAATAGAGTGCATCACTGTCAACCAGAAAATTGAAATTTCAAACTGGAATTTTAAAAGCTGGGAAGTTTTGTAATATATTTCCCAAGGCAATAAAAACAAAATTTTACCAGACCTACAAATAAGAGCGTGTACTTACATTCATATATACAATGTTTAAGTGTTCATACGTACGCTCATATTGACTAATATGTTTGTAAAACATATTTCATTATCCATAATCATAGAAAAATATTGATAATAATTTTCAAATAATACTATGTTTGTTTGATTTTAATGGAAAAAAAAAAGGAAATTTATTTGCAACAAGTATTTTCAGCATATCAGTCTTATAATCAGGAATAACATACTCAAGAGAATTCAAGATGTAAATACGTATAAAGCTTGTTTTATTGCAATACATCAACAGAATAAATTGTATTTTCTCTCATGGAAAACAATAGCAATGAGCCACAACTTGTTCTTTTCATCAGAGGTAAGAGTTCTGATTTAACTATCTAGTAAAACATAGTTAAGTGAAAGTAAAAATAGTTTAACTGGATCAGTGTGTGAGGCTGAACTGTATGAGACCACATCTACTCTAGTTTTTACTTGGTAACTTAATAAATTAGAAAGGAAATAATAATCATTCAGTACTACTAAGGAGATGCAAGCTGGGTGAGCAGAACTATATCCTCTCTAGCAGTAATTGTTCTGCCGTGTCTGTTTACAGTCTGTATGCCATTTGGACGACTTTTAACTTTCCGTTCAGGTTAATTCATTACTACTGTCTTTTATGTTTGAGTCAAACCAACTCAAGAAAATAGGCCATTAAAGAAAAGGAAGATTTCTTTTTGCATATGAAAAAAATAGCAAAACCAAACAAGTAGAGAAGTTGAGATTGATGAAAATAAATGGAGTTGTTCTTTCTGAAGATATCTAAATTAGATTGCATATAAGCAACTTGTGCAAGTAGAAAATCTGTCATCTGAAAGCCCTCAGCAGTTAAGAAATTTAGTTATTTCTTGAAAGAGAAAAGTTCTTCTTGAAGAATTTTTCTCAAAATTTTGTTTTCTTATTGTTTTGCTATATAACTGAACTCTGTGGTTATCTGTGTGGTTGGTTACTGTATTGCTTCGTACTTCATTGTACACTGCAAAATTATAGTATTTAATGAATGTTTTTGTTCATTAAAGTTACAAAATACTTTTCTTTTAATTCTTGCATTTCTATTCGGATTTTGACAATTCTAGCTAAAGTTAGTAGTGATAATATACCTTACCATATAACATAATGAAAAACAATTATAAAGGAATGTTGCAATAAAGTTACAGCATATATTTAGGATTCCTCTTGATTCAAATACCTTTATTTGATTTTAATTCTTCATAATGTTTTAATAAAATACCATAAGAACATCTAAGAAAGTACAGAAAATATCCAATCACATTACTATAATGTAATTTGATTTAACAGGAAGTAAAGTGTATGGTATTTGAAAATCAAAGTCATAGTTATGTAGAACATTTATCATGTAATAGCTTATGCCAGTAACGCATACCAGATTTATTATTTCTTAATATTTTTTCTCGAGAAAAGTAGATTTCAGTCCATAAATTATATCTTAGGTCAAGATCACCAAGTGCCATAAAAGGATTAACAGGAACTACTGAACAGACAGATCATTAATTGTACAGTAAAAATGTGATTTCTTTAAAAGTTAATTTTTCTTTCAGACAATAATCATTACCACAAGATAGACAGGACTGATTTACTTGTTTTCTGGTAAAGGTGGCAGATTTAATATGGGATGAGATTAAGATGATTTTAATGCAGTTAGCTGATTATCACTTAATCATTAGAGATGTAAACTAAAACTCAAACATACAAACATTTTTCAAAAGCAAGAAAACAAGATAGAACAAAGGAAATAAGAAATACAGACAGATGGACAGATCTTGCAAAAGTGACAGGCACTCTATAGAGTTTTTTCAGGCTACATCACAAGTGATAAGTCTTTATACGAGGCTTTCTTAGCTATTGCTAAGTTTCTGGAGCACCAGCTAAGACAAGATACTGTGGATTTCAGTAGTTTTTGTAACAAAATAATCATAGAATCATAGGATAGCTTGGAATGGAAGAGGCCTTAAAGATGATCTAGTTGCAAACACAAGCAGAACTGCCATTCACTGTATCAGGTTGTCCAGCACCCCATCCAATCATGTAACTCAGCACTGATCACATCCAGGGAAAGCGCATCCGCAATTTTCTGGGCAACATGTTCCATCACCTCAGCAACCACTGAGCAAAAAATGTTCATCTAACATCCAATCAAAACCTGCCTTCTGTACAATCAATGAATATACAGATGTTATAGTACAGCAGAGAGCTTGGCTACATAGTCGTTACACCAAAATAGGACAGAGAAAAGATAGTATCCTCACCCGTATCCTGGGCTTGCTTGGGAAACTCTGGTCGAGGGGATCTCCGGAAAGGATCCTTCCCCCTGCTAGCCAGCTCTTAAAGCGTCTAGGAAAGGTGGAACCAGGCTCCACCCCTTCCGGCACCTTCCGGTGAATTGCCTTCACCTGTGCTCCGTGGCTGACTCATTGCTCTCCTCAGGTGATCAATCAGAGGTTCAGGCCGTGATTCAGCAGTTCCCATACACCTTCTTTTAGTTTAAAACTATTTCCCGTACCCCCCTCCCCCGTCTAAGCACTATCAGATCGTGTAAAGTCAGCCTCCCCTTGGAAGGTCGTAATAAGATCTTCCTAAAGCTTTCTCTTTTGCTGGATGAACAAATTCAGATTCTTCAGTCTTTCTAGAGTGCCCCATCCCTCCTCTAGATCTGCTCTAACAGCTTCACAGCTTTCTTGTGCAAGGTAGGTCAGATCTGTATACAATTCTTAGGTGGGGCCTTGTAACAGCAGAAAAAATGGGGACAATCCCCTCCCTCACACAGTTGCCCATCCCTCTTCTGATGCTGCCCAAGATACAATTGGCCTTATGGGTACAAGCTCATTCTGTTGGTTTATGACTAGCTTTTTGTCTGTCAGGAACCCCTACTCCTTCTCCTCAGGGCTGTTCTCAAGTTCTCCTCCCACTGGGACTGATGAACCCAAATGCAGCACCTGGCACTTGGCTACATTGAATCTCATTAGATTCATATGGGCCCACTTCCTAAGTCTGTCCAGGTCCCTTTGGATGTAATCTCTTCCTTCTTTCATATCAATTATCAATTGCACCACTAAGTGTCATCTGTAATCTCAGTGGGGGTGTACTTGATCCCACTATCTCAACCTACTGCAACACTTTTCTGTTAGAATGTAGGACAAGGAGTGTGGATTTCAAATCCCCGTGGCATTAAAAATAAATAAATAAATGTAATTCCACTTTTTCGAGATTAAAACATCAGTCATGGTACTTGGATTTTAATAGCACTGTACTCACAAATTCTACACAAGAACAGGCTCAGATTACACTCCCTGAAGGCAGGGAGTAGAACAGACGAGGGACCAGCTACTTTGACAGTTTTTATGAGATTTTGCACAAACAATAAATGTCCATATTCTCTATGCAGTTGTGGATGTAGTGTTCTGTAGTGTTCTGCAGAAACATTTACACTCATCCTTAGCATGAAACATCTAGAAATTGATGGGACTCCATAGATGAAAGAAGTTTTGTGGCTTTTAAAAACTAGTGGAACACAATTTCAGCTGAATAAGAGCTCTGAGTTTTGTGTTTGGGCTTCTGTCATGGTCTTTGGAGCTGAATTACTGTGTATCTAACACAGAAAGTCAGATTCCTAAATATCAAAGAAAGGTTAGCAAGAGGTATCCTATCAAGTAAATCAGCAGCAATCAGTCTGAATATGAAAATAATTTATCTGTTTGACAATAATCGCTCCTCTATGTTAGTTCCAGACTTCTTCTGACCAGAATTTACTAGAAAATTATACATTTCTTTAAAGACCTAATGTCATACATCCAAATAATTTCTAAGGAACATGACATGAACTTCCAGACCATGGACACATTATTACAGATGATCAAGGAAAGTATTTAAAAAGTATTAATTAAAAACAAACAAACAACAACAACAACAAAAATCCTTATATAGACAGCATAATTGTATTTGTGTCAAGGATTATTAAACAAAATAAAGAAATAAATAAAAGAAATAAAGATCAAAATAAAAGAACAAAAATGATGTTTAATTATCATAAAATTTCTTCTTAATTGAGATAGAAATGGAACATTCTGTACTGTTCATAAATAATTCTCTACTGTTCTCTAAATAATTTTCTCATAAAAAAGTCTCTACTACACATGGCAGGCTAAATATGTCATTAACTTTAAATTATTTTATGTGTTACACCACAGTTACTGATTTAGTTCACCTCAGTTGAAACACTATTTTCTTTTTCTGATTACTTGATAAATTTTACAAAGACTGTATCTTTATCAATCTTCATTCTAATTATATTCAATATAAATTTTGTTGAAAGAATGTGGGTTTCTTTCTTTTATAGAAGATTTAATTTATTTTTTTCTTGATAATTATAGTCATTATCTATTTGAGTTAAATGCCAGTTATTGGGTGTTATAAAAGATTCTTTAGTAGTTTACTAGTTAGTGGCTAAAAACATTGCAAGTTTTCCTTCAGAATTTAATGTCATTTTGGTTTTGAGAAAGAAATTTGCATTGTAAAATGAAGAAGAAACTTCTCAGGTATCTCTTGGAGCATGTTGTATTTAAATAAATATTGAAACCACCTTGTAATCAATTTTCTTCTACATCTCTCGTATAACTGTAGTTGAAAACTATGTAAGGATATTTTACATACACTGTATTTGCTGTAAACAATCTACAAGACTCAACACATTTTTTTTCTCCTATAGGGAACAAATGTACACATTATCACAGAATCATATCAATATTTTTGAGTTGGAATGGATGCTTAAGTTCATCTTGTCCAACTTCCCTGCAATCAACAGGGAAATCTCCAGTTTGATTAGCTTGCTTGGAAACTGGTCTAGCCTGATTTTTAGTGTTTCCAAGGGCAGGATATCCTCCGTATCTCTGGGCAACCTGTTCCTGCTCACTGTTATTGTGAAAAACGTGTTCCTTATAACCAATCTAATTTTTCCCTCTTTTAGTGTTAAACTATTTCTCCATCTCTTATCACAACAGACCCTGCTAAAGAGTCTGTTCCCTTCCTTTTTATAACTCCCCTTTAGATACTGAAAGACCTCTAGGAAGATGTCCCAGAGTCTTCTCTTCTCCAGGCTGAACAGCCCCAGCTCTCTAAGGCTGTCCATGTAGGGGAACTGTTATCTTTTGATAATTTTTCTGGCCCTTCTCTGTATGCACTCTAACAGGTCTGCGTCTTTCCTATACTAAGGACTCCACATCTGGACACAGAACTCCAGGTGAGGTCTCACCAGTACAGAGTAGAGGGGCAGGAATATCTCCCTCCTCCTGCTGATCACTCTTCTTTTGATGTAGTCCAGGATGCAATTGGCTTTCTGGTCTGTGTAGGAACATGGCTGGCTCATGTCCAGCTTACCACCCACTCACCAGTACCCTCAAGTCCTTTTCAGCAGGGCTATGCTCAGTCCTTTCATCCCTCAGCTCATACTGATAGTAGTGGTTGCCAGCTACAAAATCTCTCACTTGGTTTTGTTGAGCCTAATGAGGTTCTCTTGGACCTGCTGTGTAAGCCTGTTTAGGTCTCTTTGAATGGCATCCAGTCCTTCTGGTATGTCAGCCTCAGCACACAGTTTGGTTTCATGCACAGACTACCTGAGGATGCAGTCGACCACACTGTCATGTCCAGTACTGACTTCTGAAGGACATCACTTGTCACCAATCTTAATGTGGAACAATTGAGCATCATTCTCTGAGTACAATCTCATATTCAGTTCCTTGTCTATTAAACAGGCCACTCATTAAATCCAAATCTTTACAATTTGGAGAGAAGGATGTCCTGGGGTACCATTTTAAAGGACTTACTGAAGTCCAGATAGATGATAACAGTAGAACTTCCCTTATTCACTGACACAGCCGTGCCATCAAAAAAGGTGACCAGACTAGTCAGGCAGGACCTGCCCTTTGTGAAGCCATGCTGGTTATCTGTGTTTTTCTCCATGTTAAACTGTGAGACTGGCAATGTCTTATATGTATACTCCGTGTGTGGAGTTCCTGTTTGTCTACTGCCTACATGATCAGTCTTGAGAATCCCAAGTTTGGCAGTGCTGGAGCAGCCTTACCTCCTCACTGGACTGTCAGTTTTCACAGCTCATAGCTTTTCTTTTACAGGTATGTAAAGAAATAATCATATTTTATTCCTTAGATCTAAAGAATGGAATTTAGTAATTACTTTTTATCTTCTTTTCTGCATGTGTTTACATATCTTAAGGTATAATTTGACTAGGAAATTAGAAATGCTAACTAGAAAAGACAATCTTGGAGACACAGAAATCCATAGCTAAAATAGCAACAGCTATTAACACAACCTAGTGATTAATACAAAAGGAATAGCTACCAAACATTTCCCTCCAATTATGTACTAATATTGACAGAAAATATTGACTCTTCTGAAAAATGTAGGTCGTTTCATAGTAAGCTTCTAAAATTCTTGTCTTCAGTGATAACTTACAGATGGAAACACCAGCTATCAACTGTTTTGGTAAGAGTAATATAAGAACTTTCTTTGAACAACTTGTGGAAGACCTAGCAAACACACTGATTGCCCTCTTCATACACATGAGGCTATATGAGAACTACCAAGATTCTACATACCAGAGTGAACCACTGGCCTGATCACAGAGAGTTCTTTACCAGATAAATGAAAAAAATCTCACAGATGAAACTATTAATTTGCAATTTCAAAGAAGGTCTAGGTTTGTGAATCTGCTGAATCTCTGAGACTAACAACCAAGAATAACACTACGTTATGTATCTGTGGTCATTAAATGGAGTTGTTGGAACAAGTCCAGAGGAGGGCCATGAAGATGATGAAAGGGCTAGAGCACCTCCCCTGTGAGGACAGGCTGAAAAAGTTGGGACTCTTCAGCCTGGAGAACAGAAGGCTCTGAGGAGACCTTATAGAGCCTTCCAGTACCTGAAGGGGGCCTTCATAAAAGTTGAGGAGGGACTTTTATAAGGGCAGGTAGTGACAGGAAGGACAAGGGGAAGTGTTTTTAAACTGGAAGAGGGTAGATTTAGTCTAAATATGAGAAAGAAATTATTTACTGTGAGGGTGATGAAATGCTGAAACAGATTGTCCAGTGAGGTTGTGTATGTTGTGTATGTCCCCTCCCCGGAAACATTCAAGGTCAGGCTGGATGGGGCTTTCAGCAGTCTGGTCTAGTGGGAGGCTTCCCTCCCTGCTTATAGCAAAGGGGTTGAAACTAGATGATTTTAAAGACTCCTCCTACCCAAATCATTCCATCATTTTATGATTCTGCGATTTCATGATTCTATGATTCTATGATGATATTAGATCCGAAGTATGTACATTTATATATACTCATGTATTTTTATTTATAATTATCTTCAGCTAGCAACAACTGTGCTCTGCTCTAGTTCAGACAAGTACATTCAATTATTTCATAGCGAGGTGTTAAATGACGATCACTCATTAAAAAAAAGGGGGAGGGGGGTAATTAAAAGGATAATTTGAAAGCTGAGAGATTGAGAGATGATTAATTGATGTAAAAGACAGTTCTTCTATCTTAGAAAATCAGTCAAGAAATATCTTTGCTGCTGGATGGGATTCTAACATAAAAATTCCTTAACCTTCTTAAAGAAAGGTGAAATGAATACTAGCCCATTACTGGTCATTTTAAAATCACTTACAAATAGTTAAAGGAGGTGAGTTTAAGATATATAGTATATGTATTTTTACAAATCATTTAAAAAGAGTAGTTGTAAAAAAGACTTGAATTGCAATATGGACACTGAGAAATAAGAGACCATGTAGCATTTTTTTTTTTTTCCAGATAGAATAATATTTCTAAATTTTACTTCCAGCAAAGACATTTAAAAGAGTTTCCATATTTCTATTAATTTTATGTCTTAAAAGAATATTATAATCTTATCTTGGTAATGGGATCCTGAGTTAACTGATCAAAGTTTCTATACTGCATATTTATTTCTCTATTTTTCAATGAACCATTGCCAGACTTTAGCAATCCTCAATTTCTGGATTTAAACAAATCTATTATTGTTGTAATAGGCTGCTGAAACATGATGAAAAGGTAATACAAATCAATTTATATATTTTTTACATTTCATGTCTATGGTCTCTACAGAAAACAAATTCTAAATCAAATAGCCACTGAACATATTTAAACAATAGTAAAGTCTACTGTACCTAGATTATGCCTTATTGCTCATGCTAGCAGAGTGCTGTAATAAAATATAAATCTGATTGATCTCATTAGTTGGTAATCTTTCTAACTGCAGGGAATATGGATGTGGAAAAAAGAAAATAATTCTGAAATTTGAAACTACCTTTGTAGTCAGTAGTGGAACGAAATATAATGTGGAATGTACTTGTATTTTCTAATATATTTATATGAAGTGGCATTGGAAAACAGAGGCAGAAGAATGAAAACAAGCAATAAGGAAAATGTGATTGATACAGTAAAATTGAGTCTGTATTGTGGAAGAAGTCTGAGACATCCTCATAAAACTGAATGAATATAAGTCCATGGGGCCAGATGAGATCCATCCTAAGGTTCTGAAAGAGGATGCTGGTGTGGTTGGCAAGCCAACCATATTTGAAAAATCATGGCTGTCTGATGAAGTCCCTAGTGATTGGAAAAAAGGAAATATTACTCCATTTTTAAGAAAGGGAGAAAGGACGATCTGGTGAACTACAGGCCAGTGAATCTCACCTCTGTGCCTGGGAAGATCATGGAGCAAATCCTACTAGAAGCTATGTTAAAGCACATACAAGACAAAGAGGTGATTTGAGACAGCCAGCATGGCTTCACCAATGGCAGATCTTTCCTGACCAATCTGGTGGCCGTGTATGATGGAGTGGTTGCATCAGTGGACATGGGAAGAGCGATGGAGGTCATCTATCTGGACTTCTGCAAAGCCTTTGACAAGGTCCCTCACCACATCGTTCTCTCTAAATTGGAGAGGTATAAATTAGATGGATGGACTGTTCAGTGGATTAGGAATAGGTTGGCTGTTTGCAGCCAAAGTGTTGTGATTAATGATTCTGTGTCAGGGTGGAGGCCAGTCACAAGCGGTGCCCCTCAGGAGTTGAGCTTGGGACCAGTGCTCTTCAACATCTTTATCAATGACATAAATGATGGCATCAAGTGCACCCTCAGCAAGTTTGCAGATGACACCAAGCTGAGCAGTGTGGTTGATACACTAGAGGGAAGGGAAGCTATCCAGAGAGACTTGGTCAGGCGGGAGAAGTGGGCCCATGTGAACCTAATGAGGTTCAGAAAGGCCAAGTGCAAGGTGTTGTTCTTGTGCCAGGGCAATCCCGGGTCTTTATAAAACTGGGGGAAGAACCCCTTGAGAGTAGCCCTGTGGACAAGGTCTTGGGGGTCAGGTAGAGGAGAAGCTGGACATGAGCCAGCAGTGTGCACTTGCAGCCGAGAAAGCCAACTGTATCCTGGGCTGCATTAGAAGAGGAATGGCCAGCAGGGAAAGGGAGGAGATTGTCCCCCTCTACTTGGCTCTTGTGAGGCCCCATCTTGAGTATTGCAGCCAGGCCTGGAGCCCTCAGTACAAGAAAGAGGCAAAGGTCTTGGAATGGGTCCACAAGAGGTCCACTAAGACGATCAGAGGGCTGCAGCGCCTCTCTTATGAAGGTTGAGGGAACTGGGATTGTTTAGCTTGGAGAAGAGAAGGCTCCAGGGAAACCTCATTGTAGCCTTCCAGTATTTGAAGGGAACGTATAAACAGGAGGGGCAACGACTGTTTACAAAAGTGGATAGTGATAGGACAAGGGGAAATGGTTTTAATCTGAGACAGGAAGGTTTATGTAAGATATTAGGAGAAAGTTTTTTTCACTCAGAGGGTGGTGACGCACTAGAACAGGTTACCCAAGGAAGCTGTGGATGCCACATTCCTGGAGGCATTCAAGGCCAGGCTGGATATGGCTCAGCAGCAGGATTGAAACTGGGTGATCTTTGAGTTCCTTTTCAACCCGGGTCATTCTGTGATTCTATGAATCTATGAAATTCAATGGGTTAAATTACATTAAAAAATATTGATCATATGGTTCATAAAATAGATAGAGCATTCATATATGTCCATTATTTTTAAGTCAGTTGTCCATGTAGATTTGACCAAAAGATATTGGTATCTATTTAGTGAACTGGCTGAAATCTCAGTACGCAGACGTTCTTTTAAGCATTAAAAGCAAAGGAAATGCCACGATCCTATATTCCACAAACTATTCTGAAAAAAATACTGGAAAAATAAAACTTAGTCATAAAACAAATATTTTAAAACGTGAATATAATTTGCTTCTTAAATATTCGATCTTAGCTTCCATATTAAAAAATAAAATAAAAATCCATGCCATATGCTCACATAGCAGTATAAATGTCATTTATAGTCAAGTTGATTTTCTATTTTATTTATATACAAGAACATGGTAATATTTCTGCATTTTAAGAAACAGATGTCCACTAATGGAACTCTTTAAACATAAAGTTATTAATTTGACTAAAAGGTCATCCAAGAATGTTAGCATTTTTCTTATTGTATATATTTAATTCACAATGGAGTGTTTCATTGTTTTGTAAAGTCCCTAAAGGGGAATTTTATTCTCTTCATATCTAAGGAAATTGTGATCATCATAAAAATAATTTCCACCATTTCTGAAAAATATGAAATCTTGACCGTCTTCCCAAGAAGAACACACAACTTTATGTAACCAAGGATAATAGGAAACAACTCCATCGTAATAGGAAACTCCATCGTAATTCAAGTTCTCCGGGGAACCTGCTTACTACTTGGCAGCTGTCTGATTTGCAATTCTTTGATATGGGGGCCTCTTATCTTGTTCATAATTCACACATTATTTCCCTTTCTTAGCAACAAATATTTAATCTCAGGAGTAGCCCCGGATGAAAACAAAAATATAGTGTCCCTTTTGTTCCTCTTTCCTTATTCCTCTCCACAGCCCCCCACCCCCACACCACCACCACACATCTTGTACTTTGAATTTCAGTTTTTGATTACTACTACTGAGTTGATCCCAGTCAGTTTATATTTGATCATAATAACATAAATCAGAGTATTTTCTTGAAAATACATTGAAATAGATGTTATATTATACAGTTTGGTACTTAAAGTTGTCCCACTGAATATCATTTATAATTTCCTAGGTTCTGTGCTGTTTCAGCAGTGCACAGTCCTATGGATAGCAGATCTGACTGATGCATCTTGAAAGTACAGTGTGGTTGTTGAAGGTTGCTGGATACATTCTAACTCATGCTTAGAAAGTGCATCTCATATTGGAAGGGATACAAATTAAGATACAAATTTTCTTCTCCCTATTTATGGAACTGTCTTTTGGTAACTGCTGACATCTATACAGTTTTGTTTTTTGTTTTTTTGTTTTTTTCTTTTTTTTTTTCTGTCTTTTCACATGAGTCAGAACAAAAAGTGTATCTGCAACTTAATGTATTAACTTCCTTTCCTAACACGTACCTTTACAGCTGTAGCAAGAATAATTAAAGTAATTGAATAGTTCAGTCCTTGCTATTGTAGAATGGAGTTGCTGAAGAAGTGCTAGATTTTTATTTTTATTTTTAATATATATATCACTTTTTTTCCATTTTTCCTTTTCTCTTTCCCTTCCCTTCCCTTCCCTTCCCTTCCCTTCCCTTCCCTTCCCTTCCCTTCCCTTCCCTTCCCTTCCCTTCCCTTCCCTTCCCTTCCCTTCCCTTCCCTTCCCTTCCCTTCCCTTCCCTTTCCCTTTCCCTTTCCCTTTCCCTTTCCCTTTCCCTTTCCCTTTCCCTTTCCCTTTCCCTTTCCCTTTCCCTTTCCCTTTCCCTTTCCCTTTCTCTCTTTCTTTTTCTTTCATTTTTGCTTTCTATTTCTTTTTTTCTCTCTCTCTCTCTTTCTCTTTCTCTTTCTCTCTCTCTCTCTCTTTCTCTCTTCCTCTTCCTCTTCTCTTCCTCTTCCTCTTTCTCTCTTTCTCTTTCTCTCTCTCTCTCTCTTTCTGTTAACTTTTCTTTATTCTTTTTCCCTTTTTCTTGCTAGCATACAGCAGCTATTTAAAAACTAGTAATAGTCTTGGAAAATATTCATGCAGGAAATATAAAATGTAAGTTTGGTATATTTCACTGTACATCCTGGGAATCATCTGATCTTCAAAAACTTATTTACCTGACGGAAGTTCCTTAACACATACATAATGTTTTATAAAAAAAAAAAAGAAATTAAAACACATTCATTTGTTTTACTCCCCTGTTTCTTACTCTTTACATCACAGCATCCAAATGTAAAACTTAGATGGAAACTTACATTATTTTTATAATAAGGTAAGAATGAGCTTTTTCCCCTTCCTACTTAGCGTTCCCCAACTACTTATCTTGTAATCCACATCATGCAGATGCATATTTTCAGATTCCCCTATTATAAGATTGAAAAAGTGCATTTGATACTTAATGAATCAATGACAATTGCTGAAATATAACTGTAGCAATGATGCAAGAAGAACAAACAATAAATAGAGTGGTAATATTATAGAAGTCATTTATGGAGCAGGAAAAATCAGGAAATAGAGGAATTCAGAGACATTTTAAAAGCAAGGATTCTACCCATTGTTGCTTCAAATTCAGCAAAACCATAAATCTCAGAATAAAACAAAACAAAACAATATCAAAACGTGAATCTTGATCTGATTTTATGGCTTCAAGACTAAACAAGCAAATAACAAACAAAATAATAATAATAATAATCAGAACCAAAATGAAATAAAATTACATACATAAATAGAGCTTCACTGTTTACTAGCTGTTAGCTTAAATATGTTTATTCTGTCAAGTTTCTCAATAGAGAAAAATCCAGGTATGTATGCATTGTTACTTGCATCAGAAGAGAAATAAATTAGTTTTAAAATGTTAGGAATTATGTCAGTATAATTTTTTCAGGTAACAAATGCATGCACACACACATAAATATGTATTTAATCTAGTGGAATATCATAAAATATCATCATAACAGTAGAGCCATCTCTTAACAAGGCAGTTCTACCTACATATTCAAGCAATTAAACCAGTCCTTTCATTTCTTCAACAAAGACAGTCCTAGACTTCAATGTTTGCATTTTTTTTCATATCCACACCAATAATTTTTGAAGTGAAGGAGGAACCATCATGTCACAGATGGGAAAAATCAAACTTAGCCACTCTATTTTGTATCTTGTGTAAATACAAGGATGAAACAGATGCTTATTAATTAAGTGTAGGCAGGCGATGACAAGGTACAATTGCACATTGCACCAGCTGTGAAGACTTCAGACAGCTTTTTTTACCCCTCCCCCCCAGTCCATTTTCATATTACTGAGAAAACATTCTGAGTGTCAGAAAAGGTGTCAAAATAAAATGATAGAAAGAAATAAGAATTCATCACTGCTATAAGCTTCAAAAATTTTCAGTCTTTTACATCACAATCATACCTCCAGGTGAGAGAGGAAGAAAGAAAAAATAAAGAAGTTTTCTATATATTCCTGGTACCTTATACCAGTCCTTATTTTGTGGAGACTGAAGAACTAAGAGATTTAAGAATGTACTTTGCACACAATATGCCAGCATGATAGACAACACTGTTTTAGGTTTGAAGAACACGTCCTCCCTATTTATGTAAAATGTATAAGAGTAAAATTGAGCATTTTAAATTTTGGAAAGGTGAAAATCAAAATTATCACAGAAATCATGTCCATCATCTTTTGTTAAACATGCTATCATTGAAGAGAATGAAGAAGGTAGTAACAGTCAAAGACAGACAATAAAGAAAAAGGAGAAGGAAAGGGAATTCTGATACTGAGTACAGCTGTAAAGCGAGCAGCTACAGGCATTGTTATACTTCAGGATTTTGTGGAACAGCAGATGAAAGATGTTTCAGCAAGCCTAGTCTAGAATGATGATTCTACCCAAATATTTATTAGAGAAATAAAAAAAATAGAACAATGCTCTTGCACATTACAAAAAAACAAAACAAAACAAAACAAAACAAAAAAACAAAAAACAAAACAGTAAGTATGGTCAGAAACAAGTGCATAGAAAATCTTTTTAATTACAGATCCTGTAATCATCTGATTACTTTAATAATGACAATATGCTAGGATTCATTGACACTTTTCTTTACAAAACATTTCAGATATTAAATATTCTTCATAATAAGGTTGATTGCATGTACTTCTATTATTTCCAATATTTCCATTAACTGCAGTTAAAATTGCACAGCAAAGCAAAACTGCACAATTAATGTTAAAAATCTTCTCTGCAATTAACGGTAACACATATACTGTATCAAGAAAGAAAAAAAAAAATAATAAAAGTATTTATATAAAATCATATAGAGGCTTATGCAGAATTACCTAAGTTACTACTTAGGTCAGTTGCTGCCTGTTTTTGTTTGTTTGTTTGTTTGTTTGTTTCTGAAATTTTAAAGTCTCATTAAACTTACTATTATTGGGCTTGGACATTTAACCAAATGAGCTTAAATTCCATTTTAAATTTAAATTTAAATTTTTAATTTCAATTCCATTTAAATTCCATTTTATTAAAATTCCATTTTAATGAGCATTTAATGAGCTTAAATTCCATGCACAGTGGAATTTGTTTATTTTTATTTTCTAAAGAAAATAAAAATTCCAATTAAATAATCATTTTGATTAGTAGAGATTCTTAAATGTGCATGGACTTTTTGTAAGTAATTATTATTTATTCTTTAAAACATGCATATTAAGTTGAAGTGTTAATATTTTCTTTCTCAGTAAATGGTCAGTTTACCATTTGGAATCATACTTGTTCTAATTTCCTAAAACTGTACTTGTGAATTCAAAACAAAAGAAGTTTCATTAGAAGTAGGAGTTGATTTGGTAAGTTAGCGGTAGTCTCTTTTCTATCTTGTTACTTGATAAGCTCCTGTGTTCTATGTAAGAAACTTAGATTCAGTTGCCTTCCTTGACTATTCTTCCTGCACCAGTTCCTGAACCTATAATGTCCACTTTCTAAGAAAGCGTGTACCCTTCAGGTATCTTTGAGGCTGACTGCTCTGAATCAATCCCATCAATTTAAATAATCCCATCAATTTAAATAAAAAGTAAACCTATGTTTCTTTTGTATGGGGTTTTCAAATTAAGTATCTCAGGTAAAAAAAAAACAAAAACAAAAACAAAAACATTACTGAACCATAGAAAATCATGAAAGAAAATAAATATTCAGTGAGCATATGTATGTCTTCAATAGATTTATGGAGAGATATCACAGTCAAAAATTTTAAGTTGATGTCACACTGAAGTGGCATCTGATTTTTCAAGCTCTTTGTCACTAAGCTTTGACATATTTTGAAATGGAGCATTTTTAATGTTTGCATATCAGCAAGCTCCGTGTTGTGGGATAAAGTCATTATCTTAATAATGAGTGAAAAAGCTCAGCAGTAACTTGAGCCAGACGTGAACACACACAAGGCGCCTGGCTCCTACATGTGACCAGTTGTTGTTGCATGGATATAAAAGGTTGTAAGCATCTACAATAAATGTCCTTTGTTCTGCGCCAGCAAGGGAGTCTGCACTTCTCTTGCCACACAGGCAGGGGAGCTCAGAGCTCTCTTGCCAAACCATGTTACATTATTTATTTATGTAAAATACACAAAAATATCAAGTTGTAAGTTTGAGTATAGCCTCCCAGAGTATCAAGTAGGATGTTCTCCTAATTTGTTGGTACAAACCACCTGAAGTAAAGAAATAATTTTCTTTAGTAAAGGAGTAGGGTAGAATAAGATATTCACTAAGATATATGAAAGACGGTGGGGAAAACAAAACAAAACAAAACAAAACAAAAATTCTGTTCCTGCTTCCTTTTTTTATGAATGGCTCTCAGATCTCCTCTCAATTACCTTTCATGGCTAAGAACCTTGAAAGACATGTATAAACAGATGAGATTCCCTCTCAGCCTTCTCTTCTCCACACCAAATATTTCTAGGTCTTTCAGCCTTTTCTCATTCTTGAGATGCTCCAGGCACTATCTTTGTCACCCTCCTCTGGACTCTCTCTAGGAAATACCTGCCTTTCTTGAACAGGGGAGCACAGAACTGGACACAGTACTCCAGATGTGGCCTCTTAGAGCAGAACAGAAGGGAGGATCACCTCCCTCAACCTATTGGCGATGCTCTTTTTAATGCACACCAGGATATCATTGGCCTTCTTGGCCACAAGAGCACGCTGCTGTCTCATGGCCAACCTGTTGTCATCCAGGACACCTAGGTCCTTCTCTGCAGGGCATCTGCTAACCTGTACTGGTGCCAGTGAACCCTACACTTGCTCTCGTTAAACCTCATCAGGTTCTTCTCTGCCCAGCTCTCCAACCTGTCCAAGTCTTGCTGAATGGCAGCACAGCCTTCTGGTGTGTCAGCTTCTCTCAGCTTCATGCCATCAGCACATTTACTGAGAGTGGGCTCTATTTCTCCGTCCAGGTCATTGGCAAAGATGTTGAACAAGACAGGACCTGTTATCAACTCTGGGGAACACTACTACTTTAAAGGCAGCCAACTAGACTCTGTGCTGCTGATAATGACATTTGACCTTTGCCATTCAGCCAGTTCTCAATCCACCTCACTGTCCTCTCATCTATTCAACACTTTCTAAGCTTCATTACAAGGACATTGCACATATGTGCACATATAGAAACACATGTATACATACAATTGTACATACATACATTCAGTTACAATCAGAGTTAAGTTAATAAATTATTTTTTCTAGTTCATTCAATATTATAAACTTTCAGACTTAGACTTAGTAATAAAAAAATAACAGTACTATTCTTTGGGTGTCTTCATTCCATTTTTTTTTTTTTTTTAAATTATTTTTATTTTTTTTCCACCAGCACCCTCTTTGTTTTTGCTGTTTTTTTTAACAGAAATATTGAATGAGGACTTAGGGATTAATATTTCACTAAAAATTTGTTCACAACCTCAGTCTTTTCTTCCTTGTGTTTTTCTCTCAATGGAAAAACTGAAAAAAAGAACAGCAGTTCTGAGTAGCTTGGCAGGAAAGCTCCTTCAGGAGTCATAATGCCAGTAGCCAAGATGACAAAGCGAAGTACAAAAATTATGAAATTAATTACTTTGTTCATTCTGATCTTGATAAATAATATCTATTTCAGATTTTTTTTTTCACTGGTATTGGAAGATGGGCATTCAAAAGAAATAATCTCATTTTTCTCTGAAGAGGTAAGGGAAAAGAGGAGCTTGATTGTTAGAAAAATCAGTGAGTATTCATCAGTAAAGCCACTCTAACATGAAAAAGTACTATGATATCTCTCTCATTTAAGTATTCGTAAGTTCCATTTCTATTAGATGAAATACACAGTCCTACCTTTTTTATATGCTAGGCATTTTTGTAGAAGTTTATCCATTAGATTGCCAGTCCAACATTTTGGTAGCATTCTTTGTCTTCCTTACAAAATGTGAATGATTGGATAACTCAAATTATTAAACTATACCAGTAGATTTGTCTCCACTGCTTTCATAGGAAAGTAATAAAGTTATTACAGAAATTTCAGATGAAATCTGAGCTTTCCAAATCCTTTCCTAATAACTACTCTCCTTAATACTATTTTGAAGCCTTTTGATTTATATATATATATATATGAACTGAAAAAAGAAAAAAAAAAAAAAGAAAAAAAAAAAGGAAATATTAAATATTTATTGAGGATTTGAGGATTCATTTATATTGAAGATAAGTATTTCAAACATTATTTGTTGAAAGACCTTGAATATATAGTAGAAAAGAAGGAAAGAATAAATTATAATACTTCATTTTTGTTGTTGTGTACACTAGACAGCACTGAGAAAGAATTGTTCAATTAACTTATCACCCTGAAGTGTTTTTCTGATGTTATGGAACAATTTGTTTCAGGATTAAAAAAAAAAAAAAAAAAAAAAGCAATTGAATAAGATTCAGGACACAAGAAATATAGAAATATTGATGGTTGAGAAATCACAAAATTAGGGAACAAAATTAGGGATTCTGCTCCCAAAAATGTGACAAGATCACTAACTGAAATGGCACAGCGTGGACAACAAACAGAAGGAACTAGAAGCCATTGCATAGCAGGAAATCTGCAATATAGTTGCCATCACAGAAGCACGGTTAAATGACTTGCATAACTAGAGTGCTACAATGGATGGCAATAAACTCTTCAGAAGGGACAGGCTAGGAAGCAGTCAGTGGAGTAGCACTGTAATTTAAGGAGTGTTTTTAATATCTTGAGTGTAAGGATGGAGATAGGATGGAGTTCTTATAGGTAAGAATCAAGGGGAAGGCCGCCAAGACAGATGACATACTAGGAGTCTCTTGTAGATCATCTTTCCACAGTGGAGAGGTAGATGAAATATTCTGTAAGCAGATGTCTCACAGTTGCAAACCCTTATTCTTGGGAGCCTTCGGGTTAACAGATGTCTGCTGGAAAAACAATACAGCAAAGAGAAAACAGTCCAGTAGCTTTCTGTAGTGTGCGGGAGATGAATTCCTGATACAGCTGATGAGTGTGCTATCCAGGGAAGAAGCCCACCTGACATTTTGCTTGCAGATGATGTAAAAACTAGATGCTCTCTTGGGCATAGTAATCATGAATTTAAAGCAACTCTTGTTTTGCAGAGATAACATTAGAAGAGCTAAAACCTAGATAAAGCTTAGTCTGGCTATGACTAGTAAAGGCAATTAAAAATGCTACGTCAAATACATCAGCAGTAGAAGAAGAACTAAGGAATCTCAATCCTTTATTGCATGTTGAGGAAGAAGTAGTGACAAAAGATGAAATTGAAGTACTTAACGCTTTTCTTGCCTCAGTCATAGTAGTACAACCAGTTGTTCTCAAGTACACAGCTGCCTGGAATGGGAGATAGGACTGGAGAGAGGAATGAAGACCTCATAACCCAAGAGCAAACTCTACACCACTTAGAAGCACATAAATCTCTGCAGCCAGGTAGGATCATTTAAGGTGACCCAGCACCTGATCTTGTTGAGTTTTTATCCCATTGGCCTCAGCCCAGTGATCCAGCTTGTTCAGATACCTCTGATGGGCCTCCCAACCTCCAGGTTAATCAACGCTTACTCACAGCTTGGTGTCATCTGTTTGTACAGATGCTATCTGTAAGCTGTTCCAGGTGGCTTTTCTGGAGGCTGACACCAGAGGAAACTCACTGAATGCACTCCTGCAGTTGAGCTCTGAAGCCCTGTATAGTGTAGGAGATTAAAAAAAGATTAATCTTGTGCACCTAGAGCTTGTCTTTGTGATTCAAGAGGAAGAAGTTTCAAGTTTCCATGGACATTTAGATTGAATATTAACGATATTTTCTCTATGGAGAAAGTAGTGCTGGGAAAGGTTACCCAAGGAAGTGGTGAAGTCTGATTCCTGCAGGCGTTCAAGAGAGTTGTGGATTTCATGGCACTGTGGTAAATGGCTTAATGGTAGGACTCAGTAGGTGAGGTTGATGGTTGAACTTCAGAATCTTGAATTTCATTTTCTAGACTATTTTGTGATTCTACAACTGTCACACCAAATTATCACCAAAAATCTGTATGAGTATTGGTAACTCTGCATAAGCACTTGAAAGTCATTACTTATTGCACTTTGTTCGCTAATGACAACAAAATATCTTGCAATATATTTTGCAGCACATTGTGGTATTTAAGGATTTATTTATAATATTTTATTTTATAAAGTAAATGTACTTTATTACAGATAGAAACATGACATGGTGCTTAATCTTTGGGGAAAAAAAAGTTAGTGGCCTAATATTGAAGGTATGTTATTTTTAAATGCTTGTTTCTACTCATTATAACTTAAATAATGGGCCTTATTTCAAAAACTGTATGTGGCAAGCAGTTATGCTATGTTATATCTAACAGCTTTTGTTTATTTAAAATAAGAAAAAAAAAAAATCAGCTGATTTTTAACTTTCAGCAATGAATATTTAAAACATCTATTTTTAAGAAGAGCCTGATCAAATATTCTCTTTAGCTACACAGAACTTCCTTCATACATACAATACCTATATTAAGGTCAAATATACATGTGATAAAAATTAATTTTAATTGAAGTGGTGAAATTAATGGACTAAATGGCTTTGAAAACTTTTTTTTTTTTTTACAAAATATGGGATATGTTAAATTAATATCTGCACTAAAATAAAATGGATCTTGAAATTCTCACTTGTAAAATCTAATTCAAGATCTACATGTTCTAATATACACTTCCAAGCTGTCACTCTGCTTTCTTTTTCTTTATTTATCTCTAATCCTTGCATAACTGTGACTGTTGTGATAGAAGAATTCCAGAAGAAATAAGAAAATTGCATACGTATCATATGTTGTTAGACAAAACAAAGAGATTGTTATGATGCCTCTTCTTTTTAACTCATGCACCAGTATACAGTCTCCCTCCCCATACAGGCTTACAGAATAGCACATCAAAACCCATTTTCTAATCCCTTACTGTTTGTTTAAACAGACACTTTAATATCATTTAATCAAATACACAAAACAAAACAGTTTATGCAGTCAGTATTCCACTTGAAAAAAGGTTGTTGGACAGTGAGATATGCTTATTTCTGTTTTAGCCTTGGGGATTTACGTTTTCTCATGTCCTGGCTTGAGACATTAGTTAAAATAAAATTTATGTTCACATCTTGTTTTTTGTCCTTCTACTGGCAAATGGTGGCCAGATTTGCTCTGGAATATGCAGAAGGACAATTATGGAAATAACGTAAATACAGCTTTATTCTTTCAAATGTGAAAAACAAACAAACAAACAAAACACCCCATATATTTATTAGCGGTACAGAGCATGAAAAAATGTCTAGGGATATAAATAGGAACTCCATTCTGAAAGAAATACAGAAAAAGAATATGTCTGAATGAAGACAATTATTCTTTGGAATTCCTTTACATGGGACAATTATGTAAACCACAAAATGTAGTAGCCCTCCCATATATGTTGTCTTCTACTTTAATAAGACAGCAGTGGCAAAACAGATTAATACGAGAAATATTGAGAGTAGTTAAGTTTTATGTGCCTTCAGAATCTGGAAAACCCATGCTAGTACAGCATAAGACAGATTCTAAATGTATTTGTTCCCATGTTTCTGCACAGAACACCATGAGAAAATCCGTCCAGGGCCCATTCAATATTGCACCAGTTTGGAGTACTCAGTATCTAAGAGCCTGTAAGACTTACCTGTTGTCTATGTTCCTTTTAGCAGTATGTCATTTTAGAGCAGCTGTTTAATTAGCCATTTGTTGCCAGACCTTCCTGACTGAAATTCAGAATAAGGCTGTACTCTTCAGATAACAGAACAACATCCCATTTTATTTACCTTTTTTTTTCCCCTAATTTGGTAATTAATATATTAACCAGATTTTCATGTTATCAGCTGCTATATTTAGTGGGAGCTGTTGCATTCCAGTGTATCATGTCTTCAGACTAAAATTCAAAAAGAAAATTGTTAAAGCACGAATTAAATAAATAAGTGAATATTTGAAGATATCAATTCTCAGAAATTAAAAAAAAAAAGGAACTTTTAAGAACACAATGAATCTTGCAACATATGCATATATATTTCTTTTAGATAAAACTGATGAGTTCCTAAATCAGTATTATGAGGAGAAAATATCCTATTGATTTGTTCTTAAGATTTAGTTTTACTCAACTTGAGAAAGGTTATCATCAGCTTTTGCAGGAGAAAAGGAAATTAAAAAATATCATAATTTGGCTAAGCATGGATCTTTCCAGATCTTTACTATTTGCTTGGGTCTTTGGCATTTCTTAGATTCTTGCAGACAGTGACTTCAAGTGAAGTATTTAAAGTTCAGCTATATAAATGATTTAAATATAGCGTTGTTTATTTCACTTATACTCTATTTTACACAAGCAGGCACTTTGAGATAAGCAGAATTTAAGAATTCTTTAGCTGGAGTAATAAGTTCAGGACAGTTCCACTTGTATTTAAACATAAATGCTTAAAAAAAGTACTGCATGCCTAGAACACTAATTTTGAGATTCTCAGAAGACAAGATCCAATAGCTTGCATTAATAAATTATGAACTAGAAACTGAATTGATTTTTCAAAGTCTTAAGTGCTTCAGGAATGTAAGACATTTTTCAATACAGCACACAGGCATAACATGATATATTTTCAGAAACATCTAGAAGGGCAGATATATTTCAAAATGTTGTGTTGCTTATTCTCTACTGCTAACTGAATGAGAAGTTGCTTTGTATAGTAACTGCACATATAGAATCAGAAAAAAATAAGGCACAACCTACAAATTATTCTTTTGGAAAATGATTCATTAGTCTGCCATTGAAATAGCACTTTTGAAAAATTTATGCATTGTGATGTTTAACTAATGAAATTTAATGGGAAAAAATAATTAATATTTTCATTTAAAAAAACAATGTTTTGTATTGAAGTCTATCTTTTTTCTTTCTTTCTTTTTTTTTTTTTTTTTTTTTTTTTCCTTAAAATAGTATAGTTTAACAAAAAGTTGTTTCACTGTGACTTTGTGGACTTTACATTCTTCAACGGAACGCTTTCTATTAAATTTCTTATATTGCATTAAGCTGTATTTTGCTTAATGAAGTCTGTGAATTACTAGTTTTTGATTTATTTTAACAAAATGAAATATTGCTGAATTTTTGAGAAGCCTAATTGAACTAAACACATTTTATAGCACATCAACTTTTTGTTTGTTTGTTTGTTTGTTTCAGTACAGCTTTTGTGAATATATATTTGTAATGTTAACATATTATTAAACTTTATTTTAAAGTGCAAAGGTCTTCTGTTTTGTTTTGTTTTGTTTTGTTTTGCTTTGCTTTGCTTTGCTTTGTTTTGTTTTGTTTTGTTTTATTTTGTTTTGCTTTGTTTTGCTTTGCTTTAACAGAAGGTCATTTAGCTTAGAATGAAAAGCTGTTAAAGCAGAGAGGTCATCAGTTTAAATCATTATTCAGAAAGCCAGACTTGCCAATATATCTAAGACTGAAACTGAAACACTGAAAGTGAGAAAAAAAATAAAAAAATTAAAAAAATAATAAAATTAACATTCTAAATATAGTTACCAGGAAACTTTTTTTTTTTTTTCTTTTGTAACAAATGTTCTTCACAGTTCAAAAATTCTCAACCCCCAAAAATATAAATTTAATATGTATTACTGTTTTTATTTAAGTTGTTAGAGATTATACTTATCTTGTCTCAATCAGTTTTGTTTTTATGATGAAATATAGAAATGATCTAAGTAAAACATCAGATTAGAAATCCCTGAACCTTGAACTTTCCAGTGCTAATAATAATTGCAGTAGCAATTATTTTCAGGTTTTTTTACTCTGAGAGAGAAAAATCCTGTCAACTCAGGCTTCTGAGTTAAGGCATTCTTACATGCTGTGAAAGAAAATGGGATTGTGTAAGAGAATTCTTTTGAAAAATGTTCACAGGCTTGACCTACTGGATGAAGACTGACACTGTTATATATTATATAACACTGTTTTATATATATATATATATATATATATATATATATATAAATGTTTATGTCTGCTGGAAGGGCAGTCTAGGAGATTTCTGGGACATTTTGGATATGATTTACTTGTGGACAGAAACCACAAATTGACAAGGAGGTGCCAGTTGGACCTGGTCTTCACAGGCAAGAAAGAATGAATGGAAGATGAAAAGGTTGGTGTAGGCCTTGACTGCAGTAACCATCACAGCACAGAATGCAGGATTCTGAGAGGAGTGAGAAAAACTGTAAAATTACATCCCTTGTACTCCCCCAAAAAAGATTTTGTTCTGGCCAGGATTTCATCGGGAGGCTGTCAAAGATGGTGGGAAGAGCTGGTTCACCTTCTTGTGCTCCTTAGATTGCAAGAATTGTCCTTTCTAAAGTTCAGAAAATAAGAAGAAGAAAAAAAAAAAAAAAGTGGCAAAAAGCATAGAAAAAAGCTAAACTGAGACGTAGCCAAAAGAAGCTCAGAAGGTAAAGAGCAACAAAGATGGTTTCTTTCTATTATATATATGGTGAAATGAAGTATAAGGGAATCTCTGATCTACTGCTCAGTGGGGAAAGTAATTTAATGACAGTAGTATTTTTTGCCTCAGTCTTTTTTAGGAAAGTTTGCTTCCTGAGCCACTAAGCAGGTGATGGAGTTGTGAAGCAATACCTGAAGGGAAGGGTTGAGAATGACCACACAGGATACATTAAAATATGCTGGGAGAGATTCATCACCCTACATCATTTTTGAAAGGTTACAATAATCAGGTAGGTTACTGATGACTGAGAAAAAAGAAACTTCACTCCAAAAAAGGGCAAGAAAGAGGATTTCAGGAAACTATATCATGTCTGTCTTACTTCAGTTCCTGGAATAAGATGGATCAAATCATCATATAAGTCTTTACTGAGCACACAAAAGACAAGAGACCAATTGGTTTTTTCAAAGGCAGCATTAGCATGAGCATGACAGAATTGTTAAATTGTTCATTTTACCCACTTTTGTTTTCTTTCTGACTTCACACTAACAAGGATAACGTGATACTCTCTGAAACTTGATGTATGTCATTGAAATAAAAAGAAAACATGTATTTCTGGGAAAAACAAAACAAAACAAAACAAAACCAAAAAAAAACAAAAAAACCTTCATACTGATTTGAGCAAATAAAAATAAAAATAGAAAAAAAAATTTATTTTCTTTTAACATTATTATTATTATTATTATTATTATTATTATTATTATTATTATTATTATTATTATTATTATTATTATTTTGCCAATGCAGTATCTGTAGTTTTACTTTATCCAGATTTTATACGGATTTTGAAATAAAGTTGAAATTTCAGTTTAATCAGGATATTCATTAAACCAGAGGAGAAAAATGGCTTCAGAAGGAACATTATTAAGGTAGATTACTATCTCAGATTTTACAAACATTTTTCCTTTGTATCTTTGGAGAGAATCTATATTTTTTGGAAATAAGCCTTCTGTAAGAAATGGAACAGCAGTACAGCAAAAGATAACCAAAAGCAAGTTCTTTGAAAAGACCACTAATTTCAGCCATAATGGATTGCAAAGAAGTGATCTTTGGAAAAATAAGTCTTCCAGTTCACTATTCCATGTCCACTGCTAAAACAGCTTCAAGAAACTGTCTCTAGAATTATATAAATGGGTTTGGTCCCTGTTAGATCACTAGGATGCAGTTTATTTATAGATTATATGTTGTCAATGAACTTTTCTAAGACACTTAAGACCAAAATAAGATAACATTCCTGGACTTCATAGAATCATAAAATCATTTGGGTAGGAAGGGACCTTTAAGATCATCTAGTTCCAATCCCTTTGCTATAGGCAGGGAAGTCTCTCTCTAGACCAAATCGCTCAAAGCCCCATCCAGCCTGACCTTGAATGTTTCCAGGGAAGGGGCATTCACAGTGTCGCTGGGCAACCTGTTTCAGTGTCTCAACACCCTCACAGTGAAGAATTTCTTCACTTATTTCCACAGTGAAGAATTTCTTTCTAATATCTAGTCCAAATCTACCTCATCCAATTCAAAATAATTTCCTCTTGTCCTGTTGCTACCTACTCTTATAAAAGTCCCTTCCCAGCTTTTCCTGTATGTCCCCTTAAAATAGTGAAAGGCTGCTATCTTGAAGCCTTTCTTTCTATCTGCTCCTTGGGGCATTCCCTTCTCCAGGCTGAAGAGCCCGAACTCTCTCAGACTGACCCCAGAGTGGAGCTACTCCAGCCCTCTGATCATCTTCCTGGCCCTCCTCTGGACCTGCTCCAACAGTTTAGTACCCTTCTTTTGTTGGGGACTCCAGAACTGGAGGCAGTATTCCACGTGGGGTCTCACAAGAGAAAGGTGGATGGGCAGAATCACCTCCTTTGACCTGCTGGTCACACTTCTCTTGCAGCAACCCAGGATATGATTGATTTTCTGGGCTTCACATGCACATTGTTGGCTCATGTTGAGTTTTTCATCAACTGACACCCCCATATCGTTCTCCTTGGGGCTGCTCTCACAGACTGAATCACAGAATCACAAAACAGCCAGGATGACTACAGAAATGTAGTCTTGCTGCTGATACAAGACATGGAAAAGGCAGATGTGCTGAATCTCTGTCTCAGTACTTAGCAGGCATTGTACACCTGGTGAAATTCTGGAGCAAATATTAAGCGTTTACCCTTGGCAGAAAATGGTAAAGTTACAGAATTCTTGACTAAACTGTGCATTTGTTAATTCCATAGGCCTTGTTGGATTTCATCCATGAGGTGACTGATATAACTGTGAGACCACTCTAAACTCTGAATGATCAGATGCCTAAGGACTGGAGAGAACCAATGCCAGTGCTACCTTCAAAATGAAGGAGCACATTCTGAATTACGTTGACAGTTAGGCCTCATCCCTAAGAAATGGTGGAACATCTTGAAATCCATTTCCAGACACATAAAGGATGAAAAAGTGATGAGAGTCCATGATTAAATCATGGATTTAAAAACGGAAATGTTTGAACTAACATGATAAATTTCAGTGATGAATTAATGGGTTTGGTAGATGAGGACAGAGCAGTGGTTATCATCAGTGGTGATGTTAGTAAGGCTTTTGATGGTCTCCAATAACTTCCTCATAGAGAAGATGTTGAAGTAAAGACTGGGTAAGCAGACAGTGAAATGGATTGAAAACTTCCTGAAGAGATAAGTTTAGAGGGTGGTGATCAGTGGCACCTGTAACTAGCTCAGTGTCATTATATAACTCAGTGATCATTATGGGGTCAAATACTGTTTGGTATATTTATTAATTAATTGTGTGAAGGAACAGAGTGTACCCTTAACAAGACTGCTGATGGTACAAGGGTAAGGGGATTTGCTGATATTCCAGAAGTTTGAGCAACTGTGAAGAAGGAATAAGACAGGCTGGAGAAAATGCCTGAAAGGAACATCATAAAGTTTGAACAAAAAAAAAAAAAAAAAAAAAAAAAGGGGGGGCTGTAGCTGAGGTGGAATAACTTCAATCTGTTAATCAGTATTGCCAAAAAGGCTCTAGTGAGTACCAAACTGAACATGAGGTAGACATGTACCTTAGAAGCAAAAAACAAAACAAACTACAACAATTGAAACAAAAAACTGAAACAGGTGGCCTTTCTCAACACTATGAGAAGCAACCGAGAGAGCTTAAATGCCTGGAGAAATCCTGGAGTGGGAGGTGGAAGATGAGTAGCCTAATTAATATAGATAAATAACTGAAAAGAGGATGCAGAGAAGATGGAGCTATGCTCTTTTCAGTGGTGTTCTGTGAAAGGAAAGAGGCAGTGGGCACGAATGGGAACACAAGAGGTGTAGTATGAACCTCAGGAAAAATTTTCTTACTCTCTGGCAAACTGAATACTGTCATAGGTTGTTCAGAGACGTTGTGGTGTCCCTGCTTGACACAGATGACCTCCAGACATCTCTTCCAATTTCAGCAATTTTCTGATTGCAATAGTTATGATAGATAGATTGATTATTAACATGTTATTTATGCCATGTGAACCTTGATCAACTAAATTTAAGCTTTTTGAGTGTCTAGCACCAAGCAGACAAATAATATACTTCAGTGTGAAAATACTGAATATTGGTATGCCTTGAATACCTTGCTTCTCCTGGTCACTCTGACTTGTAGAACCTAAAAACTAATAAGATTGATCAAAAAAAAGGCCCATCAAAGCATCACACTTTAGTAAGAAAGGCTGTCTATACAAGAAACATATTCTTACTTTTCCCTGATATATCATTTTGCTTTCAATTGACAAGAGTAGCACGAATCTCAGGACTACTATGTAAGTATTTTAGATCAGCACAAATTATACTTTTTGCCTGTCATATTTAGTTTAGGACCCACAATATTCAAGCATTGTTTCATTCACAGAAACAAACAACCAAACAACCAAACAAATTATTCTACATTTAAAACCTGCAACTAGGAGGGAATTAAACTATTTGTTATGAGAGTCTGTCACATCAGACTGTTTCAGTATGCAAAAAAATTCAATATTATTAAGAGGCGACAAAGTAGAAAAATGTTCCACGTGGACAAGATTAAAGCAAGAGAAGAAAGGAAGGGAAGAGAGAGGAAAAGGAAATAGGAACAGGTAGGAGAAGGGGAAATGGAAGAGCAAGGGAGCATGAGAGTCTAAATTTTAGCCTCGCTTTTCAAGGAGTCTTGGTTATTCTGAAAATCCCTTGAAGTAGAATCAAACTGTTCAAAAGTAAAACCTAGTGCAATGCTCTGAAAAATATTTTGCCACAGTGTTAACAAAAGGTTTCATCAGGTCTCTGAACAGAATAATAGAAGAACTGTTCCATAAAATATAAATTTTTTGTCAAGTCGGGACAAATTCAATGTTTTCTAGGCAGTGTAGCTGAGAATATGTTTTGCAAGAGAAATACCTAATGCACTTCTGAACAACGGTTTATTTATATACCACCATAAATGTTCTAATACTTTTTTAACTGTTATCTAGGGTAACAGTCAGTCAAATTACTGTCAGTTTAGTATTTGAATCAAGATCATATTTAGAGGACAATGGAATTAATACCAATTATTTATTTTTCAGCAATTACAACAGCAGAATTGAAATACATTTTATCAGCCTCTGTTTCTAAAACAGTTTATGTAATCAAATAATTCCTATTAAAAGTTTTAAAGTTTCATGATACAAAAGTCTCCATATTTTCTTATAGCATTACAACTGATAGTGCTAATTTTTGTTTACTTTGCTTTGTTATGCTCTCGAATGTGGTTGTTCTGGCTTGTTGATTTTTACCATATATTTACATATTTTTCTGTAACTGAATGTAACCAGGAAAAAAAAAAAAAAAAAAAAAAAAAAAAAAGTGTTTATGTACATCTAGGTGTTCAGGGAAAAAAAAAAAAAAAAAAAAAAATCCATATTGATAAAATAATTTAAGAGTTTCTACTTCAGTGCAAGAAATGGCAAGCTTTGTACCAACATTCCAATTGTTATCCTTCAGTCAGAAGTAGTTCATTATTGTTTGATTACATTCTTTAGAACCAATAACATAGGAAATCCCATTAAGAAGCACAGTAATGAAGTAAAATGGGCTTGCAATGGGATGATTTAAACATTTTAGTGTTTAGAGAAAGAATAAGAGCTTTTTTTTTTTTCCTGTTTCCACATACCGCTGAAAACAGTCTGGCCTTGCCACTCTGCCCCCCACACCTTAGATATTTATAGACCTGGATCAGGTCCCCTCTCAGTCTTCTCTTCTCAAGGCTAAACAGACCCAGCTCACTCAGCCTTTCCTTATAGGAGAGACGCTCCAGGCCCTTCACCATCTTTGTGGCCTTCCGCTGGACTCCTTCCAAGAGATCCCTGTCTTTTTTGTACTGGGGAGTCCAGAACTGGACACAGTACTCCAGATGAGGCCTTGCCAGGGCAGAGTAGAGGGGGAGGATCACCTCCTTCGACCTGCTGGCCATGCTCTTTTTAATGCACCCCAGAAAGTCATTGGCCTTTTTGGCCACAAGGGCACACTGCTGGCTCACGGCCAACCTGTTCACCAGGACACCCCATGCGATTAATTCTCCCCAGATGCAAGACTCTACACTTGCTTTTGTTAAACCTCATCCGGTTTCTTTCTGCCCAGCTCTCCAGCCTGTCCAGGTCTTGCTGAATGGTACCACAGCCTTCAGGTGTGTCAGCCAATCCTCCCAACTTTGTATCATCAGCAAACTTGCTGAGCGTGGAGTTTACTGGGTGTTTGTTTGTTTTAGGAGTGGAGAAGGTTGTGGGGTTTTTGTTGCCTTTTTTTTCTTTTTTCTTTTTGCATCTTTCTTTAAATAATATTTTTCAATTTAAAGTCTTGAAGTATCCCAGAGAAATACATGTTAAATATAATGCTCATTTTAGTGAACAGAATGCAGAATTTTGTGCACAACACCATTTTATCCAGTTTAGCTCACTCCACTAACTGAGTTTGAATGCTTAGTTTTTATACTTTGAATGTACAAATATTGTTACTTGTAAGTGAAAACACAATTAGGTTGAAGGTCAAATACTCAGCCTCCTGCTGATATTGATGAAAGATTTAACTTTTTAATGAAAATTTGCAACAATTGCTAATGTTTGTCAAGTTTGGAAAGAAAGTTTGAAATTTCTAGGTAAACTATTTATTATAGTAGTCAAATATGCAGATCTTGTTTTTTTGGAGAAGGAAAAATGTAAACAAAAATGAAGGAAGGAATTGAAACCTGAAAAACACATAGATACCTTTAATTCTCCTGAGAAATATGCTCAATAATCCTGCCAATTAATCATATTATTCTTTTACCCTTTATTAAATCTGATCAGTCAGGTATTAGAGAAATGCAAGCAAGAATAAACTATTTTCTGTTTTGACTAGAATTGTTTCTATGAAATGGCTGCAATTTTCTTCCTCCTGCTGTCTCTGTTATTCACGCAAGAGAACATATAGACATTAAAGAGTTCATTAGTGTATAATTAGTTTAAAATTCTCAATTTATATTTTTTGATCTTGCTGTTCACCAGCATTGAAAAAATTCATATAAACAACTAATTTTTGAGTTGATTGGATTAAAAACATAACTGAGTAAACAGTTCCCAGTGAATCTTTTCCTCTTTCTTCCAATATTTTGTTTTTTTTAAAAAAAAATATTATTATTTGTAATGCACTAACCTAAAGACCTGCATCAGTTTTGCCTATTTGCTTACTCACTACTGACTCTATTAGAAAGATAAGCAAAATTCACAGCAGATGTTTGCAAAGTTTTTAGCTCTCTGGGATAGGAATTAAAGAGGCACAAACTTAAAAACTTAAAGAAAATATTTCATATTTTCATCTTGTAAGAGACATAATTTCTAGATGATAAAATAATCTGGTTTTCAGCCAGTTTTTTTTTTTTTTTCCATGAAATATAAACCTGTATGTTCAAAAACATTCATTTATTTATTTCTTCTATCCAAAACCACAAGAAAATTCTTATTATGCATAAAACTGTTACATCTCAATACTTCATTATCCACTACCTTCCAGCTCATGAGTCTAGGCTTCCCAGCCCATAGCAAAAACAAACAAACAAACAACAGCAACAACAACAACAAACGGGGAAAAAAAAAAAGCGGGGAAAAAAAAACCCACACACACAAAAAATAGGGCATGATGGTAATTTTCTGTCATCTAGATTGAAAAATGAGAAAAGATTTTGAGAAGTTTTAAGGTACTGAAAAGTTTATATTTTTTTATAATAATAATAATAAAAAAATCTGTGTATAGATACGAATGTAACTGACAGTATCTGCACTGAAAAATAATCCAAATAAAAGTCATCAGTATATTCCAGTATTTGAAATCTATGAATCTTAAATACTGTGGGAACAGCTAGTAGATGGATCAACATAGTAGATGGATCTGAGATTACAGAAATTAAACTGTGGTCTATTTTCTTCTACTATACTCTGGGAATTGCTATTAACATTAATTGAAGCTGTACAGACAGATCAGAGTGAGAGGAGACCCCATACTGCCGATAACAAAGTGTTTAGACATGAGGAAAAGGAGGGGAAGAAAATCCCTTCTAATAAACATTAGGAGCTTAGAAATTAGAAGTTATAGACCAGCTGTTTTAAATTGATTTTGCGGACTGGGTGTGAGCTCAGAACAGCTGCAGTATTCATATTACACAGAGTACAGATGAGAAAATGTTATCAGTATTTTTTCAAGTGACAATCTGAGTGCCATTACTGAAAATCATGAGTAGTCTAATATTTCCTTACATGCTTCCTTATTAGTACCTTAACTAAAGATAATCTCTTTAGGTGTGAATTTGTTGTTGCTTTTTCTTTATTATTATTATTATTATTATTAATTTAATCCCTTTTTTTCCTTATCTTGTCAATGTAGGGGAAGAAAAAGACTCTAGAAGTCTCTTCAGTGCCCATTGGCTTCACTTTTTTATATTGTATCTGTATAATTATTCCTTCCCCTTCCTCTTTGTTTCATAGTTAAGTTTTAGTAGACGAGCCATGACATCCCAGCTACTTAAATCCTCAGTTATTTGCTTCACCTATTTTTTTTCCCCAGAATAGATAGACATGTACATAAGTGGGGAGAATGAATAATTTCATTTACTTTTTCTTAACAAGAGTAAGGATGATGGTATAGTTGATTTTTGTCTTGGTACATCTTCAATTTCTGTCTTCAAATGCCATTATGCTTTCACTGTTCTTTTATTTCCTATAGTACTCTAATAAGCAAAATCTGCAAATGGGTTGACAATAAAACACAATCAAAACATAGGGTTTGATTGATCCAGCTGATACAGACCAAGACAGATTGCTTTGCACTGATGGAAACTTAAAGCGTCTGGTTTCTTCACAGAATCGAACTGCATTACTTTATGTGATCCTATTGAAAACAAGGCTTTCTGGGAAAAGAAGTAGCTGCATATTGTTTCACAAATAAATGCCTACAAACTCACCATTTCAACTTGCTTCTACCCTACAAAAGACTAATCAGAAGAAAAGAGAACTATATAAACACTTAAAGACCTCCACTAGACAGATATTATATGTATCTCAAAGTGTCTTGGGCTGCCCTTATCGATAACAACTTTGGTATTGATGGACCAAGAACAAAGACAGGAAAAATTAATGTATTCTGGCAAAGTCTGGGGATAAAACTAGTTATATGCATTTGATGGTCTAATTAGAGCTGATTTAAATTTAACTATGCAGTTGAATCACTGTGAGAAGTTTAAATCTAAATATAAAGTTAGATAAAATATAGTATGTTAAAAAAATAATTTACTATTTTCTGTACAATATTCTCCTCTATTTTTATTTTGTTATGTGTTACTATAAAGATAGATTTTAATCATAAATGCAAATATCATTTTTACATGACAAATCTCAAATCACAAATTACCAATATAGAAAGTTCAGTTGGTGCAGTATTGTAGAAGTATTCGCAAAGATCTCATTGCATTCACCTGTAATATTTCTTCCTATTCTGCTATACTCTATTTCAAAGAAAACATGTCTGCTGCCAACCTTGCATATACTGGCAGAGAGGTAAGAATTTACAGAATGGTAAAGTGATGAGGTCAGAGCACAAGGGAATCACCTTTCCTAGTTTTCACACAATCAAAAAGAATTCTCTTTTCAGCAAAATTTGAATTTGTACCTCAGCAGCCAGGAGAAAACATGACTAGCATACAATCTTATGTACATACATCTTTCAGAATTGTCTTCCTTTTATTCCTGTGGTAGCTGAGTAAGCCCAGCTTAAGCGTTTTGCATCTTCTTCACTGCATACAAGGTAACTCAGATTCTTATAACAGATACCTGAAAAACTCTTCCTAACTTATAATGAAGAAAAATATGGATGAGAATTATCATCCAAAAGTATTTGTTCACTGCAACTGTCTTTAATCCAAACTTGCATGAAAAAGGGAATACCTTTTTGGACACTGTTGGCCTAAATTCCTTATGAACTATTTCTGTTTATATTTATCCCACTTCGTACATATTTCATGAGTATTTTTCATAAATGTTTTCCAAAATGTTTTCTCATTATTCAGAGATTGTGCATGAAGTTTCAGATTTTCTCAGCTTGTGTCAAAACAGGTGTGCACAAAAGTTGAGGGAACTGGGCTTGTTTAGCATGGAGAAGAGAAGGCATCAGGGAGACCTGTTGTGGCCTTCCAGTACTTGAAGGGAGCATAAAATAAATAAATAAATAAATAAATATTAATTAAAAAAAAGGATTGTTTACATGGGTTGATAGTGATAGGACAGTGGGAATGGTTTTAAACTAAGACAGGGGAGGTTTAGGTTAGATATTAAGAGGAAGTTTTTCACTCAGAGGGTGGTGACAAACTGGAACAGTTTGCCTAGAGGGGTTGTGGATGCTCCATCCCTGGAGACACTCAAGGGCAGGTTGGATGTGGCTCTGGGCAGCCTATTCTAGTGGCTGTCAACCCTGTCCACAGCAGGGGGTTTGAAACTAGTTGATCTTTGAGGTCCTTTTCAACCCAGGCCATACTATGATTCTATAATTCTGTGTTTCTGTGATTCTATGATTCTACGGTGAGAATAGCCCATAGTTGAAGTTTTTCTACTCTTTTTTTTTTTTTTTTCCTTTTAAAGAAACAAACAAAACAGACAAAAAACCACAAAACCTCCCCTTGAAAAACAAACAAAACTCTTGTGAATGAGCACTTCCTTATATAAGTAATCCATGTATTTTATGATATTTGAAGACAATAACATAACAAACTGATATTATGCTTCCCTTGAATATTCTCGCAAGCTTGACCAGTTTTCAGCTCACAAGTATTTTATGTATATACTTATTTATTCATCTTTAATTTTGTAAAATATTGCAGTTTTCTTTGAAAAGATATGTAAATTTGCTGTAACCACTGTAAACTATCATATATTCTAAATCTGGGCTGTCTACTGAGTGAAGTAGTTTCTTCTTGTCATAATTCCATCAGTTTAACACGATACTCTTGCACATAACCATAGAATCATTATGAATGATAGAATAACTTTGGTTGCAAAGGAATTTAAAAATCCAGCTCCAACTGCCTACCATGAGCAGGGTTTTCCCATTCATTAGATCAAGCTATCCATGGCCCCATCCAACTTGGCCTTAATGCCTCCAGGGACTGGGCATCCACAGCTTCTGTGGGCAGCATGCTCAGTGCCTCCCCACTCTTTCAGTAAAGAGTTTCTGCCTAATGTAAATCTCCCCTTCTTTTGCTCAAAGCGCCTTGTTCCATTACTATCAAACTGTGTAAAAAGTTGGCATTCCTCCTGTTTATAAGTTCCCCTCAAATAACAGAAGCCTGCAATGAGGTCTCCTGAGAGACCTCATCTTGAACTCAAAGTCAATATATGATATCAAACATGTATTTCATTATTTTTACCTGTTTTGTGTATTATATTTTGTTGAACAGCCATGAAAACATCTGTGGTTTTGTAGTATTCAGTAAGCCTTAATTCTACCATGCTGTATTATATGCATAGATACACATCAAATGGATCAAGGTTTATAAAGTATTTAAAGATCTATATTAAATGTTGTACCTGTGGGCCTAACAGTGTAATTAAAAGACCACTTGTGGTAAAATGTATTACTTGATGTTCCACCAGAAAGGCAACAAACACACTATGGAGAGGGTTATAATAGCCTTTGTCATCCAAAGTTAGATGAAAACAGCTAGAGATTCAATCTACATTTTTATAAAATATTTATAAATAACGTTTATAGAAAATATAAAATATTTACTGACAGTGATATGTATATGAATAAAAGGTAATATTACAGAAATCAGAAACAAATGAACCAGATGCAAAGTACTTTAATAAAGCTTCATATTTTAACAGAAAAATCGTAATATGCTGGTTGAAAACATAACAGCAGTGTTGACAGTGTGTTCTTTCCTTGCCCTAATCTATCCAGCCTAACCATTTTACCATCAGTCATTCTAGACTTGAGGGCAACTTATTTTGCTTTCTAGCCCAGGCTAGCTGATTGAAAAACCAACATTGTGCTAAGCAGCTGAGGACTAGCTGAACCAACACTAATTTAATCAGAATGCTGCACATTGTTTGTATTAAGCTAGATTTTGGAGAAAACCATGCTTGGTACCCAGTATGAGTCAGTCATCTTATCCCATACATAGTAAGCAGATCAAAAGACTTTGAGCTGTCCTGTAGAACAGTGGGCTAAATGGCAGGATCTCCCCTTGAGTAAAGATGAACCTCAAGGTAATGCCTGCTGCAGAAATTCTTTACAACTGCTACAGTGTTTTTTGTTGTTGTTGTTGTTTTGTTTTGTTTTGTTTTTGTTTGTTCATTTTTTTATGCTTTGATGACAAGAGACTTTTTCCTAATAGAAATACTCTATAAGAGAATCATAGTTTGCTAAGATTTGTAAGCTTTCTAAGATTATATCTTAAACTGATTGTGCAATTATAATCCCTCAGATATAAATAATTGACCAAATCTGGGACTAGGAATGAATTCAATTGCGCCTGGGCTCCTTACCTATGTGGTTCATGGAGTCTAGAAAGTAAGAGGATCCCCTCACAACCCAAATGGATTGTCTCCTTGTTGTCTGTACTTAAGCCTATCATCTGTGCAGTAAATAATCAAGTGTACCTAGTCATCCCAAACCTGATTAAGTCACAGTCCTATTTACAATAAAACTTTGCTCAATCACTGTATTATATCAATATATATACAGATATTTCTTATGAATGCATAGTTCCAATAATGACAAAACAGAATATAGAAATGTTATTTTCTGTTAAATTCAAACTAGATTAAAATGTATGGATACTAAAGAGAATTAAAACTTAATGCTAACTGACAATATGTATATTTAAAACATATATTAATTGAAAGTATGTAGTGCTATTTAAAATGTGGTGAGATGCTTGTTAAAAAAAAAAAAAACAAAAAAAAACAAAAAAACAACTTAGGGACGTTGTAAATTGGGAAAACTAAGGGTTTGTTTGTATGACTAAAATAATGTGAAACAAATAAACTTTGATTGACATTTTTTTTTTCCTTTGCTTTCTTTATTTTTGGAAGGATGCTGTTGTCACAGGCCCAGACTGGTGATACAAAACAAACTATGTTACTTTTGTCACCAAACAGCTTGCAAAGGTGCTCTTACATACAGGTGATTATTATTATTATTATTATTATTATTATTATTATTATTATTTACCTTAGGCAGGTTTATTGGTTCATTGGTATTTAACTGTTATTCTTCAGTTATGCTTGTCTTAAAAATGTTATGCATTACTCTATTCCAGTACAACCAAAAATTAAGGAACAAACAAAGCTACAATGTGAATTTTAAACATTTTCTCTCTCCATGTTTTATTATACTAGTCTTGTCTCCCTGACTGTTTTTTACAATGACAGTTAAACTGTAACATAATTTTCTGATAGAATTTGTATCATTAAGTCTGATTTATTTATTTATTTATTTATATTTTTATTTTTGCAAAATGCCATCAAACATATGTGAAACACAATGTATCAAAAGACTACTCAACAAATGAGTACAACGTGGAAGTTAATTTACATGAAAAGGATCATAGGTCAATTATTGTTAGAAGCAAAGATACTACAAGTTTCATTCCTCATTACAATGAGTAAAACTAGTAATTCTATGAAAATTACAAACTACAATTCTTCAAAATAATAACTGATGTAGAGGAATGGTTGATCTGAGATGAAGGTCAGTCTTTAATCAATTTAATTTTTCATCCTAAACAATCCTAAATCTTTATTACTTATTTTTTATGCTGTTTTCACATACAATTGACATCTGAAAGCACATAAATTTTCTGCATTTGTGTGTACTGGGAAATACTTGACAGAGAGATATTATTTTAAAAGTAACAAAGATATCTGAGATAACATTTAGCTTATTAGTGTTCTATGAAAATAACATATTTAAAAATATATTTTTAATATTAATCTAGCATTTTAAAATAGCATTATCATAGAGCTTTAAATTAACAGTCATCATATATACATTAAAAAAAAAAAAAAAAAAAAAAAGTTACGACTGCTAACCTGAAAATATTCCACTGTTCTACATGTTTTACAAAAGATAAATATATAGAGATATAGGAAACTTACAGGATAAAACAGAACTTTTGCACTGGTATTCCACAGTAATTTCACAAGCCCAAAACAAAATCCAAAATCTACCTTAAAAGAATTAGATGAGAAAGTTACACAGTCTGTGCATACCAAATGTATTCTCTTTTATATGTAAATTCTTTCTGGACTTTTTGAACATCTGAGAAAGTCATGTGTGCTGAGAAATCTTTATACTGCATTGCATTTAGTGCATACATTATGTTAGAAGTTTGAAAAAAAATATCTAATAGAGTGAAAAAATAACTCAGTATCAAAGCTTATCTTAAATATGTTGCAAGCATGTACTGAATGACATTTTGTCTTTGAGCCAGTTTTTTAGAGACAAATATTTTTACTCTTTTGTCTACTTATTTTAATTATTTATTTAAAGAACTGCTAGAATAATGCAGTCAACATTTTCAGTATATTCCATATGTTCAGACTTCTGGACAAACGGTTTGACTATCATAAAATCCTAGTGCGGATCAAAATAAAGTGATATTCTTGGCAACACAGTATGATAGGAGAAAGAAAAGAATGGCTATATAAAGTGCATTCCAAGTGAAACAGAGATAGATCTAAACTTCTGGAAGATTTGAAGATGTTTGGTCTATTTCTAAAGATTATATTTGACAAAAACAAAAAACAAATAAACTTTGGCTTATAAAAATGCTTAAATCTCCAAAAGGCATTGATGATTTCATAGGAAACAAAAAAAAAAACATGAAAAAAAAACCACTTTTGAGTTCCTTGAGCTCAGCTTCCCTCTATTGGAAAATGTTTTGTAGGACAAGTACTGTTTTTAATACAGAAAATAATCAAAAATGTTAAAATATTTAGCTTTTTTCCAAATACTCTTAATACCTATACATAGTAACACCAACTGATCTAGCTCTGGGTAAAAAATAGTTAAGATAACATCAGTGGAATGCGCCTAATAATGTGAAAGAAATACAGCCTTCCTCTTCAAAAGATTTATTTCATTAACCATCATGCTCTCTTCCATACATAAGGATTTTATTCAAATAATAATAATAATAATAATAATAATAATAATAATAATAATAATAATAATAATAATAATAATAATAATAATAATAATAGATGATTGATTTGTTTATTTATTTTACAGAATGTTTTCCCATCTAAATGCAGTGTATTTTTTGAAAACATCACAGCAATGCAATAAAATTCCTAAGAAATACAATTCTACCAAGGATTAATACAGAGTGACAATATGATTATAGCACATTTCCGTGTTCTACTTTTCTATGCTGAATAATGTTAAAATTGGATAAACATAACAACTGTAAGTTTTCCTAGATTAATATAGCACAGATATGTAACGCTTAAAACAACTAGCATTTATGGAAAGTGTTAACATAATTGAATGTATTTAAGAACACATTCAAATACATATGTTCTTGCAGAGAAAGTGCTGAAGACTACATTAAAAAACCTAAAAGATATGTAAACGGCACTTGGAAATTGAAGAATATACTCAGGTTGAGAAAATTCATTATCTGAATCTAGCAGTTATTTTAAAATACTAATAATAATAATAAATATTTGAATGCCACGAGTCTATATTATTTTGAGGGTCTGAGTTGCAACTGAATAAAAGGAAGAAAAGGGTGTTGTGAAATTTGTTTTTTGGCATATTCAGTTTTATCATTTATCCTTCTCATGGGCAAACTGGTTTTCAAGATGCCTTAACATTAATTTGAGGAAAATAAATAAATAAATAGATAAATAAATAAATAAATGTTTGCTTGAAGGGAGTTAGAAATATATAAGATTGATTGATTGATTGATTGATTGATTTTTGACCTCAGGCAAGGTACTTCACCAGACAATTATGTGATTTGTATAAGGTATGAAAAAATAAAACACATTTATAAAGCACTCAAACCATTCAAAACAGAGAGGAACAGAGATGAAATTTCATAGCTAAAACACATAACCAGTGATTGAAACACTATTTTCTTATGATTATTATATACTGTAATATATTTAGGGGATAAGTTGTTTGTGATAATTACCTTACAAAAAATGTAATAAAGTCACTATAGAGAGAATTACATCACAAATGCTTATACCACCTGTGAAATTATAAGAATTAGAATAAGTTGCACTGTTGCAGATGTGCTGCCTAGCAAAGGAATTATTCTTGTAGCACAGCAATGTAAATGTATCAGGGCAACAGTTTTACTGATTTTTTTTCCACTTTCCCTGATTGTATAAAGGCAATTTACCCACATCTTACAGTTTAGTATAGTATTTACTGCATAATATAGGCACCAAAGAAATAGATCACGATATGGTAACACATACAAAATTCTACTTTTGAAAGGCTGAAGCTTCTTTTTCTGTACTGTAATTCATTTAAGTAACAACTGTAAATGTCTTTGTAAACTAGAGCTCCAAAAAGCTGAGTAATATGATTGCAAATTCCATATAATAACATCTTCATTTTTATTCAAATGCTATTTCCAAAGAGCTAGCAAAACTCCAAATAATATATATATATATAATTATATATTATATAACTGCTCTGTTATTAACAATAGAACAAATTAAAAATATTATGTTTATTATGTTTATTTTATTACTAATGTTTAGAATGGATGCTATTCAAACAGCACTATTGATTTCAGTTTATTAGATTAGAAATAAGGCTCACATTAAAGGTTGCAAGAATATTTTCTTCAATAACTTTAGGTCCCACAAAGATGTTGAGACTCTGTCTTCCTCAGAATACCCTGGTCTGTATTTCTAAATAAATGTTTTTCATTTATTTGTATATAAATGTCTAATGTCGTTTTACTATAGGGTTTTGTTAGCCAAACATGAAATATGAAACTTAAAATAGTTCTGTGTTTTGATGTGGAGGCAGAGATGATCTGATTTTTTTGCACAAAAGTAAGAGTTATGTTTTTTACGCATCATAAGCTGCTGGCATTTGGGTGAAGCTCAACAGTCCAAAGGACATAGTCATGTAGTCTTCACTGACTCTGATGATGGCAAATATATTTAGGCAGAATAGATAAAATAGGAAATGAAAGTAGAAAAAATAGGAAATGAAAATGTGGAAATATATCTACAGGATTTACTTGTGGGAATAATGTAATAGCTGATGATCTGTGGGAATTGATTATTTCTGTTTGCCACAGTCATCACTGTTAATCAATTTACCAGTACACTAGCTATTCATAAATGTGTATCATTTTCAGTCTGATATTTCTGTCACACAGTGATTAGAGATAATAGTAATGCCATAATATTAGCAAATGGAACATCAGCCATACAACAATCAAAATGGAAAATGTTACATGTATTCATCTTTGTCTCATATTAATAGGAAATCCTTGTACACTTGATCTTAATAGTGCATTGTATTTATGTTTAAAGTACTAGCCTCAAGCAAACATAAATATCTTCTGATTCTTTTTGACTACTAAAATATTTGAAATCAACAAATATAATTTATTGAATTTAGCTTTGAATTTGAATTTCTTTTGGTTTGAACATTAGCTACAGGAAATTACACTGTGTTTACAACACTGAAGGTATAGCCCAGACTAATAATGAATACACATAAAATGATATTTGTTAAAAACTATATCCCATCATAGCCATCTTCATCAAAAACAAACAAACAAAAAACTGCTCTGAAAGAGGTTGGAGAATAAGTTAAGAAACTATGAATTAATTAATGGAAAAGCATATGTATATACTCTGAACAAATCATATATCAAACTGTAGTTAAGACAGTATACAGAGCATCCGTATCTGGGATCCGAAAAACATATAGGTTTTGAGGGTAAGTAGAAACTCGAGAGACAAAATTAAGAAGACAGAAGTGATAGGTTGGAATTTGTGTTTTCCTCCAAATCCTTGACAGCCAAGGATGAGTGCTAAACATCAGCTATATATAAATGCAAAGAACTATCCGAATCTAGTCTAGATGATTTGGATTTGAAGGGGCCTTAAAGATCACTGAGCTCCAACTCCCTGCCATGAGTAGCGTTGCCAACTACTGGATCAGGCTGCCCAGCACCCCATCCAACCTGGCTTTGAATGCCTCCAATGATGAGGCATACTCAATTTCCCTGGGTAATCTTCTGCAAGTTGAAGATGCTGAACTTCCTCAACCTTTCTTAAAAAGAGAGGTGCTCCAGCTCTCTAATCCCCTGACCATCTCTGTGATCCTGCTCTGAATAAAAACAGCTTCACTCCCTTCTTGCACTGGGGGTCTGGGGCCTGGATGCCATAATCTACATATGGCATTATAATCACAGGGAAGGGAAAATAATAGTTGTTAAATAGCAATAAAGTTTTATATGAATGTATTTTTGTAAGTTTATTTGTTTGTTTTCCAGAAGGATGTAGGAAACCACTTTAAAATCACTTCTGGAAATTAATTTTCTATGCTAATAACAGCATGTAACTGACATTTGCTTCTGAACTTTAAAAGAAGAGATTTGTCAGGGATAGTTTAAATTTCTCAGATAGTTTAAATTTAAAAAGCTGTAAGTAACAGAAAGTATTGCACAATCTTCAAACTTATCATGAACTGCTCAGGGAAACAGAAATGGTAGATAAAATATGACATAATTAAAATGACAATAATAATAATAATAACAATAACAATAACAATAATAAAATCTAGATTATGTGAAATACATAAAGAGGCAGAAAAGATTTAAATGATGCAATTGATAATGAGATAATTAATTAAATTCTAGAGACATAAAAATTGTACCTTGAAGAGTTAAAAAACCAGTTCTGACTATGAAAGAAAATTCATAGTGTATTGAAAAATTATCTAGAGTTTTATACCTCTTAAACCTTCTGCATATTATCAAAGAACTAAAAATAAAATTTTGACATTAAGTTAAACCAGACTATTTATTTCTTTGCATCTTCTCACATTGCAGCTTTTCTAGCTGCAAATCTCATGAGACAAAAACCAACTCATTCATGGTAAAAATTATACAGTATCCGTAATTTTAGAAGATGCTAGCATGAGAAATATGCTCTTGAGAAACTTTTTAATATAATTCTTAAGTTCAACATAAGTGGTAAAAGGTGGTAGAGTGATAAAATATGTTCAAATAATTCTCACAGAAAGATTCCTTAAGGATAATCACTTTTTATATGTCTAAGACATTTGCAAGCCATCTGTTAAGTGCAAGAGTAATAGGTTGTTCTTCCAGTTTGTATCAGCAGTGATTCTAGAGCCTAAGTAGGAAAAAAAAAAAAAAAAAAAGACAGGCAAGCCTCACAAAATGCTAAAACTACATAAACTAAATAAAATATGAGTGTTCGTAACATAGCAGTGTCCCTCAAGTGCTATACCACCCAGCTTTAGTGAAAAATCTTTAATTCCATCATCTACCAAGGAAAATAGGGATATGAAATATCTAATCTATAGTTCTCTGACTTTGACTTCTAAGACATATGCAGTTAATGGAAAAAGAATAAAGAATTTGAACCATGTTTAGCAGAGTATGCTCTTGCTGAAAGAAACAGGAAGAAATTTTTACTGATTCCTTAGCAATGCAATGTTGGAAAGAAGTAAGCAAAAATTCTATAATTCAATCTTACGTTTCCTCCATAATGGAAAATAAATTATAAAATAAAACAAACTAACAAAAAGTCTTGGCATATATCCTTAAATCTTTCTGGTTCCTCTTGCTTTAGTAGCAGAAAATACAGACAGTACTACCGACTCCCAGGGAAATGATTTGAGTGGCTCTTCCAATATTGCATACACATTTGTCTCTTGAACAAGGACAAAAGTGAACAGTTGAAGGTATATAGATACATATAATCACAGTCATTATTGTAGCCTAACATGATTATTTTATGGTTTTGCTATTGATTAGCCATAATTAGTTAAATGTTGCTCTCTAGGATACCTAAAGACAGTGAATGCCTTCATTTTATAGGATTGAAAAAATGCTTTAACAAAGTGGGACACCTGTGACAGCACAAGAATAGTCAAAAGAAAAAGCACCGTTAAGCAGAACAAAACAATTTTTTGACTATGATAGCTGAAATCTCACAGTTCTTTGTGTTACCGCTTGCATAGTAATATTATCCTCCTTTATACAGATCTCAAATTCAGGCGTGCACTTACCTGACTGCAGGAGAACAGTTCCAAAGTGTTTTCCTTCTGTAAGTCCCAATTATCTACTTGCAGTTCAATACTTCTGCTGTGAAATGTCTGATGTATTTTTGTTGGTGGTGGTGTTTTTTTTTTTTCCTGCTTTTTCTTCCCAGCGGAATAATAGGGAAGAAAGCTCAGAGATCTGAATCCTACTAAGTGCCCTAGCCTTTATTCCAGTTCTGTTAGGACTAGGCTGTTCAGCATCATCTTCAGGAGCAAAAATATGCACTGTTATCCAAATGAATTAGCTCATTTGTGCTAGTTCTCACTTGGTTGCAGTGAAACTAGATGACAAGGTTTCAAGTGTAACTTGTGTTATAAAGAGTGCTAAAGAGATTTTCAGTTCCAAATGAGCTAACAAAACAATGCATTTCTGCTAATATTTTGGCTCGAATATGTACTTTAGCATTAGAAATATTTCCTACATATTAATCTCTCAGAGCATAAGTTCACATTTCTGTCAGCGCTCAATATTATATCAATGGAATTACGAGCATCTCAATTAGAAAAGAATGCTGAAAATTCTATCATTTGTATATATATTTTCACATCAGGTTGTAAAAGCCTATGTATGAAAGTAAAAGTTCTCACTTTTCATCTCCTATAAAACAGGCAAGCAAATCACAGGGTTATTTCATAAAGTGAAGAATGAAATACAATAGCTAATGTAAGTGATATTTTAAGCATTTGGAAATAATAAACAATATTACTGTAAATAGTAGCCTTAAATTCTTGTAATGTCTGTATATGCAGAATCTTGTCATCAGTAAGGAAACACAAAATTGGTATTAAAATATACTCAGAGAAGGCAACAGATTAACCTAAACTAGCTATACTGGTAAGTGAAAAAAACAAAACAAAACAAATCACAAATAAAATACTAACCCATTTTCCTTTGTGGCAGATAAACGACTTTATCTTTTCAAGATAAATAATCTAATACTTATTGTTTACAATTATATATTTAGCAGTCTGGTAATTTTACCTTCCACATTACAGCTAAAAGCACAGAGTTGTTCACAAAAGAAAAATAGTCAAAGCTGCAAATACATGTAAGGATTTACTAGAAAATCTCTATCTCAATCAGTAAATTAGGGATTTATTCTCAGATTATGACTCAAATTATTAGTTCACTTGCATGCATGACTGTAAAAGAGATATGCCACAGCATGCTGTTCATGTCATTCCCTTTCATTTGATACTTTAAGGAACTGACTTTTTTTCTAGAAAACTTCAAATAATCAATTCAGATAAAGAGCAAAAAGGATACATATATTTTTTAATGAATGTCTAAGCTTGCATTATTTGTCTGAATACAGAAATTAATGAAACCTGATATAGCTGCTGTTTCCCAATCAGCACATACCTGTAACTACCTTCACTTCAGAACTAAGTTGTAATATTTCCTAGTAATCATTCTGACAACATCTGACACAAGTGAAGCATCTTATCACATTTCTGAGATCATACAAGGCTGGAGGGAACTGCAGGAAACAACTTGGAAAGAAATAACCAGAACTGAACCACACTGCTCTCGGCCACTTGTTGCTGTATTGATCTCCTGAGGAGCTGGGGCAATAAGTGCCTTCTCCTTCCACCACACATGAATATATTATTACTTCAGGAACCTAACTTTCTTTTGTTGCATGTGGTTAAAATTTGCATAATTTGAAAATTACTGGGAATAAGGGGAACTGGGAGAACTGAGTAAATGCATTATTTTTTTTTCTTCTTCAGAAAATTGATTAAAAGAGTAAAATAGCATCAAATAATGATAAGAAACGTTTCAAGATTAATAAAGTAATAGCTCGCCTAAGTAAAATATGTCTTATTCTACAAGATCACATACATGCTTCTTAAACTGAACACATGAGAAAACAGCACCTTGAACATGGACAATAAGACATCTTACAGAGAAGGCCTGGTGTTATAAAAAAATATTGAATCAAGCCAGTTCATTACTGAAATAAATAACTCGCAAATCTTTTCCCTCTATAATCACTGAAGCTATTTGATGTAAGCAATATAAAGATATATTTTGCACCTTCCAAATATTACTAAGTTTGATGGGTTTGCATTTCATTACTTGAATAAATTAGCTTTTTTCCCTCTTTAAGGTACTGGTTCTACTGTTCTTGGAAGTATGAATACATTCATCTGAAACAAAACTATTTGTCTGAGATAACATACTTTAAAAAGTGAAATAGATTGTACTGTGCCACATTTACATTAAAGACAGAATGGGAACAGTGTGATGTATTTTAAAAGGTCTGAATGCATACAGCTGAGTTAAAGTTTGCAACTCAGGCAAATACAATACCAAGTTGTATTTTAAAATAGAATTTTAAGGAGAATGCTATGAATTTAGGTATGTGTACTATTTTTTACTATTTTTTATATGTTTACTATTATCCTGCCAGCATGAAAGACAGTACAGCTATTTTATTATTATTATTATTATTATTTTCTGACATAACATACGAAAATTAAAGAAATTCCCATAGATGAGACAGAATCTTTTACTTTATTTTGAATTATTTGGAAAATATGCTTTAAATTAACTGGTTTCTGTTAACGTATTTTCAAATAAAGACAAAATAACTCTTTTTCTGAAAATATACATTCGAGCAAATTAAAACAGGGTTTGCTTGCCCATTTGTTACCCTTTGTTTATTTGTTTTGTGTGGGTTTTTTTGTTTTTTTGTTTTTTTTTACAAAAAATACTGAAATTCTGTGGAACAAGTTGGATTTTCTGCATTCAAACACTCCTTTAAAGTATTTGCACAATATTCCTAATGCAAAACATAGGAAGTGAATATTTTAGTGTTTTTTATGCAGCAGTACCAACCATCTATAGAATAAGTAAGAATTAGGCCAAACTCTATTTATAGCCAGTTTTCTTTGGGAATCTGCTTTTTAGCCTTTCAGCTTCTCCTTCACACCATTCCAATTTCAGCCAAGCAGCAAAAAAAAAAAAAAAAAAAAAAACCTGCAACCCTGCAATATATATAGTTTATATATTTTATTCCTGTGACATTTGCCGTATTTAATTGCTGATGACAGCTTTTTCATCTCTTGGCATACTAAAACCAACAACAGAGAATGTTTCAACTCACAGGTATTATTTAGTTAGTATGTTTGCAAGAACAGGAGAAAACAGCGTAAATCTCATCATTTGTTACATAAAGATACTACATCTTTAGAAAATAGAAACTAGTTTTTCATTTGACAACTGGATAGCAATAATAGCTAACAATTACACTCCAAACAAATTCTTCTGTCTCTGAGTACGCATCTCTATGAGATTGAACTTCCCTGTGTTGTTTAAACAACAAATTACATTTTGCAAGGATATTCACAAATCAGATTTATATTTCTGTTCTGTGAAATAACTATTGGTGTTTTGGTGGTGTTTTTTTGTTGTTGCTGTTGTTTTTTTTTGTTTGTTTTTTCCGCTTTTTTGGTGACGGAGGCAGGAGGAAGTATAAGTCATACGGTGTGACAGAAATTTGATGATTTAATGTAGTAAGAAAAAAATCACTAAACCTGCAATAACTGTTCAGGATTAATGGTCACTAAGATTTTTCTAGAGCTTACATGTCTGTAGAAGCAATATCAGTCATAAGTGATCTCAGAAACACAGATCAATACAGAATGTGTATATTCTAATGATGGTCCTGCAAAGGAACTCTAGACCTAAAATTGTTAAGGGAATATAGATACCTTATTCCAAAGCTTCCTCCTCAAGTTTTTCATTCTCAGAAATAAAGTTATTTGCTTTTTGTTTTTGTTTTTAAGAAAATATATGGAAATGCATGGAAATACAGCAGTGCGCTCTTGTTGCCAAGGTATCCTGGATTGCATTAAAAAAAGCATTGCTGAAAGAGGTGATCCCTCCCTCTATTGTTCCCCAGTGAGGACATTTAAAATACTGCATCCAGTTCTAGAATCCCTAGTTCAAAAAAGGCAGGGATCTCCTAAAAGTTGTCCAGCAGAGGGTCACAAAGATCATAAAGGGCTTGGAGCATCTCCCATATGAGAAAAGGCTGAATAACTTTGGTCTGTTCAGTGTAGGGAAAAGAAGACTGAGGGAGCTCTTCTTCACAGTGTGTAATAATAAGACAAGGAGTAATGACCTAAAACTTTGGCATGGGAAGTTCCACACAGACATGTGGAAGAATTTCTTTAAGGTAAGGGTGATGGAGCACAGGAAGAGGTTGTCTAGAGAGTTTATGGGATCTCCTTCTATGGAAATATTCAAAATCCCTCCGGATGCCTACATTTGCAACCTATTGCAGGGAACCTTCTTTAGCATCGGGATTTAAGTCAGTGATCTCCTGAGGTACCTTCCAAAACCTGTGATTCTGTGATTCCCTAAAATATTCAAGATATATATAGGTTGTCCTGTAATTTGTCAGTATTAAGTCATTGATTTGACTGATGGAAGGCTAAAAATGTAAGTATTTCACAAAAAAGTATAGCTAAAATCTGCACTAAAAAGATGCCCAATCTGATATATGCAATTTTAAAACCTGATGTGAGACTGATACATTCTTGGAAGAAGATATCACACAGCAAAGTTCATATGGCTTCAGCTATGTGCAGTTTCACAGCTACTTCAAACAGTAAATATATTACTGTTGAAGTATGTTTAATCTTATCTTTTGAGATTAAAAGAAAGGTTTTACATTTCACTAGAAAAGTGGTGTGTACTGTAAAAAGTGCTTAAATCAACATGACATAATATTAGTAACTACTTTGTAAGAATCTATAGCTCATCATTTGCATGATTTTATTCAGATTCACAGTTAATTATTGAAAAAAATCAAAAATCATCTTAAAATAATACACCATGTCAAAACATTGCAAGCCAACAAATAAGCCTCTAGTAATTAAAAAACAATTCCATGTTCAAAAGTTTACCTGAACTACTGTCAATCTTGTTAATCTCTCTATTCCTTAAGAAAATGAAATATTAAATTTTGAAGACAAAATTCTATCATGTTTTGGAATGTTTTCCTAATTAAATTTTGTGCCTTGACATTCAAGCTCTTGTTTTGAAAAAATTCCTTAGACTATATTTTGGTCTCATGCTATTTCTTCTAAACAAGCAAGATGGATTTTCCCATACTGAGTCAGACAAGACAGCTCTAGCTTGGTATACAAAGCTTATTGCAGCAGATCAGATTACAGCTTTTAAAGGATCGAACACAGTTAGGTAGTATAGATGAACATTACATTGAAAGCAGTTGTTCAGGAAATACTGTTAGTTGCAGAATGATTTGAAAATTAAAACAAGAACTGCTTTGACTACTATGCTGTAGCGGTGCAGAGAGCAAGATAACCACAAAATCAGAAAACATTTCTTATTCAGATTTTTACCACTTAGATTCACCTGGAATATCAATAGATAAACTTGTAATTGCTATATCCTTTTACATTGTATAGCAGCCCTGCCATTGCAGACAGTGAGCTTCTATAATATGCAGCTGTAAGAAGTTGTATAGGCAGACAGGATCAGTAGAACTAAAAAGTCACAAGAGAAATTTGTGAACAAGAAATTTGCAATTGCATATTAAATAGAATGAACAGAATTGTCCCTCTAACAGCTCTAATCAAATCCTGTGGTTACTGAGACAGTGAAATTTGTGTGGTCTGAAACTGTAGATCAGACTGTCTGAGGAGCATCTCCTTTTGCCATGGTCACAAACAGAGTTTGGTCAGAAGCAGAGCTCAGTCAGATACAGAGCTTGGTCAGATACAGTAGTGGACTAAATAGGATTTATATTAAGCCAGAATATGTCCTAAAATATCAAACTGAGTATTAATTGCGAACATGTCTCTTCCAATGCTAGAAAACTCAGCAGATGGAGTAGATGAAAACTAACATCAGAGTTCCCCTTTCCAGAAGGCAAGAATAATACTGGGAGGAAGGAACTGAAAAACTGTAGTTTAATCACAAAAGTAGAGACACATCTGTCTTCTTTTTTCTTCTAGATTGTTAATTAGTTTTGGCACTCATGCCCCACCTTGCGTATATTTGTGTTTGTGATGTTTCATTTTCAGTTCTCAAGGTTTCCCTATTTTTTTTTTTATTTTTTATTTTTAATTAAGGCATCCAATAATCTGGATTTGACCAGATACTTCCAAGTATGGGAAAGTTTCTTTTTCGATTAAACAAATTTTATGGATGTGTCATTTTCACTGTAGCTTCAAATAAGCAAAGTTATTTCTATGAAGTTAAAATTCAGCACTGCCTTATGAGATTAAAATGGCACTGTTGTAGAGATAAGGACTCTACTAAACCCATGGCTTAGAAAGGGAAAAGCCACTGGTCTACAAAGATAGCCTTTCTGATCTTTATTGTTTCCTTCACCAACTTGAAGAGGAAAAGAAATATAACACTAAGGTAAAAACTGTGGTTGTAAATTGAAAGCCTTTTTAACTGTCACTGGAGCAAGCTGAAAAGCCAGTTGTAAATGAATCTGATTTCCATAACAGAAATTGCTGCCACTCTTTGAAAATCAATATGAAGATTCTGGGCTAGATTGCTACATATGTAACACCCACACATGTCCAATTCTTACAGTGGGTTGTAAGTTCTCGGTGCTGATATTTAACAGAGATATTCTCAGTATTGCAATTTCCACATGCTATTTTTGTCTGGTGACAGTCTATCTTTCCTTTTTTATTATTATTATTCTTTTATTTCTAAACATTGTCTCTTAACTGAATGGGCACAAACAGCAAATAGAGGAATTTGGCTTAATTAGTTAATTAGTTAATTTTTTGTGTGTTCTTTATGAGTAGGAAACTATAGCAATTAAATAATTTACAGAACTTTTCACATTTAAAGACAATGCAAATAGTTTCATATAAAGCTCAGGTAATAATTTCATGCATGCAATAACAAAGAGCTTGAGTAAATAAGAAAAATAAAGTTGTGCTCTAAACGATACTGGTTAGCTATAACCAAATTCAAATTTAAAAATTTAAAAGGGACTGAAGATTACTTTTTATTTGCTCAACATAATGTAGGAAGGAGCTTTATTCTTTGTACAATTTTTTTTATGCTCAGCTATATCTAAATGAAAATTCACAGTCAAAATAAAAGTAAAATACTTAATTTTCTGAGTATCTAATAAAAGCTGATGTACACAACTGAATCCATTGTTTTCAACCTAATACAAAAATCCTATTTTCGTCAGAGGAAGTTAATGAATGATGCCACTTGCCACATTTCACAGGAATTAGGTACCATGACTCAGTTACTGTAAACTACACAAAAAGTAGGACACTAAGAAAAAATAGCTTTAAAGGGGGAGTAGAAAAATGAAGTCTCTTGAAGAGTGTTTTATTTAACATATATTTCTCTTTCCTTATAATAGCTGAAGGGTAAATCTGATGTAATCTGAGCTGTATTTTAGACTTCACAAATAGACAAAATTTAGTTTCAGCTTCTCACAAGCCATACATATGCATTTATATTTTCATTGTGCTGTCTTTTCATGACATTGAGTATTAAAATGACTGCAGCTGTCACAAGAAAACCAAACTACCTTAAATCTTAAAATCATGTTCAGCAATAGATGAAAATCATAGTGACAATTAAAAAAAAAAAAAAAAATCAGATAGAACACTTTTATTTTTTCCTCATTAAATGATTAATGGACTAAGATTTACATGGGGCATGAATATCCTGTCCTGGATTTATATAAGGTGATTATTCTGTCGTATGTTCCAGAATAAATTTCAGAAGACTAGATTCTTATTATAGATTAAATTATTTTATCCCCATTTTTTTCTAAAGATATTTTGCTGACATTTAATTTGCAAGCATTTTGCCAAGTCTAGCATCTAATGAATAAGATTATAGAATTCCCATATCCTCACCTACATCTAATAGATTTTGCCAACATAAAAATACTGGGGGAAAAAAAAAAAAAAAAAAAAAAAAAAAAAAAAAAAAAAAAAAAAGGTTTAAATATTTTATTTGTGGCATTGAATTATATTACTTGTAAAAATAAAATAAAAACTTACTGTAATTTCATCTGCATAACATGAAGTGCTTGAAAAATAACGTTCTTCATAGAAAAGCTTTCTAGATACATTACACAAAATTTCAGTATTATCTGAAGATTTATTTTTCCTTTTGCCTCCACATTTTTTCCATTAACTATATTCTGACATCATCCAGTATTACTTCAGATAAAAAAATGAGAAGAAAAGAAAACAGGTCCCAAAAAACTTTTAGGACAATTCTGTAGGGCCTTCTCTGTCTACAAGACTCTCACATATTGATAAAGTGCTCTTTACACCATTTTTAGTGCAGATTTTCTCTTCTTTTTATGTTTTTCCCTACTTAGCCTGATGACATTAATGTAGAAGTGTAGCAACTTGTTTTAAGCCATCTACATATTTATTTTCAGAAAAGATCTCATCCAGGAATACATAGGTGCTTTTCTTCAGTCGTTCTTCATTATTTTTGCACTTCTTGTTATTTCACTACTGTATGATATGACATTTGTTAATTTCAAATGATACAAAGATGAAAAGAAACAGAAAAAAATAAAAACATTAACTCTTTAGATACAAATGCATTGCTTTTTGAGACTTAGGAAAAATATAATCATAAAATTGTTTGAGTTGGGAGGGACCCAATTCACCATTCAGATGTACCTTGTATTAGATCGGGTTGCTAAAACCCCATGCAGCGAGGTCTTGAACAATTCCAGGAAGAGGGCATCCTCCCACTCCTCTGGACAACCTGTTCCAGTATATCATCACCCTTGCATTAAATAATTTCTTCTGACTATCTAATTTACCCTTTTTCAGATAAAAAAATTTTAACACTGCAATATATGATGAACGGTATCTTCTCACATGTCCTTCAGGCCTCCTTTAAGTACTGGAAGGAGACGTATAAGGTCTCCCTGGAGCCTTCTCTAAGCTGAAAAACCGTGTCAGTCTTTGTTGACCTTCACTGCTCTAGCAGGCCAATGTCTTTTTATACTGAAGACTTCAGAGCTGAACACAATACTACAGGTTGGATCTGACAAGAGTGTAGTAAAGTGAGAGAATCACCTCCCTCATCCTACTGGCCACATTTTTTTGGATGCAGTGTTACAAGATACAGTTTTTTAGCTATCAACAGCTCAAGTCTTTCTCGGCAGGGCTATTCTCAATCCACTCGTTCAGCTTACATTCATGCTTGGAAAAACAAAAGCAAATCTAAATCTGTGATTATCAAATTCTGAAGAACAAATAATTACAAATGCTTGTGAGAAAGACAGTAGGAATTCATAACATCTATTCCCATAAAGACTTTTAGCATTTTCTGTACTGCTACTAGAAAAATATTATCAGTTGGTGACATTTTTTTTTTTTTTTTTTTTAATAGCAAGCAAACAACAGCAGGAAAAAAATAAACAAAAATAAAAATAAAAATAAAAATAATCAGGAGTTTATTTTGTTAATTAAGAGGTCCAGAGAATTGATAGCAAATAGAGAAAAAAAAAAAAAAAAAAAACACAGCTTTTTGGCTTAGTATATGTGCAAAGACATTTGTAAATCACAAGGGAGAATTGAGAATTAAGAGAATTAATAGATTAACATCCCATCTGCAGTGAACTGCTGATAAAAGACTGATTTAAAAGTAAAAATCATAGTGAATATAAATTAATAGCACCTTAGATACAAGAGGGTTGTTTATTTTTTATTTATTTTTTTATTTTTTTCATGCAAAGTAATAAATGCAAAACAACCTGCATACAGAATAACTGATATGTAGTCAAGCATCCAATATTTTGTGATTTAAGCAACATTACTTTTTTATGATTACATTTTTCTTTCTTAAGGATAGCTAATTTTGTTATACCAAGTGGTAAGCTGGAGAATGGTATAATTACTGTGTTTTTTAAAGTAGTCTTTTCCTTTTTCAACTCCAATCCAAATCTAACAATAAACAGACTCTGATCCCTGATGGAAAATACAAGAATGTCAAGTCCAACCTCCCAGATACTGGAGATTTCCTACAGCAGGTTTCACAGGAAAGCATCTAGACAGGCCTTTATGTCCCCAGATAAGGAATCTCTTCAGTCTCTCAGGGTAAGCTGTTCCAGTGCTCTGTCACCCTCACAGTAAAGAAATTATTTCTAGCATTTGTATGGAACTTTCTATGTTCCAGTTTCTGCTCACTGCCCCTTGTCTGCAAATAACTGAAAAGAACCTGGACTTACCCACTTGACACCTGCACTTCAGATATTTATAAATTGTGATGAGATCCCCACTCATATTTCTCTTCTCCAAGCTAAACAGTCCTAGGACTCTCAGCCTTTCCTCATAAGAAAGATGCTCCAAGCAGGACCCCAATCATCTTTGTGGTTCACTTATTGACTCTCTCTAGTATTTTCCTGACATTCTTGTACTGGAGAGCCCAGAACTAAACATGGTATTCCATTTGTGTCCTCACCAGAACAGAGTAGAATGGGAGTATAGCATCTCTCTGTTTGCTTGCCACAGTCTCTTAAATGTACCTCAATATACTATTGGCCTTCTTGACCATAAGGGCTCATTGCTGGCTCATATTCAACCTGTTGTCTGCCAGGACTGCTAAGTCCTTCTCTGCAGAACTCCCTTCCAGCTGCTCATCCCCTGACCTATACTGATTCAAACAGCTATTCCTCCCCATGTTCAGTACTCTGAACTTGCATTGGTTTAACCTCATCAGGCTCCTCTCCACTCAACTCACCACTCTGTTCAGACCTTGATGGTTGGCAGCAGACGTCTGGTGTCTCAGCAACTCCTCCCAGCTTTCTATAATCAGCAAACCTAAAGAAAGTGGACTCTATGCTTTCACACAGGTCACTGATGGAAATGCTGAACAAGACTGGAAACAGCACTGTCTGCTGAGAAGAACTGCCAGCTGCAAGCCTTCAGCTAGACTCTGTATCAGTGATTACGACCCTCTGAGCTCTACCTCTCAACCAATTCTCAATCCATCTCATCATCTGTTCATCTATCCCACACTTATTAAGCTTCTTTAGAAGGATGTTACAGGAGAGGGTCAAAAGCCACAATGCTTACATTTCTTCCCACATCTACCTAGGCTCTGATGACATTATAGAAGACTACCAGGTGGGTCATGATTTCCCAAACCTAATAGCCTTCTATAATGTCAAGATTCTTTTTTTTTTTTTTTTTTTCCCTTCATTTTAAATATTTTGTCATTTAGAACAATATTATAATATCACAAGTGGGATAACTGAGAAAAGTGCACAGTAAAATTTAAATCAGATTTTGCATCATGAAATGTATAATTACATAAGATTTGGAAGCTCAGAGGAGTTGATGATTGATTCAGAAATGTATTTGCTATACACATTTCAGCGAGCTTAATGACAACAATACACAGTACTAGTTGAAAATTTGGTTTTAAGAAATCATGAAAAAAACCAAACCAAACCAAAACAACCATGCTGATACATTTTAAAATTAATTTTGATTGAACGATAATTTGAAATATCTCAAAGCTGCATGGGTCTCTAAGCCTGTACTAACTATTGTTCACTAGAAAATCATTAGCAATTAGGAATATGCTAGGAATGGTCTCTATTCATGAATAAAGCAAAAATTAAAATTAAAATGTGCTACACAAATTAAACAAGTAAATGAGTAGATATATGCATACATAAAACATGATATGTCAGCTTTGGGAGTCTCTTATGAAAGTGAGATGGATCACATTTAAGGAGACAAAATGAGAAGTCACAAATAGAGAAAAACTAAATGGAAAAATTGCAGAAAGAGCAAAAAAAGTCTGCAAAACAATTACTTTTCTTGATATTTCATTTCTCTGCAACGTATATTTTTGTGGGTGACTGCATAGTCCATCAGTGCAGAGTCCAGAATGGCATTATAGAATTTCAGCTTGTTCTTTAGTCATATTCCTGTGTTAAGCACAGTGTTTCCTTATTACCTATTTTTGTTCCATAGAAAGATGGATCCAATTAGAAGAATTTGATATACTACTAATTTTTCCTCTTGCCAGTAAGTATCATGAAGAATAGTCTTCTTTCCATGATGTCTGGTGGACAGAGAATGGAGTTAGGTAGAAAAGGGAGTAAAAGACAATGATCAAGAGTGAAAAGGAAACAGTAATATGCAAATAAATAAGTTGCATTCATATTTTTAAGTCCGAGACAAGCCTTTTTTCCCTTTTGCAGATGAAGAAACATTTTTAGCTATTCTGTGGAATTTCTGTGTGTCTTTTTAGCAACACCTCCTAACACTGTAGCATAAGTAGTGGCTTAGCATGAGAGCTACTAAGGCAATCTTTTAAATGACTCCACTAGACCTATTCCAATAGAATTTTTTTTATTATTATTTTTATTTCCAAAATCCATTGCTATATGATGGATGCATTAGTTTTGGATGTATTTTGGATTTTTTTTTTTTTTTTTGACTATATAACTACTCATTTGTACAAGACAAATAATATAGTGAAACTTACAGCATTCCATAATTTGCTGTACAGATATACAGAACTGAATAGTTAACATTTAGTACAAGATATTCATTTAACAAATTCTGAATATCACTGAAGAAGGTACTTAAATAATAATGGCCTTGGATATACTGCAAGGTAAAGTTGACCATGGCAAAGAATGAATAATGTTTCCTGGCACCAATAATTCTGCCTCCTGAGAATTTACTCATACTCACTATCTGATTTACAGTCGAACTGCCACAACATTTTCAAATTTCATTTTCATCTCCATTCCTTTTGAACATGTCATAGATATCCTTGGACATTACAGAACACTTAATCGTTATGTTAGATAAACTTTTTGTGATAGTTTTATACAGCTGCATGTGTACCTGATTTTTTATATAACATAATAATAAATGTATAGAAATAAAATCTTTCTGTAACACAAATGTAAGGTCAAATAATAAGTACCTCAAACAAGCAAGTAAGTAAATTATATTCTGCTAGTCAGCGGTAGCATTTCATAGAACTACTAAAGCTATGATGATTTTATTTAATGATAATTGCTGGATTCATATTTCAGATTTGATAAATCTTTAATACACATACAATCCACAACATTGGTAAATATGTGTATTTTAACTGAAGTAGCATATTAAATGTCAATTTAAGCCAATGATTTATATACTGTCATCATTTTTACAGATCAACTTGTCTTTTACCCCTATCTAATAATTTACTCATTAATTATTGAATTAATACTTCACTGAAACAAAAACAAATTTTCTTCATCATAAGGATACAGACTGAAAATCCTTTGGTGGACACATTTTTTTAGCAAAAATAATTTTGTATTTTGAATTAATAGATTCCCTATGTATTTCCCTTCACCCTGTATGGAATACCCAATTGATACTTTCTTTTAATATCTCTTTGACCTTATTATTTGTGAACACTAGGGGAAGGTGCACTCAGCACTGTAAAAGCTCAAGTCTAAACCTGTTTTTCTATAGGAATTTATTTAATTTTACTCATTTCTTAGTGGGGTGAAAAATGGATTTGTTTTTCACATCAAGCTATAAAAGAGATTTACATTTTGATCTATAAGAAGGACTATACAAGTGGCTGGTGATAAAAAGTATCACAATTTCTTATGAAACTTATGCAACTCATAATCAGCAATATAATTCATGGCATTGCATTCTACTGGTCAATTATATTTCTAATTAAAAAGTAGAAAAATATTGCATTTAGAAAGACCTTTCCAGTGTCTGATGCTGGTGTCATAGAAAAAGCTTCACTTGCAAATTTAGTTGAGCATAATGAAATCAAGTTTATCACTAAAGAAACAATGCTTGCCATGCCAAGGATTCAGTTTTGAGGGGAAATGCAGAAAAGGGACATTAATTTCTTGGAACATTACTAACTGAGATAAAATTCAGGAAAAGCAAGTTATAGTGAAGTATTTCATTTCAAAATAACTGCAAAACAAATAAGTGTTAGACAGAATGGTTGAATTCAAACATAAACTATTCATAAACTAGGACATCACTCTTACCAACCAGAAAATGTATTGAATCCATTGAATCCATAGCTATAGTGCTCTCTTATATTCTTCAGCCTTTTTCATGTTCTGGTCTTCTTAAATCCATCCACCCTTTGTCTGTGATTCCTGTACAAATTTTTCTTCCCTAAATCCTCAGTCCTCTCCATAATAAAGCTGTTTCTGCTTTTTTGTTGGTGGTGGTGGTGGTTAGGTGAAAGGCCAATTTAAAAGGTATAATAATTTTGGAAGACAGAGGAGAGGTAACATTGAACTTCCACTTTCACTGATGATACACAAGATACTTATAACTATAAACAGATGGGAAACTTTACCAGAGTTCCAAGTTAGCCCTTGTAAAAATTACACGATTTCACAAAACTGCCAGTAGAGTAAGAGAAGGGAAATTTATATGAATTAATTTCATACTATGGACTTGTATTTGCACAATTATAAAGAGACAGCCTTTCTGAAGACATATTTTGTTTTGAAGCAGAAACCAATGAACTGGCATTTCCCTACCTTTTCCACTGTCTGGAAATGAGGAAGCTGTTGCCTATCAGTGTCAATAAAAGTGTTTCCAAGGAAAGTGAATCACACATTTGCCTTTCTAGTTGATTCACCTTTCCAACTCTTACAATGTTATTAGGTGGCTGGTAACTTCTGTCAGACCTTCCATCTCTTACATGTGTTGTAACAGCATTTGTGAAACAGGAATAGCAACTTTTCTTCAGTGGGGCACTGGGGAACTAAAGTCATTAGCAGCTGCAAAGTGTGGTGATATTTGCTAGTAGAACATAGCATGGCAATACAAAGTGTTGTTATAATGGGAAACCCATTACCATCTTCACACTTAAGAGTCCTTTTGTATGCTTACTTTAGACAGAGAATTTTGAAAACCGGCCCAATGCATCTACTGCTGGACTACTGCTTAAGATGCAAGAAAAATTTCAGAACAAAATTTACTTAAGTTTTTAAGTCATAAAATGCAGTTAAGGAAATAAAGTCAAATATTTGATAGAATTTTGTCCAATTTCTCAAGAGTTTAGGTGTAGATACAGTCACCTATAGTTACTATCATATAGAATAACTGATTCTGTAGCAGCAAACATTTTCTATGAATTTTTAAGAGTCAAAATTCCAGAGAAAACACAGCCAAGTTTAAAACATACAACAACAAGCAACAACAAAGAAAGTAAAAGCAAACAAACATCAAACAAGAACTCAGTTTAAAGAATATATATAAATCTTACATGTAGAATCAATAACATAGATACATCAGGAAAAGGACAAATACATAAGTAAAAAGTAAAAATAAAAAAGAAATCTGAAGGAAGTTAGTCAAAAATTAAAGATCGCTTTTCTACAGTGAGCCAAAGTGCATAATTTTCATTAACTTAAAATTGAAAATGTAATTAAAACTTTAGGTGTTTTTCTCATATTGGGAAGCAGTGCATGATAGTTAATGAATTTTTCATGTTATAAAAGAAATTCACCTTAAATCCTTCCACAGGTGAGCACAGTAAAAATAAACAATTTTCAGCTCATTTCATTAGTAGGTTGAAGTCAACATTGTTATTGCAATGATTTATAAATACACGGCACCTAAGTAAATACATAAAGTTAATAGCAATGGACACTTAGTGTGTTTTACACTTATCACTGTCTTTATAGCTGAAGATGTAAAAATTACTTTGCAGAGTAGATTATTTTTCCAAGCCTATCCCAGTGAACCAACTCTTCTTCTCAACGTATAATATGCTTAAATTTCTGAGAGGTAATGCAGTCAATATTGTTTCCATTTAATGCATGTTTCTTAAGGTTCAAATTCTTTCTGAGACTGTTAAATTCACCATCGTAATTGTCACCAAGTTCATTTATGTAAGCTGCATGAATTGTGAATAAATACTATCGGCATTTCCTTATGTTGCAAGTAATTGCTTCTTTGGACAAAGGGACACTTACATAAGCTTTTAGAAGGTCTCATCAATTTCCTAACTCATCATTTTTTTCCTAACTACTTTACATAACACATTAAAAAGGTCATGTATGACACCATTGCATTTTTGCTTGATTTGGAAACAAAAGATGACTTCAAAACAAAAATTTGATTAAAAATTAGCATCTTCAAATATCAAATTTTTATTTCACCTCAAAAAATAAGCAACCACATAAACAACAACAACAAAAAACACGCCACCACCCACAGCAAATTAATAACTGGTAACAAGAAGAGTAAGAAATAAGCTCACTAGCAAGGACTTAAAAGGATAACAGGACAAGAGGAAAAACTTACACAACTTCTCTCCAGCATCTTTCATGGTAAAATCTCACTATACTTTTCTGTCAAAATCTATTTTTCTCAGGAATGTATATTTCTGCACCATTTTATTTTAAAGTTTTATTCCAAGCTCTTTCATTGTTTCATTGAAAAATTAGAAATCATTAATTTTTAGTTGCTTCATTTTCAGAAAATGTTTTGAAAATATTTATTCCATTGTGTTTTCTCCGGCAATAGGTTTTTGGCTCCAGTGCTTTGCCTGTTTAATAACGGCATTGTTGGTATTTTAATCAAGTGCCACTTACATTCTCTGAATCAGTTTCTGGCACACACTGCAGGATCAGGTCAACAAAAAAAAAAACACAAATGATTCTGATTGGTTCAATTCCATTCTGCTGCATTTCTAGTATATGGATAATTTCTGGATATATCCCCTTGGAGATAAACAAGATTTTCATTAAAAAAAAAAAAAAAAAAAAAAAAAAAAAAAAAAAAAAGAGAGAGAGAGAGAGAGAGAAACAGAGAGAGAGAGAAACAGAGAGAGAGATATAGAGAGAAGATTTTTGTTACAGTTATTTTCTGAGGAAACTGTATTCACTTATTTTTCCCCTTGAAGACTACTTAAAAGGAAGAAATAATATTCTTCAATCTATTGCATGTATTTTGCAGAATGACTCCAAGATTCCAAGACTATATAAATGATAGTTATTTTATTTTTGCAGTAGCATAGGGTATCATATGAATAGGAGTATTTTTAAGATAGATAAATAGGTCACACTTATTGTTCCTTAATATATCAGCACCTACTGTTAAAAAAAAAGCCACAACAACTGGATCAGGGGACTCTAAAAAAATCCTATCTCATGTGCACATCTTAACCTTGCTAATAGATAAAGCAGCTTTCTAGTTGTTTCATCTTCTGAAATGTGCCTCCTTTACTTAAAGATCTAAGTTCCAAAATTCAAGCTTTGTGTAATACACTTACAGAACATGAAAAACAGAAATAATTATTCACACCATGTGCTGTTTTGGAGAAAAAAAAGGAAATACAGTATTTAAAAAGTCTGGAGCAAATAAGCCATGCTAGAGTTGGAAAGCACTAATTTCCACAAGATAGTCAGCAACTTCCAGTAAAGCTGCATATGAAGGCAACGTAAGGCTACGAACACTACAAGTACCTAAAAAAAATCATGTTTTAATTATTTTCCATCTGTGTTGTTGTCTACAGCAATTGCTTTAAAAACCCTTCAAAGCAACACAAGAATGCATCTTAAAGTTTCAAACACAACAGCTAGAAATAAGGAATTTATCTTCCAGATTCTGAGGTAAAATTCTAAAGCCAAAACTTGTTCCCAAAAAGCCATAAAATTCCCACAGATAATTTACCTGCAGACAAAGCTTCAGTTTAAAAATTAGAAGAGAAAGTAATGCAATGTTGAGTGAAGTGTGTTCATAAAATTAGTATACTACATACAATTTCATCTTTAAAACAATATCTTCTTTAAAATAAACCGTGTTACAAATGCTTTGAATACATTTTGGCTTTGGCCAAGCTTGAAGGCAGTGACTTCCACTGTCCACTTGAAACACATCAATAAAAGCAATTTCTTAGGACTGAAATAAAGAATAAAAAACTAGATGAGAATACATATTTCCCAGACTAAAGTAGGTAAACCTGAGAACAGAAATCATAGAGTAATGCTGTAGAGAAATGGTAGTATTCTGAACTGCCCTGCTAATTATAGCCCTGTCAGTTCAAACATAATATACAAAACTGGACATTGGAAATGAAATGTAATTATTTGGAGACCAGACATTAAGATAAAAAATAATTCAATTTCTACTCCCTAAATATAAAGTTCTGCTGACTACCACATAAAAGCTGACAGATCTTGGTGGAAACACAAGCAGGCTTGAAATTTGCTTGTCTAGACATTCAGATTGAATAAATTGGTAAATATACTCCGAGTATTTATAGGTGTTTGGGGGCAGAACAGAGAGAGTGTGGTAAATCTCTCCTCATTATCCTTTAGAGAACTGTCCTATTATAAATAATATTAACATTGTCTATCCACTAATTACATATTTCTGTTATTTTTTTTTCAGAAAACAATTGTGTCCAGCCATATTTGTTTCTGACACACCTCTGTTAGAGTTTTGCTCTTTTAGGGAAGGACAACTGCACTAAGGAATCTGCTTTAGCTGGAAGTTGGACTAAATGTGCTCCACAGGTCTCTTCCAGTCCTTATGATTCTGTTTCTCTTTGAGATTTTATGACAATTTTTGAAACAACTGGATATATTTACAACCTTTTCCAGCCCTTCCACTAAGTGAAATAACTACTTACAGGATTAAATAGAGACAATGTTTTACATGAGGGGAAAATAAGTTCGGATTCTGAAACACATAAGCAAAACTAAAGAGCAGACAGTTCCAATTCCTCTTAGAAATGCAGCACTGATAAAGATGCTATGCCTTTAGATATTGTTTTCCATATTTTGTACAATGCAGCTTACAAAGTCCTGGAATTATTCAGTATGAGAAGCCCTGTAACTTGCGGACATGAACTGTATTTCAGAGATTTAAATTCTAAATTTTTATTTTTGTGGAGTTATAAAATTATTTGCTATTTTAATCACACACGAGCTGCTGTGTTCCAAACATCATTGAGAAACCAGAATTATTAAAGCATTTGAACCATATGCTGAAATTTTGTTTCTTGGGTAACTAATTAAATGTGAATCTATTCAATGGTACTTTTAAAATTAGTGTCAGAATCTGATAATTTTATTTTACAGACACAGAAGAGCTTTTGGTCTTTGGAAACAAATAAATATACAACCTTCAAAGCTTCTTAAATCAGACATAAACACAATTCATGTTCATGGAAAGCTGCCAATTATGGACATCACTGAATAGAATTCTCTTCCAAAAAAAAAAAAAAAAAAAAAAAAAAATTCCAATGATAATTGGATCTAGACAAAATTAGAAGATTTGACTGCAAGAGAACCTGCCCCACGAGATAATTTGTCCTAAAGAGAGGACTCAATCCAATGCACAGCACTAGCAGTTATTTGCTTGTAAGCAAACGGACTCATTGCGAAAAGCTTTGAAACTAACTTAAGAGGGGTGAAAGTAGGAAAACAAACAAAGAAACAAGCAAACAAATAAACAAATAAACCCTTGGTCAGAATTTGATTCTTGGATAATTCCAAATTCCAATTCCATTTCAAATTATTGGTGAAAGTATTCTTCTTTTCTCTATAAACAAAGTAATGATTAACATGCATATTGATAAAGAAAAAATTTTGATCTCTGTAAATATTATTAAAATTGCTACAGAAAGTTGGAGGATAATGTTATAAATTTCTACCCCACACAAACTAACATATAATTAGCATGTAAACCATTGATGGAGAAATGATAATATAAGACAGGCACAGTTTTAATATTTGACTCCTAAGTTTTATCCTCCTTACTTCTGTAAACTTTCTTATTTATAAAATCAACTGTACATCATTCCACTACTCCACTCAGATTTGAACAAGATTTTATTTATTTGTTTGTTTGTTTGTTTGTTTGTTTGTTTGTTTGTTTCCTGAATTCAAGGATTAAATTTGCATTTTGTCCCTCAAAAACATTTCATTCTTCTGGAATATTCTACGCACAATTCTGAGAAATCTAAACAGAATGCTTTAATAGAAAAGACTGTTCTTGTGATAGACTCAGTGGATCTATTTCATTGTAATTTAATTCAGAATCCAGAGACTAATTAAATTAAAAAAATGCAGAGATAGCAGGCTCTTTGTTACAGTACAGATGAAATTTCCTTTTCTAGATGCTGCTTTGAACACTGTTTGATATGTTCAATTGCAAAAAGTCCATCCTCAGAATGTTTAGTTGGATATATTTCACTTGAACTACCTCAGTGTCTCACATCAGTTTCCTGACATAATACTGACTCAGCCTTCTAGCTAGGATGAATATTTACTAATTATGACAGTACTAAAAAGCTGTTCCATATATATAGTCCCTTATGACAGTAGTAAAAAGTTGTTCCATCTCTTCTCCAATTAGAACTGAATCTAACAAGGTTCAAAAAAAAAAAAAAAAAAAAAGATAATAACTATAATATGTGCAGGTGTACTTGTTAGGTCAATTGCAGCCTTTCAGTACCTAAAGGGAAATCAACTCTTTGAAAGGGTGAGTGACAGCAGGACAAGGGGAAATGGTTTTAAGCTGAGGGAAGGGAGATTTAGGTTGGACATCAGGGGTAAATTCTTTACGGAGAGAGTGGTGAGGTACTGGAACAGGCTGCCCAGGGAGGTTGTGGATGCCCCGTCCCTGGAGGTCTTCAAGGCCAGGTTGGATGGGGCCCTGAGCAGTCTGGTCTAGCATTAGGTGGGATGGTTGGTAGCCCTGCGTGTGGCAGGGGGGTTGGAGATTCATGATCCTTGAGGTCCCTTCCAACCCTGGCAATTCTGTAATTCTGTAATTCTGTAATTCTGTCAAAGACAGCATTTTGTGTGGGCTAGTTTATGGAGACCTCACATTTCCGGAACAATGCACTAGTCTATATCTGACTCATTTCTTTTATCCTTTTATCTAAGCACCTTTTATTTGAAACGGGGAAAGACAGGCTCTTACTCAAACTATATTCGAGTCCTATTGAGGAATGGTTATTTCTACATTTACTATTATTTAGCAACATAGAAAAAAAAAATAGAGTAAATTCAATTGATTTGAAATAGGAAGATGGAAGGATTTGATGTAAGCATTATGCTTGTATGACTTGGGCAACTTGCCAAAGAGAGATAAATCTAAGCAAAATAAGGATTCAGATTCTAGGTCAAAAAAAAAAAAAAAAAAAAGAGAGAGAGAGAGAGAGTGAGAGAGAGAGAAATTAACACTGTTCTGTGTTGCAAAAATCCTAACACAGAAAAATCCTGCTGTGCTCCAGTCATCTCAAAATGGAACAGAATAATGGTTGTTTTGCTCCATATTTGTGTGTGTGATTCTATACTGTCTAGAAGACTTCCAGAGATAATCTGAGTAGACTAACTTTTATTTCTTCAAAAAATAAATGAAAATAATTGAGGTGAAGTTAGAAACTAGCATTTGCAATAATGTCTACTTACAGATGCTCTCATAAATCTTGGTGGTTTTTTTGTTTGTTTGTTTTTTGGTTTTTTGGTTTTTTGGTTGGTCGGTTTGTTTGTTTTGTTTTTTTTGTTTGTTTGTTTGTTTTTGACTTAAATTATTTTTCATTTATCCCTTGTGCAAAATAAATAGATAGATAGATAGATAGATAGATAGATAGATAGATAGATAGATAGATAAGGGAAAATGCTGCCCAAAGTGCACCACACTCAGGACAAAAAGCACGTAATAGCTCTATGCTTTGTTTTTTGTTTTGTTTTGTTTTGTTTTGTTTTGTTTTGTTTTCTTGAAGCTATTGTTCTATTTCCTGCTGACACAGCACTTTAAATGCTCTAATGATACAACTGTTCTTGAAAGCTGAAGAGAAACAGACACCACAAACATTTAATTGGTGCCTCGGATGAAGTTAGATACACATCTTGAAATTTTGTTATTGTTCAAAATGAGTGAGAAGGATTTGCTACTATTAGGTTGTACCGAATGCTCAGTAGCTGGCAAGATTTCACCTTTGTTCACTTAATTAATGTCTGTAATACATCTGTCATTTATTGAATATCCTGTGCATTGTACAATAATAACTGCTATGTATCTTCCAATTTTTTATGCCTCGAAGGGCAACTCAGTTTAGAGATCTTGAAAAATTTTTAGTCAAGTTTACATTCAGGTTCACTATCATCGAAAATACAGCTCTGTTAGCAAAGTCCTTACCTCTCTAAACAGTTTCATATTTTCCTAGATGCTTGAGTAAAGGATTGGAAGTTTATGTATTTTGATTAATGAACTATTAATTAAAAAATAAATATACTGCATCCAGGCTTGTATGACGCTTGGAGTACTTCGAGTACTTGGAATGGATCCATAGGAGGGCTACTAAGTTGTTCAGAAGGATGGATAGATAGCACAATTTAGATGCTGAAATAAAGTGAATTTGGATAAGCAGTAAAGAACTGTTTCAACTAAGTAAAAAATTTGCTGTTACAGATTAGTTACAGACTATATGTACACTGTACTTAACATCTAGTTTATATTTGTATTTTAGAAATGAAAAAGATGCCAGAGAATTGAACGCATGGATTAAGAACCTCCTGTTTTCAAAAATTCACTTTTCGCAAATAGTCTGATGCCTACTCTTTCTTCTGGATGAAATTATTATAAACATAAAACTAGTGGGATATTTGATCTTGATTTTGTGAAATTGAAACATCAGCCTTGTTTAGTGGAAGAAGCCACAATCCTTAGCAAGTTCTTGAGGTGTTCATCAGAGATTTTTGATAAAATTTTACTCTTCCTGTATTTCATCCTTGACAACTGTTCACAAATGTGCATACTGCCAAAAAGTGATGACGTGGAAAGCTTGTGATTGTGAAGCGAAGCATATTTTTCTCTGTTAAGAGAGTTCTTACGAAAGTTTAGAAAGGAGACAGGAATCTGAATATCCAATTGAAACTCTAAAATTATACTTGAAATACGTTCCATTTGAAAATTTGCAGATAATGTGTTTATATTAACTGGGAATGGTGTTGCAAACATTTTATTTATTTATTTATTTATTTGTGTGTGTGTGTGTGTGTGTGTGTGTGTGTGTGATCTTGAAACATATTCTCAAACTTCTTTAATAAAATGGAAAGTACAGCTGCAGGTTCTTTACTGTTAATAGCTCTCAGTTTAGCTAAAATACATATGGTTATTTGCTACCACTTGAGAAATCACGTTCAGCACTGCCCTGCTAGTGTCTTAGTTTCAGTTGACCCAATGTTAAAAGGAGCACACTGGCAGCTTGGTTACTGCTGAGCAATTGGTGTATACCCAAGGTTGCTCCATTGTAAAAAGCTGCTTTTATAGCACTAGGCAAGGGGCAGGTTGCATTATGCACCATCCCTGGCTGCATATATCCTGCAGGCCACACATGCCTGCTCTAGTCAATGAGGTACTTCTAAGTTGTTACTTGAAAAGAACAAAATTGGCTATCCCAAAGACCAGGGCTATAATTCTACTTTTTTTGCTTTCCTTCTTTCACACAAAATTCTGAACTCTACTAACTTGTGTTCCCTGCATCCTAGACTCTTCCCAGCCTTCAAATCCCCAACCAGACATTCCTTGTCAGTGAGAATAAGATCCAGAAACACACTGCTTCTTCTCTGCTCCTCCACTCCCTGCATCAGAAAGTTATCTTCAAAATATTGCAAGAACCTCCTTGGCTGAATGTTCCTTGGCAGCTTTGCTTATCCAACTTCTATCAGAATGAAATGAAATCTCCCATGAGAACCAGTGCCAGGAATCATGAGGCTACCTCCAGCTGTGTGTAGAAGGCCTCGCCTACTTCCTTATCTCCTGATCAGGTGGCCTGTAATAAAAACCCACAATAATATCACCCTTTATTGCCTGCCTCCTTACTTCTTACTTCCACTAGTTCACTGTTCATCTTTTACTGGAGCTCAATGTATTCCAGTTATTTTCTCTCATAAAGAGCAGCTCTACCATTTAGCCTTGTCAGGTATCTTTCCTAAAAAAGACATCCATGCTATTCATGGCTGCATTCCAGTGGAGTGAACCATCTCAGCATATTTCCATTATTGTAATGAGATCATGGCCCTGCAAATATGCAGATCTGATGAAAAGCATTTACGTAGTAGTTGTCTGTCAAATAATACTGCTATAGAAATCACCAAATCCAATCCCCCTGCTAAAGCAGTTTCCATGCCATACGTCGCATAGGCAGGCATCTAGACAGGTCTTGAATATTTCCCCAGAGGGAGATTCCACAGCTTCTCTGGGCAATCTGTTCCTGTGCTTCATCACCTTTACCCGAAGGAAGTTCTTCCACTTGCTTCTGTGGATCTTTCTATATTCAAATTTTAGGACATTATTCCTTGTCCTATTGCTATGCACCACCAAAAAGAGTCTGGTCTCATCCATTTACCATTACCGATGTCATTTACCTGGACTTGAGCAAGGTCTTTGACGTGGTCGTCACCACATCCTTATCTCCAAATTGGAGGGATGTGGATTTGATGGGTGAACCACTCGATGGATAAGAAATTGGTTGAAAGGCCACAGAGGGTGGTCATCAATGGCTGTATGTCCAGGTGGAGGCCGGTAACGAGCGGCGTCCCCCAGGGGTCTGCTTTGGGACTGGTGCTCTTTAACATCTTTATCAATGATATAGATGATAGAATCAAGTGCACCCTCAGCAAGTTTGCTGACGACACCAAGTTGAATGGTGTGATTGACATGGTGGAAGGAAGGGATGCCATTCAGAGGAACCTCAACAGGCCTGGATGAACCTAATGAGGTTCAACACAGCAAAGTGCAAGATTCTGCACTTGGGCCGGAGGAATCCCAGGCATCCATATAGACTGGAAGGAACGGTCCTTGAGAGCAGCCCTGTGGAGAAAGACCTGGGGGTCTTGATAGATGAAAAATTTAATATAAGCCAGCAGTGTGCCCTTGCGGCTCAGAAGGCAAATGGTATCCTGGGTTCCATCAAAAGAGGGGTGGCCAGCAGTGACAGGGAGGTGATTGTTCCCCTCTACTATGCTCTTGTGAGGCCCCATCTGGTG